>NC_044402.1:138697686-139305171 GCF_006542625.1 Nomascus leucogenys | reverse complement strand
CTCCCTCCTCCTTCTTTCCCTCCCCTCCTTCTTTCCCTCCCTCCTCCTTCTTTCCCTCCCTCCTCCTTCTTTCCCTCCCTCCTCCTTCTTTCCCTCCCTCCCTCCTCCTTCTTTCCCTCCCCTCCTCCTTCTTTCCCTCCCTCCTCCTTCTTTTCCCTCCCTCCTCCTTCTTCCCCCCTCCTTCTTTCCCTCCTCCTTCTTTCCCTCCCTCCTCCTTCTTTCCCTCCCTTCCCTCCTCCTTCTTTCCCTCCCTCCTCCTTCTTTCCCTCCCTCCCTCCTCCTTCTTTCCCTCCCTCCTCCTTCTTTCCCTCCCTCCTCCTTCTTTCCCCCCCTCCCCTCCCTCCCTTCTTTCCCTCCCTCCTCCTTCTTTCCCTCCCTCCTCCTTCTTTCCCTCCCTCCTCCTTCTTTCCCTCCCTCCTCCTTCTTTCTTTCTCGGTGTAGGACATTCCCGTGGCTCTTTCAACCCAGAAACACACGCCTCTCAGCTCTGAATCCTGTTTTTCTCTGTTCTGTCTTTCTGGGACTCCTCATTGGACTTCCTGGATTCTTGCTCATATTTTGTTTTTTTTTCTTCTTCTCTTTGTCTTTTTGCCCTGCTGCGTGTGATTTCTCTCATTTCATCTTCCAAAACTGCTACTAAAGTTTCCATTCAAGAAATGGTTTTCCTAATTCACAGGAGATCACTGGAATTCTCAGTTCTCTTTTTCGCCGGTCGCTGTATCTCAGAGGTATGGGACCTTCTCTCCGGTGGCACCTCTGACATGGTTCTCCCCCTTCCTCTGTGCTTTTTCTTCTGTGTGTTTGTTCTGGCCTGTCTGTCCCGGGTGTCCATTTATAACAGAAGCTGAGAGGCGTTCTCCAGCCTCCTTCCTGGAGAGGCAAGGCTGGGCTTCCAGCAGCTGGCATTGAGCAGGGGAGAAGTGGGGAGCCTCCTAGAGTCACCCCAAATCCTCCATTCCCACCTGCTCCACACAGCTGTGCTGGGGTTCAGACACTTCCTGGACCCCTCCAGCTGGCAGGAGAGGGGGAGAGTGGTCATCAACTCTGTGCTGGGAAGAGGGTCTCCCCATGTCTCTTGCAGATCATCAGCTGGTCCTGCGGCTTTAGCCCCATGCTGTACCTCAGAATTAGAGGTTTTGTCACCTGCCAGTCCCCAGTCCTTCTGGGACCAGCCTGCTGGTCCAGCCTCCCCAACTCAGGCCCTCCTGCTGCATTTCCCCTTTCGAGGTTCAGCCGAGGGGCTGCCCACCCTTTCCCACTCATCTTCCACGAGCCTCCCAAGGTATCCTGTCTGCAGGCTGCCCCCGTCCCTCTCTCCTGTGCATTCACAGGTCATTCCTTCTTTGATGTCACTTTCGGGGGCTGTATTTGTTCCTTGTGGCTGCTGCACCAAACAACCACAAACTGATAGCTTCAGAAGTGGATTCTCCCAGAGTTCTGGGGGCAGAAATTTGAATCGAGGTGTGGGTGGGGCTGGTGCCTTCTGGAGGCTCCGAGGGAGCGCCTGTTCCAGGCTGCTCTCCAGCGTTCCTCGGCTTGTGGACACATCACTCCCATCTCTGCCTCTATCATCTCCCAGTGTTCTCTGAAATCTCCCACTGCCCTTCTCTTGTAAGGCCATCCTTGATTTAGGAGCCACCCCAAATCCAGATGGTCTCATCTCCAGATCCTTAACTTAATTACATCTGCAAACTTTTTCCAAGTAGGGTCCATTCACAGGTTCCAGGGGTTCAGACGTAAATATATCTTTTGGAGGATTCGGGGGAAACACTGATAATCATGCATGTGTAACTGGTCACACCTAAACACGCATCCTGCAATGCAGAGCTGCCGGACAGCTTCCTGCCCTCCCTGCTCCCTCCCATGCTTCATCCCTAGACCCCCAGAACCCGGGCATGGCCTGGTCATCCTTCCTGGCCAATGCACCCCAGCACCTCTCCCATCCCTCTCCCCTCCTCTGGCTCCCACTCATGCCCTCCCCACTTTCTTTCAGCAGTCGGGCCTGTTTCCTGAGTCACTGAGTCAGCGAGTGATGAGACCTGCTGGAAATATGTGTGGAGGATGGGCGAGTCCACTCAGCCTTGGATGGGGTGGCAGGAAAAAGGCAGCCCCAAGCCCAGCCCAGCTCAGGATGAGAGTCTTTGTTCAGGAAGACAGAACTGGCAGTTGGCAGCAAGCAGGCCCAGAAGTAGATATTGGCGGCTTCATCTCAGGGAGACTGGGGCTTGGAGGGGGAAAGTCAAGTCCGCTGGGGTGCAAACCGGTGTGGCCACGAGCAGGCAAAGGGCCTGGCTGTTTCTAAAGAGCCCTGACCCTCCCAGGCAGCTGTCGGCTTCCTTAAGGGAAAGGACACTTTGAGTCTTCCTGTGGGCCGGGGTCAGAACGGACCTCTGCACTATGGTTTATGAGGTGCCCACATTCAATCCCATGAGGGCTGTCATCACTGTGCTCTCCGGGCCTTTGCTTGCTCTGGCCTTTGCAGCTCAGATGGTTCCTGTCCTGTGTGGGCAGTGAGGCGGTGCTCCATGGATACAGGGTTAGACCTGTCTCGCCCCAAGCCAAAGGGCTTAAGCAGGAGACAGAGTGTGGATGACCCCGCCTACAGAGAAGCAGGATGCAGGGACGGTACACAGGGGTAGGCCACATGCCCCGTACTCTTCCTCTGCATGCGGTGACTGCTCTGGGTGCCCCCTCTTTCAGATGGCCCTGGCCCCAGACGACATGGCATCTTAGCCTGTGGGTTGAAGGCATCTGTGGGGCAGATTGCCTCTGTACGTGTTGGCCCCTACGTGTGGCGGCCCGCAGGCGTACCCATGCCACACACAGTGAGGTGTTCGAAGAGCCTCCGATGGCACCGTTTCTATGACTGACAGCCATTTTCATGGCCCTGCAGGCGCAGGATAACACAAGGCTGCACCCGGCCTCTGTAGCCACATAGAAGATACCGCCTCTCCCCAGGACCCACCCTGCCCACCCAGGTCGCACTCTTCCGGACAGCCTATCCCCGCTCTGCCTTAACCAGAGGCTGTCTGGTCTCCTTTGAGGGCCCCCATCTCTTCTTCTGGGGTGCTCAGGGCTGCCAGCAACCCTTCAAACTATGTCACTCAGAGCCACGCAGCATCCTGCAGATGGCACTGGGGCTGCAGGGAGACGGCTGACCTCGGGCTGAGTTCCTGTTGCCTCTTTGCTGCTCCATGACTCCCGGCTCCCATGGGGCCTGTGTTCCATCAGCTACAACCTGGAAGCCCCACCTCTGTCTGCAGTCGCTTTCAAAATCAAAGAGTGAGACTTCTTCCATCAAGATGTGTTGGTCTTGGCCACTGCACAGGCTGTTTCAGACCTGAGACTGCGGACCTGCAGAGGAGCCCCCGCCCCCAGCATGTCTCGCCCTGAGGGGAATTCAGACTCAAGGCACCCACCTGCCTGGCCAGCGGCCCTCCCTCAAGGATGGTCTGCGATGTCAGGGCCTGGCTGGGTGCAGGGGTCCCGGCAGCACTGCTGCCCCCTCCAGGTCCCCTCACCCCACGTCTGCACCCGGGCACCTCAGGCTGACCTGGTCACCTGACAGCTGGGGACTCTGTCAGGCTGCCCTTGAACACGGGTGGAAGTGAGGTGGGTTTGGGGTAGGTTTGCCTTTAGACAGCCCCTGGGGCTCTGAACAGTCTCCTGTTCTGCAGACTCAGCAGGCATCTGACCCTGAAAACATGTGCACACCAGCTCACACAGGTCTGTTCTCAGGGCCATGACTGCAGAGGGCTCCGGTTGACCCCACAGAAGCTGTGAGACCCCGGAGCAGGAGCCAGCACAGGGAAGTGGCCCCACGACGTGCCTGGGGAGGAGGATCCAGCAGCAGGTTACGGGAGAGCACGTACCTGCGTCTATAGACATGCATCGCACACATGCAAATACATGCGCGCCAGCATGCGTATGGAGCCATAGACACACACACACGTGTTCCGGAAGCCAGCATCTCTCAGCACCTCTTCCAGGAATGTGAGTGCAGGAGTGAAAACAGGAAGTGAGCCCGTATTCACAGCCGCGTATTTCCACGTAGCCTAAGGTGTTGGTGACCCGCTCCTTGGATGCCCAGAGTTGGAGACAAAAGCCCCAGAAGAGACCCCAGGAGAGGCCAGGGCTGGGGGAGGGAGACACCCTGATATGCCCACCAGAGTGTGCAGCAGGTGGGCTGGGAACAGGCAGCAGCCAGTGATGCCCAGAGATGCGGCCGCCACAGGGAGGCCCTGGGATGACCCCCTCAGCTGGGTCACTGCTCTGAGGCCCCTACTGAACTCCATCCCTGACCTCCCACGTGGGGCCAGGGTGCCCCCTCATTTGCACGGGGCCCTCTCATTCCTCACCCCTTCTGCCTTGGGCTTAGGTGTGGACACTCACAGGGCTGGGTCCCCCACAGAGGTGACAAGCGGCTGTTGCTCAGCAGGAAACCAGGCTCAGGGCACCGGGCAGAGGAAGAATGAAGTTTTCAACTTGGAAACCAAGCAAGAGGCTCCTCTGGCCCCACCGTCCGTCAGCTTTGCATTACATGACTCGGGATTATTTCTATTTGACTCACGTCAGGAGGGAGGGCACCGTGGCCTTCACAGTCTTCGTGGCCTCCACAGGCCTCTGCAGACCATGCCAGACAGTACTGGGAAGGGCAGGGCCTCTCGCTGCTGGGACCACAGCTGCCCCATTCTATCTCCCCAGAGTCTCGTGTGTGCATACGTGTGCATGTGTATGCTGGTTGTGTGTATGTGCATACATTCATGTGGCATGGGTACATGTGCCTGTGTTTGAAGTGTGCCAAGTGTGTGCACACGCATTGTGTGTGCGGTGTGTGTGCCTGTGTGTGTGTGTGTAGTGTGGGCATGTGTGTGTGTGGTGTGTGCATGCATGTGTGTGGTGTGTGCGTGTGTGTGTGGGTGTGTGTGCATGCATGTGTGGTGTGTGGTGTGTGGTGTGGCGTGTGTGTGCATGTGTGTGGTGTGGGCATGTGTGTGTGGTGTGTGTGTGCATGTGTGTGTGATGTGTGCATGTGTGTGTGGTGTGTGCATGTGTATGTGTGTGGTGTGTGTGGCATGCATGTGTGTGGTGTGTGCGCATGCTGTGTGTGTGGTGTGTGCATGTGTGTGTGTGTGGTGTGTGTGTGCATGCATGTGTGTGGTGTGTGCATGTGCGATCTGGGCATGTGTGTGTGTATGTCTGTGTGCTTGTTGCATGCAGTGGGTTCTGGGGCTTGTGCTTCAGGGACCTGTCACCTAGACAGGCGCTCAAGACCCCTCCCAGTGATGCCAGCCCCAGCAGAAGCCAGTGCTGCACCAAGGTCACCAACAGGAGCCAGATGGAAGCTGAGGCCATGCTGGCGTTTCCAGAGCTCCTGTGCTTGCCGTGGTGGGCCTGGGGACAGGGTGGGAGTGGGAAATGAGGCTCACAGGCCACCACTATCCTGCCAGTGACCCCTACTTCCAGAAGCTCTGTCTAGGAGCTGGGTGGGCTCTGTGTGTCCACTGCTTGGCGGGCAGCTCCACCCAGCAGACCCCGGTACCAGGTGCCCCCCAGGAGACATGCCTTTGGTGGCTCAGGGTAGTGACCTGGTGACCCACAGTCTCCAGAGCTGGAAGCCTCCACCCTGGGGTCCACAAGCAACACCCAGCCCCCAGTGCCCATGGGTGCTGGCATGATAAGGAGGCAGCGGGCAGGGCATGGAGCCCTTGCCCTCATGCAGAGGTGCCCGCCTGCCTGCACCAGACCCGGGCTGACTCTCCTTGATGGCAGATCATGGTCCTTGTGGGATTTCTGGGCAGGATGCCAACCTAACCCGCACACCCAGGTGCTCCATTCTTAGCCAGCTGCCTGCTGAGCTCATGGTCAACACGGCACAGATGCACATGGAGTAGACGGTGACTCGTTCAGAGAAGCAGGGAGGTGGTGGCACAAATGAATGCCATGCTTGGGAGAGCAGGGAATACCACCCAGGGTGAGCAGCAGGGAAGGCTGGCCCTGACTTTGGACAGCAGGGGCGGCGCACAGGACGGACACGCTTCTGTATCAAGAGCGGGGCGTGGGTGTGACAGCAATGGTCTCTTGTGCTGAGGCTGCTGGGGAGCAGCAGAGGACTAGGCACTGGGAAAGGGCTGAGGCCCCCTCTGCTCTCCCAGGCCTGGGTCTGTTCACACTGGCAACCATGTTAGAGTTGGTAGTTTCTAGAAATTTCTACAAATATGCACAGCATAAAATGTCTCACATCCTCTCTTGTGCCTTTTAAAGTGAAGTAACAGTGATTCTTGCAACCGGTTCTGACTCTCTCAGGCAGAGCCCTGAGCTGCGAAGTAGAGATGAGAACAGAGATGGGGAGACCATGGCTGCGCGGACATCTTTATTTTTCCTGGGTGGGGAGAAGGATACACAGCCACACTGCAGTCACTTAGCTTGTAAAAATATCTCAATAAATAAAACAAACAAGCAACATATACACTGAACAAAGAATATTTTTTAAAAATGGCTAGCCGAGCAATCATGGAGAAAGAAAAAGAATAGCGGCATGAAAATAAGAATTCCAGGCTGACTTGGAACAATCATGCAGAGGCTCGGGGGAGGGGAAGGAACTCGGGGTCCTCTTCTGAGAGCCTTGGTCCAGTTTCAACAGAATCGTACAAGAATGCATTTCTGTTTTATTAAAAAAATAGACATTAAAAAAGGCACTTAGAGGGAAATACAAATTCAAAATCCAAATCCTCATAAATGTGTTCCTGAATCTAGACATTTTCAGAAAGAATAAACCTCCCCCCAAACATAAGACCCAGAAGAAAAATCCAAACAGACAAGATGACCGTGACAATGTCACCAGCAAGAGGGCTGGGAGTGCCCTTCCTATGTGGGGACCGTCCTGGGGGAGGACGGGAGCCCGGGTCTTCTGTCCGATGTCACTGCTGTCCCTTCTCTCGACGCTGGTGGAGGGCAGAGGTGGGGGCCTCCTGAGGTTGTTCAGGTTTCAGAAGTTACAGACTCGAATGCATCCCAACTCCACTTGCGCCGCCGACGCGACGGACAGCCTGGAAGATAAGGAAGGGGGACGGTGAGCTACGGCCGCCTCTCTCAGCTTCCTGCAGGATCGTCCTGAGACTGTCCCAAGGCTGGGTGGGACGGGACATGGGGCAGGCAGGCCCTGAGAGAGCTGGCTCTGTTCTACTCACGTTCCTCCCAAAAGACACTGGACAGGTGACTGCCACGGGGCCAGCCCAGGCTTCCACAACCCCTGCCCCCTGGGCCAGGCCAAGCCCAGAGCATCCTTTCGCACCCCCGAGTGAATGCCCTTTCTCACACTCACCACCCCGGGGCCTCTCCCCGGCCCGTGCTCAGCGCAGCCGTGAATGCTGTCTGGCTGTGGGTGAGCCCCTCACAACAGGCTGCCTGGGGACAAGAGAGGCTCGGTGCAGGCCCGAGGGAGCTGCGGGGTTTCGGGCAGCAGAGGGCTGTGTTTCAGCGAGGAGGACGCAGAGAAGTGGGTCAGCCGCTGGGGGGAGCTGTCAACGGCGGATGCTTGCTTTAAAATGTGTGCTTTCAAAACAATGACAGATTCACAGGAAGTTGCAAAAACAACACAGAGATGTCCCACGTGCCTTTCACCCAGTTTCCACACATACCACATCCACAAACACACCCACCCCCACATACACACACACACACACACACACCACACATACTACACACTACACACACCCCACACTACACACACACCACATACACATACCACACACACAAACACACCCACCCCCACATACACACACACACCACGCATACTACACACTACACACACCCCACACTACACACACACCACATACACATACCACACCCAAACACACCCCACCCCCACATACACACACACACACACACCACACATACTACACACTACACACACCCCACATACACATACCACATCCACAAACACACCCCACCCCCACATACACACACACACCACACATACTACACACTACACACCCCCCACACTACACACACACCACATACACATACCACACACACAAACACACCCCACCCCCACATACACACAAACACACACCACACACACCACACACTACACACCCCCCACACTACATACACACCACATACACATACCACACACACAAACACACCCTACCCCCACATACACACAAACACACACCACACACCACATACACACCACATACACATACCACACAAACACACCCCACCCCCACATATACACACAAACACACACCACACGTACCACACACTACACACACCCCACACTACACACACACCACATACACATACCACACACACAAACACACCACACTGCCACATACACACACAAACACACTACATACACCACACACCACACAAACACACGACACCCCTCCCACACACAAACACATCACATACACCACACACCACACAAACATACCATACACTACACACACATCCCACACTGTACATACACACCTCATACACAAACACATACCACACAAACACACCACACCACCACATACACACACACACCACAAACACACTGCATACTACACACACCCCACACACTGCACAAACATACCACACACATATCCACACAGACAACATACCATATGGTATAATATATACCACATTATACGCCACACATACGGTGGTGTCACCACATCACACCCAGGCATCTGGCACCAGTATGGACCAAGAGCTTATTCACATGTCACTTGTGTGGGTGTGTGTGGTGTGGGGTACGTATGTGTGGTATATAGTGGGTAGTGTACCTGGTATGTTGTGTGTGTGTGTACATGGTACGTTTGTGTGGTGTGTGGTGCATGTGGTTTGTGTTTGTGTGTATGTGGGGGTGTGGTGTGTTTGTGTGTGTGGTGTGTGTGTGTATGTGGTGTCTATGTACAGTGTGAAGTGTGTGTGTAGTGTGTGGTATGTGTGGTGCATGGTGTATGTGGTGTGTGTTTGTGTGGGGGGTTGTGGCATTTTGTGTGTGTGGGGTATATGTGTACAGTGTGGTGTATGTGTGTGTGTGTGTGGTGTGGGGTACGTATATGTGGTATGTAGTGGGTAGTGTACATGGTATGTTATCTGTATGTGTATGTGGTATGTCTGTGTGTGTGTGGTATGTTTGTATGGTGTGTGGTGTATGTGGTGTGAGTTTGTGTGTGTATGTGGGGGTGTGGTGTGTTTGTGTGGTATGTGTGTGTGTATGTAGTGCGTATGTACAGTGTGGGGTGTGTGTGTAGTGTGTGTTATGTTTGTGTGCTGTGTGATGTGTGTTTGTGTGTGGTGTGGGTGGTGTGTGTTTGTAAGTGGGGGGTGTAGTGTGTTTGTGTGTGGTATGTGTGTGTATGTGGTGTGTATGTACAGTGTGGGTGTGTGTGTAGTGTGTGGTATATTTGTGTGGCGCATGGTGTGTATGTGTGCACGTGGGTATGTGGAGTGTTTGTGTGTTTTTGTGTGTGTTTTTGTGTATTGTGTGCATTTGTGTGTGTGTTGTGTGCGTTTGTGTGTGTGTATTGTGTGCGTTTGTGTGTGTGTGTGTGTGGTGTATGTGTACTTCCTGCAGTTTCATCATGCATGTTGTTTCTTGCACCCCCCACTGTGATCAAGACACACAGTTCTTCCAGCCCCACAAGGTCCCCTCGTGCCACACAAGTGACTTCTAAGTGCACCTGTGGGCCAATCAAACTGTGGGTGTGCCAGGCTTGGTGCAGCTCCAGGGCTGCAACCAGCTGTCCCGGGAGCACCTTGGGGAAAGAACCCGCTCAGGCGCTACCCAGAGCTTCGTTCCCACCTGCAGGGGAACAGGCAGGAGGAAAGTCCAGGTCCTCCAGGAAGCCGGGGTGGAGACCCCAATCCCGCACCTCCCTCTCAAGCTCAAAGAGAAGGTGCTGAGAGGAGGCCGGGGCCAGCGTCTGAGACCCAGGGTGCACAGGGATGTGGTGTCATAAGCCCAAGGTCTTGGGGCACCTCAGTGGGTCCCACAGGGCGGGGCACACGCCACTGGCATCAGCACCTGGTCGGGGGTGTGGCGAACACAGGTGGGCCCCGCACCACGCCTCAGGGCCGCTTCTGCCACACACCCAGGCCAGCCTGCAGCAGCCCCCGGGCTGTGTTGCGGCCCTGCCAGGAGACCTGAGCTCTAGCAGGGATCTCTGAAGCCTGGCCCTGAGCCCTGGGACCTTTCCTGCCCGCCACAGGGCCTGGCCTTGTAAGTGCTCACTCCCACACCTGTTGCACTAACATGAGAATAGCCAGTTGACCTGCAGAGCCTGCTGGAGGTGAGTGTTCAGTGAGAAGTATTGGAGAGCTCCCCTGAGCCAAGGGGCAAACCAGCGCGACGAGACCCTCCTCCCGCAGAGGGGCTGAGCGTGGTGGGAGGGGTGGGTGTTAGCCCAGAGGCAGGCATGGGCTCCCCAAGACGGCCGCCAGGAGAGGGGTCACCGTGAGGATTCTGCCGCAGGGAAGGAGGCCCAGGGAGGCCCCAGGCACTGGGGGGAGGATGTGGAAGCTGGAGGGACGTGTGATGTGGTGCTCGGTGACATCCCATGTGTGTGTCTGTGAGTGTGCCCACTAGTGTGAGAGTGTGTGAGTATGAAAGAATGTCCAGTGTGAGTGTGTGTCCATGTGCAAGTTGTGTAAATTGTGTGAGCGTGTGCATCGTGTAAGTTGGTCCGTGTGTGTGTCTGTGTGAGCATGTGCGTACATGAGTCGGTCTGTGTGTCCCTGTGGGAGTGTCAGTGTGCACGTGTATGTGTGTGTACATCCGTGTGAGTGTGTTTTCCCGTGGAAGAGCTAGTGTGCATGTTTGTGAGTGTGTACATCCACGTGAGTGGGCCCGTGTATGTGTGTGTGTGTGGAAGCATGTACATCCTCGTGAGTGGGTCTGTGTGTCCCTGTGGGAGTGTCAGTGTGCATGTTTTTGTGTGGGTGTGTGCATCTGTGTGCGTGGACCCGTGTGTGTCCCTGTGGGTGTGGGTGTCTGATGTTACACAGCAGTGTGCAGGGGGGACGTGTGGTTCCACTCCTTCACCCCCAGCCCTCTCCCAACCCCCAGCCCCAGGCTTCACCCCAGCAGCCTACATCCTCAGAGACCTCCAGGAACCTTTGTTGAACCAAGACAAGGGTCTGAAAAGGCCAAGACATATTTTCCCTGAAACCCATGCATATGAAAACCACACACACACACACACGTACACACACACACACACACACACGTACACACACTTTTTTCAAACTTCAGAGCGCTCCAAATATTTAAGCCTTTTTTAAGTGGTCCTGGGCAGAAAGTCAAAGGCTGCTCTCTCGGAGAATGTGGTTGTAATTAGATAATTAATAAGGGGGGGGGGGTAGAGAAAGCTAAATGGAAGCCTTCCTCAGTGGGAGGAAATAATTACCACAGCTTTTGATATATGAGCTGAACCAGCCCTCCGAGGGGAAATACCGTATCACCCATGAAAAGCCAAAAATGACAGGGGCCGTCCCCTGGCCAGTGGTGGGTTTCAGGGTTTGCTTCACATGCCCGAGGGGACCCAGGCTCAGGCAGAAACGGGCGGCAGGTTCATTAGTCTTCTTGTCCGAGCGCCTCTGGGCCTGGCCCCCTTGATGTCACCCTGACCCCAGTCATGTCTGCTGACATGGGCCGTGTTCTCTGCAACAAATGTAAAACATCTGGGGCTGGGGAGTGCCTCCTGCATACACAGGCCACCTGGAACTGTGTGCATGCGCCCTGCGTGCAGTTACCTCCCTGTATCTGCCTGCCTGGCCCAGGAGTGGCGGGATGGAGGGGGTGGTGGAGCTGCAAAGCTGTGGCTGGACCAAGAGAGTGCCTCAGTTGTCTCTTCCACACCAGACCGGGGCCCTAAGGAGCAGGTGAAAGGCCCCATTCAACTCTATATCCCCAAGGCCTAACAAAGGGACAGAAGCATTATGGAAAAGGCTAGGAGAGGCAGCGTGGGCCAAGGGAGAGGGGTTTCACTCTAAGACCATTTATCCACCTCCTCACCTGTCCACCCATCCAGCTACCCACCTACCTCCTTCCTTCTTTCTTTCCTTTCTTTCTTTTCTTTCTTTTTCTTTCTTTCTTTCTTCTTCTTTTCTGTCTTCTTTTTCTTTCTTTCTTTTTCTTTCTTTCCTTCTTTCTTTCTTCCTTCCTTCTTTTTCTTTCTCTCTCTTTCTTTCTCTCTTTCTTCCTTCCTTCCATCCATCCATTTCTTCATTGATCCATTCATTGATCTACCACCCGTCCTTCATTCCTTCCACTCATCCATTCATCTACCCACCTTTCCTTCCTTTTATCCATTTATCCTTTCACCAATTCATTCATTTTTCCCTTCCTTCCTTCCGCTTCCTTCCCCCTTCCTCCCTTCTTTCTTTCCTCCTTTCTTCCTTCCATTCCTGCGACATATTTGAGCATCTGTCATGTGCCAGGAATGCTGCTAGTTGTTGAAAAAGCTGAGATGAATCAGAGAAATCTAGCAGGGCAGAAGCATGTTTGTAAGCAACTAGAACACAGGGAAGATAAGGATCACCTTT
This sequence comes from Nomascus leucogenys, assembly GCF_006542625.1. NCBI lineage: Eukaryota > Metazoa > Chordata > Mammalia > Primates > Hylobatidae > Nomascus > Nomascus leucogenys. The sequence continues at coordinate 139,292,631 of NC_044402.1, read as the reverse complement.
TAAAGTGCAGGTAGACTACAACAGAAAGGGAAGGGCAAAGTAACTCGGACACTGTTGGACAGTCAGAACCACCATGGCAGGGAAGAAGGGTGGGGGGTGAGCACACATGTGAAATCTCCTCTAGTCAGACATACACACACGAACACACACACAGACACACACACACCCATCACACACATACCCCACATCACACACACCCCACATCACACACACCTCACATTAGACACACACCCATCACACACAGACCCCACATCACACGCACCCCACATCACACACACACTACCTCAAACGTACCTCACATCACACACACACTACCTCAAACGTACGCACATCACACACCCATCACACACACACCTCAAACATACCTCACATCACACACACCACACACCTCAAACATACCTCACATCACACACACACACCTCACATCACACACACCCCACATCACACACACACTCCACATCACACACACCCCACATCACACACACACTACATCACACACACCTCACATTAGACACACCCCACATCACACACACACTACATCACACACACACCCATTCCACACACCCCACATCACATAAACCTCACATCACATACACACCCCACATCACACACACCCCACATCACACACACACATCACACACACCTCACATTAGACACACACCTCACATCACGCACATACCCCACATCATACACCCCACGTCACACACACTACATCACACACACACCTCACATCACACACACCTCACACATCACACACACACATATCACACACACCTCACATCACACACATCACACACACCCCATCACACACCTCATATCACACAACTCACATCATGCACAACTCACATCACACACACTGCAACACACACAACTCACATTACACAAGAACCCCACATCACACACACACATGCATACACCACACACACCCCACACTACATCCACACCTACATCACCCACACTCCCCACACCACACACACTCCACATCACACACACACCTCACACATACCCCAATTCACATACATCGCATATCACACACATCACATCACACACACACCCTGATTAACACAAACCCCACACCACACACATACACACACCACACACTCTGATTCACCCAAACCCAACACCACACACCCCCTACACCACACATACACATCACACACACATACCCCATATCACACACACACCCCATTCACACAAACTCCATACCACACACATCACACACACACATACTCCACATCACACATACCCCATACCTCTCTCTCTCTCTCTCACACACACACACACACACACACCATTACATACCCCTGAGGTTCTGCCAGGGGACCCTGGAGGGGCAAAAGTGAGGATCAGGGATCAGAATCTGGCCACAGAAGCATGGGCTGTGACCATGGTCCACAGCATAGAGCAGATGTCCAGGACATTCATTACCCTGAGCTTTCCCTGCCTGTCCTCAGCCCTGGCATCACAGCGGAGGAGCTTTGCCTCCATAGGACCCTGGCATCACCCAGTTCATGTGAAAACGCTCTCACCCCCACCTCCTCTCCCTCCCCCACCACACCCTCAACCCTGGGCTTCCAGATGCTCAGGGCTAGGGAACGTGCCAGGGTGAGATCACAGCAGAGTTCACAGACATGGAGAAGTCCCAGCTGCCAGCCACCCCCATGGGTCTCGATGGGTCCTGGCCACCCCGCAAAGCCAGTCCTCTCTTCTCCTGAGTGCCTGGTGGGCGCAGTCCTTCAGTGGGGGCTCTCTGTCCCCTGCCGAGTCTGGACACAGCCTCCTGACCCCTCAGACACCCACCTCAGCCACCCCGAGTCAACCAGAGGTATGGAACCGCTCAGCGTGATCAGTGAGACCTCCCATTGGCGTGAGTGCACAACAGACAAGGAGACACCTCAGGGACTCGAGGGCCACTCAGGGGGCACCTCCAGGCTGAACACCTAGCAGAGGCCTCCGGACAGGGAGCTAGCCTCAGAGCAGCAGAATTCACCCTCTGAGGAGGAGCCTGGATAAAACTAGAACTGTCTGCTTCAAAAAAAGGAACCATTAGGAAACAAAACCAGGACTGCTGGAAACAACAAAACAAACAGAAGAAGGTTTACAAATTTTAAAAATGAAAAAAACGAATATATCAGAGAGTGCTCCTGGAAGTCTCCCAGCATGCTGAGCAAAAGGCAAAGGAGGCCGGGCACAGTGGCTCACACCTGTAATCTCAGCACTTTGGAAGGCCAAAGCAGGAGGATCACTTGAGGTCAGGAGTTTGAGACCAGCCTGGCCAACATGGAGAGACCCTGTCTCTACTAAAAATACAAAAATTAGCCAGCATGGTTGGCATGCACCTGTAATCCCAGCTACTCCAGAGGCTGAGGCAGGAGAACACTTGAACCTGGGAGGCGGAGGTTGCAGTGAGCTGAGACTGCACCACTGTACTCCAGACTGGGCAATGGAGCGAGACTCCGAAAAAAAAAAAGGGCGGGAGGAAGGAGAAGGGATAGGGCAGAAACGATCAGAAAAAATGGCAGAGGAACATGTCTCCACGTTCAGGATTATCTTCAGATTATAAGGATAATCTTCAGACTAAAAGGGAACACCAAGTTCCAGGAAGGAAAACGAGAGGAGGGGCAACCCAGCTGAATCATAAAGAAATCTCTGGGCTCTAAGAGTAGGGCAACCTCCTACGGCTTCCAGACCTAGACAACCAGCAGATGCATGCTGGCTTCCCACAAGCTCACCACCCCCACTCAGTGACACTCCCAGAATGTCCAGAGTGTTGGTGGAAAGAGCAGGGCAGCCCCGGAAGTCCATACCCAGCGAGTCCAGGGACCATGCCGGAGAGCGAGAGAAGCAATGCAGCTGCAGAAGGTGCACCGCTCAGCGGCTGCTCCTGGGAAATTCCACTAGAAATGCCTTCTGTCCAAAGGAAAGGTATTCCCGGGGCTTCTTTCTCTGCAAGCACGACAACAAACGATGGACTAATCCCCCAGTGCAAAACAAACAAATAAGAATGTTGGGGAGAAGGAAAGAGGCTGTAAGGAAAATCTTGAGAGGCCCACGGTCAACTGGAGGCAGGAGTCCAGGGGGTGCACAACCCCTACAGCTGCCGGCCACACCAGGCACATCTGTGGGTCCCCGGTCACCTCGAGCTTCTGTCTGCCCAGTCACACAACGAATAAGGACAGCAGGAGCCAGACTGACACCAGGCAATCGGATTCGTGAACTCACACTCTTAATTCTCATGCTGTCCGAGTTACCAAACTCACCCAAGAAAAAGCAGGAAACCCAAATGTGTCGATAGCCATCAGACATGTGGGCCAGGTTACGAAGGTCTGTGTCTATGCCACGAAGAATAACAAACCCGCTTGTTTTATGAGAGAATTAAATAGAACTTTCTATGAACAGACAATTCCCATCTATATTAAACTATTCCAGAATTTAAAGATGAAGGACCACTTCCCATTATTTTTCCTTCTTTCCTTCCTTCCTTCCTTCCTTCCTTCCTTCCTTCCTTCCTTCCTTTCTCTTTTCTTTTTTCTTTCTTTCTTTCTTCTTTCTTTTCTTTCCTCTCTCTCTCTTTCTTTCTTCTTCTTTCCCCCCTCTCTCTCTTTCTTTCTTTCTTTCAGACTTTATTTTTTCAGAGCACTTCAGGTTCACAGCAAAATTCAGAGGAAGGTCCAGAGATTTCCCATACACCCTCTGCTCCCACCCATACCCAGCATCCTTCATAAAAAGATGACACAGTTTGGACACCTGTCCTGACGGCATCAGAACCAAAGGCTAGAACGTTGCCGCCTGTGAATCTAAATGCAAAAAGCCTATGACATTAGCAAATCAAGTCAAGTCGGTTATTTAAAGAATCAATTCCAGATGACCAAGAAGGGTTTATTCCAGGAATGCAGAATGTTACCATTTGGAAATCTGTGAAAGGAGGGATGGTGAGGGCATGCCGGGATGGTCATGGAGAGGCGTGTGTGCAATTCCAAGGCCTGGTTTCCTGACCTCTCCCTGAGACGGGCCCTGGAGCCTGGCCCGAGGCTGAAGCCCAGCTGCCACTCTCTGTGGCGCAGCCTTGGGAAAGTGGCTTAACCTGTCCAGCTCTCAGTTTCCACTTCTGCAAAACACCCAAGTGAGGGTAACAATAGGACGTGCTGCATTGGTGCTGTGAGGGCTCAATGAGCTACTTCACTGGAAAGGCTTGGCCTTGCCTGATCTATGGTCAACACACATGTCGCCATGAGAACAGGAGCCCAAGAGAGCAAGGAGCTGTTTTCTTCCCCAACTGGGTCTAGAACAGCTCCTGGCACTTCGTAAGTGCTCATTAAATATTTGTTGAAAGAGGGACTACAATGAAGAGACCAGAGAGAAACCAGCAGAGGAAGCCTTAGGGATGCGGGGACCGTGCAGACCAAGCAGGTGGCTCCCGTGGCCAGCAGGCACATGGCTTGGCAGGCCAAGGCCAGGACCGGATAGATGATGGTCAGGGCTGTAAATACCAACAGCAAAGAGGCCAGTAACGCTGGGCCGTGCCAGGTCGGATGCCGGAGGGCAGCAGGGCACATATGGCAGCCTCTGCCCACCTTCTGACCCAGGCACGTACTATGCAGGGAAGCAGTCATTGGTCACATTGCCCAACCACCACACAGTGCCAAGGGGTCCACCAGGAGCCGGCGCCAGAGCTGCCTGACCACAGGCTTCCAAATAACAAAGCTGTGGCTGAGCGAACCTGGGCAGACAGAAAGGCCACAAGACGCAAGGGCTGGGACCCTCTGCCAACTTCTCCCTGGGCCTCCCCTCCAGGACTTTGCCCATCCAGCCCCCACCCCAGTGGAAGCCTCAAAGCCCTTAGCAGGAGGGCACTATCTGGAAGGCTGGGCCGACATGGGTGCCTCCTCCCCACAGTGGACAGAGCACTCACCCCCACCTCAGGGGAGAGGAAGGAGAAAGCAAGGCCAGTCCCCTCAAGGCAGCTGCGCCCAAGGATCTCTCGCCCACACGGAGCCCAACCTGAGCTGTGTCTCAGGAGCGGCTGGCGGAAACTCCCCTTTTGTACCAATCCAAAAGACCCAAGCGATCTCTGCATCCACAATGGCCTCATGGGCATTCTAAGTTCTTGCTACCCAGAAGTTGGTTCCCGGACCAGCAACAGCACCATTCCCCAAGAGCTTTCAGAGAGGCAGTCTCAGGCCTCGGAGCCTCAGAGTCCACATCTGCACTTTGACAAAATCTCCAGTTCATCTAAGATGTTTTTGGGCAGAAAGACAAACATATCCGGCCTTGCCATTCATCTCCTGTGACAACTCAGCCCTGTTCAGAGGGGTTAGCTGAGGCTGGGCCACACTATGTCACACAGCTGGTTAGAGGCAACATGGTCTCTGCTCGGGGCAGCTGGTTAGAGGCAAGATGCTCCCTGCTCGGGGCTGGCCCCACCCCCAGCACCCGGGCCCTGAGACCACGTTCACCAGCTGCAGTTCCTCCGAAGGGTCCTGACACAGCCTCCAGCCCTCGAGACAGTCTCAGGCAGGCAGGAGGGCCTGGGGGCAGGCCGGACACTTAGTGGACACAGCTGTGCACCCAGGCCGAGTCCTCAGGCACCGTGGACCATGCCTCAGTGATCACCCACCCAATGGGCAGGCATCAGGGTGCCAGCAGCAGGCCCCATGGAGACTCTCGGGAGAGTCCCTCCTGCTCTGCTGAACGAGTTTACTTGTTCCATCTGGGTAAGGGTTCAAAGAGACCATTGGCCACCGAGGGCCGGGCGGCTCCAGGGAGGCCCCCAGCTTGCTGCCAGCTCGGGCTGGGATGGGCAGTGCCAGCATGAAGCTGGCCACCTCCACCCTAGAGCCTCCTCCCCAGTGCACTGTCTTTTTGACAAAAGCCTTGTCCAGAGGCGGGGGAGGAAATGCAGAGTGCTGCTTTCACGGTAGAAAGTGTGACGCCTCCTTCCAGGCCGCATCTGCACAGCGAGCTCTAAGCAAGGCAGGGGACCTCGGAGGCTGAGCAGCTGAGCACAAGGCTGGCCCTGAGCAGGAAAAGCCACTCGTCACTAGGGAGCCAGGCACCAGGGTGGCCTGGGTTGGTGGGGCCTGGCATGTCAGGAAGTCAGCCGCCCTGCCACCCTTGCTGGGTGCTGTAGGGGGAAGGTGGCAAGGGGTGCTCACTTGGTAAAAAGGCAGGTGTCCTTGGGGGTTAGGCTCCCCTCCTCCTGGCCAACCTCTGTGGCTCCTCCAGCTGTAAGCAGGCCCTGGAAGCTTGGGGAACATGGGGGCAGGGGGGCGCGCAGGGGACAGAAAATCACAAGGGAAACAGCAAAAGCTTACCATCCCCCCTTAGTCCCACCACAGGACTGTCTAAGAATCAATGTCTGCAACCAAGGGAGAAGTGTGGCAGGAGGAACGCAGGGACACTGTCGCTGACAGCAACTTTCAAAGGGGGCGTTGGAGGATTTGGTGAATATTTCTATGGGATGATGGTGAGGCTAAGAGGAAAGGGATGGAAAGCAGGCTCTATTCTCTCTTGGAAGCAAATGGGAATCAGGAAACAATTGGAATTCTGGGATTAATTTGTCTTTTACAATATTCTCCTGAATGGCTCTGCCAGGGCGCCCCTCACTCCTAAACTCGGGTGCCTCCCTCCCCCTGAGGCGTGCCTATCTTTCTCCAAACGGAAGCAGTGACTGTTACAGGCAGGACCCTCTGGTCTCTGTTTGCGGGCTCCGGGTGGAAGCCTCTGCCATGTGATTCTCAGCAGGCTGGTGAGTGACAAGGAGGCCACCACGTGCCCATGGTACTCCAAGAAATGGGCCAGAGCTAAAATCCCAGAGCATGTGTGTGTGTGGCAGGGGCTGGCCCCATTCCCCTCTGGAGAGTCAGGCCTTCCCAGGAATGGCTGCATGGGTGAGATTCCCCCAATCACACCCCAAAGTTCCTAGGACCCCCAGAGGACTGATGGGTGTCTGCTGGTCAGACAAACGCACCAGGTGCTGCCTGCTCTGAGCTCTTACAGGGCCTTGAGGATTTTTGAGACAAGTGGCTCAGGACGTGGTCAGGTGGCAGCCTGATATTAGGGAACCAGCTGGTGACTTGGGATAAGTCACACCCCACCCCACGTTTCTGTGGCCCAGGTCCCTCCATCTCTGAAAGGACACTGCTCGGCCAGGCGGCCTCCAGAGGGACTTCCAGCACCACTGGCTTGAAATGGGGTCCTGCAGGGAGCCTGTGATTCCAGCGCAGCCTGGTGGCCCTGGGGACAGTGGCCTGTTTGCTCCCCATGCTATGGATGTCTCCCATGCTCTCTGCATCCCTGTCTGCTTTGACGGCATGGCAGGCATGCTTTTGAATGCCCCACACATGGGGCGTTCGCCGTCAGGGTCTGGAGGGTCAGTAGGCAGGGTGCAGTCAGGCGACTGCGGAGCCGTCTTCCGGATCCCCGCCCCTCTCTCCCCGCTCCATGACTCATGCCTCTGACCCCGGCTTGCCTGCTGCGCCTGAGAAGGAGGAATCCTGCTGGGAATGTGGGAATGACCATATTTACAACGCCGGGGCTCCCGGTGGCTATCGGCCTGGCCTGGCTCCTCCAGGGGAGCAAGGACTTCACGCCAGCTGGAAGCCAGGCTGTCTCTCTCCCTCAGCTTGGGCTTGGCTTCAGGGACTCAGGCTGACTGTGCTTGGAATGGCCTATCTGGCAAGGAGGAGTCAGCCCAAGGAAACCAGGGGAGAGGGCGAGCTTGTCTGCAGCGGACCAGGCCGGCTCCTTCCTCCTTGGAGCCCCCAGCATCACGGCTGGAGAGGCCACCCTGCAGAGCTGCCCCGTCCACCTGGCAACCCCCAGGCTCTCCAGGGCGGGCTCTGCCAGGGCTGAGGCTGCAGGGTCTGACCGGTCCCTCAGGATCTGCCCCACCCTCTTCCTCTCTGCAAGACCTTCCTGTTTGCCCACGATGAGTGCCCTGGGAGCACTGCAAAGTGACCCCTCCCAACTTTCAGACACAGCGAGGGCTGGCCAGCCACGAGCAGCCAGATGGCAGGAGAGCATTCCACTGCTCCCAGTACCTGGGGCCTGCAAGTCCAGGAACCCCTTCAACCCGTGAGTCACAACTTCTCCAGATGCCACCAAATTCAGTCTCCAAATAAAACCCATGAGTGGAAGATGGTGGAACACAAACTGCCCTGCGGGCCCCGTTTCCAGCTGGTGGTGCTGGAGGCCCTTCTGGAGGCCATCTGGCCAAGCAGTGTCTTTTCAGACACGGAGAGAACGGGGCCACAGGAAGGTGAGGAAGGGCCTGACATCCCGAGTCACCAAGTGGGTGCAGAATCTCCTCCAGAATGCAAGTCAGCTAAGCCCTGGGCTGGAAATACCTTTTGTATCCACAGCACTGACACACTGGTCCAAACCAGGGGCATGAACTTTACAAATGTCTTTTGACAGAACACATGACTATCTGAAGACACAGCCTTCCCAGTGGCAGCGGCAGCAGCAGCAGCGGCAACAGCAGCAGCAGCGAACGAAAATATGGACAGAAGGGCTGCCGGTGTAGGGCACTCTGCCTGACGCAGGCACCTGCCTCAGCCAGCTCACAGTTCATTTGGGGAGACAAGGAGCAGAACAAATCACTATCACAAAAATGTAATAATAAAAGTACAATAAAAGTACGTTCAGGTCTGCAACAATCTTGCTATGAAATATAAATATAGGTGATGACTACAAATGTATTATTATAATACAGAGATTAAAAGGTCCATAATAAACACACAGGGAAGGTGACATTTAGGTTTCTGAGGGTTTGGAGAGCTCGTCACAGAATTCAGGATTGCAGCCAGGTCTTCAAGCAGGTCAGTCCCAGTTGAGAGGGGTGGAAGGGCCTGTGGGCACAGGCAGAGATGGGAGGCACAGCCAGGAGGGTGGGGAGAGGGATCTGGGGGTAAAGAAAGCATTGACTCTGGGGAGGGGACAGGAATTGGCAGGACTCCCCAAGGCGACAAGGAGGCCAGGAAAGGTTTGGGGGGCCACAGACAGCATCAGATCTCCCTGTCAGAGGTAGCTCTGGCTGGCAGGGGATAGGCCCTGAGGTGGGGCCTGGGCAGGGCGGCTCCCCCAGTGGCCCAGAGGGAGGCCAGGACCACACGGAGACAGCAGCTGTGCAGGCGGCAAGGGGCCACCCACCAGACACGGTGACCCGCTGAGTGTGGGGGTGGCGAGGGGCGGCTCAGGGGCCCTGCTTGGGTGGCTGGGTGCATCCTGACCCAGAAGCTAGACTCAGATCTGGAGAGGAGTCATCTCGGGGGCAACAAGACCTGTGTCAGCCACGTGGAGCTGCTGGAGTCCTCAGGACACCCTGAAGGGCAAGTTCACACAGCAAAGCGACATGCTGGGAACCCCAGAAGAGGGTGGGGGCTTCACAGGCAGATTCTCCAGACTGAGGCCAACTTTATTCTCCCCTTGGAGAGATGAGGAATCGGCACAGAGGTTGAGATGCTTGCTTTGCTAGGATTTGAACCCAGGCCTCTGGATTCCAAAGATGGGCTCAGATTCCTGATCTACACCTCCGTCCATGGCAGAACTGGAGGAGGCAGATATTTAGGGGCAAGCGGAGGGGGAGGCTGGGAAGGAGGCGTCTGGTAGGAGAGGCAAGGCCAGGGAGAACTGACACCAGGGGGTGTCAAGGGAGGGCTGGTGAGCACCACCCCCTGCCAGCAGGAGGACCAGGCGTTGGAAAGGTCACCAGGGTCCAGGACTTCAGAAGAGCAGGCTCAGCCGGGTGCAGGCTGCTGCGGAGGCCAGGGGGTCGGCGCTCCTTGGGAATGGTCTTCCACACATTTGATGGGACAGCGAAAGTGCCAGAAGCTGCGAACAATGGCGGCCGGCGCTTGGCGCTTCCTGAGTGCCGGGCCCCACACTGCATGTCTGGGATTCGGCTGAAGGCTCTCAACCGTCCACGCAATCGATGCTCCCGTGTTCCACGTTCCGAGCCTGAGCACACGGAGGCTTTGAGAGGCAGGAAGCCACTCTGCTCAGAGAGCGGAGGAACAAAGCCCTGGGAATTAAGCCCAGGTGTCCAGGCTCCGGGGCCTGTTTTCAGAGTGGCGAGGCACAGGCTGTATTTCTGGGGAGTGCGGAGCCTGGGAAGTGTGGCAGAATGATTCTGGGACTGTCTCCCTTGAACAATTTTTAACTGGGGGATATAAAACTGATCTGAATAATTAAACAACGCTGACCATAAGCCATATCTGTAACTAAGGCCAGCTTTTAGTCCTTCAAATTAATCTTGAAAAAATAGGCCGTTTTTAAAATGCGAAACTGTGTACAAGAGTAACTCTACTTAAATCTGTTTTATTGGGCAGTCTTTTTTTCAAATGCCTCTGATACAATAAGCTATTTTTGAAATTTTTTGCATCTATTCACCTACATTCAGAAGCATGCAAAAACCTAAGCCATGGGAAGAATCCTCCGATAATTCAATGCCGGGTCCCACAAATCCCTGGGAACTCAGATTTCAGCTGAAGGTGTGGCGGAGGTGCTTTTCGGCCTGCAGAGTTGGAGTTTCTGGCGGAGCACTCGGGGGCGTGGTTAACCAGGCCTTTCTGCAACAGGGACAGGCCTTTTGCTTCCCAAGCGCTGGACTGAGTTACTTTTAGCCCATTTCAGATTCTCGAACTTCTGCACCACATGAATAAGACTGATCTCTGTTGAGAAACACATCATATTAAGAAATCAACTAGCACACACTAAGTGTTGAAGACTTTGCCTCAGTTAAGGTAAAATCAGCTAGCAGAGGCCTGTAGTGGTGACTGAAAAAAACATATTAGAAGGCCGGGTGCAGCAGCTCACACCTGTAATCCTAGCACTTTGGGAGGCTGAGGCAGGCAGATTCCCTGATTTCAGGAATTCAAGACCAGCCTGGGCAACATGGTGAAACCCCGTCTCTACTAAAATACAAAAAAATTAGCCAGGCGTGGTGGCAGTCGCCTGTAGTCCTAGCTACTTGGGGGGCTGAGGCAGGAGAATTGCTTGAATCTGGGAGGCAGAGGTTGCAGTGAGCCGAGATCCGCCACTGCACTCCAGCCTGGGCGGCAGAGCAAGATTCCATCTCAAAAACAAAAACAAAACAAAAAAACCATATTAGAGGGAAAAAGTAAATTTCAGGGGCTGGACAGGATGAGTGAACAGCCCAGGCTGGACAGGCGACTGGGGAAGGTCCTGACTGGTGACCGGCGGAGCATCTGTGTGTCTTCTCACGTGTAACATGTAGCACAGCGCACATGCACCCAGGCCATGGCCCCCTCCTCGTGACGCCTCTGCATTTCCACCTGGACCTCTGTTTCTCTCTGTCCTGAGGCTTGCAGGCCCTCAGGTGTCTGCGTTCCGCCGTGAGGTGAGCCGGAGTCTCACCCGCTGAGTCCTGGGGAAGGACTCACCCTTCTGGTGGTTGCCTGGCTCAGCCCATGTAGAGTCAGGGTCCCGAGGGCAGGTGGGAGTGGCTGCTGCAGGCAGGTTCCAGTCCACACACCCGCACCTAACAGAGAACACAGAACCCGCATGGCTCAGCAGCAGGCACAAGCTGAAGAGGAAGGGGTAAGTGGTCAGCGGCTCCATGAATGAACTCCAAGGCTAAATTTCAGCGGTTCCGCCTTGGGTCCCATCTTGGGCAGGTGCACAAATACAGTTTGTCCTACATAGCCCAATCCTCCCACACTCAGTGGCTGCTTATTCACACAGAAAGACATCCCCGCGGACTCCACAAACCCAGCGCTTGGGTCTCTAGGGGCAAACAGAGGAAGGCAACAAGGCAGCAGAGACTCGGAGAACGGCCAGGTTTTTGGACTCAAGCCTGGAAAATGTGCACGCCTCTGTCTTCCCAGCTTCCAGCTCCCAGAGTGAGGGTGCTGTCAGCCAGCCAAGGATGACCCCTGACCCTCAAACCTCCACGCTTTCTTGTCTCGAGGCCCCCACCTGCCTTTCAGAACCTCGGCCTCCTCTTGGGGGAAGCCGTCCCCCTGTTCGCATGCCTCCTAGATCTGCCAGGGGAAGGACGTTTGCCAGACCGTCCTCTCACCCTCCAGCTCCCCCTACACTGGAACACAGACACCTGGGAGCCCACAGGCCTCAGGACAGCAAACAGACACACCAGTCCAGGCCGAAATGCAGACCAGCACAAGGAAGAGGCCACGCCGGCCAAGCCCCAGGTTCCTTTTGAGGAGACATACAGGTGCTCAGCCAGTCATCAGCCGTGACCAGTGATAATCTCCACCAGGGCAGTGAGGCACTGGGCCCGGAGGCCGTTGACAAGCACAGCTCTGCTGTCCACTGAGAGAGGTTTACCAGGAGTCCGAATGCTCCCGATAGGGTCAAGGTGGCCTTGCTGATCTAAGAGCACCTGGAGTTGAGGACGGCTCTGGAAAACGTGTTCGAGATCTCCTGCATCAGACTCTAACAAAAGGCTGCAGTTCCTCACATTTCATTTTTGAGATCAGACTGCGAATGTCATGATCCACAAATCTAATCGACGTCCTCCGTCTAAAAGTGGTGAGTGAACTGCAGCACTGAGAGCCGGGCCGCGCCGAACCTCGGGGGATCCGAGAACGGGAGTGAAAGTGCACGGATTCTTATCAGCCCACACATAGCTGGCAAGGTCCCGGGGTGCAGGTGAGCCTACACCGTGGCATCTGAGAACTTTAAGGAGTCAAGTGTCTCAGTGCTGTTTGTGATGACGGTGGGCAGAACAATTTCAATCTGGGAAGGGCAGACCCTGGGAGAACAGATCCCTCAACACCTTCTCAGGCTGTCTTTGATGCCAGAGCTTAGAGACTAATACCCCTGCCTCAGAAGACCCGCAGCCTCAAGGATCAAGTAAAGAGATACAGAAATATAGTCATGATTACTCAATTTTTAAAAATTCGACAGTCCTGCAATAAAACCCCATGTTTATAAACTGTAGCATGCTCCAACGAGTCTTATGGCATTTGATTTTATTTTCAATGTGTTTTTGAATATTCTGTATTTTCCTAAACAGTGAATTTTTTTCCAGAACTAGAAAATGACATGAATGAGAGTTGGCCACACATGCACACACATTTCTGGTCTTACTTCTGGAACAAAAATCCTAAGTGGGGAAGGATCACCTGGATTGTGTGGCTTTAGAATGCGTTCCCTCTCTTTCACAAGCCTTGTGCAATCGTGGGCTCTCACTGGCCATCTCCTAAGCTGAGGACGCCTTCACACCAGATGGGGAGGTGCCGGCCTTTCACCCAGCCTCTGGAGGGTACCTGCCCTGCCCAGGCTGGGGTGTGCTCTCGCTGTGCTGGTCCTGCACAGAGCAGTGGTCAGCGTCTGTGGGATACAGGCTGGAGTGGCCACAAGCATGGCAGGTGGCCTGGCTGACCCCAGCCCAGCAGGCTGTTGGCTGTGTGGCATCCCTGGCACTGTCACCTCCCTGGCCATGTGCAGAGGCCAGTGCAGGCCTTTGCTCCGGCTGCTCCACTGCCCCAGGTGAACCTTGCTCTCCAGGGATGGCTTTAAGAATGTATCCTCCGCGCAGCTGTCCTTGAAAACTAAGCCCTGGGAGCAGGCTCCCCCCGGCCAATTTGCACTCCCTGGGACCTCTGTGAAGGCACAGGCCAGGCTGGGCAGCCTCCACCCAGGCAGCTCTTCTCTCCAGCAAGATGGGCTCCCTCGCCGACAGGTGTGTTCTTACACTTACATATCATCCTTGGCAATCCATTTCTCATTATAAAATGGGCTGGTACTACCTGCCCTGCAAGTGGGAGAACACGTAGCAGGTGCTCACTTAATGTTAAGTCTGTAATTAACCCACTGAGTATCACAGCATCAGAGCATGACAGCATGAGAGCAGTCATTTTCAAATGTGGCCACCAGCCTGTGAGGGATGGAATCCTACTCCATGTTACGACTGCACTAGGGCTGTAGAGGACTATTCACTGCAGCTTAGATAACTCAGGTAACTATGAAGGAATAAATACAAATACAATTTTCTTTGCGATGAGACAACTCAACAACAAATACCTATCATGCACTGAGTGAGCGCCGAGCTCTGCTCTGGACCCAAGAAACACAGGGATGGGTGGGGGAGAGTTTGGGATCTGGAAGAGCAGGCTGGCAGTGGCTTTAGGGTCTTTGGTATTTATATACCTGGTGTACACATATTTATACACACCCACCATCTACAGTCTATGTATATATGGTACACACGTGTATATATATGTGTGTATATATAAATATATGTACCATATATACATGCAGATACACATATACACACACTGCTTCTCTAAGAAGGGCCACCCTTGTCCCAAGTTTGCCCGAGTCATGATTTACTGAATTCATGGTTTGAGGGTGGAGATTTTACACTCACATTGTTCCTAACCAGTCCACGATTCAGAAGTCAGTGTAATTCGGGGAACTGAATGACAGTCCAGTCAAACCTGGCTCTTCTTTTGGGCTGGACTTCTAAGATTGCCTCCAGGAGTCCTCTGCAGGATCCAGGGCTCCAGGGCGCCAGGGATGACCCCTTCCTGCCCTATGATGCCTGCTGCCACCCTGGGAATGTGTGGCTAGGGCAGGCCCAAGGATAACACTGGAATTTTTTTAAGAGAACATTTGCAACCACTTGCGTGTCAAAGAACATCTCCAGTCTCCTCCTCTCTGCTAGAATCAGCCTGGACAGTCATTTGTGGGAATCTCATATGCACGTGTGACATGCATAGCTGTGTATTTTTCCAAATATTCACATCTACTTCTTCATGAGTTGCAACAATGTTCCTGAGTTTGAAAGCCAGAAATGACTAATTTGGGTTGAAATATGGCAGAGCTAAGATCTAGGGATCCTGAACAGGACTTCGCCGTTATTATGCAAGCTGCATAGCGAACTGAAATGTTTGCTACAATATTTCTGACTAAATCAGGAGCTACGACTCCTTACACTCCTTACGTGGGAATCATCCTTTCCTTAAATGGCCATTTTTAATGCATGTAATTACCATTTAAACTTCATCTCAACATCCTAGAGTAATTTATTTTGCTAATACAGACTCTGAATATACAGAGCAGTGTCAAAGTCGATGTTTATAAGGGAATCCAGCCATCTACTTTCAATCCTTGGTCCAGAAATCCACCTCCCTCCCAGGTTGTCTTTAATCAAGCTTTGTCAATAAATAGATGTGATGCAGATGTTCTGTGCAGTTTTAAAGAATTCAGGTTGAATCTGCTTTAAAACAAAGCACGGCCCTGCAATCAAACAAGAAGGATGAAAGTGAGCAGAGGGAAGAACACTTCAACAAAACCTGAAATGGAGACAGGACTCTGAAAACAGGGCAGTAGACCTTGAGCCAAAGATAAGAATTCAAATAACGCTTAGGCAAAGTGCAAAATGGTTACATCTCTCAACATCCTAACCTTTGAGTTACTTTAAAGAAATCTGGCATATAGAGCCACATTTAGTAAATAACAAACGAAGCTATGGTTACACCTTGGGAACATTTTGTGATTTGTAAAAAAACTTGAGTGAAAAGTGCCTTTCGGAACTGAGCTCCCTCACACGAATTTTAAATGGCCCACCCATTTCACATGCAAAGTTCACCTGCATAGGGCTTTCAGGACAACACGAGAGGCGACCGTGAGTTATGAGTTGGTTCTCCTGCTCATGTCAGTGCTGTGTCAGACAGAACAAGTTAGGCTTCATGCTGCAACAAAGAAGCCCTTGAATCTCAGGTGGTTCATGCAGCAGTCATTTGCTTCTTGCTCATTCAGGTTGGCAGGGACTCTGCTCCACGCAGTCACGAAGGGAATCAGGCTGGTAAAGCCTCCACGGTCTTGAGAACCTGCGGCCCCTTCAGGCACTTGGGGCAGCGTAAGAGACCTGGCGTGCTGCACACAGCTTCTTCCGTACTTTAGCCTGGAAGCTGTGCCAAGGCTTCCTCCCAAAGCTCATTGGCTGGAACTAGTCCTGTGGCCCTGCCTAGCCACAGGGGCTCTGAGGAGTGTGAAGGGAGAGAGTCAACTTTCCAGGGGACCACCGAGTCTGCCTCCAGTGCCAAAGCAAAGGTCTAAAACAAACAAAAAAGTAATTTGTAGATGGCATTTGAGAAACTGATAATTTAATTGCATTAATTTCAGCCAAATGCCAGGATTTGATTCCTAAAAATGGCCAGGGCACCACAATCTGGCTGGAGGAGTGTAAGTCTCATGGGGAAAGAGACGGAGAGAGTGAGATACTGAATGAGCCCATGAAAAAGCTTAACTGACCAACATCAACAGAGACGGAGGATTAAATTGATGATGAGGGAGCCGTACTCATTCAGTTACCTTCATGTTTTATTGAGATGATGTGGTGGGGTGGAAGAGAGGAAAGGAGGGTTATTACTGGGGCTCCCCTCTGTGTCCTCTTCCTCCTCTAAGGGGTGGGACATCGAGATGGTGTTGGTGGTGTCACTGGTGTGCAGGCTTCACTGGGCATGAGTACCCTTAGGAGCTCAAATGATAGAGTCAGCACCAGAGTCTCTGCTTCATGGTCCAAGACCTTGGTGAAGATTCATTTTCTGAACTTGAAAAAACAACTTCAAGATGCATGAGTGGATTCGCCTTTCCCTGAAGTCCTCTTGTGGCATCTCTGTCCTGGGTTGTTACAAATGATTCAAGCATGTTCTTAGCCATTGCTAATGTGCTCACTCCCGCCAACATTTCAAGGGCTGTCTTGACCAAATGCTGCCCCCTCTTCCTCTTCGCTCTGTTTGGTAGCAGAAGGTCTGTCAATGACAGCATCATTCAGAATCTCCTCTGGTGGGAAGAGTCTCTTGTTACTGGAAATCTGTGGTGAGAACAGAGCCCCCACTGCCCAAAGACATGGCCCTTCCAACGTTGCATCCCCATCTGCCCTCCGTCTCCACCCTTCACTCCACTCAACTGGTAGATGGCTCCCAGAATCACTCACCAAGATAAGGCCTGGAGCCTCAAACCTCCCATGTCCCTGGTGCTCCAGACAATAGCCCAGAAGCGTACTTCCTTAGATTTGGGGTGAGGTGAGCTTGCGTTGGGGGAGGGAATACCACGTACACATATGCTCATTTTTAAGGCACTAGCAACCCTTACGGCATCTTCTGAGAGGAAATTCGAATTCTCCCTCATACTGTGTATGAGGGACCAGAGAAGTTTCATAAATGAAACTTTTAGCAAAACAAAAGGATGCAGAAAGAAACCACTTTTTCCCCAAATAGTCTACCCTTAGTTGCGGGTATTTGAACTGTTGAGTAGAAAACATAATTAATGCTAAGAAGAGCTCTGCCCTGGGGTTTTTGGTGCTTCAGAAGATAATGACCTTTCCCTGCAGTCTGGGACTCAGAGCCCAGTAGAGGGTCAGGCAGTCATCGTGAGAGCCGTTCTGTTGTTTGTGGAACAAAGTTCACGGTGCATTTTATATCCTAGTGAGAAAATCATCAGTAATGTGATTTTTTTTTTTTTTTTTTTGGGAGGGAGTCTCACTCTGTCACCCAGGCTGGAGTGCAATGGCGCAATCTCGGCTCACTGCAACCTCCACCTCCCAGGGTCAAGAGATTCTCCTGCCTTAGTCTCCTGAGTAGCTGGGATTACAGGTGTCTGCCACCATGCCCAGCTAATTTTTGTATTTTTAGTAGAGACAGGTTTTCACCATGTTGTGCAGGCCTCAGTACAGCCTCTGGGCCTTCTCTGGGGGTGCAGACTGGAGCTGGTGAGCCCCAGGCTCCAAACATCTCAAAGTGCTAGGATTACAGGTGTGAGCCACCACGCCTGGCCAGTAATGTGATTTTAAAACCAAGATTACAAATATACTTTAAAATGTATAAAACCCACTGGTTCTCTTTAAGATGTGATCCTGATAAGCCTCCCAGTAATACTCCCTTCATCTCCCCAGGGCTAGCCAAAGCATTTATAATGTGGCTTGCAGGACTCTTGGGGCTCCTGATGGTGAATTTGTACCATCACTCTCAATGGCACTTGGAATCTCTCCTGCTCTGCTAACAGGCACCAAACACCCACAAGACACTGGTAAGGTGCAGTGTCTAGGACCAGACATCTCCTGTGTGCCATGGCTGGTGCAGTAGACATTGAGGACAGTAGATAGCCAGCAAGAAACAGCAGACTCGTCAATGTACATTTCTGGGCTGATTCTTCCCTTGGTCAAATGTGCACTGTAAAGCCACAAAAGGCCAGTTTTTCATTTTCCACCACTTTGCCTGGACTAAATAAAGCAAGCTGAGTCAGGCAGTATGACAGCTTTGGCCAGGTACTGTGTGGCACTGAGGGAGGACAGAGGGAAGACTGACTACCATCCAGGGGAACCAGGACCTCCACCCTGCAAACGAGGCAGGGCAGGAATCAGGGTTCTGCTCGGAACACCCGGCCATGGGGACCCTGAGAGGGAGGGGGCACCTCATGCTCGCAGTGGTGCAGCCTGCCCACATCTGCACAATCTGGGAAGGCACTGAGGACTGAGAGGCATGAGAAGGTGAAGAAGCTCCTAACAGACCAGGGCTGACCCCCACCCATTCCAGGCTTCTCAGGAGAAACGTGCCTCCACGAGCACATGGACATTCTCTTCCATGGGGGGACACTCCGCTGATGCCCTGGCCTCTTCTGCCCCTTACCCACACCACTCAGGGGAGCTAGAGTGACCTGCGGACTGGTGGGTTTGGGAAGAGTCAACTGGGTGTGCACAGCTCATCCCTGGAATCTTCCTCTGGCAGCAGTGAGCCAGCCCCAGGGAGCAGGCACTTCCTGGCCATGCTTCCGGAAGGCTCCCTATGCTCCTGACCTGGGGGAGGCCTGCGAGGTACATTTTTGCCAGCACTGGGGGCTGGGTCTGCTGGACCATGGGACAGCAGCAGCTGGACGCTTCATCTGAGCCCTTCTCCATGATAGAGCTATGTTCCATGGGCCTCGCCTCTGCTGCCTGCACCAGCTCCCTGGCAGGTGTGAAGGTGCCGTTCTCACCTCGCCAGCCCAGTCCAGTGGACTGTGGGCGGCAGCCACACCCTTGAATGTGCCCGTGAATCAGACCATGCCTAGAATCTTGTTCTGGGGCTTAAACCTGGACATCCATGGCATGGCCAGGCAGGGGAGGGGGAGAAGCCCTACACAGAGAAGAGCCCCAGATTCAGAACACACCTGTGGCATGAGGCCACTAGCATGGGAAGTGGCCCTCCAGCCTCACCTGTGCCACTTGCTGTCTGGGGACCTTGGCCTGGTCTTGGCCTCACTGGGACCTCACTTCTCCAGGTGAAGGTGGGGAGCCCTGACTCAGAGTCTTGCAATCCCAGGCCCAGGAGCCTTGGGATCCCTGGGGCAGACTTGGCAGCCCACTGGCACTTCAGCCCAGGCACAATCGGCAGCCAATGACCCCATCTTAAAGAACTGGCTTGTAAGTGCCAGCCCCGTTGTTTCCCAGAAGATGTTCAGCTGGGTGGGCGCTCGCGGTGCCTTTTGTGGAGGGGCTGAACTTTGAGCACAGATTTCCGAAGGGAGGAAGGCTGGAAGAATTCGGATTAACCCTAGGGGAATTCAGATTAACCCCAGGGGAAAGGCCAATCACATTTAATGCAGAGGAGAGGGAAGGACGGAAACCACAGCGCTGCTCACGGCTCTGGCTTCGCCCAGCGACTCTGATCGGCCATCAATTACCGAAGCCTTGCAGATGCAGGAGGAGAGAAAAGCCACAGTTATGTGCATCTTACAGCTGGGAAACCAGCAACAACATAACCCTGTCAGCTTTTCATTCCTGAAAACCGCCTCCCTCTCCGCAAGGCACGGTATCAACATGGTCTTCCCCAGGGTCCTCTCAGGATCCTTGGAGTTGGGAATTATTCTTACTCAACTCCCTCCGTGTGCTCAGAGCCCCTTCCTGGCCACGCTTCTAGAAAATTCTTCTGCTCAAATGCTAAATGTTTTCCCTGATCTGTCTTCAAAATCCCCATCCTTCTCCTTCTATTGGAATTAAAGGATAGGGAGTGATAAGGCTGGGCTTGGGCCATCTCCGCTCTGCAGCTCCGGCATCTCCCGTCCCTTCTCCCCTCACTTTCTGTTTTTTCTCTCCTTATTTTTGCTGTTTAATGTCAAGCGAGCCAGCTCGGCTCCTCAGAGACCACCAGCTACAGCGGCAAGCTGAGTGGATTTTAAATCAGCAGAGAATTTTTAAAATGAACAATGTGGTGAACGGAGCCCATCTGCAGCCCTGTGGGGCCCTGGCTGGCTCGCACGGTGTTCGTGGATCCCGCACGTCTCTACAAGGATAAACAGTCCACGAGGGGCGACTGCCTGGGAGGAGGAACCATCACCAGCCCAATCCCGGTAATAAAACAAGAGTCACATAAACACCGCGGCTGTCCTCCAAGGAACTTCGAGCACTACCCAAGTAAATAAAAAAGCAGAAAATGGAGGTTCAGAAACGCAAAGGCCCTGCTCAGGTTTCTAGAAGAATTCACAGAAAAAAAGAACCTAGAGGAGAAGGAATCACAGAAGAAATGCTCATGTCCATCTCACCCCCAAACTGGAAGGAACGATGTCAAGAGCTGCCCTCAAATCAGGAAGGACTCAGATATCTGCACCCTGGACCACACCTCCCTGACCCGCATCTATCCCGGGGGCCACTCCTGGACCATGGTCACCTGCCCCTCAGTTCTGACTGCCCCAGCTTCCAGCAGAGCAACCCAGAAAGCATCCTTTGACTTTGTTAAAAGAAGCTTTGATCGTGGAGGACTTTTAAAATCGAGATATCACTTCCCAGGACTTCAAGCAGATAGCCTCCCAGGAAGTTCCCTCATCATGGGACAAAAGGAATATGTAAGTTACAAACACATTTGCTCCTTTCAAGAAGGAGTTTTCCCCATGAATTTAAGTGTTTTTACAGATCATTAACTCCTGGTCTGGAAGGCAGGGCACCAAGGCAAGCTAAGCTGGAGTGTGAGTCGGTGCTGCCTCGGAGGCCAATCGGCGTCAAGATGAAGAGGCTCAAATGATCCTAACATGAGTCAATGTTACCCCAAATTAAATTTACACATGCTTCTCCAGAGCTGTCTGTTTTGTAAGGCAGGGCACCCTGGCACAGCACAGGACACAAGGCGTTTGCATTTCTGTCCAGGCTGCAGTCTAAAAGTGGAAAAAAGTACTGATCTCTTTTCCAGCCACCACCCTACAGAATGGCCTCAGAGGTTTTGGGTCCAGTTAACACAGGTAGGCACTGGATGGGCTGGAAAGAGGCTGGGGACTCCCATGCTCTCGGGAAGCACAGGACAGTGCACTGTGCAGACAGCAGACCCTCAGGCTCAGGGGACCTGGGCTGCTGCTGGGAGAGGAGGGAAAAGAGCCTCCCAGAGAAGAGGAGGCGAGTGGGACTTGGCGTATGAACAGGGACCTGGGAGCCAGAGGCCCAGGGTTAAATCTGACTTGCCAAGTGCCCCTAAACAAGACCACAGAGAGACACAGAGACACAGACAGAGAGAGAGAGAGAGACAGAGGCAGACAGACAGGGACACAGAGACAGACACACAGAGAGACACAGACAGACAGAGGAAGAGAGACAGATGGAGAGAGAGACAGGAAGAGAAAAACCAGGCAGTCCCTTCATGGAGTGGCTGTGATGCCCACGGGCTCTCTTGGATGGAAAACCCAGGCACACAGCAGGTGGCACCTCCTCCTCCCTAAAGCCCTTGTCATGTCCAATGTTTCCCATCTGAAGGCCAAGTGGCTCCTCTGGATAACATTTCCTTATGTAGGGATTTATAGATGCAGCATTCCCACCGGGACTTGGGCTGTGCAGTACTGCAGATGTGAGAGATGCTCAAGAGGGGCGGAGATGGGGATGCAGACAGCTCAGACCCAGGACACCAGCCCAGCCCAGCCAGAACTAATGCTGGCACTAATACTAACACCAATGCTAATAAATACTAACTAATGCTAATAAATACTAACTAATGCTAATAAATACTAACACTAATACTAATACTAATGCTGACACTAATACTAATAAATTCTAACACTAACAAATACTAACACCAACACTAATACCAACACTAATACTAACAAATACTAACACCAACATTAATACTAACACTAATAGATACTAATACACTAACACTAATACTAATAAATACTAATACTAACACTAATACTAACATAACACTAACTGACATGAATAAATAATAACTAATACTAATAAATACTAACATTAACACTAATACTAACACTGACACTAATGCTAATATTAACACCACTAACACTAATACTAATAAATACTAATACTAACACTAATAATAACACTAACACTGACACTAATAAATAGTAACTAATACTAATAAATACTAACATTAACACTAATACTAACGCTGACACTAATGCTAATATTAACACCACTAACACTAATACTAATAAATAGTAACACTAACATTAATACTAATGCTAACACTAATACTGACACTAACACTAATACTAATAGATACTGACACTAACACTAACAGTAACACCAATACCAATAAATACTAACACTAACAGTAACACCAATACCAATAAATACTAACACTAACACTAATACGAATACACTAATACTAATACTAATAAATACTGACACTAACACTAACAGTAACAGTGACACTAATACTAATACTAATAAATACTGACACTAACACTAACACTAACAGTGACACTAATAAATAGTAACTAATACTAACAAATACTAACACAAACACTAATACTAACACTGACACCAATCTAACATAACACACTAACACTAATATTAATAAATACTAAACTAACATTAATACTAATGCTAACACTAATACTGACACTAACACTAATACTAATAGATACTGACACTAACACTAACAGTAACACCAATACCAATAAATACTAACACTAACACTAATACTAATAAGTACTAACACTAACACTAATACTAATAAATACTAACACTAACACTAATACCAATAAATACTAAACTAACAAATACCAAAAAATACTAACACTAACACTAATCAATACACAACACTAAACTAATAAATAAATACTAAACTAACATAATACTAATGTAACATAATACTAACTAAACTAACAATAAACTAACACTAAACTAACATACACTAATCTAATATACCAACACTAATATTAATACTAAACTAACATAATACTAATGCTAACACTAATAAATACTAACACTAATACTACACTAACACTAATACTAATAAATACTGACACTAACACTAACAGTGACACTAATAAATAGTAACTAATACTAACAAATACTAACACTAACACTAATACTAACACTGACACTAATGCTAATATTACCAACACTAATATTAATACTAAACTAACATTAATACTAATGCTAACAATAATAAATACTAACACTAATGCTGACACTAACACTAATACTAATAAATACTGACACACTAACAGTAACACTAATACTAATAAATACTAATACTAAACTAATACCAATAAATACTAACACTAATACTAATAAATACTAACACTAACACTAATACTAACAGTAACACCAATACCAATAAATACTAACACTAACACTAATACCAATAAATACTAACACTAACACTAGTACTAACACTAATAAATAGTAACACTAACACTAATACTAATACTAACACTAATACTAATGAATACTAATACTAATACTAACACTAACATGAATACAAATAAATACTAACACTAATATCAAAACTAACACCAACACTAATACTAACACTAACACTCACACTAAATAATGTCCTACAGTGTTGGCAGCCCAGTGCCCTGTGGAGGCCTCTCTGCCTGCATGGCAAGCACTCTCCATAGGGAATTCACTCCTCCTGGGTTTTGAACCATGCCCTAGCTGGCAGTCATAGCAGGTCCTCCACATAAACTGTCTCTGCCTCTCCCTGTGTGCAGAATGCTCTCTGCACCTCTGAGTGCTGGTCAGTGCTGCCTCCTCTAGGAAGCCCTCCCTGACCACACCACAATAGGACAGCCAATCATGCCCTTCTGCAGGTCCAGGGAACTTCCCATAGGTACTGCCTGCATGGGGCAAGGTCTGGCAGGGCTGTTCATGTCCACAACTCAACAGCTGGTGCTTGATCCAGGATGGCCAGGGGATCCTGCTAACCACTAACTTGACACTAGATCTCTGGTTTCTGGGTGAGTGACTTGCAGTGCATGCCTTCCTAGCTGGGCATGTCAGAATGGGGGGCGGGTAGTGGGGCAGAGCAAGGAAGGGGCATTTTAGGAAACTCCACGAGTGACCCTAAGGAGTGGTGAGTGTGGCCTAGTGGCCAGGTAGTCCCAGCTGGAGGGAGGTGTGCATTTGCTGGACAGGATAACCACACGACCCAACATGTAGAATGAGATGCTTTGGGAATGAAAGGGGCACTATTAATCATCACGACTGGAGAACAAGAGGAAGCCAGAACAGTTGTGGGCTGATAGGGAGGGACTGTCACCTTTTCAAGAGGTCATCCACTTCTGATGTTCTACCCCCACCCCCACTCAGCCCAGCAGAGCCCTGATTGTTGGTCTCATCAAGAAGGTACTGACTCGAAGCCTCTCTAAGACACATGGGTCTAGGTAAGGCAAGGTCAGAGCCCCACCAGGAGGGGCTCACAGTCTCAGAGGGGACAGAGCCAGGAAGGCTGTGTGTCCACCCAGAACGGCCAAGACAACCTCAGTCAGTTTGCCTTTTGTGCTCGCTGGATTCTTCTCTGTATAAAGCATACATGCGATGTGATATTATACAATTAGAATTTTTTAAAATGATGGTCTCACTTTTCATCCTTGGGTGTTTGAGCCCTTCTGCACGGTTACATGCCCTCACTTGGTGTGTGTAATTATCCGAGTTCTTACCGCAGGCTCCAACATTAACATTTAAAGAAACATTAGAGGAAAGTCAGCTCCTGAAGGTGGAAGGCTGTAAAGAGAGAACACACTGAGTTTCCAGCTGAGAGCACAGACCCCCCACTGCTGGGACAGCCTCCTCTCTTCTCCACTCCATTTGCCCCCATGGTCACAGACGGTTATTAGAGCCCCTGTTTCAGAATTAAATCTGTGTGTTGCTATTGTTCTCAGAGAAAGGTTTGTGTTCTGCTTTACCTCCTGGAGGAATAAACTCCAGGTTAAAATGAGGAGCACAACTTCACTGGGGAAAAAGATCAACAGGGGCTGCTACCTGCACCATGCCGGAGCCCTACAGCAAGTGGCGAGAGGTGACCCATGTCCCCACAGCCTGGCCTCTGACAATCACCAGGACCTGGGATGCCGACTGGGTCTGCAGATTCCCATGGCCTTAATAAGCTCTGGAGGCCCCGCTGCGCTAGGGTGAGGAGCTGACATCTTCTTTTTCTCATCATGCTCTGGCGTTTATACTCTCTGGTGGCCATTTAACTCTGGATTAGAAAATTCTAAGAAAAAGTAAAGTGTAACAATAACTATAAAAGGCAAGAGTGGACTGCCTGCAAGCCAGACCCGGATAAGTGAGCTTTGGGTGGCTGATGTCCTAGGCCCCCACTGGTGGCACAGGGATCCAGGGGTTAACTATTGAATTGCTGGTGCATGGACAGGGAGGGGTACAGCAGGGGAGAGGGCACCATGAGAGCTGTTTACCAACTAATAGAGAACATCAGCCTTTAACAAGCTCCTGGGCTGTTCTTGGGTAGACCTGCACAAAACCAGTCTCCAGGTAATTCCTTTTTGGAATTAGGCTCTGCATAATCCACCCTCTTCATGGCCATTGTCTCCTTTACCCTGTACCTGAATAGGACAAGCATCAGGGTTGTCCTGAGCTCTCCACAGTTCCATTTCATTGCATTTTCTGCCTGGCCCCCAGTGCACCCAGTAATTTGAATATTAAAGTTCTGGATTACAGTCCCTGGCAGCACAAAACCTCTCTCCTCACTTTTCTTTTTCATAAGTTTCTTGGACGTGTTTGCTGTCTTAGTCTTCCAGGTGCACCTGAGAATAATTTTATTGAATTAAACATTTCATTAAATATATAAATTAAATTGTAAAAGAAATGATATGTTCACAGTAATATGTATTTCCAAACAGAGTCCTAATAAATAGAACTCCTCATTCAAAAAATATTCTATTGGACTCTCTAGCTAAGATATTTTTCTTCATAAAAGTCCTCCATATTTCTCACTAAACGTATATAAGGTATCTCATAAGCATAAATATTTTTGTTTGTGTGAATGACATCTTTTTGTTTCATTACGTGATTGAATTGCTTATCGCTAGTGTGTGTGAGAGTGCTTGTGAAAAATTATCTTCACTTGGCAATTGCCTTCAGTCTAAATTGTTTCATTTCTTCTAAGGATTTTCAAATGATTTCTTTTTTTGATATGGGGTAGACAGCAAGGTTCTTAGTAAACAATGGTATCGTCTACAAATGTTAATATTTTTATCTTCTGCCTGCCAACAGCCCTATGTCTATCTCTTTTTCGTGATCCATATAGAATCATTTTTTAAAGTTTGAGACAATGTTACAAAACAGTATACTGGCGAGAGACCTGCTGACTTTTATACAAAAGACTTGAGTCCTACATAGGCTTTTTGTTGTTGTTGTTTTGGGATGGAGCCTTGCTCTGTCTCCCAGGCTGGAGTGCAGTGGCACGATCTCAGCTTACTGCAACCTCCACCTCCTGGGCTCAAGCAATTCTCCTGCATCAGCCTCCTGAGTAGCTGGGACCACAGGTGAGCGCCACCACACCCAGCTAATTTTTTGTATTTTTAGTAGAGACAGGGTCTCAGCATGTTGGCCAGGCTAGTCTTGAACTCCTGACCTCAGGTGATCTGCTGAAGGTAAGGAAGAATCTCTTTATGATAGCTTATTGAGATTTTAAACATCAGACAGGGAGGTTTTAATAACAGAAATATGTTAAATTTTTCTCAGATGCATTTTAGTATCTCTTGAGTCGATTCCCTTTATTTCCCTTTTTTGACTATAGATGTGCCTCATTGCATAAATGAATTCAAGAATCTGAGCAATCAATGCTTTTGACACATATTGCCAAAGTGTGTCAGAAACCTGGCAAAGGCATCTGAATGCCCTGATATTCCACAAATAAATCCACCTTCTTCACAGCGCCCTATTCTTTTGGCATATCGCTGAGTGTACTTTTCTTATATTTTACCTAGAATTTAATCTAAGCTCCTACTGAGAGAGAGTTTCTCCTATCCCTGACAGGTTTTGGCAGATACCATGACAGATGCTCTGAGAGGCTTTCTCATCTTTATTTTTTCTAATCTAGCTGCTGCCGTGTTGGGGACTGTCCCCAAAGGCAGGACTTTGTCTCTGCCATCACTGCACCCTTGGCCTGACACAGCAGTGGGCTTAATAACTGAGTGGGCAGTCCTAGAAAGCAGAAGGCGTTTACCCAGACAGGGAGCACTTGGAGCCTGCAGTCCGTTGTGGGGCCAGTTCAGGAGACACTTTGTAGTCATTTTTTCCCCCTAAGTTTTATGCTTCCTAATTTCAAACTCCTTAGGAGTAAGGACAGTTCTGAGCTGCTGAGAGTCCCCTAGTGCCTGCTGCAGAGGCCACCTGGGTGCCTGACTTGATTTCACTCTAGTAAGGTTCAGCCGTTCCCGAACTTCCCAAGTGGCCGTGTGGCCATCCGCCCTCCACCCACACCCGCCCAACGGGGCAGTGACCGGTGCACCGGGAGGATTTCTGACAAGCACAGCTCACTGGACAGATTTCCTTTCTACCAGGGTCCCCCACGTCCACAGCTAGTGGGATGAGGATGTGAACCCTGGCCAGGGCCTCAGGGTCCCCCACCCTCCCTGCACCCTGGCGCCTGCTCCAGCCCTGCTGGATAGCGGAGCCCCACAAGCCACAGGCTCCCTCACCCGATTTATTTTTTCTCTATTGCATCAGAATTTTCTGAAGTAAACTTTCACTCGGGACAAAGCTGTGCTATTCCAGGGGTCTTTGCCAAGGATCTGTGAGGTAACCTTTCCATCTATTTATTTGTTTTTTTGGAACTTGGGGACAGGGGAGAATGCGAAGAGACTCATGACCCCCAGAAACTCGGCCGAGTGACTGACATCATGGGAATTTGTCTGGCCTGATTTATGGCATTCCCGTGACCCCGGTCAGGGAGCTGAAGTTCACGGCACTTTCTTGGCTCCCATCTGTTCGTAAACGTCCAGCCCACTGGAAGCCAACCTCTGTTACAAGGTGATGTGCAACCCTGCATAGCTTCCCAACAAAGCAAACCAATGCCAGTAACGTGAAAAACAAAGCCACAGAGGATATACGCTTTACTGGG
This sequence comes from Nomascus leucogenys, assembly GCF_006542625.1. Taxonomy (NCBI): domain Eukaryota; kingdom Metazoa; phylum Chordata; class Mammalia; order Primates; family Hylobatidae; genus Nomascus; species Nomascus leucogenys. The sequence continues at coordinate 139,264,348 of NC_044402.1, read as the reverse complement.
ATGCTTGGCCAGCATCACATGGACTTCTAAATTTCCTCGTCTTTGATCTTTTGGCTGAATCCATTTTCCACCAGAGAGGAAGCTGCTGGATGCTCAGTGACAAGTGTGACCCAGCGGGTGGCGCTGCTGGAGGAGTCGCGGAAGAGGCCGTCTTCTTCTTGGAGAAGACCCACAGCTGCACCTTCTGTCTCATCTGTGGTCAGGGCTCCTTAAAGGGCTGAGTGTCCACCATATCTCACCCCAGAGAAAAGAAAAGAGCTGGGTCCACCGTGGCCTCAGACAGTGATGGACTCCAGATGTCCAATCTCTTCAGCCAGGGCTTGCCCAGTTGGGTCAAACCATTTAAGAGATGGGAAAGCCCATGAATGAATGTATTTCGTATTTTCTGCATTGTGTCCTGAGTCTTCTGGTAGCAAGAGAAAAATAAATCCTTCCAGCTGTGGCTGCTCTGCTGTCCTTCCAAACCCTCCAGCCAGCTTCCTCCTTGGTCAACTTCATTGTTTTTGTTCCTTTGTGCACTCTATATGAAGTCATCAACAGAGCCTGGAAGAAGACACATGTTCCACAAGGAAGGGGCCGGTGTGGCAGAGAGGGAGGCACCAAAACATAGAACCTCACCCCTGAGAACTCACTTGCACCTGAAGGGCAAATCAGGTACCCTGGGGAGCCCAGGCCCCTCTCCTACCTGAATCACAGGTGCGCACCCAGGTGCTGTGGGGAGCCCAGGGCAGGCAGCTCTTCTACCTGAATCCTGGGTAAGCATCCAAGGCAGAGAGCCTCTGTAGATTCTCCAAGAAACAAGCAAAGTACCAAGATTTGCATCTTTAGAGAAACTCCTCCAGGCCTTTTCAATGTGCTATGTCTGGTGAATGAATATATGTACTACGTAGTATTAAAGATTTTTAGTGGCCAGGAGGTGGGGCTGGTGCAGACTGGCATTCACCAGGGAGAGAGTCGTCCAACGAGGATACACATCATTTCGAAAGCTCGCTTTTTTATTGTAGAAGTCCTGGGATAACACAACATCTCCTGGGCCTGCATCCTTAACATTTTTCTTTCTGTTCTTTTGCAAAAGAAGAGCCTTAAGTAACTAAATTGGACATTTTAAGACCCAATAACATGGAACTAAAGAGAAATACTGCACGTGAAATTAAGATACCCACAGCAGGAAAGTTAAGTTTTCAAACAAATTAGATTTTCATGTCCTGGATGCTGTAAAGCATGAGGAATGAATAAAAGCATCTGGGCAGCCGTGTTCCCAAGTTGTGTTTCCCTTGAACAGTGGTGGCTGCACTTCCCTGAGTCACCAGCCCTGGTCCCCAAATTCTCAGGAGGGTGTGGTCCTCTTTGCACATGGGATCCCATCCCTCATCATTGAAAAACATAATCCCCATCCCCTTCATCAACATCCTGCCTGGGATGCAGCTCAGGCCCCTTGTCTTCCAAACAGGCTGCTAACTCCTCTAACACATGAACCCCGTCTCAGAGAGGTACAGAGCCGCAAGTGAGATTTTTCCTTGATGGAACATGGATCAGCAAGTTTAGAGCAGGCCACCAACCCAGTTTCAAGCTGATGCACAATGACATTCCCATTCCCAGTCTGGATTTGGAGGCAGAGACAGTAAAGGAGAAGAATCACAGGCCTCCAGCTTCTCCTGAATGAGACATGAACAAAGGCTTTTTATTATTTGGTTTCTGATATCGAGATGTTCTGGAACGTACCCTCAGGCCCACTCATCAAGCCTTTCCAAGACCAGCATGACTCTCAGCCCAGCTTTGCTTCTGTCCTCCCCTAGCACCAGGCATTGGGTGCAGGGAGGGGCGCTCGGACCCACCTGCCTGTTGTGTATTCCTTGTGCACGGTGTGCACCTTCCTGAGAACATCTCACTCAGCAGGACCCGGTAGCTCTTGTGCGTGCTCATGCGTGCATGTCTCTGCCGCTCCCTTCTACTACGAAGCCATCCCCCTGCCCACTCCCAACCCCCAGAGCATACCCCAGGCTCTGCACACCTAATCCTCAACCTGGGCAGGACCCTTCACTCCATTCATTCTCTGCTCAAGCATCATTTCTTCAGATGTCCTTCCCCATCCTCTTGCTTCCTTCTCAGCACCTGCGGTCAGCAAGCCCACATCTGCTGTCTTGCGTGCGTCCTGCCTGCCCTCCCCTCCCCTCCCCTCCCATGGCAAGCTTCATGGTGACAGGAACTGTCTTGACTTCTTCCCCGCCATATCCTGGTCTCTAATGTGGAGCCCAGCACGTGGGAGGCTCTCAACAAGTATTTGTTGATTGAATGACAGATCCACCAAAGTGCCACCCCTTGGTCTGGCCTCCCTGCTGTGTCCAGGAGAAGGCATCCTTGTTTTCTTTGTTTGCTAACCATTGTCGTACAACAGCCACATGCAGTGTTATGAATGGCTGTCAGTAGATTTGTCTCCTTGGCTGGACGTGGATGGTGAGTCCTCCACAGGAGAGACAGATTCTAGTCATTCTTATGTCTCCAGCACCCAGCAGAAGGACTGCAAACAGCCAGGGCTCAGTAAATGTGAGGGCAACACGAAGGACCCTGCAGCTGCCCCACATGATACCAGCTACTCGAAACCATCTGCGGAGCGTGTGCCTCTAGGCTGTATGCCCATGACCCCCGGACTTTCTATCTGCAGAATGGGAACAACACTGGTCACCTGTCCAGTAAATCGTCCTGGTGCCAGAGGTTTAGTGGCACCTGTGCCTGCTCCCTGGCTAGGCCTGTGTCTTACTTCCCCCCATGGGTAGATGCTACCTATTTAATAACTCACAGCTTCAAAAATGTCTGAAAGCTTTTGTCTGAATGACGTTGAAGACTCACATTTGTATCAAATTCATGGACGATTAACCCCAATTCTTGGAAAAGAAAGAGCATCGCCCTTCCCTGCACAGGGTTGGCCAAAATGTTACCAGATCTAAATGCAGATAAACAAAAAGACACTCAACAGGACCCAAATTTTACAAGGGTTTGGATACAATCTTCTTGAGAATCTGTAAGCATCACTTCCAAGTAGAATGTGCTGGAAGCCCTGACGTGCACGGGGTGATGCACCTGAGACCACTCCTCTGGCCTCGCAATCCCCCTACATTGGCCTGGCCCTCGTCCTGGCCTACAGCCCAGTCCAGTGTCCAGCCCAAATCTCACCCTGGAACACCACCCCCTTGGGTTAAGGGTTCAATGAGCAACAAGTCTGAGGGCATCAAGTGGCCCAGGACCCTTGGCCAGGGACTGCTGGGGGGTAGAGAGCATGGGGGCAGGCAGGACCCACCGTGGGACCCCTCTGGCCCAGGAGTCACCTGCCTTCCAGTTAATGTGGCAGAAACATCCCCGGAAATAATTTAATCGTGGTAAAATACACATGACATAAAATTTACCGTCTTAACGTTTTGAAGCGCAGAGTTCTGTGGCATTAAGGACATTCACGCTGCTGTGCGACCTTAACCACCATCATCTCCAGAATTCTTTTTCTCCTCTCAGACTGAGACTCTGTCCACACTAAACACACACTGCCCACTCCTCCCCTCGGCCCCTGGCACCCACCGTTCTGCCTTCTGTCTCTATGAATCTGACTGCACGAGGTTCCTCGTGTAAGTGGAGACATACAGTGTTTGTCTGTGACCAGCTTATTTCACTCAGCACCGTGTCCTCAGGGTTCATCCATGCTATGGTCCCTGTCGGGGCAGCCTTCCTTTTTAAAGGCAGAATGACGTTCCATCGTGTGGGTGTGTGTGTGCGTGTGTGTGGGGCGGGGGTGATGGTGTGTGTGTGGGGTGTGCTTGTGTGTGTGGTGTGTGGCAGGTGTGATGTGTGTGAGGGGTGTGGTGTGTGTGTGGTGTGTGTCGGAGTGGGGTGTGTGTGTGGTGTGTGGGGGGATGTGTGTGTGGGGTGTGGGGTGTATGTGTGGGGTGTGGTGTGTGTGTGGTGTGTGGGGTAAGGTGTGTGTGTGGTGTGTGTGGGGGTGTGGTGTGTGTGGGGTGTGGTGTGTGGGGTGTGTGGTGTGTGGGATGTGGTGTGTGGTCTGTGTGGGGTGTGTGGTTTGTGTGTGGTGTGTGTGGGGAGTGTGGGGTGTGTGTGGTGTGTGTGGGGTGTGTGGTGTGTGTGGTGTGTGTGGTGTGGAGTGTGTGTGTGGTATGGGGTGTGTGTGTGGTGTGTGGGGGGTGTGTGTGTGTGGGGTGTGTGGTGTGTGTGGGGTGTGTGATGTGTGTGGGGTGTGTGTAGGGTGTGTGGTGTGTGTGTGAGGTATGTGGTTTGTGTGTGGTATGTGGTGTGTGTGTGGGGTGTGGGGTGTGTGTGGGGTGTGGGGTGTGTGTGGGGTGTGGGGTGTGTGTGTGGTGTGGGTGTGTGGTGTGTGGGGGGGTGTGGTTTGTTGTGTGGGGTGTGGTGTGTGTGTGGGAGGTGTATTGTGTGCCTGTGTACACACCACGTTTTGTTTGTTCTGCATTTTATTTTTTGAGGACCCTCCATACTGTATTCTGTAGCACTGGTTTACATTCCCACCAGCAGTGCCCAATGGTTCCAATTTCTCCACATCCTCACCAACATTTATTTTCTGTGTTTGTTTTGAGACAGGGTCTCACTCTGTTGCCCAGGCTGGAGTGCAGTGGTGCATAGCTCACTGTAACCTCAAACTCCTGGACTCAAGTGGTTCTCCTGCCTCAGCCTCTCGAGTAGCTAGGATTATAGGCATATGCCACCACACCTTGCTACTTTTTTATTTTCATTTTTGTAGAGATGGTATCTCACTAGGTTGCCCAGGCTGCCCTCAAACTCTTGGCCTCAAGCGATCCTCCCACCTCAGCCTCCCAGAATGCTGGGATTGCAGGCATGAGAAGGCAACCTCATAGGTGTGAGCTGGTGCCTCTTTCTGGTTGGATCTACATTTCTCTGATGGGTGGCAATGTCAAGCATCTTTTCATGTGCTTGTTGGCTATTTGTATATCATCTTTGTAGAAATATCTATTTAAGGCCTTTGCCTATTTTTTTGCAGGCTATTTAATTTTTATTGTTGAATCGTAGGAGTCCTGCATCTCTTCTGGATAGTACTCTTCTATCAGATTAATAATTTGCTGTTATTTTCTCCCATTCCACAGGTTGTCTTTTCATTGTTGTGTTCTTCGATATACAGGAGTTTTTAAGTTCGACGTAGTCCCATTTGTCTATTTTTGTTTTCCTTGCCTGTGCCCTGGAAGTTTTATCGAGAGATCCCAGATTGTTCCTTTTGAAAGTATGAAATTCCATCTCCGTGGCAGTAAACAAGCTGCAGTGGCCTGTGCCAGCACCGCTTGTGAAATCCTTTCTTTAAAGTACTCCTCACCGCACTTGGACCTATTTCCCATTCTGTGCAAACCAGTCCACGTTGCTTGCTTCGGAAGCAGGCTTTGCAGGAGTCGATGCCTTTCTCTCAGTGGCGTGCTCCCCAGCCTTGTCCTTTGCAAGGAAACCACTTAAACCGCCAAGCATTTGCTGCCCTCACACCTACCCGTGCCATCTGCTGCCTGATGCTGGTGCGGATGAAACTGTCTCTCACAGCCCAGACACCGATGCCAACTGACCCATCTGGGATGAACTTCCTTTCTCTAGAAAATGCGAGAGAATGCAGGTGGATGCCACCCCCATCACTGGACCATCTTGAGAGTCAAATGGACACAAGCCCCTGCACCGGCTGGCACGCAGCGCTCCCTCCAGCCTTGCTGAGCCGCGGGCTTGTGTCCCGGCCCTACCATGCCTGTGGATCAGCCTACGCTGGCACCACACTGAGCCCGGCCAGTGATGCCTGAGTATGTGAGCAACAGAGGATACCGGTCATGGTGGCGGCGGGTGATCCCAGAGAGTCACCAACCTCGGACCACGGCTCGTCCCACAGACACAGTCACAGCCAGGGCTGATTGGTGTCCACTGTGGGAAACAGCATCTTCCATCTCTGTCTCAAGAAGGGCCAGTTTGGTTTCCTGTGGTCCCATAGAATGATGCAGGGACATGGAATGGGAGGAGACTGGGATCCGTCTGGCCATGCCCCCTGAGTCTGCCTGACTTAGCCAGTCCCCCATCCTCCACTGAGACTCTCCACCCTGCCCCTGTCCGAAGTGGGCAGACTTGGGTTTTGTTTTTTGTTCTTCCAAACCCTGCTTAGCTGTGTCATCTGGACAGAAGCCCAATGCTTACCAGAGCAGGTTGGGGGGCGGGGGGGTCCAGGCAGTTGGGCAGTCAGGTTTGAGGCCTGGAGCTCACCAGCTCGTCTGCACCCCAGAGAGGGCCCAGGGGCTGTACTAGATGATGTCTAAGGGCTTCTCAGCAGAGCCCCTGGGAGCCACGTGCAGAAAGCCTGACCTCCAGGGCAGGTGCACCCAGAGGGAACCCAGGGCACGGGGCTGATGTCTGAGGGATGCGGTCTTTGTGGGTCACTACACTGGTCAGGGAGGTAATTCCAGAATGCCAGCCACCTTCCTAACCGCAGTTTTCCTTGGAACTTCCATTATACTGCATTCATTTTTTCTTTCTTTCATTCCACGTTTCCTGAGCCTCACTCCATGCAGGAGGGTGGCCCCTCTCATTCCTTCTGCTGACCACAGTCTCTGCCCCAACACCTTCAGCCCACCTGCTCCTTCTGCTGGTCCCAGGGCCACCCGGCCATCCCCAGCCTTTGCCTCCCACTTCTCTCCCTCCCGCCTTCGAGGGATGCCCCTCAGCTCTGGGAACGGCTGCTTCCCTCCTGGCCTCCTAACTCACCATCGATTTCTTTCTGATGAGGATGTGACTGCCTTTTCAGTTTCTAGTTTCAGGGCACTCAATACCTAAGGGTTCCATGCGGCATCTGCCTTGCATCCAGCCTGTGCCCCAGCCTCGGCCACCCCTCTGTGATCTCAATCTTCAGACGCCTGCTTGCTGACAGCTCCTCTGTGCCAGGCCTGTGCCAAAGGGAAAATATTCTTTCCTGTTTATCGAAGGGTTCCCAGCCACAGCTCTCTCCTCCCAGCCTCTTCCTCAGCCCACACTGCCCCAGGAGCTGGCTGGGACTTCTCTTTATTGTGCCCCTGCCCCCAGAGCCACTGCATAAAGCCTGGCGATAACTGGGTATTTTACTGAGGGGAGTGTGTGTGTGTGTGTGTGTGTGTGTGTGTGTGTGTGTGTGTGTGTTGGAGGCAGGGCATTTTACTCCCCAAAATAATCTTCCATCCCAGATCAGATGAATCACTTTCCCCCGAGATGCCTCCAGGCTAGGCTGTACAGTGGCTTCCCCCTCCCTCCCTGCCTCCCTCTCCCTCTCTTTCTCCACCTCTACCCCTTTTTCTTCTGCAGAAGAAATGTGGGGGTTGCGGCCCCTCCAATGTTACAGCCAGCCCCCTTCCCTCCAGCTGCTGGCTTCTGGGATGGAAAAGGCCCTCGAAACATGAGGCTGGCTCCTCTGTTTGGGGCAAACACAAGACCCCCAGGCTGCCAGGTGCGTTCTGCTTGGAAGGCAGCCAGGGAATTGGAAATCACAGACGCACAGAAAACATGCGTTTGCATCAGACACAGTGTAGTTTCTTTGTGTACTTGGTAGGGAAACAGAGGCTCCCTCCATGACCCTCACTTGTGCAGGGCATGGGCTGAGCCCGGCATCCAGATACATGACAAGGACACAGTCCCGAAGGTGCTCCCGGGGTGACAGGCAGACAAACCGTCGCAGCTACCAGGCCACTAGGGGATGTACGAGGCCTCAGGAGTCACCACAAATGCCACCCGGAGGGGTGGTTAGAGGCTCCCCAAGGAGGGGACGCTGGAGGGGAATCTCCTGTCGGGCATAGGGGAGATTCTAGTCAAAGGAGAGCCGCGTGAAGCCATGGAACATGAAGGCGCCATGCTTTTTTTTTTTTTTTTTTTTTTTTTCTGTGGTGGAGTCTTGCTTTGTCACCCAGGCTGGAGTACAGTGGCGCGATCTCAGCTCACTGCAACCTCCGCCTCCCGGGTTCAAGCAATTCTCCTGCCTCAGCCTCCCAGGTAGCTGGGATTACAGGCACTCACGCCACCATGCCCAGCTAATTTTTCTATTTTTGGTAGAGACGGGGTTTCACCATGTTGGCCAGGCTGGTCTCGAATTCCTGACCTTGTGATCTGCCTGCCTCGGCCTCCCAAAGTGCTGGGATTACAGGTGTGAGCCACTGTACCTGCCCGAAGGTGCCATGCTTTAAGGACAAGCATGTGGGTTTGCTCACCTCCTCACCCCCGTTCTTACTGGCAACTGCTCCAAGGGCTGGGTACAGGGTTAAAGGGACAGACATGCTCCTGGCCTGGGGAGCTCACCATGGAGGGTGCCCAAGGCTCAGAGGCAGCTCACAGAAGAGCAGGCAGGGCCCGTGCCATGGGGAACCTGGGCGGTGCCTGGCAGGCCTGGCCATCCCGCTGGCAGCAGGTGAAACTGGGGTAAAGGAACCTACATTCAGTGGGCCCGGGTAACACCAGACGTGGTGTGGGGTGCATCGTTCATGCTATTCCATTAACAGGTTAAGCGACAGAGTCAGATCAGTGACTGGGAAAGGTAGCCCAGGCTAACCACGCAAAGAACGGCCTGAAGAGGGGACAGCAGATCCCGGGAGATGGGACCAGGAAGAAGGGCGGATCGGGCCCCGGCCGGGCACTGCATGGTGGAGTGACTGGAAAGGGTTCATCACAGCGAATGGCATTTCCACCACACAAGGTGACATCGCACAGACCATGGGGATTGCTCCCTAACTACAGAGAGCATCTAAATTGGTGTATTCACTGGCGCCAGGTATAAAAAGGGAACTCTGAGCAGTGGTAGTGAGAGTTCTCTAGGTTAGAGGATGCCTGTCTAATGCCACAGGAAAAAAAAAAAAACTCCAAAAGAGCAGATGGCACAGCTGGCCCTGGCACTGCAAATTCAGAGACTCAACCTGCAGGCATGTGGCTGGGCCACCCAAAGCCAGGAGGCGCCAGGTGGGTGACGTGTGTAGGGCAGGGGTTTGATCTGCTCACTTCTGGACCCAGAGGCTCCTGTGCCCAGGCTGAAGCTACCCGATCTCCCACGGGGAATCCTGACACGAGCGCCTCAGGCCTTGCTCCCAACGCAGGAGCACCTGAGAGCAGACTGCAGGGGTGTAGGAACGCCGACAGATGCCTGGCTGGATCCAGGCCCCCCTCACTCTCCGGGGTACTCCCTGCTGCATGGGGAGGTCCCTGTGCACCGTTGTTTGAAGCAGAGAGCCCTGACCGAATGACCCGACTCAGCAGGATGGGGCCATACTTGGCATGGAGGGAAAAATCTCATTTTTTAGATAATCGGACTGGCTGGGTTTGCTTCCTGGCTCTGCCCACTGCTCTGTCTATGCTCTCAGCTGAGGAGTTACACGGGTCCCTCAGTTTCCCCCGCTGTGAAATGGGGCCATTCTGAGGATGAAAATAATTTTGCTTGCTCAGTGCTTGCATGCTTGCTGGGTGGACTATCAACAAGTGGAGTGACCTAATGTGGCTTTGCCATCGTTTCTCAAACCCTTTAAGTCAGCTTGCAGGGGGAGAGAAGAGGCTCCTCGGGTGGCCAGGCCCACCGAGCCTCGCAGTAGATGCATCCTCCGGGTCCTCCCTGCAGGCCTTCCGGAGCTCTCTGCTCCTGGCGGATCTCCAGGCCCGGCCGGGCCACACACCCTGCACTCTGGACCTTCCAGGGGGTCTTAAGGAGAGGAAAACCCCTCACAGATGCTCAGAGAAGAGGACAGCCCCACGGATGTTTCCCAGGGCAGGGTGCAGGCCTGGTGGGTGCCTATACCAAGTGGACCCCGGGACAGGGTGGACCCCAGGGCAGTGTCCCCACAGAGCAAGCCACGGCCCCGCACTCTCCCACCTCCTCTTCCCCCGCACCTCGGGGTGTACCAGCCTCTGGGCCCCTGTCCTGCTGGTCTTGGCCGGGCCGGGTGGGCTGCCTGGTGCCCTTAGTTCTCCCCTCCCCGGGCTGACCTGGCCTGGGGGCGGGGTGGGGCTCGCCTTGGAACTGAGAGCCGCCTCCAACCCTGCTCTCTGCTCCAGGCCTGGCCCATTCAAACCTTCCTGCTCTGTTTATTTGCACAGCCAGAGGACAAAAAGCCACGGCTCTGAGTCACTCCTGCTCCCAGTCGGCTCTGATTCATGCAGGAGGCCCGCGGAGGGGACTAACCCTGGCCGTTAACCTCTTGGTTTCTTTATGTCTCTACAGCAGTGAGCATCTGTGTCTTCGAACTGAGGATCAGGCCCCAGTCGCCACTCACAGTCGCGTGCTTGGGGTGTAATGTGGAGAAGAGAGGATACCACAGCACAGCCCGAGAGGTCCCCCCTCACCTCCAGCCCCTTCCCCCCATGCTGATGGAAACTTACAAATATTTCAGTCATCTCTCTGAAAAGGATTTGGTCATCTGGCAAGGGTGGTCCCAGAATTTGCCAGAAATATGTGTCAAATGTAGCCCAGGGTGTAAAGGAAGACAGGCTTAACAAAAATTAGATTATGGCGAAGAATCTGAAAGGAAACGAGAGATTCGGTGCCTGGTTGGTCTCCAGCCTCCAAGGAGATGCAGCCTGGTGCTTCCTCCCTGTAGGTTCTGGAGAAGCTGGCACGCAGGGATGCCCCGCGGACAGGGGGTAGACCTACTCTACGGCCGACCTCTCCTCAGTCCCATACATTTGTCATTCATCATACAAGGCCAGGGGGACGCGTGGTTTTCATTTTTGATCCTGGTAAAAAGTGAATAAAACGTCTCTAGCAGCTAAGAAAGGGCTTTTTCTAGCTCCACTGAGTGAGTCGGGGTCAAAGCACCTCTTCTCAATTTGGGTTCGGGGAACGGCTAAGGGGTTCGTTGTGGTTTTTTCCCACTTGCTTCCCCAAAGCTGAAGTGGTTTATGGTTAACAACAGATATCCCGAACTACGTAGAGAGGAGTGAAAAAAAGGCAGAAGAAATGAGGATGCTAACACTAACAGTGTGGGGATGAGCGCCGGTCCCATCATGAAGTGCCATTTGGGAACTGCCCAGCGGGTAAAGGCCAGCCAGGAGAGCTGAAACCGCACAGCCCTCATTGCCAAAGGACGTCGCCAGCTCCATCAGGGAGCCGCGTTGGTACGTTCCGGGTGCATCCTTCTGAATTATCCTAACGTGAAAGGCCTCTTCTGAAAATGACGGACGGGTGTCTTTAATGCAGATTGCAGAAGATACAAAAATATATTTTGAAGGCCACTCTTTTGTATTACTTCAGCGAGTACCTAAGTCATAACACCGAGTGGGGGTTGCGGTGCGGGCATTCCTCTGTGGGTGGCAGCTGTATTTTCACTGCACCGCCTTATGATGGGACTGGGAGTGGCTGCCCTTCTCTAGAGGGAGGGTCGGTCAGCATGTGCCTGCCACACTCTCTTTACAAAGCACTGGGCACCTCTGGATTTGTGTTCTCAAATTGCAGAAGTAATACAGGGCATCTGTAGAAAATCTAGAAATTAAAAAAAAAAAAAACATAAGAAGGAAAGGAAGCTCTTTCATCAACTTTTGGTCCAGAGACATTCGTTCTTGCCACTCTCTCTCCAGACAAACACACCCATGCACGCACACACACACTTTGATTCTCCAACCTGAGATCGTATGAACTGCTCCACCCTACAATCATGGCCGTCACTTTATTAAACATCCACTTACAACACACATTTACTGACTGCCTAGTGTTCCAGCATATGGACAAAGCAGAGTTTACCCCACCGATTTCCCAGGACATTTTAATTTTGTCACCAATATTAATGAAGCTGATATGAATTTCTTTGTTGCTAGGCAGCTCTGCCATTATTCACTTAAGATAATTCCTAGAAGCGGAATTGTTCATGCAAAGGGTATTTCCAGTCCTAGATCTTTTCTCACCTACCATCAAAATTCCTTTAGAAAGGCTGTGCAGTTTTTCTTCCCTCTGGCAAATAGGATGGCATGGTTCCCCCACCTTCCTCAGTACTGGGGTTTATAATTATGTATTTTTTCCAATTTAATAAAAAATAGTATCCTTCTGTTTTATTTCAAATTCCTTAGATTATTGTTGAAGTTCAACACTTCATGTGTTTGTTGGCCAACTGAATTTCTCCTTTTATGAATTCATACTTTTTGCCCATATTTCCTAATGGGTAATTGTCTTTTTAAATATTTTAAAGGCCCTTTTTCTAGTAAGAGCATTAACCCACTGCAAAATAGATTGTAAATATTTTCCTCCTGGTTCTTTTAGAATTTTTGATTGTCATGGTTTTTTGGTATATAAAAGTTTAGAATTTTAATTTAGTGAGTTATTATTTTGCTATTTTATTTAGGATTGCTGGACTTGGAATGGTCAGCTTTTGGAAGCAGATGGTAGGAAGGGCCTGCATTAGTAAACACCACTTCAGCTCACTGGATGTTCACCGCTGCCACCTGCAAGACACTGGCCTGATCTCCCGCTGTGTTCCGTCCACGTGTGGCTGTGGTGCTCCGTCCACAGCTGTCCCTGCTGGCCTGGGCCATGGCACCTCAGTGGGATGAAATTATAGTAGGCCCCTTATCCACAGGGATACACACCAAGACCCCCAGTGGATGCTCGATCCCAAAGATGGTACCAAACCCCATATATACTGTATGCGTTTTCTATCTGATGAGCCAGAGACAGGTGCGATGGAGCGGGACAGCTCAAGATTTCATCAGGATACTCAGAATGGTGTGCAATTTAAAACTTATCAATTTTTCTTCCAGAATTTTCCATTTAATAACTTTGGACTGTGGTTGACTGTGTGTAATTGAAACTTCGAAAAGCGAAACCATAGATAAGCGGGACGGCCGTAACGGGATTCACCAGGAAGCCTGGCTTTGCTGTTAGTCAGGTGGTGGCAAGTGTGCTAAAAGGCACGCTGACTCAGTGCATTCTCTGACACCACAGTCTCGCCTTCAGGGATAGTGAGATAGAGACAGGGAGGAGGAGTGGAGGAGACAAGGGAGAAACACTGTGCCCCGGAGCCTAAGGGTGCCGACTTGGCTCAGAGCATCCAGATGGTGTCTCTGAAAGTCAGTTGGAAAATCAGTGACGGAGGTGCCCTTTCTAGTTACCCTACACTCACTGGGCGCTGGCTCCAGTGTCCCCCCAGGCATACAGAGCACAGGCTGGACATGGTAGAGCCTCCAATTTAGTTACCACGAAGCAGAAGTGGCCAGAAAGAAGAGCAGAGCGTCCCCCAGGAAAAGCAAGTGTGCTGTGCTACGAATGTGAATAATGTGCTAATGAATCAAAGCAGCTGGGCTCTGTGCCTCGGCAGCTGCGGGAAGAACCCCTGCGGCGGTGACTGATGGGGGCCATGAGACCAAGATGTGTCTGGCTTGAGGGTGACCCACGTTCCTGTCAAGCCGACTGCACAACTTAACTAAGGAAGCAGCCAGGGCCCCAGCGGCCAGTCCTCCCATCTCCATCTGGAATCCTCTCTCTCGGCAGCTTTTGGGAATCTCTTTCCCTTTGCGCCTCCTCTCTAGTGGCTTCCTCTTTGCTCCACAATGGGACTGGGAATGGGGGAACAGCAGCATCACATAGAACAGTTTTTTGTTTGTTTGTTTGTTGTGTGGTGGAGTCTTGCTCTGTCGCCCAGGCTGGAGTGCAGTGGCCTGATCTCGGCTCACTGCAACCTCCACCTCCCAGGTTCAAGCGATTCTCCTGCCTCAGCCTCCCGAGTAGCTGGGATTACAGGTGCCCACCACCTCACCTGGTTAATTTTTGTATTTTTAGTAGAACCAGGGTTTCGCCATGTTGGCCAGGCTGGTTTCGAACTCCTGACCTCAGGTGATCCACCCGCCTCGGCCTCCCAAAGTGCTGGGATTACAGGCGTGAGCCACCGCGCCTGGCCCGGAACAGTTTTTGTCTGCTTTTGGCAACTCAGCCCTTGGTGAGATCCTTTGGGATTTGCTCCAGGTTCTCCTGAGCCCTCAGTCTGGATTCTGAAAATTCAAACAATCCTGGAGCCCAACACCATCTCTGGGGCTTCTATAAGTGTCTCAACATCGGACTGAATAATGCCACAAAGGCGATGATGTCTTAGAAAGAAACAGGATGGCGTCGTGGCCAAGGGAGCACTCAGAGCTGAGGGAGCACTCACAGCGGCTCTCTGGCCCATCCTCTTGGGTGGGTGGTTTTGACAGTGTCTCAAACACAGGTGGCTCAGGAGCATGTAAAGGGTGCACAGATCAGGAAGGAAGAAGAGAAAGGTGAGCAACCGAAGGAAAACACACAACTGGTGCTGAACAATTTAGTGCCACCCTCCTGGTGTCTCCAGGTGTCTCCCTGTCTTCTGGGAGCAGCACCTGCACACACGAAGAGCAGGAATCCCATGACTCTGGAGATGGCACCAACCCCTTGAGGGCCTCTGAGCCCAGAACCAGCCTGAAGTGGTCCACCGAGCGGGCAGACGAGCCCTGGGCTGTGGACAGCCTGCTGACGGAGGCGAGGGGTGTGCACTCATGGGCCACCCTTGTGTGTCTTCCCGTCAGGTACCAGACTCCCCCACCACAGTTATGGCAGATGCTTCTGGCTCTCATCTAGCAGCTGACTGCAAGAGGCATGGAGGCTTAGAGTCAATCCCTCTCCGCCTCCGGCCCCCAGAGGGTGAGAACTCAGTCTACTGTGGAGAGGCTTCAAGAGGTGTAATCGACATGTCACAAAAAGCAGAGGGCAGGCAAAAGAAACAGTGTGCCTCAGAATTGTTTGACGCACGTGTGCGTGTGTGTGTGTGTGTGTGTGTGTGTGTGAATAAACACATTAGGAACTAGATGTCGAAAGGAAAATGCTCATAGGCACAACTAGAATAGTTGGATAAGCGCTGAAGCAGGAGGATAAACTGGATAACATCTCTGAAAAGTGAGTGATGGGTGAACGCTTAGCCCCTTAGCCCCTCCACCCCCAACTGAACACCTCAGTTACCAGAGATGCACATGGTCTGGGAAGTAGGATTTTTTTTTTTTTTTTTTTGGTGATGGTAGAAAGATACATACAATATAAAATTTATCATTTGAGCTTTTAAAGTATAGCGGAATTTAGTGCGTACACCTTGTTGTGAAGGCAGCCTCGCTATCTAGTTCCGGAGTGTTTTGTATTATTCCAAACAGAAACTCCACACCTGTTCGGCACTCACCCCCGATACCCCGCCATGAAGCCTGAGAAGCCTCCGGTCTCCTTTCTGCCTGTGTGGATTTGCTTATTTGGGACATTTCATATAAATGAAATCCCAAATATCACAATATGTAGTCATCTGGCTTCTTGAGCTTAGCATGATGTTTCCAAGATTCATCAATGCTGTAGCACATATTACACTTTTTTTTTTTTTTTGAGACAGAGTGTCGCTCTTGTTGCCCAGGCTGGAGTACAGTGGTGCAATCTCGGCTCCCTTCAACCTCTGCCTCCCGGGTTCAAGAGATTCTCCTGACTCAGCCTCCCAAGTAGCTAGGTTTACAGGCGCCTGCCACCATGCCCAGCTAATTTTTGTATTTTTAGTAGAGATGAGGTTTCACCATGTTGGCCAGGCTGGTCTTGAACTCCTGACCTCAGGTGATCCACCCGCCTCAGCCTCCCAAAGTGCTGAGATTACAGGCATGAGCCACCGTGCCCAACCTCATTTGTTTTTATAGCTGAATTAGATTCCATCGTATGGATGGGCTACGTTTTACTGATCCTCAGTTCATGGACACTTTGCTGCTTCCATCCTTTGACTATTGCGAATAATGTTGCTATGAACATTCGTGTACAAATTTTTGTTTGAACACCTGTTTTCAATGTTTTGGGGTATATACCTAGCAGTGGAATTGCAGGGTTATGTTGGTTCTTAGAATTTTAGTAGCCAGAGGGCTATAAGAAACTTAGTCCATTATTTTACAGACAGGGAAACTGAGGCCCAGAGAGGCCATGACTTGCCTCAGACCACATGGGAAATTGCAAGGCTGAGGGCAGAAAAGTGTTCTCCACTGCTTAACTTCAGTCAAGACTTAACTTCAGTCAAGTCTTATTCTGAACCGTGAATCCCCCAGACACAAGACAATGGGTTCTGCCCAAGAGAGTCACTTGGGGAGCTAGCTTGCCTCTCGCAAAGTCAACAGCCTTTGGTTTCTGCCCAATTAAAATTTTCCAAATTAGAAAAATACCACCTCAAAAAAGCTTACTAAAGGGAAGAATCACATATAACTTATTCCAGAAACAGCGACTTAAATTAATTGCAAAATCTGTTGTAGAGAGTCACACTGATCATGCATAGTCACAAGCATTTAAAAGTTCTCAGAATTAGTTAATTATGGTTTCCCATTGTGATGAACCAAGTAGGAGAAAGCCCAGTGGATGCGCCCAGGGAGCCAGAAATGCACAGCAGCTTCACTTTCTGTCTCCCCACTTCCTCTTTTCCTCTTTCTGGTTAGAAAAAGTGAAATTATGTAATTAACATTCAACAATATTTGCAACTTTCAGGAAACAGTACAACAAAGCTGATTGTCCAAAAGCCTGGTACAGAGAACCCCCAGGCCAGGTGGCTTTGGAGGAACCAGCGGGGAGGACAAAGTCTGTCATCTGCCCAATGTAATGGTGTTTGTTTGCTTGCTGTTTGTTTGTTTGTTTTGAGATGAAATCTCGCTTTGTCGTCGCTCAGGCTGGAGTGCAGTGGCGCGATCTCGGCTCACTGCAACCTCTGCCTCCTGGGTTCAAGCAATTATCCTGCCTCAGCCTCTTGAGTAGCTGGGATTACAGCCGTGTGCCACCACACCTGGCTAATTTTTTTATTTTTAGTAGAGAGGGGGTTTCACTGTGTTGGCCAGGCTGGTCTCGAACTCCTGACCTAAGGTAATCCGCCCACCTTGGCCTCCCAAAATGCTGGGATGACAGGCATGAGCCACTGCACCCAGCCTCAATGTAATAATTTATTGCCGTTCAAAGAGCTCTGCTATTCAAGCAGAAGGTTGCTTTACGAGACAGACAAGATGGTCGTTTGGCTTCTCTCAGCAAAGACAGGGCTGGTTCTGCTTCCTCTGCAAACCTCAGCGATGGCCTGGCATGATCGTCTCTTGGAAGCTGTCTTTAGATGAGCCAAGGCTTTTAAAGTGGTATCTGACTGCAGGTTTAGATCTATCGCTATTAAATCCCGGGGGAGGAAATCAATGCTGAGTTACCACTTCCTTTCCTTAACCTTGGCAAATGCTGAGCCGTGCTGAGCTCATGCTCAGACATTCATCAGCACGACCTGATAGGTGACTTGGGCCTCAGCAAAGATGGGCTGCAAGGCCCGTCCAGCCTCAGGGACCAGGGAAGTGCCAGGGTGGTGGGACAGCTACTTGCAAACAGCCAGCAGCAGCGTCCTTCCTCTTGCTCTCCGGCTCCTCTGTCATGGGAGGGCCCGCCTGTCATGGTGCCCCTCCCCTGAACAGTCTCAAGCCAACCCAAGCTCCCTCCAGTGGTCCTTGACCCCAGGCACAGCAGATGGCCCCCCGACCACCTTCCTCTGGGGGCCTCTGCTTTCTCTGGCAACTGAATCACCTGCGATTGTCACAGGCCCCTCAGAGGCAGAGCCCCCTCTGGGGCTTCTTTGGCACACTTTGCTGGGCAGTGTTGATGGCTGGGACCAAACAGGAACGGAAGGCACCTGAGGTCCTTTTCAAGTGTCTGCAGCGGCCTCCCTCATGGCACTATTGCAGCAGTGTGGAGGGACCCTGCTGGATATTTACAGTGTTGTTTTTCTGAGAATGGCAGCAAGGGTGCTTTTTCTGAAAAACCGCTGTCTTCTAGGTCTCTGAGGGACACTGAGGAAGAGGTGCTGGGTCTCCCGTGGCCAGCAGCAGAGAGAGGCACATGGCCCCAACACAATCCTGGAGATAAATACAGAATGGGACCTGGTCTTAAGAGACCTGAGTCCCTTCCGTAGCCCTGATCCCTTGTGAAATTCTTTATGTATCACTTGACCTATTCACATCCTAATCTTCTCTTTTATTTTGTCCTCCATAAAAAAAGACTTTTCCATGTTATAAATTATAAATGATAGATTAATGTGCACAGGGTTGCTGGGGACGCACATGGAAATTACATTGTTCCACACTGAAATTACATGATATTATTCACTTGTGAACTGTAGTAAAACAAGAAAGGAGATGACATACAGCAACATTGAAACGAGCAGAGAAGTGAGTAATCGTGCTCATCTTTTGCCTGTTGTTTAATTAGAAGAAAATCTCTATTCTCAGAAAAAAATAGTCTGAAAGAAAGTTTTGGAATTAGCAATAATTTAACACCCAGTAAAATGCCCTTCAATTAATTCTACCCTTCCAATGCTGCCGGCTCGCATGGGCCACCTGGACCCTGCCTATTAACACCTTCGCAGTCACACAAGACGGGACCTCAAGATAAGCTCTCTCCTGGCCCTACCTCGGGGGCCATATAACGCCAGTCCTGGATGCACCCCCTCTGCCACAGCCGCCACACGGCCCCCAGGGAGTTTGGGGATCGTTGAAACAGGTCCTTCTGCACCAGAGAAATCAACAAAAACAGGGCACCTTGGGATTCTTAGGGTACAGATATCTGTTTGGGGCACTTCTGGTATCAGTGAAACAATACTTTTAGAAAATAGTAACATGACCTCACGAAGGAGAGGGAGTCGCCAAGCATACACCGAGGCGGGGGTGCTGAGCACACATCTACGGGCCACACGAGGCTTTGCTCAGAGGGTCCTCGGCCATTCAGTATTTACAGTCTGTATTTCCACGGGTGACTGAGCTGTCACGGGACCTGATGGTGGGCTTCTCGTTCTTCCTCTATTACTTTTTCGTAAAGTGAAACCTCAAGTGGACTTCAGTTAATCATTTTTTTAAAAGATGCTATTTCAACTAAAGAATGTAGAAGAGTATATGCTGGTTTGGGGGAAGCAGTAGGAAAGACTTGCTGGAGAAGAAATGTTCCCCAGACAGAAAAAAGAATGCAAAATGCTCGCATCTTTCTCTCCTAGCTTCCCATCTACACATGCAGACTATCATGAAAGAGAGGAAAGCCAGGCGGCTGGGCATATGCTGAAGATTTTGACTAGTTACAAATCAGTATATATGTAGTGTGTGTATATATATATAAATATTTGAGTTCAGGAAAATTAATCCTCAATGAAGACGCTGTCCACCCATTAGTGTCCATGATGTGAACAGAGGTGTGTAGATGCCCGATTTGAGAAAGAGGAGTATGCCTTCTCCTCCTTCCTTTCCCTTCCCTTCCAATTTGCAGTATTTTAGGCATTTCCCAAAGAAATGATAACTGCCTTATTCTGTTATGTATCAAGACAAAACAATCTCCTTGAGACTGAGATTTAAGGTTCACAGAAACTTTCTGGAAGGGACCCAGTCGGTATAGGTTTTGCCAACCCTGCAGGCTAGCTCACGCCGCGCCTGTGCGCTCTTCCGCCGAGCTAAAAGTCTGAGCTGTGGAAGTAAAGGACAAGTAACGGGTCCAGGGAGTCCACGCAGGCAGCCAGCTTGCGACTCCGAGCGCTCTGCGCACCGGCCACACGAACCACTCAAAGAGCAGAGATGAAGGAAAGGAAACGGTACTTCTAGATCTCGTGATTAAAACAAAACGCTGCCTGCTTGCATTTTCACATGCAGAATGCTAATTCAAAGTAGAACAGACAAAGAAAGCCACCGTGGCGGCAGAGCCCGAGACTGTACATGACTGGCCTGTGCTTTCCTTTAGGAGGTTGTTCATGCTCCAAGCTGTCCCTCATGGAGCCCCTGCTTCGGAAACAGGCCAAAATCTCTCCACCCTTCAGCAGGGGCATCTACTTACAGAGACTGAACAGAAATGCTCGGGTGGCATTTTGTCTGCATAGCGATAGAAAAACAGTAGTAACGACGAAAGTTGCAACATTTTTTTCTCCACGGGGAAGACAGCAAAAGGATCTCTAACCCTCCCCTCTCACAGCAAAAGGCTAAAAAGCTGCCCTAGCCCCTCCTGGGGGAGCTGCTCTGCCTGGTGCTCTGGAAAGGCTCTGTCTGTGACCACGCCACAAACCTCAGCCACAGGGTGGGGTCTGATGTTTAGTCAAGGTCGAAGGGTTAATACAAATCAAGGGGTTTGCCCAAATCTTTCAGGTCAGTCACACACCAGACCTGCACATCCAGAAACACAGAGGTGAACTGTCCGTCAAATTAGACAGTGAGAAATAGGAATCTAATGCCAGACCACATAACAAAATTTACCATTTCCTCCCAGAAGACGCTGATGGCTATTTTTTTAAGGCAGAATGTGAACTAAAAAGACAGGAGTATTTCCAGGATAATCAAATGTGATAACCGAAAGCTCTTTTGAGTTCAACCCTGTCTTTCATTTCAGTGAAGGGAAATTCTGAACTAAAGAAAGGAGAGATGTGTCCAAGTTTAAAGGCACTGCTCTTAGGGTCTGAGAAGTAAAACTATAGTTCTACATGAGACTTCGACAGAAGCTGGGTCATCTAAATCTTTCCCTGGTCAAATAACAGAGGAAAACACTATTAGGATAGAAAACTGCTCAGTGAGGGACAGCCCCAGTAGACAAGGAGATACTGCACTCAGCTCACGCAATCATGCTCTCTCATCCTCAGAATCACAGGATCATCATGTTATTCTAAACACCGCAGTTGTGGATGAAATAGCCCAGATATCTGAAGCATGTCAGATACCCTTTGGGTTCAAAATGACTATTTTCGACTAAACACTAAAAAATTTTCCTCATGTCGGAATCAAGTTATGTGCTGGCTTTTCCAATTTCAGATCCAAGTCTCCTTTTGAAGTGACAACCATTAATAATCGCTGAAGAAAAAATCACACTGTGCCTCAGTTTACAAGAGCTTAAAATTCACCTTGTTAATGCTACCGCCCTCATTTCCAAATCAGCATTCCGGTAAGGCATAGTTTAATATCACTCAATCACATTCAAAGGGTTACTACCAAACAAAAACAGAAAATATGTTTCTAAAACAATTATTCATTAAAAATAACTATAACTGGGCTTAGGGTTTGAGTTTCTCTCTCTCTCTCTCTCTCTTTCTCCCTCCCTCCTCTTCTATATCCTCTCCTTCCCACTGCTTATGGCTCCAAATACTAAAACTTCAATCCCTAAACTTCTTGGTGAATAATTTTTATAAATCATTGGCTTTAGAATTGTGTGTTTATGCTTAATGAAAGTTAATATAAAATTAGTATCTTAAAAAGCAAATATAACACAGGTATCAGTTTAAGGTAGATATTTCCCAAAATTTTTTGTAAAATATTTTCTTTATTAGTATAGGAATAAATGTATTGCTATTATAATTGGTATTTTGCCTTTCATATTTCTGGGATACTACTCTTTATTTAAGACTTATAGGGAACCACTTCTAATTAGTTATATATTGGAAATATGTTGAGATTCCTCAAATGGCGTCAGAAAAAAAATGTGGAGTTTTGCTCAAGTCACATTTTTAGTTTATTACTCTGAGATAAAGCTTAGTAGTAATTTCTTACATAACTTGCTTATCTAAACATACAGATTTAATACTTTTGTGGAATATCTTTTTTATTTTAATTTTGAGATAATTATAGATTCACATGAGGTTGCAAGAAATATTATACAGAGATTCTCAGATCTTCACTCCTTTCTCCCAATGCTGACATCTTGCAATTATCATAATCAGGAAACTGGCGTCAATATCGTCCCCAGACCTTATTCAGATTTCACCAGTTTTACATACACTCCTGTGTGTGTGTGCATGTGCATGTGCATGTGTGTGTGTGTGTGTTTAGTGCTATGCAATTTTATCACGTGTAGACTCAGGTGACCATGTGGAATATCTTTCTAATCAGTTTCTGTTTGTAGTGTTTCATCTTGACTTTACATTTGAAAGCATCCATGTCTGTATCGATTAGATTCTGTGTCTCCTTTATGGTTTTCCATTCCTTGGCTACAGTAACTTATTCATCTCTTCTTTGAATTTTATTGCCTCGTTTGTGAACTCTCTGCTAGCGGAGAGTTCTGTATTTGGTTTGCTTTTTGCAGCACATTTATCCTTTCCCAGGGAAAGACACAAACATAAACAGACATTCCAGCATGCATTCACAGGGTTTTTAAAGACACCAGTGAGAATAGATTAATATAAATACTAAGCTTAAAAACTGTCATAAAAGTTCAGCCTTTAAAATTGGCTTATTAAAATATTTGTTTTTTTTAAAGCCCAGATTTAAACTAAAGTTATGAGTTATAGTGCTCTGCTCAGAAAGAGTTTACTTTATGTGTGTGGTTTTTTTTTTTTTTAATTTTTTTGCCAGGCAAAAGGAATCCAGCATCTGTGCCATCTACCCAGAAGAGAGTGAAGTAAGGATGACAAGAACAAGAACGTGGTTCAGCTCAAGATCTGTCTGAAAATATGAGTTTCAGGACACCTCAGTGAAGTAGTCTATCTCAAATGGTCTCAAATAGCCACTGAAGTCTGAGGAAGTCCCTCTCCAGCAAGATGAGTAGCAAGACTTCCCTGATGGAAGGCGGAAAGGACTGCTGATGTTTAAGAGGACAAGACCCACATTAACAGGTCAAATCCCTACATCAGATCTTATTGACGGGTATTTTGTAACCAAACATTGCTTATATTCCAGGGAGCTCAGCCTTTCATTCTACTTCTTCTAGGCAAGCAAAAGCTCCATTGGGATTCTGCATTTCTGTTCTTCTCCACGAAGAACTGATTTTCTAGCATCCTGAATACAGCAGCTAACAAACACCTTTGAGAAGTAAATTTTCAGGAGGGAGGAAAAGGCTAACATATATTAGATGGTGAAGGGGTCATGCAATTTCTTCAAAGTAGCTAAAAGTTCTCAGAAAAACAAAGTTTGTTGAGTAAGGTAACCTATTGAAAATCTGTGCACACTTTGCAGAAGTTAGAGAAGATGTTTTCTTTAACCACACAGCAGGGAACAGGACAAATGTCTGATAAGTAATGGTCACCTTCCCCCATCCTCCAAGCCAGGTGGCCGGGACCCTGCTCCGAAGGTGCAGGCATTTAATGAGAATACTAAAAAAATCCTTTTGAGATTTTTCCATTAGATGAATCCAACTGACTGGCCAAAGACACCTGATTTATTGTCTAATTGTGCTTTTAAATACCAGGCCAAAGAAGAAAGGCAGGATAGATATCAGCACCACCCGCGCTCCACCATCTCTTGCGTTTCTCTTCCTTTCAAAGGACAATTTAGGCTTTGTGCTGCTGTTGCTGTTAGTCTCAACACAGTTTTCTTCACATACGTGAAAACATCCCACATCAAACATTAAAATCACTTGCAATGTACTGAAATGTCTAGAGAGTCTTTGCTGATGCATATAATTAATGCTTCTTAGAAATGCTACAGATAAAAACAAATGCTGTTTAGCAACATTTTCAGGAAATCAAACCAATTATAATTGTATTGATCTTACAGGGAATAATGAGTTAAAAACAAAAAGAATGACAGGATGTCTGCCTAACGTGCCTGATAAATAAAAACAAGGTGTGTCCAGAATCCCTCATGGATAAAAATTTTCCATATTTCTTTTCTCTTCTTTTAGAGTATCTGTTTAATGAAACTAGCTTGTTTGAACTACTCAGTTATAGTCCAGTATGTAAAAATAAAAATAAATAGGCTCCTTATAGATCATCAGCTCTCCCACTAACTGTGTAATTATCTATTATATTTTCAAGGGCTTTTTTCCAAACAAGCTCTTAGTACTGTTTTTATTTATTTATTACACGTATTGCATTTTATTTTTCTATAATCTTTAATGGTTACCTATGGCTGATTCTCTAAGTTTTGAGGAGTGCGATTATTTTTAAATGAATTTTAAATGTTCCTGCTAAATTCTAGCAGCATCATATCTACCGGTATTTGTTTTCAGTAATTTTCTGGAGGGCAGTCTTAACGATAATTACAGTGACATTTTCCTTAAACACGGCTCAATGTGTGTGTTTTTAAAAAGATGACATTCCTCATCTGTTTGTTCTTATTTCAGATGTGCTATAAACCATGAATGAGGTAAAGCATAAATGAAAGTAACTAATGGAAGCTCATTATTTAGGCAGCAAAAACCAGAATTAATGTATTACCCCACTGTAGCGTTTCGCACTCAGCCAGTCCAAACTTTCCTAGAGAAATATGTGATTGAGACACTTTCCATCTGTTTTTGACAAAGACAGGAGAAGATTCCCACAAGTTATTTTCTGCTGAAAATTATTTTTAAAAAACTATACAATTATCATTATCTCAGGAGGTTCTTTCATCTAAAGAATTTTTAGTGACACCGAAATAAAAGCTAAAAAAAAAAAATGAAATAAAACCCACCTGTGCTAGATCAGCTTTTCGTGGCCTCAGCAACAACATTCGCAGATATTACAGAACCACATAAAAAAAGAAATAGGTATGTTTGGGAGAATAGGCGGCCGGGTGCTCTTGATTAATCTAAATTCCTTCTGTGTGAATTAGAGACTTTTATAAAAACATCGCAAGATGTGCGAGGAACTAAAACATACTAAGGGGGAAGGATTTTTAACGCGGCCCCAGCAAAAAGAACCCTGTGCCCCTCCAATGGCCCTGGATGGCGGATGAGAGAGGGGCTCGCCTGCTCACAGAGCCTGAGGACGGCGCCTCCGTGGCTCGAGCTTGTCTAAAGGGACTTGGAAGGTGTCTGGTGAAAAGGACCCGGTGCAGGACGCCCTAATCGCTCTTCCAGAGGAAACCAGAACTTTGAGTGCTGTGTCCCCCGAGCCTTCTCCTCGCGCAGGGCCCAGCGCGCACAGCCTCCCTGTCCTCCAGACCTGTTTCCCAGCCTGGACCCCTCGCCCACCCCTGCGGGGCTGGACCCAGGACGCGGCACGGGCGGGGCCCCTCCCCGGCACTCCATGGTCAAGGTTGGGACTCAGGGCTCCCAGCTCCTAGGTCAGCTCCACCTGCCTGCCGGCGCCCTGGGGCTCCGCGCGGCTACGTCCGACCCCCCCTGCCTCAGCGCTCCAGGCTCTGCGCTCTCGGCCCAGGGCTCTTCTCGGGCACTCCCGGCCCTGTGGCTGATCTGGCCCCGAAGCGCAGGGCAGTTTCCTCCCGTCCTCCCCAGGCAAACCCCGGAGCCGCAGGCCCGCACCTCTACGCCCACTGGGCCGGCCAGGGAGCCGACGGCCGGGGACCCCGGGCGCGAGCAGCTGGGGAGATCTGAGTGTCCGCCCGATGAACGCACTCTACCCTTGCCCAGGAAGAAAGCGAAGCCATTCTCCCGGCACCACCCGGCTCAGGCAGCTTCGCGGGCGGCCTGCGCTGCGGCGGACGCAAAGGGCAGCTGGTCCTCATATCCCAGTCCCCAGCCGGCCCCAGGAGGTTTTTCTGATGCTCGCTCCTTCCACCGCCAACCACGGACACCCACACACCACCGAGAATGAAAAATGCGACCATTTGTCTAAGTATCTTAAGATCCCACCCGGGGAGTCACCGGTCCGCTGGTTCCCAACTGACACCCTCGCGTGGAAGTCTGCACTCAGGGGTGTCCCTGGGACTGTGAGCGTCCCGCCCGCCCGCCTTCCTTGCTAAGAGGAAAAGCGCACGGCATCCACGCCGCCGCGGCCCGCGGGGCCTCCCCAAGGAGACACGCGCAGGCCCCAGTGCCCCTGAGCCCCTGCCGCCCGCCCCCCGCAGCGGAGGGCGCCCGTCGCGCGCTCAGCACCTACCCTGGCGCGCCGGTCCGGAGGTGGGTGGCGCGGCGCTAGTGGGAGGCGGACATGGACCACGCGCCCTCCATGCGCCACACGGAGAAGGCGTAGCTGAGGCGCTCGTGGGCCACGTAGCTGCAGCTGGTCATCTTATTGTCCATCTCGTCGCTCTGCAGGACCTGGTAGAGGAAGTCTATGTACCTGGCGGCCAACTTGAGCGTCTGGATCTTGCTCAGCTTGTCAGAGGGCAGCGTGGGGATGATCTTGCGCAGCGCCGCGAAGGCCTCGTTGAGCGACTGGGTGCGCTGGCGCTCGCGCACGTTGGCCAGGATGCGCTGGCTCTGCAGCTCCTCGAAGGACTGCGCGCTGGGGCTGCCCTTCTTGCCTCGCTTGCCCGGGGTCGGGCTGCCATCTTCGCTCGACTTCTTGCTGTAGCGCCGCTTCCGGCCGAAGCGCTTGGGCTGCCGCTCGAGCTCCTCCTCGCTGGTGCCCAGGCTGTCCACGGGGGACACGGGCGAGCTAGAGCCCTCCTCCATGGCGCCCGCCCGGCGCGCGTGGGGCTGGGGGCGCCGGGGCGCCGAGCGCGCGCCGCTGGCCAAGCCCGCGGTCGCCGAGCACACGCTCTCGGAGTTGCTGGAAAGGCTCTGATTTCAAGGCCGGCTTGTGCAAAACCGAGGTCTCCGGGAGAGGAAGTTATTCTAACTTTTTTGGAAACTCTAGCCGGGCTGGGTTGCTAAATAGTTGTCAGGAGCTAGGGCGGCGCGCTGATTGGCCGCGGTGGCCGGGGGCAGGACAAGTTCTGGGGCCTTCGCCGGCCGCCCCCGCCCCCCGGCGCGGCACTTTCAGTTTTGCCTCCCCCTTCGGCCCCGGCGCGGAGGGCATCCCGGGGGCCGGGTCCTCGCCCGCCGCCCGCGCCCCCACCCCGAACGCAGGGCACTCTCAGGCCGCCCCGAGCCCTAGGCCCAGCCAAGCCTGGCTTTGTCTGAGCCTTAACGTAGAGATCGGCCCCCACTGGGCTTTGGAGGGTTCTCTCTCTGGGCGTGGGGGGGCTCGAGAGGCGAGTCCAGCCCCAGATGCGCTCTCCGAAGATGAGGACGCAGCCAGGAGCCTCCTCGACCTGCGTGGGTCTTGGCCGCCCCCGGGCGCACAGCTAGTCTGCACCGCGGCCCGCAAGCTTAGGCCTGGGGTCTGGGGAGCTGCGCAGGCAGGGGTCTCGGTGCCCCGACCGCCAGTGTAAGGACAGTCGGGACCCCCTGGAGACGCCCGTGCCCAAGGACATGCCGCCAAGATCCGTGGAGATGCCACCCTTCGGGCCAGCGTGCCTGTCGGGGACCATTTCTCACCCTGGCTTAATGGGGAGCCCCGGCCCCGACGCCCTTCCCAAACCTTCCTTCTAACTGCTTTAAAACAACGCCACAGCGAGCCTCTGCGGGAGCGCCCGGTGCCCGCCGCGCCCGCCTGGCTGGCCCTGCCCGGGTTGCTGGGCGCGGGTTGGGGCGTCTGCCGGCCCGCCTTGTCCGGCCCCAGCCTCTGCGCTCCGCCTTCGCTTCGCGGGTCAGCAGAGGACGGAGGGCGCTCCGGGAGCTACACGAGGCTGCCCCGGGCCCAGCCTCCGCTGCGCTGGCCGCCCGCGGGCAGCTCCGAGCAGGAGGGCGCAGGGTGGCTGGAGTGTGGGGCCCGGCCTCCGTGAGCGACACCACGGACCCCGGCCCCGGGCCATCTGGACGCCGAGCGCGAGCGCGTTTGAAGTGGTTCGGGGTCTCTTTGTTCGCCAGGCCGCTCTGGCTCTGGGCCTGGAGGTGGTTTACGGCTTTGATGCCTTTGAACCTATTCCCAGGTGACCCGGGCTCAATTAGGCCCCGGCCTGAGCCGGGCTGTCAGGCAAGCGGCGTGATCAAGGGCGGGCTGGGCCCTTTTATTGAAGTTGAACCCTAGGCCGGGGAGTGCTCGGCCTCCGCTGCTCCTCCCGCCGGCCAGGCGGGCCGCGAGGTGGGGCCCGCGGGCCACGACCACCGCGTTGGGAAACCCGAGGACTGCAAAGAGCGGGCCCTTCGCGCCCCTGTCCGAGGGCCCTGGCTCCGGCCGTTCTAGGGGACATTTTACCAACAATCCGTCCAGGAAGGCAGAACGCCGAGGAGCGGGCCGTCGCATGCATGTGACTTGGTGGCAGCGCCCTGCGCAGTGTCTGCGCACCGGACCCACGGCTTCAGTTCAATGACTAAAGGTTCTGCAGAGCCACCGCACCCAGCCCCACCCGGCCTGAGGGCCTGACCGCCCTCCTTCCTCCGCGCTGGGAAGGCCCCGGCCCCTCTAGCCCAGCAAAATAGCTTTCCAGGTCCGTTTCTTAAAAATTCTCAAATAAAAATTTAAGGAACGAGAGAGAGAAGCCAGGTCCCCAGCCGTCCTGCCCGTGCTGGGCTGCAGCCCTTCCTGGGGCTTCACGTCAGATGGAAAGGGCCTGTTTTTCCCGAACTGGCCTTTCCCTGGTTTCTTTGCTCAGAGCAGTGACAATAGCGATTTGCTGCCCTTTTACCAACCCTGTGTGGGTCCAAGGACCCAGATCCAGCGACATCTCCCCCTTCCCAGATGCGGAGGGCTTTTACTGAGGAGAGGAGCTGCCTGGTAGCCCGCTTCGCCACCCTTGTCTCCCTGTCTGCATGCCCCTGTGTCACTCTGGCTCTGTCGGTGTGTCTCTTTCTCTGTCCTTCTTTCTGTCTCTCTCTCCAGCAGAGAGAGTTCATAGTTTAGTTTGAAAGAAAAACAGCTCAGCTTTGGTCCTGAGCAGCCCAGGGCCCAGTCCTGCCCTGAGGACCAGAAGCCCCGGGGGCGCCCTGGAAGGGGAGCGCAAGCTGGGTTGTAGGCTCACCTCTGCCTGGGGAGATGGGCCTGGAGGATTTCACCTGCGACCCCCGGGGCGCCCTGGAGCTGTCATAACCAGCAGCCCAGTTCAACCGTCTGGATGCACTTTCTTCATGGCGTGTCTTGTCTATTTTAAAATACTTTAACAATGATTATAGTACTGGAGTCTGTGATACTGACGGCTGCTTGCGGAAAACCTTGCTTAACGGAATTTGGAATGTCTTTCTTATGCTGTATTGCCAGCCCCTCTGAGTCATTACCTGGGCGGTGACCCCTTGCATAATAAGTAGGAGAAACTAAGGCACAGTGGCATTTAGCAGCGTTTTCAACGTCACCTGCAGGTTGGCTGGGGAAGTGACAGCATTCCTCTCTTTTGAGGGGGGGAATTTGCTGAATTAAAACCCAAATGAAAATGTCATCAATTTGGGAAATAATACTCAGGTTATTGATTTAGTTTGAGTTTTTCTGTCAAAAATTAAGTCAGTGATAAGGCTAATAAAGCCAATTTATTAATAGCATAAGTAATACAATGTATCTCTGTGTGAATATTCTTTGCAGGACCACCCAGGCTCACTTGGACTTCAGTTAAATATCACGCAATAAAGATTCACGGAAGTAAATACAGTTCTTGGGGTACTTATTCATTATTGAGTATGGAAAATCCTGTGAATGCTTCCTTTCATATATGTAAAAAAGTGTGCTTTGTTTCATGTGACTTTGTGTTTTTTTTAAAAAATGACCTGGTGTTCTGAAAGATTCTTCTACTGCACATTTTCCTTAGGGCAGCAAGTAAGAGAAGGTGATATGTTTTCACAGCGAATTTGACAGCTATTAGATTGGCTTTAATCTTGCTGCAGTAGAATGACACTGCAGGGATTGTCACCTGGGGATAGTCTTCAAGAATAGCAGCTGGGCACGGTGGCTCACGCCTGTAATCCCCCAACTCTTTGGGAGGCCGAGGCAGATGGATCACCTGAGGTTGGGAGGTCGAGACCAGCCTGGCCAACATAGTGAAAGCCCATTTGTACTAAAAATACAAAAATTAACTGGGCGTGGTGGTGCATGCCTGTAATCTCAGCTACTCAGGAGGATGAGGCAGGAGAATCGCTTGAACCCAGGAGGCAGAGGTTGCAGTGAGCCAAGATCATGCCACTGCACTCCAGCCTGGACGATAGAACAAGACTGTGTCAAAAAAAAAAAAAAAAAAAAAGAATAGGATGCAATTATACAGCCCCTGGGCTTTCTTAGGATAAGAAACTGTGTACTTGCTCAGATGTGAAAAAAATTTAGTAAACTCTCAGGACCTAAATAAAGCAATGAATTTATACATTTGAATGCTATTGTCGCTACCTTTTGTCAAAATGCCTGCACAGGTGAACCCACCTGAGTTCTTCAGCAGATCCTTTTGTAGTTTAACTCTATGAAGTTCTTGATGGAGCCAAGAGACACGAACCAAGATATCGTTAAAGGTCTAGTTTCCATTCCCAGTGACTTAGTGGGTTGTTACCTCCACGTGAATTTAGTGAACTGAGAGCAGATGACAGAGCAGCCCATAATTGTGTGACAGAATCAATCCAACAGATTAATGAATCAATGACATTGATTCCGGGGTTGGTAACAGCATCTCCCAGTCAAACAGCACTTCCTTATTTGCAAAGCAAATAGCATTAGCGCAGTAGCAGTCTTACACTAACACAGCGCTCCACTGACACTTTTCCATCAAACTAGTCTTGGTGCCTTCGTTTTGAATTATTTTCTCTTGGACTGAGGTGACAGTGAACATGACCCACTCTTTTAAGAAACCACAAATTTTCAGAGATGGACTCTTGAGAATTATCTGACAAAGTTTTGGCATTTCTGTGTAGATTCTAGGGGTCTTCAGCATCATGTTGCTGAATGGTAGAAATATGCTGTCTGGGAAAAAGCTATCCTTGTACCATGTATTGTTGGCTTTATTCTGGCAATACTTTATGCCTCCTTGCAACCGTCTGCCATCCCCAGAGATTTCAATCATCCAGCACATTCCCCAGTGTGATAGAGCAGTGGTGGGGGTTGGGGGTCACTGTAAAAGCATTTTTCAGTTCTAAAAACCAAGGTTGAAGATGCTTCTCAAATCTAGTCGTAAAATGCAATGTATTCTTGGTGATAGGCGTCAGAACACTTTCTGGTTGTCAAGTCCAAGAGCCAGTCTTCTGCCTAACTTCAGCAATGACACCAGCAGGATGGAATCCTACTTACAAAGAGCCAGAACCTAAAGCCCAGGGCACACATCCTGTACAGGCAGGATTCTCCTTTAAAAATCCCCACTGCTACTTTGGGAGGCCAAGGTGGGCAGATCACTTGAGGTCAAGAGTTCAAGACCAGCCTGGCCAACATGGCAAAACCTCATTTCTACCAAAAATACAAATAATTAGGCATGGTGGTGTGTGGCTGTAATCCCAGCTACTCTGCTGGCTGAAGCACGAGGAAGGAAATCCTGGTAACTGCTGCAATGTGAATTAATCTTGAAGTTCATTGATGCTATGTGAAATAAGCCATACACAAAAGAATAAATACTGGCTGGGTGCAGTGGCTCACAACTGTAATCCCTGCACTTTGGGAGGCTGAGGTGGGCGGATCACCTGAGGTCAGGAGTTCGAGACCAGCCTGGCCAATATGGTGAAACCCTGTTTCTACTAAAAATACAAAAATTAGCCAGGCTTGGTGATGCACGCCTGTAGTCCCAGCTACTCGGGAGACTGAGGCAGGAGAATCCCTTGAACCCGGGAGGCGGAGGTTGCAGTGAGCTGAGATCAAGCCACTGAAGTCCAGCCTGGGTGACAGAGCGAGACTCTGTTTCAAAAAAAAAAAGAAGAGAGAAAGAAAGAAAGAGAGAGAGAGAGAGAAAGTAAGCAAGCAAGCAAGCAAGCAAGAAAGAAAGAAAGAGAAAGAAAGATCACTATATGGAAGAGGTATCTGTGCACCCGTGTTTATCACACCACTCTTCATGATGATCAAAATATTGAATCAACTTAAGTGTCCATCATAGATGAATGGATACAAAACTCTGATATATATACATAATGGAATATTATTCAGACATGAAAAGAATGAACTCCTGTCACTTTCATCACCATGAATGGAACTGGAGGTCATTGTGTTAAGTGAAATAAGCCAGACACAGAAAGACAAATATATTGTGTTTTCACTCACATGTGGGAGCCAAAAAATCAGGTCTCATGGAGGTGGAGAATAGGATCATGGTTCCCAGAGGTCGGGAAGGGGAAGGGAGAGGGAGGACAAAGAGAAGTTGGCCAAGGGGTACAAAAATACAGTCATATAGAAGAAATAAGTTCTAGTATTCTGCAGGGCTGTAGGGAAATTATAGTTAACAATAATTTATTGCATATTTCAAAATAGCTAGAAAATAAGTTTTATAATGCTTCTAACAGAAAGAAAGACAAATGTTGAAGATGATGGACATCCCAATTATCTGGATTTGATCATTATGCATCATGTACAGGTGTCAAAATACCCCAAAAATATGTCCAACCAATGTGTCAAGAAAAAATATAAATGTTATAGATTCCAATCAACATAAAAAAATCGAAGATAAAAAATAATCCCCTTGAGAAATCCCTGGGAGTGGGGGGCTTGAGGCACAGCTGCAGTGTAATGGCCCTGCCCTCGAGTGTCTGACATTGCTAACCCAGCAGTGTTGAACAGCATCATCTCCTGCTGGCATCATTCCTCCTTGTTTTGGGTCCTCATCCTCCTTTCCATCTAGCCTGTCTTCTTTCTTCTTGAATTGCAGCAGATGGGAAGATGAAAATGACCTTTTTCAGGCTCTGGCAGCCCTGATCGGTGAGGTGAACTTCTAGGGATATGTAGGGAAATGGGCAGATGCCTGCACATTGCTGGTCAGCCCAGGGTGGAGGTGTTTGACTTTCTTGGCAGCATGGTGTCCAGGCACCGGATGTCCAGAGGTGTGGTCTGCACATCGGGTTCCTGGAGAGGTGTACAGCAGGAGCACTGTGGCTCGGAAGCTGGCTGCAGCAGGAGCAGCTCCTTGATTCCAGGTGGTTCTGGATTCACTGGTTTCTGGATCCAATGAGTCAGCAACTCCAGCTCGGCAGTATGGCTCAGAAGCCAGCCTTGACAGCTCTACCTAGAGCCTGCTCATCCAGCTCCACAAACGATTCCATCATAGCCTCTAATAAGTCGTTTCCTGCTTAAGCAATGTGGGCCTTTTTCTCCATAATGGAATCCTGGTGAAACACCCACATTTCTGGGCTGTGGTTCAGAAGGTGGATGCTAGGGCTCCCCCCATTATTTGGCTTTGACTTCTTGACATCACTAACATCTGCTTGTAAAGTGGAGCTAACACTGGCCTTTGGCACGTTTTTATTTTTATTTATTTTATTATTTTATTTTATTTATTTATTTTTTGAGGCAGAGTCCTCACTCTGTCACCCAGGCTAGAGTGCAGTGGCATAATCTCAGCTCACTGCAACCTTTGCCTCCTGGGTTCAAGCGATTCTCCTGCCTCAGCCTCCTGAGTAGCTAGGATCACACGTGCTCACCACCATGCCTGGCTAATTTTTGTATTTTTAGTAGAGACAGGGTTTCACCATGTTGGCCAGACTGGTCTCAAACTCCTGACCTCAAGGAACCCATTTGCCTCGGCCCCTCAAGGTGCTGAGATTACAGGCGTGAGCCACTGCGCCCAGCTGGCACACATTTTTAAATTCCTTTGAGATCTAATCAAAGTTGTTCTTGCATCAAACTTATATGACTTTTTTTAACCTGGAATATATACCAAATTTCAACTAAAAAATGAAAATGGAAAGATCAAACAAGACACAAATAGAATCAGAAAGAATAGGGTGTAGGGGGCTTGGATGGGAGCCAAGTCCCTCCAAATAAATCTTGTTTTTTAGATTTGACTTTGGAATCATGTAATTGTTCATATAATTATATATATAAAATCAAGTAAAATGAAAAAAATAGAAATCCCTAAAAAATCGAAAGCAAAATCACACAAATGTACCTCATCAAATGTATATGATATTGGTGGCTTAACCATGCAGACAGAAATAATTTAAGATAGCTTTAAAACACTATAATTGCCTTATATCCCTAGTGAAACATACTCTAAAGGCAAAAAGAACTGCAAAAAAGGCTTAAACCTTTCAGCATTCATGTTTCTAGTAATAAAATTGCTATTGTTATTCCAAAACTATATTGTGAGCTAAGCCAAATGAATAATTATGTTCATGTCTTTGGGGATCAGGATCTCCAACCTCAAAGAAAAGAGGTACGAATGTAAAACAAAAGAAGTTGCCAGGTGTGCTGGGCTCCAGCCTGTAATCCCAGCACTTTGGGAGGCTGAGGCAGGCAGATCCACAAAGTCAGGAGATCAAGACCATCCTGACTAACACGGAGAAACCCCATCTCTAGTAAAAATACAAAAAATTAGCCGGGCATGGTGGCGGGCACCTGTAGTCCCGGCTAATCAGGAGGCTGCGGCAGGAGAATGGTATGAAACCAGGAGGCGGAGCTTGCAGTGAGCTGAGATCTCGCCACTGCATTCCAGCCTGGGTGACAGAGAGAGACTCCATCTCAAAAAAAAAAGAAGAAGTAGTTAAGTGAAACCATGTAATTCTAAATTTGTTGGAAACATCAGCTATGGGCTTGGGTCTGTATTTCCTGACCCTGACCACTGAAAAGAACTAGAACAATGAGCCACCCACTGGCAATGAGCACCGCTAATGTGCAGATTTTGGTCTCTCCTTGAAGAAATGGTTGACCTAGATCTAGGGTAAAACAAGATAAGCCTGGAGCATCTTACTACACCAGAAGGCAAGGAAGCCATCAATAACGACCACATCCATGTCAAAAGGACCAGGAAGGAACTGAAAAGTGTTTCCCCACTTCAGGGCAAATGAGCATGAATGAGAAAAGTAACTGCAATAGACAGAAACATATCACAGATGGTAAAAATCCTTAAGTCTTAATGTTACTTGAATACAAAACTTATTGGTCATTTTTGGCTGTTGCTAGGAAATGGACTCACAGTCCCAAAAATTGGTAAGTGAAAGGAAAGAATCATGCATGTAACTAGCCTTCCTTACTGAATTATACCTCAATGTAATGTATGAGTTGATGAGAAAATATTTCACTCTATAGAAGTGTTCCAGATAACAAATGAAGGATGGACGGTAGAATTATAACATCTCTGTTATGTAAGAATGGATTCAGGCACTGCTGGTCCATGCTAAGTAACATCATAGAAAGAGAGGTACACCTCCTGGAGGCAGGACCCAGCATCACTTGAGAAGTTGCAAGTCATCTAGCCCCTGGCTAGGGCAGCCAGTTCCAGAAAATCCAGGGCTAGAAGACAGGCTCAATGGTGTCATCAGGATGCAGTCAGATCTCACCCCTCCTCTGCTCCGCTCCCTCCAAGGGCTCATTTTACTTGGTATAAATGACTGTCTTTGCCAGCATCTGTAAGGCCCACCCAACCTGACAAAGATCATGCCCCATGACCTCTCTAATCCCAGGTTCTATGTCTCTGGCTCACTCCATTCCTGTCACTCTGGGCTGCTGGCAGTTCCTGCCTGCATAGTGCATGTCCCCACACAAAAGCCTACCTGAAACTTCCTGCTCCCCAGATAGCCAGGTGGCTGATGTTCTTACACCTTTCCAATCTATCTCATATCTATTATCACATAACAAACCACCCTCTAATGCAGTGCCTTCAAATACCAATCACTGTATTTGCTCACAGTTTTGTAGGCCAGGAGTTCAGATTGTGCTCAGCCAGGTGGTTTTTGGTTTGTTTGTTTGTTTGTTTGTTTGTTTTGGCAGTCCTGCCTGGTGTCACTCATGTGCCTGTGGTCATCTCATGGCTTAAGCCTGATGGCCTCTGTCACAGATCTGGTGGTAGTAGGCACCAGCTGTCACCCCTTGGTGCTCCTGCACATGGCTTCTCTAGCAGGCTGGCTTGAGTTTGTTCTTGCTGTGGTCTCAGGACTCCAACCACAGTCTGAAGAGCACAAGCCCCAAGGCAAATGCTTTCCAAGCTTTTGCTCCTGACACATGTACCAATGTTCCATGGGCTAAGTCACAAGACCAAGCCCAGATTCAGGGCTTTGTCATTAAAGAGTTGATTGGCAGCTCTGCATGCATGTGTGTGTGTGTGTGCATTTGTGTGTGTGCATGTGTGTGTGGTGTATATGTGAGAAGAGGGACCATTGTCACTAGTAGGCTTACTTTGGGATGATCAGCTGGGGACTCAGTCACGCTTGGGGGAAGACCCTCCAGTCATTGCTATTTTTCTTTGTGGCTGGCCCCTCTTTCCAGGGAGGAATTCTTCCACCTCCTGCTCTGGGGCAGAAGCTTGGGTTCCAGTGTCTTGGGAGACTTAGGAGGGAAAGGGACTTAGGCAGGGGATCTCATCATTCAGAATGTGGATTTTCACACATTTACCTTTTTTTCAGTACAAACCCTCTCATCTGTCAGCACTGCCAGGTTCTCTTTTTGGGCTCAGATTTTCCAGAGTAACATTCCAGCTCCTTCCAGGCTTGCCCCCATGATTATTACCTCCCACCAGGTCCCTCCCACCACACGTGGGAATTATGGGAGCTACGGTTCTAGATGAGATTTGGGTGGGCACACAGCCAAACCGTATCCAATTCTCACTGCCCTGCCCTGATTTTTAATCTTCAAATTTGTCATTCACATCCTATGCCCTCACTTTCTTGCCCTGCTCAGCTCCCTACTCATTTAACTTCTTCAAACATAGCACTTTCAAATGAAGGCAGTGTGGAGGGATCATAGGAATCATGGTGGCATCTCTCCTCACCTCATACTGGGGATGCACCCTAATTAAAAAAAAACATGTGGCTGGGCACAGTGGCTCACGTCTGTAATCCCAGCACTTTGGGAGGCCGAGGTGGGCGGATCACCTGAGGTCTGCAGTTCTAAACCAGCCTGGCCAATATGGTGAAATCCCATCTCTACTAAAAATACAAAAATTAGCCAGGCATGGTGGTGGGCACCCGTAATCCCAGCTACTCAAGAGGCTGAGACAGGAAATCACTTGAACCTGGGAGGCAGAGGTTGCAGTGAGCTGAGATCACGCCATTGTACTCCAGCCTGGGGGACAAGAGTGAGGCTTCACCTCAAAAAAAAATGTAATTTATTGTACAACTATGGGTAGAAATTAATCAAACACAGCAAATTATTAATACAGTACCTTCTAATTAATCATTATTTACTGTGCTTCATATTGTGCTAAGAAGTAGGAGCCAATAGACAGATACTTTTTTTTTTTTTTGAGATGTAGTCTCGCTCTGTCACCCCAGCTGCTATGCAATGGTGTGATCTCAGCTCACTGCAACTTCTGCCTCCCGGGTTCAAGCGATTCTCCTGCCTCAGCCTCTTGAGTAGCTGGGATTACAGTCACAAGCCACCACACCTGGCTAATTTTTGTATTTTTAGTAGAGACGGGGTTTCACCACGTTGGCCAGGCTGGTCTCGAACTCCTGACCTCAGGTGATCCACCTGCCTCAGCCTCCCAAAGTGCTGAGATTACAGGCGTGAGCCATCTTGCTGGGCCAACAGATACTTTATAAGACAGCATGCTGAGGGATGTAATGGGGTTTTGAATCCACACTGAGAAGACTGAGAAGAGAATGATCTGCAGGGTTGGAGGGTGCCTGGAAAGACATCAGTAAGGGGCAAGTGTGATGGTGAATATTTTCAACTTGATTGGATTTAAGGGTGCAAAGTATTGTTCCTGGGTGTGTCTGTGAGGGTGTTCCCAAAGATTAACCTTTGAGTCAGTGGACTAAGAGAGGCAGACCCGCCTGGCAGTCTGGGAGGGGACCATCTAATCAGCTGCCAACAAGGCTAGAATAAAGCAAGCAGAAGAATGTGGAAGGACTGGACTGGCTGAGTCTCCTGTCTTCATCTTTCTCCTGTGCTGGGGGCTTCTTGACCTCGAACATCAGACTCAAGTTCTTCAGCTTTTGGACCCTTGGGCCTACACCAGTGGTTTTGTTGGGAGCTCTCAGACCTTCAGCCACAGACTGAAGGCTGCAATGTCGGCTTCCCTACTTTTGAGGCTTTGGGACTTGGACTGGCTTCCTTCTCCTCAGCTTGCAGACGGCCTATTGTGGGACATCAGCTTGTGATCATGCGAGCCAATTATCCTTCATGAACTCCTTTTCATAGATACATCTTTCCTATAGTCCTATCCCTCCAGAGAACCCTGACTAATACAGCAAGTAACATCTGCCAGGCAGAGGAGGGAGAAAAACTCATTCAGGCGAAGAGATGATGCTGTGACAAGACCCAAAGGCATGCAGGAGGCATTCACGTCCCTGAAACAGAGAGCACCCTGTGGCTCAGACCTCAGGGGCTCAGTGGTTAGCACTCTCTTGGTTGTAGGTAACAGTCATTCAACCTGAACCTGCCTACCAGAAATGTACTGGCTCACTACTTGGGAAGTTCAGGCTTGGGCTGGCTTCAGGCTTAGCTGGATCCAGGAGTTTCAATGATGCTATATCCCTCTCCTTTCTCTCCATGCTTTAGCTCTGCCTCCCTCTGTGTGTGGGCCTTGCTTCTTCCTGTGCATGATAGGAGGTGGGATACTCCAGGGTCACATCCTCCCAGGACAGCAGTGCTCATTAAACAGCCTTCGTCTCTTGCTTGGCAGAGACACTAGGCATGGGGCTCTCCTGGCCTGACTCCAGCTGGGGCTCCTGTGATGGGGTGGGATAAGAAGGGCAGGTTGGTGCCCTGAGAGTGGAAAGAGGTGCTGGGCAGATAAGCAAGTCTCGTCCACTGGGGGTGCTGGCAGCACCATAGAGGAAGGTGGGGACCAGGCTCCCAACAATCTTGTGGGACCAGTTAGGAGTTTGGATTTCCTTCTGGAGACAACTGGAAATGAACCAGAGTTCTAAAGAAAAAAGTGATCCATCTGGAAGATGGAAGCCAGCCCAGTGCCCAGCCAGACAAGGAACAGCGGTAGGTGGGGAGGGGACAGGAGGCAGCAGAGGGGACAGGAGGCAGCAGAGGGAACAGGAGGCAGCAAAGGGGGAGTTGACAGCGGGGAGTCAAGAGGTGGGAGCTGCAGAATTTGGCCTCTCTTCCCATGACTGCGAAGTGTTTAGAGACTGGCTTGGGCTAACGTGGGAGCTCACCTGGACCCACCACCTCTTGCTGCATTGCCGATTGAGAGTGGGAAGGCAGGCAATTGAAACACTTATTTTTTATCATATAAGAAAAGAAATGCCAGCTGCAGTGGCTCAGGCCTGTAATCCCAGCACTTTGGGAGACCAAGATGGGTGATCACTTGAGCTCAGGGTACGAGACCAGCCTGGGCAACATAATAAGACCCCATCTCTACAAAAAATACACAAAAGTCAGCCAGGCATTGTGGTGTGTGCCTGTAGTTCCAGCTACTCAGGATGTTGAGGCAAAAGGATCACTTGAGCCCAGGAAGTCGAGGCTGCAGTGAGCCGTGATCACGCCACTGCCTCCAGCCTGGGTGACAGAACAAGACCTTGTCAAAAAAAAGAAGAAGAAGGAGAAGGAGAAGGAGAAGGAGAAGGAGAAGGAGAAGGAAGGAGAAGGAGAAGGGAAGGGGAAGGGGAAGGGGAAGGGAAGGGGAAGGGGAAGGGGAAGAAGGGGAGGAGGAGGAAGAGGGAGGGGGAGGGAGAGGGAGAGGAAGGAGGAGGGGAAGGGGAAGAGGAAGAAGAGGAGGAGGAGAAGAAGGGAGAGGGAGGGAGAAGGAGAGGGAGAGGGAGAGGGAGAAGGAGAAGGAGAAGAATAAAAAGAGCAAAACCTAGCCACAGCACGAGGCTATGGGGAAGATCAGAAAACGACCTGGGCCAGGGGAAGTCTGGATTCTGTTTTCTGTCATTGGTTAGAAGATGACCTTGGTTATTCCCTTTGCCACTGTGGGCCTCAGTTTCCCCTCTGTGGATAACAGGGTGGGGTGAATGATCCCTAGGGTTCCCTCAGCATGATAGTGTCCCGGTTCTATTTTCAGAAGTGGAAATCCCTGTTTGGTACTGAAGTACTGAAGCTACGTATCACACTCTGCGGCTCAGTGGCGCTGTCGAAAGAGCAGGCCTGGGGATGCGGGGAGTGTGATTTTTTTACTCTGTCTAAATAACATGCAGGGGCCTTTGGTGGCCACACATGCCCTGGCCCCTCATAAAGCCCCTGCCCTGTGGTGGCGTGGTCATAAACTTTCCTGAAAAGGTCATGTGAATTTATCGCCCCCGATACTTTATAATTAGAAATTATGGCCTCCCTTCGGCATGACACTTTTGAGCCTTAGCAGATCTTAAATTAAAACTATGTTTATGTTTCAAAATGTTCTTTAGAAAACTTTAAACTCATGAGTTGAAAATTTGACTTTAAAAAGTTCTGAACACTTATCTAAATAAACACTCAGGTTTGACCTAACATGTATGAAGCAATAAACTTGGAATTAAACTCCTGTGTTAAAACTGATTATATCTGGAATATAAAAACACATCAAAGCAGGCTTCTGGGGGGAATATTTCTGGGTATATGGTAAATTTCTCTTTTCCGGGGCAGTTGGAGTGGGCTACAGGCCTCTACCAAGAGACCAGGAAAGAACCATGGAGTGTCCTTGTTCAGAAAAGAGAGAGAGAGAGAGAGAGTGTGTGTGTGTAGGTAGGTAGGGATATGGAGTGATATGTTACTTCTCTAGGCTGTACGGTTTCTAAAATGTTTTTAATGATTTCCCTTGACTCCATTTCCCTTCTTTATTTCTTCATCTCCTGCCAGGGAAGATGGATAGATGGCGGCCAGGAGTGCCGCCGCTTCCCCTCCCTCTGTGCCAAGGCGCCGAAGCCTGCCTGCTCCAGGCTTTCCCTCCAGGCTTCTCCCTCCAGTTTCTTTTTCCTCTGCTACTCCTGATGGATTTTTGCCTCCTCCTTCAAAAAGGCCCTCACGCCTACCCGCGGAAGAGATGCTGAACTCCAAGAGGAAAGTGAAACGACTCTATTGCATTATTTGACAGATACTTACTTTTCCCCCTGAGGAGAAATTCATGAAACGGTATCAAAGGATGAGAGTGTGGCCTTTGTTTCCCTGGGCCACACATGATGGGTGTGTCGCCTGTGGTCTTAATCCATTTGAAATCCATGGATTTCCACTGACTCCCGGCTGAGCATCTCAGCAGAAGCACTCTCAGGTCAGCTGGCAGATGCACGCACAGAAGTAAAGAGGTTTGAAATGCAATAGGAGGAAAATATTGACACTAATTTTTCATTCTCTAAAAATTGTTTGTGCAAGGACTCTGGAATATTGTATTTTCTTCAGGAAGATTTCACACATAATATTTTGGTATATAATCAATAACAATGCAAGTGGTGGAAATCTTCAGGTAACAAGATATTTTCTTTATGCTCAAATTAAGGAAAATGGTCAATTCATTAAAGAGGAAGGACAAGGAGAAAGAGAGAGAGAAGGTGAAGTAGAAGGCGCTGTCAACACCTAGTAAAAAACAAAACAAACAGCCTTGTGAGTCCTTGCTGCTGACATCGAGAAACTCACTCAGTTTCCCACACGTGCACATCCTCCTGCAACTTTGTGTGTCTTGAGACACCGTGAGCTCCTCCACCTGCAAGCTGGTTTTCGTGCTCCACATACAAAGCAGAAAAGCAGATCTGTCTAAAGCATGCAAGCTTTAAAAAAAATAACCATTTTTAAAAAGGTATAGTTTGCATACAGTACAATCCATCCATTTCAAGTTTAAAATTCCTATGTGGAACTGTCTCCATAAGAACACTTTCATCACTCCAGTGAGTGCTCTTGAACCCCTCTGCAGTCAGTTGCCTCCCCGTCCCAGCCACTGGCAACCACTGATCTCATTTCTGTTTCTGTTTTGCTTTGTAAAGACTGTCATAAAAATGAAATCAGAAAAAACAGCCTTTCGCGTCCACCTTCTCATCCTCAGACTCATGCCCTGGAGGGTCATCCATGCCGTTGCACATATTTGAGCCTGCTGCTTTCTGTGGCTGAGAACTCTATGGTCTGGATATACTACAATTGCTCATGCATTCATTGGCTGATGATCATTTAGGTTGTTTCCAGTTTAGAGTGATTTTTAGTCAAGCTGCCTCTGTCTACATGTGTTTCACCTCTCTCAGGTCTCTCTTAGACAATTTAATCTCTCGTATTTGTAGGGGCTTGGTTGCTGGGTCCTGTGAGGGTGTACACTTACCTTTAAAAGAAACTACCAAACTGTTTTCCAGAATGGCCAGACCATTTTGAGACAAATTCAGCTGCCGATGGCTATGATACATAAAAAACAAAAACTGGAAAATGACACATTTTGGCAAGGATGTGGAGAAATGGGAATCTTCCTCCACTGCTGGTAAGAATGTAAAATGGCACAGCTACTGTGAATAACCGTTTGGCTGCTCCTCAATAAGTGAAATACAGAATGACCATATGATCCAGCAATCCTATTAATACTTTTGGGTATGTAACCAAAAGAATTAAAACAGCTGTTCGAACAAAAATGTGTATGTGAATATTTACAGCAGCATCATTCACCATTGCTGAGATGTAGACACCACCTGCATGCCCATGCGTGGATGAATGGGCAACAAGATGTGGTCCAGCCATACCATGGAATATTACTCAGCCATGCCATGTAAAGGGATGAAGTACTGTCGCATGCTGCAACATGGGCAGACCTTGAAAACAGTACGTTAGTGAAAGAAGCCAAAAACAAAGGGCGACATATTATACGGTTCCATTTCTATGAAATGTCCACAATAGGCAAACCAGGAGACAGAGAGCAGATGAGTCGTTGCCAGGGGTCTGGAGGAGGGCATGTGTTAATCATGTTTTTTATTTTCTGTATTTTATGGTGCTTTGACATCTTGGGTCCTTGCAGACCCAGGGAGAGACTGCCCCTTCCAGGGTTCGCTAATTCCTGGAGATAGCAAACAACTTGTTTGAGAGCATGTCTTGATTTGCAAACCAACCAATATCCCCATCCACCTGATTGTATCAGCCTCCTGCAGATCATAACACTACCCACCCTTCCCTAAATCACCCCAGAGCCAGATCCTGACAAC
The DNA here is from genome assembly GCF_006542625.1 of Nomascus leucogenys. Classification (NCBI taxonomy): domain Eukaryota; kingdom Metazoa; phylum Chordata; class Mammalia; order Primates; family Hylobatidae; genus Nomascus; species Nomascus leucogenys. The sequence goes on along the minus strand of NC_044402.1, from coordinate 139,221,675 downwards.
TAGGGACCACTATAGTCCAGAGCCTGCTGAAATTGTTTCAGCTATTCCATCCTAAACATGCTCAGCTTGCTCACCCTGCCCTACCTCTGCAGTGAAAACCACCATCAAGGATCTCTCGCACTCTTGCCTCTCACCTCTTCTGCCTCCTGATTCATCCTGGTGCTTCGCCATAAGACTCTGCCAGGTGTACTGCACCTCCTGTTTCCAGGGACCTGTCAGTATAAAACTCCTCCCTTCATGACAGTCATTTCCATATCTGCGTGTCTTATTTTCCCCGATTAAAACAAATCCTGGGTATATGTTAAAACAGAGGGGAATAGGGAGTGAGTATTAGTGGGTACAGTGTTTTCATTTGTGCTGATGAAAAGACTCTGGAACTGTTCATATATAGTGGTAGTGGTTGTGCAACACCGTAAATGCGTCAGATGGGTCTTTTTTACCACAATAAAGACAGGAAACAAATTCAGTTTCTCTGCATTTTCGTTAGTACTTGCTAGCACCAGTCTTATTAATTCTAGCCATTCTAGTAGATGCACAATTATCTCCTGGTGGTTTTAATTTGTATTTCTCTAATGACTAATGATGTTGGCTTTTTTTCTACCAAATGTCATTTTTATTCTGAAATAATTTTAGATTCACATAATAGTTGCAAAAATAGTTCAGAGAGTTCTCGTACACCCTTCATTCAGTCTCCCACAATCTCACAAAGCCATAGTACAGTGGTGGAAACCAGGAAACTAACATGGATAGAATACTATGAACTAATCTATAGACTTAATCAAATTTTCCTGTTTTTACACTTTTTTTCTTCTGGTCCAGGATTTAACCCTGAATGCCACATTGAATTTAACTGTCAAATTTCCTCTAATCTGTAACAGATCCTCAGTCTGTCTTTCATAACTTCGACACTTTTGACAAGTCCTGGCCAGTGATTTTAAAGAATGACTCTCAAATTGAGTTCATCTGATGTTCTTTCATGAACATATTGAGGTTATGCATTTTGGGTAAGAATACCACAGAAGCGATATAATGTATGTGGAATGTATTATTACTGCTGATGCAGCTTTGATAACTGGGTTAGGTGAATGCTAGTTTTCTCTATTATAAAGTGACCCCTTTTCCTTTAGTGTGGAAATTACTAATTTCCAAATTAGTAAGAATCTTGTGGGAAGAGACTTTGAGACCAGGAGACTATCCTGTTTTTCATCCTATTTTTGCTCAATAATTTTAACATCTATTTGTGACTCTTGCCTGCAACAGCTTTTACTGCAGTGCTTGCCAAATAGTGATTTTCTATTTGCATTATTTCTTCATTTACGAATTAGAATTCTATTGTAAAGAAGAGCAGTTCCCATTCCCTGTTTATTTATTTATTTGTTATTTATATCACTATTGACTAATAGATATTTATTTTACACTGTGGGGTATAATCCAATACTATCATTTATGCTGTTGCTCTAATTGCCTCAGCTTTGACCATTGGGGTCACTTTCATGTTGGTACCTGTGTCTTTCCCATATGTCCTATCATCTTTGAGCACATCTTTTTCTTCGGCATTACAAGAATCTCAAGATCTGTTGACCATCTTTTAATATACTTAGTTGCCATTTGTCTGTCATCTTTGGTGAAACATCTGTTCAAATATTTTGCCCATTTTTAATTTGGTCACTTATCTTCTTATTAAATAGGTAAGAATTTTATATAAATTCTAAATACAATTCTAAATGTATATAAATTCTTACTATAAATTCTAAATAAGAATTTTACATAAATTCTAAATACAGTTATAAATTTGTATAAATTATAAATAAGAATTTTATATAAATTCTAAATTTATTTATTTAATGTATATTTTGAAAGTATTTTCTCTCACAGTTTTCATCTTATTTCATTTTCTTAGCAGTCTTTCAAACAGTTGAAGTTTTCAGTGTTGAGAGAGTCCAATTTATCACTTTTTCTTTCACGGTTTGTATTTTTGTATCATATCTAAGAAATCTTTGCCTAACTCAGATATCAAAAAGACCTTTTCTGTATTTTCTTTTAGAACGTTCATTGCTTTAGCTCTTTTATTTATGTGATTTATTTCTGGCTAAGTTTTGTTTACAGTGTAAAATTAATGTTGAGGTTGGTTTCTATTACATATTGATGTTCAATTATTCTAGCACCACTTATTGAAATTAATATTCTTTCCCAATTGAGTTTTCCTGCAAATTTTTCAAAAATACATTGACCGTGTACATGTGAGACTATTGCTGAGCTATCTGTTCTTTTCCATTACTATATATCTGTTCTTATATTAATAAAACGCTGTCTAGATTTCTATAGTTTCATGGCAAGTCTTAAAGTAGTGGGAATCCTCCAACTTTGTACTTCTTTTTAAAAATTATTTTGTCTATTCTAAGTTGTTTGCATTTCCATATAAATGTTAGAATCTGAATTTCTACCAAAAATGCCTGCTGGCATCCTGGTTGGCATTGCCTTAAATCTACAGACCAGCTTGGGGAGAACTGAGATCTTAATAATATTGAGTCTCCAAAACTGTAACAGATCCTTAACATATATTATTAGATTTATACCTAGGCGATTATTTTTATTTGTTTGTTTGTTTCTTGGTTTGGTGCAATGCTAAACAGCACTTTTAATGTTTTCTTTTTCAGCTGTTCATTGACAGTATACAGACATTAAACTGGTCTTTGTATACTGACTTTGTATCCTGTGACCATGCTAAACTCATTTATTGTTCTACAAGCTTCTATGTAAATTCTTGGGATTTTCTACATAGATAATCATGTTGCCTATGAATAAAGAGTTTTTATTCTTTCTTATCTATGTGACTTTCGTTACTTTTTCTTGACTTATTTCAGTGGCTAGGACTCCAGTACAACGTTGAAAAATACAGTGAGAACAGAAATCCTCACCTTTTCCCCAATCACAGCAGGAAAGTATTCAGTCTTTTGCCAAGAAGTATGATGTTAGATGTAGGCTTTTCATAGATGCTCCTTATCAGGTTGAAGAAGTTTCCCCCTATTTTTAGTTTTCTGAGAGTTTGTTTTTAAATAATGAATTGGTTTTGCATTTTGCCAAATATTCTTTCTGCATCAATTAAGTTGATGATATCATTTTTTTCATATCTTTTTTTTCACTTTTAGCCTGTTGATATGGCCAGTTATGTTCACTGATTTTCAAATGTTGAACCAACCTTGCATCCATAGGATAGACCCTACTTGAACATGACATATTATCACTTTCATATATTACTGGATTTCATTTGCTAATATTTTGTTAAGGGTTTTTGTGTCTAATTTAGTTTTTTGGTCAGTTGATTTTTTTTTCTTGTAATGCCTTTTCTTGATTTGGGTATCAGAGTAATCCTGGCCTCATAAGTTGATTTGGGAAGTGTTTCTTCCACTTCTACTTTCTGGAAAAACTTGCATGCTATCGGTATTATTTCTTCTTTAAATGTTTGGCAACATGTATCTGTGAAGCCATCTGGGCCTGTGCTTTTCCTTGTAGAATCCAAATACATTCAAATCACTATAAATTCAATTTCTCTAAAAGATGTAGATTATTCAAGTGGTTTATTTCTTCATGAGTGAATTTTGGTAGTTTGTGTTTTTAAAGGAATTTTTCTGTTTCATCTAAGTTATCCAATTTATTGTCATAAGGTTGTTCATAACATTTTCTTATTATCCCTTTAATTTTTGTAGTATCTGCTTTATTTCTAACATTGGTACTTTGTATTTTCTCACTTTTTTCTTATTCATTCTGGATAAGGGGTTATTGATATTTTATTGCTTTTATGATTCTGTTTTTTTTTTTTACTTCTGCTCTTTATCATTTTCTTCCTTCTGTCTGCTGTGGGTTTAATTTGCTCCTCCTTTTGTGGTTTATTAGGGTGGAAGCTTAGTGGTTTCAGACCTTTTACCTTTTGTAATATAAGCAGTTAATGATATGAATTTCCATCTAAGCACGACTACCTGCATCCTACAAATTTTGATATGTTTTACTTTTATTTTGTAATTCAAATCATTTTATAATTTATTTTGTATTTCTTCTTCCACGTAAGAATTATTTGCTGCTTACCAGCCAACTATTGGTGGCATTTCCAGATATCATTCTGTTGTTCATTCCTGAATTGATTAAACTGTGGTCAGAAAATACACTTTGTGTGATTTCAGTCTTTTTAATGTTGTTGTCATTTGTTTCATGGCTCAGAACATGTTCTATCTTAGTGGATATTCTGTGTACACCTGAAAAGGATGTGTATTCTGAAGACGGTGGAGTGTTCTGAGAAACGTCAGTTAAGTCAAGTTGGTTGGTACTGGTTTTCTAATCTTCTACTGCCCTCCTGATTATTTTGTATACTTTTTCTATCGATTACTGACAGAAGAGTATGGGACTCTCCAACTATCATTATGGATGTGCCCATTTATCATTTTAGTTCTCTCAGCTTTTGCTTTATGCATTTGGAAGCTCAGGACTAGGGACAAACACAATTAGGATTGCAATGTCTTCTTGATGAATTGACCGAGTGGTTTATAAGCTCTTTCTTTGTCTTTGTAACATTTCTTATGCTGAATTTTAGTTTTTCTGAAATTATTATAGCCACTTCAGCTTTCTTTTGATTGGTCTCTACATGGTATTTCTTTTTCTAGCCTTTCTCTTTTCACCTCTTTAAGTCTTTACACTTAAAGTGTTTTGTTTTTTTTTACTCATACAGTGAGTCTTGTTTCCTTTCCAGTTTTACAATCTCTGCCTTTTAATTGGAGCGTCTGCATGTAATTGCTTATAGGGTTGAATTTAAATCTATAACTTGTTTACCATTTTTTTTTTTTTTTTTGAGACCGAGTTTCGCTCTTGTTGCCCAGGCTGGAGTGTAATGGCATGATCTCGGCTCACCCGCAACCTCCACCTCCCCAGGTTCAAGTGATTCTCCTGCCTCAGCCTCCCGAGTAGCTGGGACTACAGGCATGCGCCACCACGCCTGGCTAATTTTGTATTTTTAGTAGAGATGGCGTTTCTCCATGTTGGTCAGGCTGATCTTAAACTCTCCACCTCAGGTGATCCTCCTGCCTCGGCCTCCCAAAGTGTTGGGATTGCAAGCGTGAGCTACCCTGCCGGGCCCACTTGTTTATCATTTATTAATTCTGCACTCTGTTCCTTTTTTCCAATTTTCTTGTCTTCTTTTTGGATTAATTAAATATTGTTGTATATTCAATTTTACCTTATAATTGATTTATTTCTACAATGTTCTCTCTTTCCTTCTCCCTCTGTTGTTGCCTTAGAGTTTACCATACGCATCTTTAAGTTATCACAATCTATCTTCAAATACTGTTATACCCTTTCACATGTAGTATGCGAACCTCACAATAGTGTACTTCCATTTCCTGCTCATTCTTTGTGCTTTTGTTGTCATGCATTTTGATTCTTCATATGTTATGAATTTTACCATTGTTACGCTTTTAGACAGTCAATCATCTCTGAAAAAGATTAAAATGTAAGTAAACAATATCTTTTATAATTACTCATTTTTATGAGTTCTGGCATTCCTCATTTATTTGTACAGACCCAGACAGGCATTTGGTATCACTGATATCATACATTTTCTCTCTGAAGAACTTTCCTTAATATTTTTTGTCGTGCAGGTGTGCAGGAAACACACACCTTATTTGTTAAACTTAAGAAGTCTGTTTTGCTTTCACTTCTGAAAAATATTTTCACATGATATAGAATTCTGGGTACACAGCAACATTTTCTTTCAGTAATTCAAAGATGCCACCTCATTGTCTGTTGGCTTGCAACATTTCTAATAAGAAATCTTCCCTAGCTCTTATCTTTGATCTTCTGCGTGTGATGTGTATTTTTCTTCAATTTTTTTTAAAGAGATCTTATCTTTATCTTTTGTTTCTATTTGTCCTGAAATATATCTTGTGTGATATATCTGAACTTCTTTGATCTTCAGGGATTTCTTGGGCTATTTTTCCTTAATTTTGGAAAATTATTAACTACTGTCACACAAATCTTATTCCTGCCCCTCTATCTTGCTCTCTGTCTCTTCTCTTCTTGGGACTACAATGACATATATGTAGACTGTTTGATGTTGCCTCACAGCTCTTGAGTGCTCTGTTTTGTTATTTTTTTTCTACTCTTTTTTCTTCTTTATGTTTCAGCTTGGATGATTTCTACTGGTTAACTTCAATAATATTTTTTCCTCTAATATCTCTACACATTTCTGATAAGCTTGTCAAAGGAATTATTCACTGTATGGTATACATTTTTAATAATTTTTAATCTCTATCATTTTCACTTGACTCCACCCACTTTTTTTTTTTTTTTTTAAGACAATCTCACCGTGTTGCAAGGCTGGAGTGCAGCGGCATGATCTCGGCTCAGTGCAACCTCCGCCTCCTGGGTTTAAGTGATTCTCCTGCCTCAGCCTCCCAAGTAGCTGGGATTACAGGAGCGTGACACCACGCCCAGCTAATTTTTGTATTTTTAGTTGAGACGGGGTTTCACCATGTTGGCCAGGATGGTCTCCATCTCTTGACCTTGTGATCCACCCGCCTCGGCCTCCCAAAGTGCTGGGGTTATAGGTGTGAGCCACCATGCCCAGCCATTTTATTCTTTTATAGTATTTACTTCTTTGCTGAAATTTCTCATGTGTTCATACGTATTTTCTATCTTATCCTGGATCTTCTATTATATTAATTACAGTAATTTTAAATCCCTGTCTGATATTTCCAACATCTTGATCATCTCAGGGTCTGATTTTGCTGATTGCTTTGTCTCTTAACAATGGGTCATCTTTTATACCTTTTTGTGTATTACATAACTTTTTGTTGAATGTGGAAAATTCTACATAAAATAAAAGTAGAGGCTAATCTAAATAGTACTTATGCCTAGAAGTGAGCATGTCTTCTGATGATAGGTGTTTTGTACAGGAGTTGAGGCAATCTGTTCAGTAGTTGAGTTGGGTGTATAATTTCTGTTCTTAGAGTTACCTTTAGTGGGTACAGGCTTCAAATTTCTGCTTTGGAGGTCTGCTGCTTCCCTGTGCTTACTTGGGTCTGGAATGCTATAGGGTTTCCCTCTATATTTCTGCTATACCTTCAGCTCTCAATGTGCCCTGTACATCTGCACCACAGAGAAGGGCTTTCTCCAGTTACAGCCTCTTCCAGTCACAGCCTGCTATGCTTGTTACTTGGTGCAAGCCTTAGGGTAGGGTCAGGAGAGGTTTCTCAATTCTCTTGCTCCAGCCTCAGTCATAGGTGTACATCTGGGCCTCAAAGGTGGGGTTTTGGCAGCATCCCTAACTTTCCCCCATGACAACCAAATTCTTGTTTGTTAGTGTCTGGGAGGGTCTTGGGTAGAAGAGAGTTTCCTAATCCTCCTTTAGCAATAAGTAGCAGACTTCTGCTTTGTATCAGTGCAGGACACTGTGCCTGAGTCAGGTTCCAGCCCCTCCTGTAAAGAAGATGGCTTTTGCTTCCTCCCCTTCCTGAAAGACAGAGCATCTTTGCCTGATTTCTGGGAGCTGTCCCTTCCCAGCGTGGCTTTTGCCACATATTGGACATGGATCCATGATGTAGGCAGGCTTTCATGTATACTAATACAGACTCTCTCAGGTCTCCTTCCCTCTTTCCGATCTTTCACAAAAGTACTTGGTAAAGGTCCATAGAAAAAAGTCAGTGAGTGAGTGTGGGCTCTCTTGTGCCTAGAATTACCAGGGATTCTGATGCAGAGCAAGCAGGCACCAAGATTGGGGCTTAGCCTGGGAGGTTTCTTGGCTTCACCTAGGAAAGAATTCAAGAGCAAGCTGGTGGTGTTGGACAGCAACTTTTATTGAAGCCACAAAATAGAGCAGCAGCAGAGGTCCTGCTCCTTGTGGAGTGGGGCTACCCCATAGGCAGTGTGCCCAGAGTAGCATCTCAGGGCCATTCGGCAGTCACATTTATACCCACTTTTAATTACATACAAATTAAGGAGAAGATTATTCAGACATTTCTAGAAAAGCATGGTAACTTCCAGGTCCTTGCCATGGAAAGGGGCGGTATCCTCCAGGCATTGCTATGGCCATGGTAGACTGTCATGGTGCTGGTGGTGGGCATGTCTTATGGAGAGGTGCTTTTGGTGCCTCTTACCCCTTTCAGCCAGCCTTCAATCTCATCTGATATACAGCCCTTCCTCCTATGTCAATTCTACACTGTCATGCTAGCCCATTGTATTGGTTTGTTAAGGGGGCTGTAAATTACCACAGACTTAGTGGCTTAAAACAACAGAACTTAATTCTCATACAGTTCTGGAGGGCAGAAGTCTAGAAACAAAGTATCAGCAGTGCCCTATTACTACAGAGGCTCTAGTGTGGAAATCATTCTTTGCCTCTTCTAGGTTTGCCAGCTTCCTTGGCTTGTGGCCACATCACTCCAATCTCTGCCTGTCTTCATGTCGCCTTTTCCTCTGTGACTTTCTTCTCCTCTGTATGTCTTATAAGAGCACTTGACAGAAGATTTAGGACCCACTTGAATACTGCAGGATGATGTTCTCATTTCAAGATCCTTAATTACATCTGCAAAGACCTTTTTACCAAATCAAATGACAACTTCTAGGAGTTAGGACATGGACATGCCTTTTTGGGGGGCCACCATTCAACACAATGTATCCATACTCAGCATTTAATAAACCATTAGGTTTCAACTATTTCTTTTTTGCTTGTTTTTATGTTAACTTTTCTTACACTTTGCCAAACGTAAAACAATCCACATGTCCCAACTCTCCTCAGTGGGTTTGTCACCCTTTGTGGTTCGGTTCACCTATTTGCCTTGTACCCGCAGCTCTCAAGAAAACTTATGATCTTACAGATTATGTGGTGTCTTCTTGTGGTTAGAGTATGAACACTGTTCTCTGGCAGCATTCTGCAGCCCAAGCAGAAATAGAACTCCCTTACTTGGAAAGCCTGTGGCATGGTTGCCTCACCAGGTCAGGACTCTGGTCAGTAGAAGCATTTAGGTCGTCTTGTAGATCACTCATGATGTTTGCAGTTATCACTCCCACTTGCAGCCGATGAGTCTTTTCCTCAGAATAATTTTTCTAGTCTTCTAAGTCTTGAAGGGAGCTAATTTGTAAATTCGCAAAGGTGGGACTTCTGGGGTTTTCCAAGTGTGAGCTTTTCCCCACTTAAAATCTGATACCATCAAGTGCATCATATCAGTGCACCATCCATCCTCCAGTACCCATGTGGACAGAGCACTGTCCCCGCCTGTGCAGTAGGTGAGACACAGGGATTTGGCAGAAGTCCTGAGTGGGGTCCTGGGTCCCTCCCTTCCATCCGCAGCACCCATATAGGGATAGCCCCTCATAGTTGGTATGAATCACACCCCCCTTTCACTCTCAAGTATCATTTTTTAGAAAATAAACGGGTACCCTACCCCTACGGGCTCAGCTGCCCAACATTTTCAAAGCTCCTTGTTGCACAGTGCTTTGCCTCCTGAACTGTTTCTGTGTTCTCCTGCCCCAGACTCACCCCTGGATTAATGATAGCTCAGGTCCCTGAGCACTGACCCTCACTTTCCTTAGCATGACTCTGCCCTTGGAAGCAGCTCTGGGGAGCCTCCTGCTCAGCTCCTCCAGTTTCCAGGGCCCTTCCCTGGCACTAGGTATGTGGCCAGGATGCTTCTGGACCTGGGTGTGGGAAGGCTTAGTGGTGTGAACAATGGAACCCAAGCCCAGAGAGGCAGAGCATTTATATCGGAAGTCTGCATCGGCTAGGACAGCTGGCCCACACACTTGTAGATTTACCTGGAAGTTCCTACTTGTTTGGGGACAAGTGTATTGATGATGAACGGCAGCTCTGCACAGACCCAGGAGCCAAGGGCATGTTCATGTCCCCCCAAGTGAGGAGGGAGGAGGGACCACTGCCCACCACCCTGGAGCTCATACTTGTCCTTGACTCCTTTTTCTCTTCGTCCTAACATTCCTTATCTTTTTGGGTTGTGAAAATATTTCATGCTAAGTAAATTCTCCTTTGAGGTTTTCTCCTTTTTTCAATGGAGTTTGTGCTTCCCCCTCCTTTTTCTCTGTAGGGAAGGGACTCCCAGAGCCCTGAACTTCAGGGAGGACACACCAACACACTAAGGCACGCACACACACAACCTCTGATCCTCCTGCTGACACGTGGCGCATTAATCACACTCCACAGCTCACATTGTCCAGAGCTTACATCACGAAGCAGCGTCCTGTGAAGAGGCTGGGTCTGAAGAGCACATGAGGCAGAGAATGTGCATTGTCAAGTTGATTTACACTTAGAAAAGTCAGCAGCAGATTGTTGGCATCATGAATCATGGCTTAAGATCTTTGCATTGCAGGAAGAAGGGCTCGTTCGGCATCTGCGGGTTTCAACTCTTTGGCTCCTTCAGTGAGGTCTTTCATGTGGGAAAGTGATCATGAAAAATGCCACCTTTCTTTGGAAAGGGCTCCTCTGAGATTCTAAAATATTTGAATTCACCTTAAAAGGGAAAGATGGGCATTCTGGCCTTGATTTGTCTGCAGACCTCACCACCTTGACAGATATGTACAGAGTTGTGATCTTGGGTGAGTAACTCAACATTTCATGATCTCATTTGTTTTTTTATAAATTGGGATGAAAAATGGCACACATCCAGTAAGCTGGCCCTAATGACTAAGACAAAGAGTGCACAAGAGTGAAGTCTGACGTAGGCGTTAAAGATCGTTCTCATGCTCATTCTCGCAGACACTGCCTTGAGTTTTACAGGCTGTGCTTTTCATGTCCCTGTCCCCTCTCCCCAAGAGAGCCCAAGGAGAACCCTATGACTAACACAGAGCTTCACTTCCTGTAATTCCTCTCCCACAAGGAGCACTTCTGTCTTCTGATTTAGGATGATGTTCCTGTGGAGGCAGAATAATGGCCCCCAAGATGCCCACATTCTAATCCCCAGAGCCCGTAAATATGTGACCCTCCATAACAAAAGGGACTTCCCAGATGTGATTAAGAGTTTTTTGGTTATTTTTTTTTTTTACTTTTTTCATGAAAAAAATCATTTGAACTTTCATTTTAGATTCAGGGGATACACGTGCAGGTTTGTTATATGGGTATATTGCTTGATGCTGAGGTTTGGGGTACTAAAGATCCCATCACCCAGGTACTGAGCATAGTACCCAACAGTTAGTTTTTCAACCCCTGTTCTCCTTCCTCTCTTCCTCCCTCCTCTAGTAACCCCTAGTGTCTATTGTTGCCATCTTTATGTCCATGAGCCCCAATGTTTAACTCCCACTTACAAGCGAGAATATGTGATATTTGGTCTTCTGTTCCAGTTTAACTGACACAAACCCTCCTGTCTTCCAATTATTCACTTAGGATGATGGCTGCCAGCTACATCCATGTGGCTGTCAAGGACATTATCTCATTCTTTTTTATGGCTGTATAGTATACCATAGTGTATAGGTACCACATTTTCTTTATCCGGTCCACTGTGATGGACATCTAGGTTGACTTTATGTCTTTGCTATTGTGAATAGTGCTGCAATGAACATATGTGTGCATGCATCTTTTTGGTAGAATAGTTTATTTTCCTTCAGGTATATACCCAGTAATAGGATTGCTGGGTCAAATGATGGTTATGTTTCAAGTTCTTTGAGAAATCTCCAAACTGCTTTCCACAGTGGCTGAACTAATTCGCATTCTCACCTACAGTGTATAAGCATTCCCTTTTCTCTGCAGCTTCACCTGCATCTGTTATTTTTTGACTTTTTAATAACAACCATTCTGACAGGTGTGAGATGGTATCTCATTGTGGTTTTGATTTGCATTTCTCCGATGATTAGTGATGTTGAGCATTTTTTCATGTCTGTTGGTTGCTAGCATGTCCTCTTTTGAGAAGTGTCTGCTCGTATCTCTTGCTCACTTCTTAATGGGGTTGTTTTTTGCTTGTCCAATTATTTAAGATCCTACTAGATTCAGGATATTAGACCTTTGTAAAATGTATAGTTTGAGAGTATTTTCTCCTATTCTGTAGGCTTTTCTGTTTACTCTGTTGATAGTTTCTTTTGCTATGCAGACGCTCCTTAGTTTGAACAGGTCCCTCTTGTCAATTTGTGTTGCAATTGCTTTTAAGGACTTAGTCATAAATTCTTTCCCAAGGATGATGTTCAGAATGGTGTTTCCTAGGTTTTCTTCTAGGATTCATACAGTTTGGGGTCTTATAATTAAATCTTTAATCCTTGTGTTAATTTGTGTGTATGGCGAAAGGTAGAGAAGTCCAGTTTCATTCATCTGCATATGGCTAGTCAGTAATCCCAGCACCATTTATTGAATAGGGAGTCCTTTCCCTATTGCTTATTTCTTTTTTAACTTTGTCAAAGATCAGATGGTTGTAGAAGTGTGGCTTTACTTGTGGGTTCTCTATTCCGTTCCATTGGTCCAAGTGTCTGTTTTTGCACCAGTACAATGCTGTTTTGGTTATTATAGCCTTATAGCATAGTTTGAAGTTGGGTAATGTGATGCCTCTAGCTTTGTTCTTTTTGCTTAGAATTGCTTTGGCTATTCAGGCTCTTTTTTGGTTCTGTATGAATTTTAGAATTTTTTTCTAATTCTGTGAAAAATGCTGTTGGTAGTTTGAAAGGAATAGCGTTGAACCTGCAGATTTCTTTGGGTAATATGGCCATTTTAATGATATTGATTCTTCCAATCCATGAGCATGGAAAGTTTTTCCATTTGTTTGTGCTATCTATGATCTCTTTCAGCAGTGTTTTTTAGTTCTCCTTGTAGAAATGTTTCACCTTCTTGGTCAGATGTATTCCTAGGTATTTGTGTGTGTGTGGCCTTGTAAATGGGATTGCCTTCTTGAATTGGCTCTCAGCTTGACCATTATTGGTGTATAGAAATGCTACTAATTTTCCAACATTGATTTCATATCCTGGAACTTTATTGAAGTTGTATGTCAGTTCCAGGAGCCTTTTGGTGGAGTCATGAGGGTTTTCTAGGTATAGAGTCACATCGTTGGTGAAGAGATATAGACTTCATTTCCTTTTTGGATGACTTTTATTTCCTTCTCTTGCCTGATTGCTCTGGCTGAGACTTTCAGCTTAAGAGTCCTGAGACAGGGAAATTGTCTTGAGTTGTCTGGATGGGCCCAATGTCATCACAAAGGTCCTTATAATTCGGATCCTTATAATTCAGCAGAAGGATCAGGGTCAGAGAGACTGGAAATAGGACAGAAGCAGAGGCTGAGTGTCACGATGTGATCATATCAAGGAAGAGAGATAGACAACCTCCAGAAGCTGAAAGAGCAAGGCAATGGGTTTGCCTCCAGAAGAGCACATTCCTGCAGACACAACCTCCAGAAGCTGAAAGAGCAAGGCAATGGGTTTGCCTCCAGAAGAGCACATTCCTGCAGACACCCCCTTAGCTCCATAAGACTCATTTCAGACTTCCTCCTCCAGAATCAGAAGATCATAGATTTGTGTTGTTTTAAGCCGCTAAGCTCGAGGTGATTTGTGACAGCAGTACCAGGAAACTGACACTGCTCCCTCTGGACCCATTGCCCACGGTGAGTCCAAAGTGATGGTGTCACAGGTTCAGGCTTCACAGCCCCATTAGTGCTCTTGCTTTCCAGCTGAAGTCTGGTCTGTGGAGCCCTTGTGCCTCCAGGCAATTGGATTTGCTTAATTGCTTAATTTTCCTTCTAAGGCTCACCCTAACCAGGGCCCCATGTGACGCCTCTGACCAAATGTGACAACAGTTTTGACGAATGTGCAAGGAAGCCTCATTAAGATCAATAATTCTTCTTTCACCATCAAAACCTACCCCAAAAAGATGCAACAGGGTGGGCACATGGTGCCCTGGAGCTGTGTTGTGCCACAGCCCCACTGGGCCCGGGGGCAGAGGAACTAGCTTCTTGTCCTTCACTGCTGTTGACATATTTATTACAGATCCGTTTCCCAGTAGACCAGCCCCCAGGCACATTAGTGTAATAATGTAGGAAACCATTAGCAGGAGCTTTTGGGACCTGGGGTAAAGGAAGCTGTGACACGCTTGCCACAGAGGAATCTAACTGACTTATTGTTCATTTAAAAAATCACTTTGAATTGTTCTAGCTTTCACATTCAGAGCTGCTATCCGATGTGTAAAATTAAGCATGAAGGAACAAACCTTGCTAACTTCAAGAGAAGCTGGCAATTCAATTAGAATAATAATGGAAACCAACTGGGTGTAAAAAACTGCCTCACTCAGGGCCTTGGTTCTAGAGAGACTGGTCTTGCCCAGATCTGAAGGGTCTCTGTGACTGACAGTGAATTTCACACCGTGCAGGCCTCCAGGAAGAGGAAAGTGCATGTGATCGATGTGTTCTTTATCACGGTGTAGAGGCTGCGTGCTACCTGAAAAGCTGCAAAGGTATCATCAGGCAGCCTGGCAGATGCGGGCTGGAGTGGGAATCTTGCAGAAACAGAGCAGGATGCAGAGGTTGGCTTTGGAGTGATCCTAGGCTGTTTCCACCCTGGCAAGTTGAAATGTCCATGGTGATGAGACCTGTCCTGGAGGACAGTGCAGAGCCTGCCTGGATATTTTAGGCCTTTTCAGTCAGTGGTCAAATCAGAGCTGTCTCCTTCCAGGAACACTGAACACAGCAAAATCTGATGTAACAGAAACTAAAATTTATTGAGTGAGTGTCCTCTGTGCCAGTCATCGTGTGAGCCCTGGAATGCTCCTTGGTCAGAACGCGGTACACAGTAAGTGCCCAATAAATGGGGACTGCTGTTTTTATTAAGGTCATTGGGATTACTGCTGATGATCAGATGTGAGGTAATCTTGTCTCCGCAGCAAGATTGGCTGCTCCATGAAGGGGGACGCCCCCACACGCACATGCACACATGTGCTACGCATACGTATGTTCACACCCCAAGAAAAGACGCCAACACGCTCACCACACGTGGATGCTCATTAAACTCTCTTCAACTTGAAATGGAGTCAAATGTACATTCTTTTTTAGAAGTCTGCAGTGTGGAGCCGAGTGTTTATGTAGCGTTGAATGACAGAGGTCCTGCCAACGTCCACTTGACATAGTGAACATGCGTATGTTTCATGGGCTTTGTTACCAAGGAGCTTGCTGATCCTTCCCACTGAACCTAAAGTGAAATCACAGCCCTGGGTCTAATGAGATCACTCTTTCCATTTTGGGCAAATAAAGATGTTTTTTTAAAAAGTTCTCTTCAAAGTCTGCTTTGAAGAGCGAGTGAGAGAGGTGGATAGCAGATGAGGATGGAACCAGAGCTCCTGTCACTTCCTGCCTTCCATTTTAAAGCTCTTGATGAGCCTGCTTTTTGTAGAAGCCTTGGTTACTAATACGATGTTTTGGTTGGTAGGAATACTGGATTCCTGGAAGTAAGAGTGTTAGAACTCCAAGATGGGCATGCTGGCTAGTATCTCTTCATGCCATCCCTTCCCCAAACCACACTCAGCAGCATGACATTGAAGAGTAGGTGAGCTGGGTCTAGAGTCCTCTGTTGAAGGGCCTGGAGAGGTCAGATTACTTTCCCAAACTCACGTAGCCATTAAGAGCTGGAATCAGCTTACACTAAGGTATCCTCACTACCCAACTTCTTCCACAATTTCAAGTGAGGGAAAAAAAAAATCTCTCTCTCTCTCTCTATATATATATATGTATATATATAATCAACAGAGTTTCTGTCCTCTGCTGCTTTCTGGGGGTCACAGTTTCTCCTGGCAAGGCATGTTACCCAGAGTTCTCATGCTTTGAACATGGTAGACTTGCTGCAGTGTAAGGACAAGGTGCCCAGGGTCACAGCATTTCCCAAGCCCTGTAGGAGGCACCCTGACACCAAGCAGATCTGACCAGAGGGACCAAGGCGGGCTCATTGTGAATCAAGGGCAGCTGGGACATGGGCACACTTAGGTAATGTCTGTTCCATGAAATTCTAGTTAAAATGAACAGGACCATGTCACAGCATGAATTGTAGTCACTATAATTAATCCCAAATTAGCCATTTAAATACCTACCTTCTATAACCCAATTCAGCTTACTGTTGAAGCCTAGATTGGCTACATATATAATGGAAGTAAGTCAGTTAACTATGATATAAACCAGTAAATTTTTTTCTAGGTTCAGTTATATTTGGAATACAAAAATTACAGAGACCCAGATTTTAAATGTAATTTTTTTTTTTTTTTGAGACAGAGTCTTGCTCTGTTGCCCAGGCTGGAGTGCAGTGGTGCGATCTCGGCTCACTGTAAGCTCTGCCTCCTGGGTTCATGCCATTCTCTTGCCTCAGCCTCCGGAGTAGCTGGAACTACAGGCGCCCACCACCACGCCCAGCTAATTTTTTGTATTTTTAGTAGAGACGGGGTTTCACCGTGGTCTCGATCTCCTGACCTCGTGATCCACCCGCCTCGGCCTCCCAAAGTGCTGGGATTACAGGCATGAGCCACCACGCCTGGCCGTAAATTTTTTTTCTTAACCTGAAAGATGATCAAGGCAAGGGGTACAGAAGAAAAAAAAAGGGCACCAAATGCCAGCCTGAGGGTGAACTCTTCAGAATAGACTAGAAAAGAAATGGAAATAATTTAGGAATGAAAATATCCTAACAAATAATGTTTATCTTCACAGTGAGAAGACAAGTTCATCTTTGAAACAAGAATAAGATGATACGAAAAGGGAACAGGAGGTTCATAGAAAACAGGAGGGACGTAAGCCCTTGGACAATTTCTTTTTTATGAAACAAGAACATGTGATTGCTAAAAAAAAGTTTTCAACAGAATATTTGGGAGATAAAAATCAAGAAAGTCTCTGAGAAAATAGAACAATACATCAAAGAAACAAACAAATAAGCAAATGAAAGAGACAGGATTAAACCCAGAGGTCCTAGATTCGCTCCCCCTGAGTGGGAGGGATTGTTCCATGCAGCCTCTGCTTGAGTTGGTATCCACACTTCAAGCCCCTGGAGCTGTTCTCTGACAAATCGCTGCTTCAACAACGCAATTTGTCAGTTAAGTCCCAAATGGGATCAAATCACCCTTCTCACTGTGCTTGGCTTACGTCACCAATGAGTTTTACTCGAAGTCTGAATCTTGTTCTTTAAACTCAAAAAAAACCCAAAAAAAAACCCAAAAAATGGTCCGCTCTTGGGTAGTACTTTTGTTCACTCTCTTGCATGTTTATATTTCCAGCTTTATCCCAGCTTCCTGTCATCAGGTTCTCAGCCAGCCCCGGTGTCTGGGGCATGTGGCAGCTCTCTCATTCACCTGGTGCCCAGGGCATGTGGGAGCTGTCTGGTTTGCCTCCTTGGCTGGAAGCCTATGTCTATCCGGAGATGATGGTGGTTCAGAAGGGCTGAGCAGAGGCCAGAGAGATCCACCAGGAGGAAAGCACTCCCACTCCAGCACTGTGTCAATGAGCCTTAGCATTGCAGAGATGGAGAGTGTGGGCTCTGGAACAGCCCGGGCATGTGAGGGCTGCCCATGGCTGGCTCCACACAGCCCCGGGAACACGGGGAGCACTCAGTCATCATTCACTCTGCTGTCATAAGTCTCCTCCAACCGCTAAATGCCCTAGCGGGAGAGGCTGAAAGATTCCCATAGGGTGGAGGACTTGCCACCAGAGCCCCATAGAGGAGGAAACGGCGCTGGCTTGGCCTGCAGCTGGCTGAAAACTCTTACCAAAGACATGCTGTAATCTCCAAGACATTGGAGCTCCATGGGTTGAAGCAATGGAAGAAGCCAAGGCCACCCTCCACCGGCTCGTTCACCCAGCGAAGCTTCAGTGCATGCTCTGATACCTCCCATCCTCACAGCAACCTTTAAGGGAGGGCTGATATCCTCTCCAGTTCACAGATGAGGAAAAGGAGGCAGCAGAGTGGCTGCATAGGTCACCCAAGGACCACGTAGAGAGGAAGAGACAGAGCCAGGATTTGAACCAGGAAGTCTACCCAGGAAGGTGGCAGCTGCTCAGTCTACGGAGTGGACAAGGCTTCCTGCTCTGGCTGTGGGTGGGTTGTGGAAGGTAGAGGCTCAGACCCCCATCAGCTTCAGCCCCTCCTCCTGCTCAGTGGAACCCAGAAAATACAGAAGGCTCTGGAAGCACAGTTTAAAATCACTCGGCAAGTTAGAAAGAGAGGTGAGAGCCTGGGAGCCAGCCAGTGGGTTCCTGAACATCAGAGAGGTCCCAGGAAGGAAAGCAGGGCTGGGTGAAGCTGCTAAGGGCTTTGATGGTAGAGTTGTGACAGAAGGGTTTAATTCATCAAAGAAGAGGCAAAAAGTCGCTGTAGGGAAACTGCGAAGGAGGATGCATGCCCTGAGCTCAGCGAGTGCTCTGTCCAGTTGGAGACAAAAGACAGAGCACCATTGTGGAGGCCTCCAGGCCCCTAGAGATACAGAAAAGGGAGGCAGAGAGCTCCCTGTGTCCAAAGCACTCAGGGAAGACTCCGTGGAAGGTGGTCATGCCTGGCTCCCAGGTGGGCAGGGTGTGGGCAGGGGAAGGCACTGCAAAGTCCTTGGGAACAGGGGCAGGCTGTGGTTTCCCAGAGCAGGGAGGCGCATGACGGAAGGAGCGGGGGAGTTGTCCTAGGAATGAGGAGGAGGGTGATCTCCCTCTATAGAAAGGGAGCTGGAAGGAGGAGACCAGCAGGAGGAAGGGGTCAGAATAAAGGGAGAGGAAGGCCTGGCCAAGGCTTTGGAGGTTGATGGCTTAAAGATTTCAAGGGAAAATTGCTTTTGGCAATGGTGGAGGGAGGATTTAGGGTAGGTGATGCTGGAAATAGGGGCATCGGCCTGGAAGGTGCTACGATAGCCCGGGGAGATAGAGAGCATCAGAGTCTGGATGGGAGCAGGAGGCAGGGGCAGGAGCGGAAAGGGTGAGTGGGGAAAGGGAAAGCGGCGGGAAGGCTGGCTCCAAACCTGGCCTCTGCCCAGCTACCAGCACAAATGGCCTGTGAGCTCGGGGTTTCTCATCTTTACAATGTGGATATGACAGTCACCATGTGACCACGCAGCAGTGTCTTGAGGGCTTCGTGGGAAGGTGACAGTAATGGGTCCAGCACAGCTGGCTCCTTGCAACGCAAGAAACGGCACTGATGTTTCCTGTCCTCAGAGGGACCTGGTGACAAACTGGCTGCGAGGCTGAAAGAGGAAGGAGTCAGAGAGGGATGCATGATGTAAGCTAGGCTTGCTGGAACCAAGGTGGGCCATGGACACCTAGGTGGGATCAGCCCCACCCGTATCACTCGTGGACAGGATGCGAGTGGGCAAGGTGGCTTCCTGCTGCCCTTGGAGGAATGAGATCGGCGGGGCAGACACAGACTTGCGCTGCCCAGGCACCCTGATCTCCAGACAACGCCGGACTCTCCCCACTTACCCCACTTGCCCTTTCTAAAATGGAAAGAACCTGAAGAACTGGGAAACCTCATCCAAAGCCCACCACTGCCACTCCAGGGAACTGTCTCCTTCTGGAGGTTTCTTATTCAGAGTTTCACATGCAAACAAATCAACAAAGGAGCTGTGAACCAGAATCCTCCATCCAGGGCTGTCCCTGGCCTCTGGAAAGGGGATTTCTCATGCAGGAGATGTGTAAGATGTGTCTGTCAGATCAGAGAAATTGCAAGCACTGTCAGATCTGTGGGATTTTCTGTCTTCCCTCGGATGGACGTGGCTAAGATCACGTAAGAAGAGAACACTGAGATCTAAAAGGCCAAAGGGCAGAAACGAGAAGTAGAAGAAATACATTCATTGGCTTGTTTGGCAATACGGAGTCACAAATTGCACTGTTTGAATTTAAAATGTTTTAAAAATTGTATTGTCAAGACCATTTAAGAATTTGGAATAATCCTCATAATCACTTAATATTAACCCACTGTGTGTCCATCTGTTTCCCTTTCTCTTTGACCCTGGATGTTCTAATGTAATCGGCATTTTCTGAGTTGAAAATTGAAGCTGAGGATGACGAGAAGGAAGAAGGTATATTAAAAAATAAATGTAGACCAGGATAACACTGATTCAATTTTGTCATCAAGGAGAAAAAGTGAACACCAGGTCCAACTCTGAACTTGAGGTTGGAGAGCTGAGACTTAATTGAGAGCAGAAATAGAAACACATTTGCTCGCTGGGCTTCGACCATCTGCCAGCAGCACATCGATCGTTTCCTCGGTGTCTGTGCGTCATGCTCATGATGTCTCCTGTTTTCTCTCCACTCCATATTCAGAAATAATTGAGAAGATTCAACAGATGTGGTTCTATCTCTGTTTCTCTTTGTTATTCAAATGAGGGAGGAAAGCAAAATTTTAAGGAGATGGTTTTAATTAGCAAATAAAATAACAACATCTTATACTTGCAGACCACTAGATCTGAAATTGATTTGCAAATAGGAATTTGTTAATCCTTCCAACGTTTCCTAAGATAGGGTTGTGGAAAAAGTTATTCTGCTTTTAGATAGAGAAGTGGGCTCTGCGAGAAGCAGTGGCCATACATTGAAAGACCCTTCAAGAGGCGACTGCTTAAATTCCTTGTAAACATCACTTGAAATGAAAACCAGAACAAGGCTGCTTCTCCGTGAATCACTAGCACCCAGATGTGGCAAAGTTAACTGGAGAACTTCCTTGCTCTGACTTCCAGATGGCTTGAAAGAAAACAATGTCTTTATCACTGGAGTGTGTCAAATCAGTCGTGGATAGGTCAAAACTTCCTGCTACGTGGGGGTGGTGTCAGAATGAACTGGGCCATTGTTTCTGCACATGGATCTTCAGGATTGTTCTGAGATGGGACTGGAACAAGCTAAACCATGAACATGAAATTCCAGAGATGAGAGGGCAGTCCTAGAGGAGCTTACTAAGAACTGACCTTTGGTTCCAGAGGTGGAATTGAAGCAGACTCCTGCCCTTCCGAAAAACCGGGCCCTCCACGCATTGAATGGTGGCCCCCAGAAAAGACAGGCCCACGTCTTAATGCCCAGAACCTATGAATTATCATATTCGGAAAAAGGGTCTTTGCAGATGTAATTAAGTAAAAGATCTCAAGATGAGACCATCCTGGATTATTCAGAGAGGCCCTAAATCCAATGTCAAGTGTCCTTGCAAGGGACAGAAGAGGAGAGACCCAGAGAGAAGAGAAGGCCGTATGAAAATGAGGTGGAGATATGCACCCAGCAAGACCAGGAACACCTGCAGCCACCAGAAGAAGGAAGAGGCAAGGATGCATTCTCCCCCAGGGCCTTCAGAGGATGCGTAATCCCGTCAACACCTGGATTCTTGACTTCCAGCCTCCAGAACTGTGAGAGAATAAACTTCTTTTGTTGGAAGCCACCAAGTTTGTGGCACTTAGTCATGGCAGCTAGGAAACTTAATATAGGCCCTGACACAGAGAACACAGATGACCAAGACAAAGAAAGCCTTGTGTCACCTTCTAGTCTCTAAAGACCCACTGGGGGAGAAGGAGGAGCGGGAAGACAGAACAGGTGGGGTAGCAGCCTGTTGCCATCACGAGTGATGGTCAGGGCTTTCTAACAGAAGCAAGGTTGGGAGGACTTTTCTGACCACCTGCCCTGGTGACTTGGATGGAAAGGACCAGCACATCCACCAGCAGTGGGGCTGAGTCCAGACATCTCCTCAGCTGTCCCAGAGAGCAGACGGCAGCTATGCCAGACTTAGGGCCCCAAAAGTTGGGGTCTGGTGTCCCAGTCAGAGCAACTGGGCCTTCTGGATTGGTCCCAGACACAAATGACCCACAGACCCTTTAACGACACACAGCTAAAGATCAGTCACACTCTTGCATTTCAAACTTAGGTGACTGAGCCTGAATTCAAGCTCCTTGCATTAAAATCAAGATGAATTGGCCATTTTTATCTTTAAGACCCTTAGGCTTCAACTAAAGTAGCAGAGTGTGGCAACTAAAAAAAGCTTGTCTCATAACACATGATTTATTTGGGAGGAGTTCCCCAGGTCCCAAAAGGAGGTTTTCCCAGGACTCCAGGAAGTACTTTTAGGATTTTTAAATTAGGAATAATCTTAGAAATAGGGAAGAAGGACTCATGTCTGA
The DNA here is from genome assembly GCF_006542625.1 of Nomascus leucogenys. Lineage (NCBI taxonomy): Eukaryota > Metazoa > Chordata > Mammalia > Primates > Hylobatidae > Nomascus > Nomascus leucogenys. The sequence goes on along the minus strand of NC_044402.1, from coordinate 139,199,624 downwards.
TCTGATCACCATGCAGGCACCAAGCCTTGCCACAGGAAGACAGTCACAAATTGGGTAAGCTCTTTGAACACTGGGGACCTCACCTGTTCAGAGTAGAACCTACTTGTTCTGAACTGACATTATTCCTGGAGGCTGATTTCATAGCCCCCCCACCTTTTTTTGATGCAGAATCTTGCTCTGTCACCCAGGCTGGGGTGTAGTGGTGGGATCTCAGCTCACTGCAACCTGCACCTCCCAGGCTTTACTGACTCTCCTGCTCAGCCTCCTGAGTAGCTGGGATTGCAGGTGTGCATCACCACGTTTGGCTAATTTTTATATTTTTGGTAGAGATGGGGTTTCACCATGTTGGCCAGGTTGGTCTTGAACTCCTGACCTCAAGTGATCCGCCCACCCACCTTGGGCTCCCAAAGTGTTGGGACTACAGGCCTTAGCCACCATGCCCAGCCCTGATTTCATAGCTTTAAAAGTACACAGTGTTCACTAAAAGGTGTTTCTGAATTAGGTAGAGTTTGTGACAGGGGCTAGAAGGATATGGCAAGGAAAATGACAGTTTAAAAGGCACATGTAGTCTATTTAAAATAAGGATATGATCTGATCAATTAATGCTTTAAAAATACAACTGAAATACTCAAACTAAAAACTCAATGGAGAGTACAGAAGAAAGAATGGATGAACTTGAGAGAACAACAGAAATTAACCAGTCTGGACAATAGAGAGAAAATAGACTAAAAAAAGAAACAGAGCCTCGGGGACTTGTGGGACTATAACAAAAGATCTAATTCTCATGTCCTCCAAGTCTTAGAAGGAGAGAACAAAGAGGAAGATTCTGAAAAAGTATTCAAATAAATAATGGCTGAAAATTTCCCAAGTTTGGCAAAAGACATCAACTTAGAGATTTGAGATGCTGAGCAAATCCTTAACAGGATGGACTCAAAGAATCTCATGCCAAAACACAGCATAATCAAATTCCAGGAAACCAAACACAAACTAAAATCTTGAAATTGGTGACAGCAAAACAATACCTTCCCCCAGGGGGAGAAGCAGTTTGAATGACAGCAGGTATCTCAACAGAAACTATGGAAGCCAGAAGGAAGTGGCACATTTTCCAAGTGCTGAAATAAAAGCTGTCAACCCTGAATTCCATATCTGGCAAAAGTATCCTTTAGGAAAGAAAGAAAAATAAAGATGTGCTCAAATAAAGGAAAATTAAGAGAATGCGTTGCCAGCATGCCTACCCTAAAAGAAAGCCACAGGGAAGTTTGCTAAACAGAAAGAAAATAGAAGACTCTTGGCACATCAGGAAGGAAAGACAGTGGAAAGAATAAAACATGGGACATGCTGCTTTGCAGCCATGAGTCACCAAGCAGGAGTAAAGTCAGTCTGAAACTGGTTTGCTGGAGAGACTGCCCTGAGACAGAGAGATGTGGTCAGGAGAATTCCATTGTGGTTCTCTTGAATCCCAACTTCTAGGATTCAAGCTGTACGATCCCCTTCTCCTGAGAATGGGCAGGACCTGTCAAAGGCAAATCATCCTGGGTGGGTACCAGCTAATCAGATGAGCCCCATAAAGATGGACCAGGGGTTAGAGACATTCTCCTACTGATGCTGAAGAAGCAGCCACCTCACAAGGTTCACAACTGCCACAGTGAAGGGTGGCCTCTAGGAGTTGAGGGCCGCAGTTGTAGAACTGCAAGGAACTAAATTCTGCTAAGAACTTGAACGAGCTTAGAAGACGACTTCAAACTCCAGAGGAGCACGCAGCCAGCAAAGAGGACCCAGACTCCTGACCCATGGTGACTGTGGGATCACAAACACATGTTGCAGTAAGTCACAGATACACACACACACACAGAGGCATTAAAAATAAAGATATGATCCAAGTCAATTGATTATTATACTAAGTATAGGTCATCATTTTGCATCATAAAATAACACCTTCAGTGATGTCAACTCAGTGGAAACATTGTTTCCATCAGTTTTTGCACAGAGAATCAAAATTTGCAATTCATATTTACTTATTTTTAAATGGCAAAAAAGTTCATTTATATGAACATGATTAGTAATATCCCCAAATTACTCAGATACCCACCAGCATATAAACTGTGCTATATCGACAAAGAGAGCACTGTTCACCCACGAAAAAGAGTGCTCCACCCCTACCTGTGACAAATCCCACAAACACCATGTTTAGCTAATGAAGCCAGACACAATAGTCTATATGCGACACAATTCAATTTACATAAAGTACAAACACAAATCTATGGCAACACTAATCTATGTTATTACAAGTTAGAATTGTGATTGGTTTTGGAAGGAGTCCCTCTGGGACTGACTTATCTGGTGCGGCTAATTCTGGTGCCTGGCTTCCTGGATGTGTTTAGTTTATACACATTTATATGTAGACTCTTGTGTATGTATATCACATGTCACTAAAAGGTTTCAAATGACACAGGAACAGCTTCCACTATGAAAATGAGCAGTTTGCATTTGCTGTGGGGCGTGGTTTCGTTGCTCTGCCTGAGCTGGAGGCTCTCCCTGTAAGAAGCAGGCCATGACACTAACGACACATTCCACACGGATGCCTCCCCATCTGCATTTGTGACCCAGGCTGTGACATGATGACGGAAAAGGTCACATCATCCCCACCCTGTCATGAGCCGTGGCCCATGGAAAGCTATTGGGGCTTACACCATCGATAAACCATCTTCTCTCTATTTACAACCCCCAACCACAGAATGCACATTCCTCCCTTGCTCTCTGGAGTAGTGACCGGAGCTTAGCATCTTTGGTGTCAGGTAGGACTTTGGTGTCAGGTAGGACCCCCAGGACGTAGGAAAGAAGGGGACTGTGGAAGAAAGACTCAGCTAAGTTGTTCCAAGCAATCAAGAGGAAGTCAGGGTGAGGCATCCCAGTCCCTCTTCTTTGCCCTGAGCCCGGTCCCTGCACTGCCTCTGCCTGTTATGAGAACTTGGGGAGCCACTCTATCCACTCCAGTCAGCGACTGGAGTTTGGAGGGTTGGAGGAAGAGAGGAGCCAGAGAATGACCACCCCCACCACTCCCAACAGTATCTCCGTGTGCAGCCAAAAACCCCCACCCCAAATTCATTGGTGTCAGTGAACTCTGGAGCATTCATTTAGATGTAAAATATCAGGGGAATGGCCCAAACTCTCTGGCTGATAGGCAGCCTCGCTGACCTCTGCTCATTCACTTGACTTCTGAGTGGGGGTCAACTCTATACCTTGGCCAAGAGATTCATGTGGGCACCCACCCAAGTGGGCATCACCCCTCACCTTACACAGCAGGCACTTGCTCCTCCATCAGTAATCTCAGTGCAGTGAACTTAGAGTGATTTTGTGGAATTTTTATGGGTGCGTGGCAGTGGGATGGAGGTGTTGTACATGCCGCCAAAGTGATAACTCCAGAACGGCCATCGTGTAGAAATCTGTAAAAACTGGCATCTCAGCAACATGGCAAAATCCTGTCTCCACTAAAAATACAAAAACAAAAAAAAAATTAGCCAGACATGGTGATGCGTGCCTGTAATCCCAGCTACTAGGGAGGCTGAGGCAGGAGAATTGCTTGAACCCGGGAGATGGAGGTTGCAGTGAGCCGAGATCAAGCCACTGCACTCCAGCCTAGGAGAGAGAGCAAAACTCCATCTCCAAAAAAAAAAAAAGGAAAGAAAAATAAAGGAATAAAGAAAAGAAAACTGGCGTTTCAGGGGTGGTCTTTCTGTCATGGTTGTGCCCGTGTGCCCGGCTTCAGAACGGCCGCAGCCCTGGGCAGGTTAAGATGTCAGATGCAGTTGATCCCAAGAGCCACCCCATCTCGACACTCTGCTGACCTCCCAGTGGCTCCCCTGACCATTCCAGGGCGCTTCAGGGATGCCCATGGGTCACAGATCTCTGGGTGTGTGTGTTGGGGGGTGTCTGTTCAAAGAGTCAACCCTGAGCTCCGAGGGACGCAGGTTCTCACATCTACAGGGGCGGGCTTAGACATGGCCATGCCCCCGGAGCACCTGCGACTCCAGGACAGCTAGCAGGTGCTTCCAAATAGTTCTTCCTCCTCCCTTAGACAAATGGAGAACCTGAGGTGGACTGTGCTCCATGGAGAGGACTCCCTTTTACAAAAAGTCCGCAACCAAATTTTCAGATAGCAGTTTCTTCTAGTTCCTTCAGCTTTTCTTAGATAAGATTCTGTTTATAACAATCGCCACCACAAAATTCTGTTTATAACAATCGCCACCACAAAATGGTCATCAGCTGCTCAGAGTCACAGCTACTACAGAGAGTGCCCTAGACACCCACCTGCATTTTGGAAGGTAAATTGGACAAGAGCGAAAGACAGAAGACCTTTCTTGCAGACGTGGTTTATTTGACTTAGGGATGAAAATGCACGAATACAAGGCCTGGTTGTCTTTTTTAATCGCCTAGAATAACAGATTTGTCTCCGAAAACTGAAATTAAATCTTTACTTGTTTGCCATCCTTCTTCATTCTTTCAGAATTCCGTTTCAAATAGCAAGAATACCGTATATTTGAAGCCCTGTTTTTTCTCATATGTTTGAAATAGCAAGACTACTATATATTTGAAGCACCTTTTATTTTATCTTTATAATTGCAACAAAGATTACACAGATCAGACTTTAAGATTTGTGGAAGAATCAACATATTTATTTCTCAAGTTATTGGCTCTGATCCAACGCCTGAAAGATGATTTGGTTTGTCCTACATGGGGCATGTTTTTCTCAATACTTAAAGCCTTCACCGTAGCACTGATTAACAGAGAATGTTTGAATTGACTAATCATTTCATGTTCCTTGAAGTATTTTTAATTGAAAAAGGCAGTACAATTAGTGTGAGGAGACTTTCAAAAACTTTTAGAGGAAGCTGATATCTGATTGTTATGAGAAGAAAAAACACTGTTCTAAAATTCTTAAAATAATAAAGTTAACTTTAAGTTTCAAAACATAGTAGGTAATCTGTTTCTCTCTGGTATTTTAATGTCAAGTTTGAAGAGGTAGCAGTTATTTCTGGGAGGGGGTATAAACTATTCTCTCTTCAATCAGCTCGAAATTACTTTCTTTTTCGTTACTGTGCTTATTTTATCAGCTACTACTCCACTGGTTTTACCATGTATTATTTTTTATTTTAATTTTTGCCCTAATGTGAATGATGGCAGCTCCAAAAACAGGTGAGAAAACTTCATGAGAAAAAATATGATACATTTTCAAACTCCCAATTGTCCCCAGATGTGACCTGGCAGCCTGTCTGTTCTGTGTAGGGATATGCTTGATGAAGTCTTAAGAACACTCCCCAAGAAACACTATTTGCTGGAGAGATGCGTGCTAGTGAGATCCCCACCTCTCCAGTACAGCTTGGGAGGTGGGGTTTTCATTATTAATTACAAATTGCCTCTGAGACAGCGGAACTTAGGGAAGGAGTTAGTGAATAAAAATGTGGTGAAGCAAAGAGTGGAGGAGGGCCTTGACACTGCAGGGAAGAGGATTTGGGGCTAATGAGAGCAAATGATGACGACCCTAAGCTTTTACTAGGAAAACGCCCCCGCCTGATTTTTCCTTTCAAAAATGCCTTCCATAAATGGTGGAAATCCTATAAATATCCCCTCCACAAATCGGCTGGAGGAAGACACAGCGGGAAGAGGGGGTTTGTGTAGTTTGTGGTGGAGTGGAATTCCTCGGCCCCAATTCAGAACCATTCCCTGTGGGATCCTTCTGCTTTAAAGTGGTCCCCGGGTGGGGCTCCCAGGGTATCCACGTTCTGAGCCAAGCTGATTATCTCTGCTTTTTATCTACAGACGGAAATAGGAGCAATACACACAAAATTAGCTCCATAAATAAATGCTGAGGTCTAATTGCCCGGTCGGCTCTGGCCCAGGAGGCTGTGGGACGTTCTCTGGTCTCTTTCATCTCTGGTTGTGGCTGGTTGGCCCAGGACGCAGGAAACTCGTGTTTTCTGCCATCAGAGAAGTGCTCTGGTGGCCTCCGTCCATTTTCCCTGGGGGAGAAAAATTTACTTTGTACTAATTGGCCTCCTTCTTGGCAGCACTGGTGCAATCGTCGCAGTCCCCTGAGCTGAGACCGAGTCCTCCGTGGAAAGGAGAGAAGGTGACAGGCGGCTTGGCTCAAGGACACAGAGCTAAGGGATGAGGGCATGTACTTTCTGGAATCTTCTCAGCAAATGGCTGGTCCCAGGACAAAACCTGTCATCAAAGTCCTTTGCTGAGAGCTGCTCCAGGTGGCATCTCTCTCCCCAGACACCGTTCCCTCACCCGGCGGCACAGGATCCCAGGGCAAAGTGTGCTGCCTTTCTCTAAAGCACTCTGCAAACTGCAGGTCAAAGGATGCTCCTTCCAGCAGGTATTTCAAATTTTGTAAACAGTCCTTCCTGATTGTGCTGTGCTCATAAAGCAGTCATCCATATGGAAGAAAAGAGGAGGACAACAGAAGTCTTCCACAATTTACCACTCAAAGGTAACTGCTGCAATATTGTGGCAGCGTCACACTCATTTAAAAAGAGGCTTGCAGTTATTTTTTATATTCAGTAACATAACCTGCTTTTTTTTTTTTACTTAACATTATCCAATGTACATTTTCTCCTGTTATTAAAAACTCTCAAACAGTTTATACTGACAGTATAATATTTCATCACTTAGCTTTCCATTATTTATTTGAATACATCTCTCAGATGATGGACATTGTAGTTACTCTTAGATTTCATTATTATAAATGAGGTGGTGAGGAACACCTTCAGGCATAAATCATTGTCTCCGTTCTTTATTATTCCCTCAAAGTCAATGATTCATCACGGCATTACTGGGTCAAAGGTAATGGACATTGGATCATTTTTAACACATAAATTTCCAAATTGCTTTCCAAAAGCACTCCAGCACTTTGTAGCCTCACTCTTGCCAAGGATCTAGGAGGCTACCCAGCCCCTCCCCACCTGACTCCCAGTACTGGGCATTAACATTTTTAAAAACCTCTGCTTATGAGAATGCTGCTTTGATCTGCGTTTCTCTGACCATCAGTAACGTTAGGCACGTTTCTAATTTACTCATCCCATATTTTACACTAGTATTATTGTGGGAAGTTTTTAATTAGGAATAATCGGGTAAACCTCATGGGCTACGATATTACCACTGTGCAAAGCTGTGCACTATGATTATTTTAAAATTAACTCTTTGATCTTAATATTCGGTGTTGTATACAGTAGATAATGTGTTTTTCTAAATAGCCGACCAATTATATGAACACCACTTACTGTCTAATCCTCCAAGTCGTCCTGGTTTGTGATCTATTTTTTGTCGAATGTTCTCTTCCTTTCTCTCTTTCCCGGTTATCTCTCCTGCTCTGTGAAGTCTGTCTGTCCTTGGATCAGAACAATGTAAGGATTGTGGATATAATCGCCCTGCACGCCGACATCCGGCCTTACTGATGAGGTGTGTACCACCGTCTCACTGTTTACCCTTCATCTCATATCTGTTGTTTTTGGTGTTTTTTAATCCCAGGTAGCTTTCACATTTTTCTCCTTATCCTTGTATTTTGCAGTTTGTTATGCTCTGTCTTCACAGGAATTGGTTTCTATTTATCCTGTCTAGGACTTGAGGATATTTTAAAATCACACCATGTATGTCCTTCAATTCTGGAAAAATTTCAGGCATTATCTCTACAAATATTGCCTGTTCCAGAGTCTCACCATTCTCTTTATAGAACTTCTATGAGGTGTATATTTAAGCACCTCATCTTGTTCTCTCTGTCTCTTAATTTCTCATATGTGTTTCCATTTCTTTATCTCACTGTGCTGCAGGCTAACGAGTTTTCAGGTTTCTTCCCCCAGTTTTCTGCAGTCATGTATCACTTAATGACGAGAACATGTTCTGAGAAATGCATCGTCAGATGATTTTGTCATCGTGTGGACGTCAGAGCGCGTACTTACACAGACCTGGAGGGTGTGGCCTCCTACACCCCTAGGCTATGTGGTTTAGCCTCTTGCCCAGGCTACAAACCTAGACAGCGTGTGACTGCACTGAATACTGTAGGCAAGTGTAACACAATGGGAAGTATTTGTGTATCTAAACATAGAAAAGGCATAGCAAAAACATAATGTTGGCCAGGCACAGTGGCTCACGCCTGTAATCCCAACACTTTGGGAGGCCGAGGTGGGTGGATCACGAGGTCAGGAGTTCGAGACCAGCCTGGCCAATATGGTGAAACCCCATCTCTACTAAAAATACAAAAATTAGCTGGGCGTAGTGGCGCGTGCCTGTAGTCCCAGCTACTCGGGAGGCTGAGGATGCAGGAGAATTGCTTGAACTTGGGAGACAGAGGTTGCAGTGAGCCGAGATCGTGCCACTGCATTCCAGCTGGGCGACACAGCAAGACTCCATCTAAAAACAAAACAAAACAAAAAACACAGTGTAAAATATGAAAAAGAATACATGTGTTGTCTAGGGCACATACTGTGAGTGGAGCTGGCAGGACTGGGAGTTGCTCTGGATGAGCCAGTGAGTGAGGGGCGGTGAATGTGAAGGTCTGCACCGCTGCAATCTTTATAGACACTGCACACTTAGGCTCAACTACATTTACAAAAATAGTTTTTTCTTCAGTAATAAATTAACCTGAACTTGCTGTAACTTTTTAACTTTATAAACTCTTATTTTTTCACCATTTTGACTCTTGTGTAATAACGCTTAGCTTAAAACACAAACACATTGTACAGCTCTACAAAAGTACTTTCTTTCTTTACATTCTTATTCTATAAGCTTCTTTCTGTTTACAACATTTTTACTTTAATTTTCACTTTTTAAACTTTTGTGCTAAAAATCAAGCTACCACACATTAGCCTAGGCTTACACAGGGTCAGGGTCATCCATACCACTGTCTTCCACCGCCACCTCTTGTCCCACTGGAGGGTCTTCAGGGCAATAACAAGCGTGGAGCTGTCACCTCCTATGATGACAATGTCTTCCTCTGGATACCTACTCAGGACCCACTGAGGCCGTTTTACAGGTAACTTTTTTTCTATTTTTTTTAACAAATGGAAGGAATATACTCTAAAACAATGATTCAAAGTATGATACAGCAACTACATAAACCAGTAACATTGTCATTTGTCATCATTATCAAGTACTACGGGGTGCACATAATTCTATGTGCTAGCCTTTTAGAAGACTGGCACGCAGTAGGTTTGTTTATACCACAAACACGTGAGGAATGTGCGGTGCCGTCGACATCACCAGGCGATAGGAGTTTTCAGCTCCATTATCCTCTTCCGGGACCACAGTCACACGTGCGGTCCTCACCCCCTGCACGCCTGTGCTTCCCTCTTCAGCGACGTCATGTCGACTCTCGGAGGTGTCTTTTTAGCTCTTATAAACCTAGGATTCCTTCTTAATTATTTTTCACATTTGCTGATTCTTATTTCATAATTGCCTATTCTTGCTTTAAGGATTTTTGTAGTTTGAATGTTTGTATCCCCCCAAAATTCTTGTATTGGAGCTTGACTCTCAAGGGGTTGCTATAAAGAGTTGGGGCCCTTGGGAGGTGATTAGGCCAAGAGGACCCCAGTCTCATGAACAGAATTAATGTCCTTATAAAATAGACTTCAGAGAACTGCCTCCCACTTCCACTCTGCTGGCATGTGAGGACACAGCCTTCGGTCCCCTCGCCAAGTGAGAGAGAACATGGCGTTTGTCCATTCCACAGGGCACAGCAGCAACAAGGCGCCGTCTTAGAAGCAGAGAGCAGCCCTCACCAGACACCAAGTTTACTGGCAACTTGATCTTGGACTTCCCAGCCTCCAGAACTGGCAGAAATAAATTCCCATTGTTTATAAATTACTCAGTACATGGAATTTTGTTACAGCTGCAGGAATGGACTCTTTCCCTTCCTTTAGCTCTTTGAATATTTAAAGTATTTTTAGTTTAGAGTTTCATTCAGATTATTCTATTAACTTCAGTTCCTGGGGCACAAATGTTCCCACTCCGGGGCAGTGGACCCTGTGTTCTATTTTAGTTGACACTGGGCTCAGCTATAGCTACTTCTCATCTGTGAGCATGGTTTTCAGCCTGCTGTCTCCACACCCTGAGCATAGAAGTGTGACTTTGGGCCTCACACCTGCACACAGCACAGGCTGAGCTGCTTCTCACTTCACAGCCTTTTAAAGGACTTCTGCTTCCAGGCTATGACCTGTGGCCAAAACACAGATTTTTCTGCTCACGCTTGGAAACTTCCAAACTCTCCTCTCCTACATTCAAACAAGAAGAGAAATTCCGGATTCTTTCTTCTCATGGTCATTTGAACCCCTCCTACTGTGAGAACTCCAGCCCACCTGCACACCCTCTTTGGAGCACACTACTGGGACTCCTGTTCACTGCTCCAGCTGGGAGCTCCCTCTTGATTTCTGGAAACTGGTTTCCCTTTCTTGCTTTTTTGTCTTGGCTCAATTTTTAAATTTAAAGAACAGGTGCAGTGGCTCACACCTGTAATCCCAGCACTTTGGGAGGCCGAGACAGAAGGATCCTTTGAAGCCAGGAGTTTGAAACAAGCCCGGACAACACAGCAAGACTCCATTTCTACAAAAAAAAAATAATAATTATCTGGGTGTGGTGGCATGCACCTGTAGCCCCAGCTACTCAGCCTGCTAAGCTGAGAGAATCACTTTAGCCCAGAATTGGAGGCTGCAGTGAGTCATGATGGCACCACTGCACTCCAGCCTGTGTGACAGAGCAAGACCATCTCAAAATAAATAAATTTAGATGAGCAGTTTTAAGTGTTTGGAGAAGACTGGACAAATCTCATGACTGTTGGATCCTTTGTAATGACTATAAATCTACTTAATTTTTGTGGATTCAAAAGTGTTGTAACATCCAGTTGGGCCAGGCCTCCTCCATCTCTTCCTTCTCTTCACATCCCGTTCTTTCCTTTCTTGTCTTTCTTTTCCTTTCCTTATTTGTTGAAGCTATTTTCACATGACTTCCTAATGCACTTATTTTTGTGAAGTTAGAGAAATCCTATAGGAATTTTAATTTGAATTAAGTAATTTATATGTTTGTAATATTTAGTCTTCTTATCTAGAAACAAGCTGTGGGAAATTGTGTTTCCCGTCCACTCCTCTTTATTTTCTCTTATCCTTCCTTATTTTGTGAAGTTAAAATCCTGTAGGAATTTTAATTTGAATTAAGGAATTTGTATGTTTGTAATATTTAGTCTTATCTAAAAACATGGTGTAATAAATTTTGTTTCCTGTTCACTCGTCTGTTATCTCTTCTTTTCCTTCCTTCCATCCCTCCCTTCCTCCTCTTGTCCTTCCAAATGTTTACTAGAATGTGAACTACTTGGGTGGTGTTGGAGAATCCTATTGACTTGGATACTCAGGTACAGACATCCCTCAGTATCCAATGGAGACTTATTCCAGGACCCCCAAACAGACCAAAATTTGAGGATGCTCAAGTCCCTGATATAAAATGGTATAGTATTTACACACAACCTACACACATCCTCCTGTTTGCTTTAAATCACCTCTAGATTATTTATAATTCCTAATACAGTATAAATGCCCTATGAATAGTTGTTATATTGTGTGGATTTTATTTATATTATTTTTAATTTTCATATTACTATATTTAATTGTTTTTCCCAGTATTTTTGATCCTCAGTTGATTGAATATGCAGATTGGAAACCCTGGAATACAGAGGGCTTAATGATATTTTCACATCATTCAGGAAAGTTTTCTTCTATTATAACTTTGATTTGCTTTTTGTTTTTTCTTTTTTTAGAAATTATTATTTTTCATAAGTTGGATCTTTATTCTGTCTTCTCTATCATTATCTCTCCCATCATTTTCTTATTTTTTATTCTTTATATCTGCATTTTGAGATGATGTTTTAAAAGCTTGATTATTTTCACCATGAATTCAACTTTCAGCATTGTGAACTCGGCCTTTACTGTCCCCAGGGCAGACTGCAGAACTTGTGGCTTCACTGTGGCCTCTTCTCACTGCAGCCAACAGCTGCCACGCCAAGGTCCTTCCCAGCCCTCCCTTCCCAAGGCTCCACATTCCCCTGGTGGGTGCAGACCCAGAGTTAGGAGTAAACAGACAGGAAGCTGGCGAAATGGAAGGACTCCATCCTCTTCCTGCATCACACCTGCTCTCTTCCGAGGGAAGCACGCTCTGACCACCATTTGTGTTTCTCAGGCAACTTTCTTTGGTGCCATGGTTGCTTCAGGTTCTTCCTCGCTCCAGCGTCCCCTCTTCATTACACCCCTGGCCTCCTTCACTGTCCAGAAGGACCATGAGAACAACCCTAGTTCCAGAGGGAACAAGCCGGCAATGAGGTGACCTCATGCCTGGCATCTGCTGGAAAATGGGGCAACACGGTCCTTGGTCCTTGCCCTTCTTGTCCAGGCATCTTTTAACCTCAGAATGGCCCAGGTGGTCTCCGTGAGCTCCCTCTGGACCGCTTCCCTCTGCAGCTGCTCGTCTGACCCTGCCCACCCCGTCCTCCTCCTGTGGACCCAAGCCTTCGTTCTTGCTCTATCCGGGATAGGGGATAGAAAAGCCCACCTGAACACACTTCAAAATCAGGGATAATCTTAGTTTTCTGAACTTTATCAAGTTACGGGGGAGAATCAGATCTCCAGAAGGAGGGAGCATACTTCTTAGGAAGGAAGAGAGTTGGAAAGACAAAAAGACAGAGTGTCGTCCCCCAACCTGGCCAAATTTAGAATTGGATATCGGTTCTTTACCAAACAGCCCGTTGAATCAGCTAATTAAATGACAAACGTTAGCCAATGGACTGTTGGTGTCATGTAGTTCAAACACCTGTTTAATCTGTTGAATTCTTCATTTTGCAACCTATTGTTTTTCCATTTTTTGTTAAGGCGTGATTTCCATTCAGTAAAATTTATCCTTTTCAGTCTTGATAAATGTATACTGTCATGTAACCACCACACAAACAAGACATAACATGATTCTGTCACCTTCCTCACCTAAATTTCTAACATATCCAAACCTTCCAGTCAAGTAAAGACATAGAGAGTCATTCACTGAAAATGAGATCTGGCCTTAAAAGTAGTTCTTGTGGACAGAAATTCTCCCAGTTACCTTCCCGTCTCATTTACATTGAATTTGCTCAAATTGTGAGAATGTCAGGAAGAATGTGCATGTGTGTGTGCCTGTGTGCTTAATGCCGGCAACACTAATTTAACAAAATTGACTTCAAAAGCCACCCAAGTGTTCTGTCGCCTGCCAACGTGCATTGCACAGCCCTGCGTCCTTGTGATGCCCACCCAGGTTGAGCCGAATGAAGCTCTTTTCCGGAGCAGCAGTGCGCAGTGGGAGTTATTGTCAGAGGGAAGGACACAGAAGCGAAAGGTTACAGGAGGATGGGAGGGAACCAGGACTTAGTGAGAAGCTGATGTGGAGCAGGGAGTGGGCAGAGCAGGGGTGGTCCAGGGACAGAGAGGCAGGCACAGACATGAAGAGGACCTGCAGGCACTGTGATGTCAGTGGGCACAGTGACCAGCTGTCCTCCTGCCACACAGGCAGCGCTGGGCAGGGGGTGTCCTACTGTGGCATCCCAGCCAGGAAGGCAGGGCCCCAACAAAGGTCATTGCCACCTTGCTTTTTTCTCTCTCCAACGGACATGTATGATTACTCATATGTTTCCTCTCTGCAAACATCCTCCCCATAAAGCAGGGGTACAAACACCTCCGGAACAAAACTGCAGCACTGGAGACCTCTCAGGTTAAGTTTTAAACTGAGCCAGAACCCTATGATAATTTTGCGATTCTTATAAAAGAGTAGTGTTTTGAAGCTCAAAGAGCCCGGAGCCTGAGGAGCTTGATGACAGTTCTCAGAATGGAGGTGAGCAGGAAAATGCAGCCTCCCAGCTCCCCGGCAGGTGCTCACCTGCATTAGACTTGCAGGCTTAGCTCATTTGACCCTGGAGAGCCCAGCCTGGCATCTGCCATCTACGCATGGGATCTCCCACAGACTCACCTCTTTCCAGGAAAGGTGATGCTGACCAAGAAGCTGATATTTCAAAGCCTACAAAGTGAGCCTGGGACAAAACCAGCCTCCAGCTGCCTCTTGACTTTATTACCAAACGAACCGTGCAACAAATATCATGAAAATGCCTTTGAACTAAAAGGAAAAAAATGTTTATGCAATTCAGGGTGTTTCGTTAAGGCATAGTTTGCATTCAGTAACATTCATCCTTTTTACTCCTGACAAGTGTCCACAGTTGTGTGACCACCACCACGGGTAAGATGTAAATTCTGGCACGTGGCATAGCATCATTGAAGGCCATGGCCAGCTCTCCCTGTGGGGCTGGTTAGGGTGGCAGCACGTGGCATAGCATAATTGAAGGCAATGGTCAGCTCTCCCTGTGGGGCTGGTTAGGGTGGCAGCACGTGGCATAGTGTCATTGAAGGCCACAGCCAGCTCTCCCTGTGGGGCTGGTTAGGGTGGCAGCACGTGGCATAGCATAATTGAAGGCCAAGGCCAGCTCTCCCTGTGGGGCCGGTTAGGGTGGCAGCACGTGGCATAGTGTCATTGAAGGCCACAGCCAGCTCTCCCTCTGGGGCTGGTTAGGGTGGCAGCTCTGATGGCAGATGGCCTCAGGTCACATCCTGTCAGTGGCTTTGGATAGTTACTGGATCTTTCTAAGGTTTCCATTTTCTCAGCCACAAATGGAGATGACAACATTGTCTGCCTAAAGATAGATGTGAGAGGAGTTGACAGGAGGGTGGGCAATGCCTAGGCACAGGGAACCATCGGCTCCTACCAGCCATTTGCTTGCATGGAGAGGCTTTCATCTGTCAGCATATCCAGGAGCCCCCTTCTCCCGGGGATTCTGCCGTATCCTTCCACCAGAACCCAGATGAGACCTCCTGCCTGGAATGAGAAATAACAACGCCACTGGTAACAGCAGAGCCAACCCTTTCATGGAATTCTGGGCTCCCTGCAGGTGCTAAGGATTTCATATAAATTAATTTGTTTAATCCACACCATGTATGCAGTAAGCATTACTCAATCTCCATGCTACATGTGAGAAAACTGATGTATAGAGAAGGCCATTTGCCCAGGAACTCACAGTGGCTAAGAGTGGAGCCTGAGTCTGAACCAGGGTCTGCATTCTCAACCGTGACATGGTCCCCTGTTTCAGCAAGGAGGACGTGGAGGGGAGGCAGAAAGACAGGCTGGAAACCATGGCTGGAAACTCTAATTTATCTAGGAGGAATGATGTTTCTCATATAGGAAGTGAGAAGAACCCTTATAAAATTATGTTTATGAAACAACAAAAAAATTAAAAATAGAAAAAGGATTTGAATAGACATTCCTCCCAGAAGAAATAAAAATTCCAATATGATGACGAAAAGATGCTCAACCTCAATAATCATTAGGGAAATGTAAATCAAAACCACAAGGAGATAACACTTCACATTCATCAGGATGACTATTATATATATATATATATATATATAAAACAAAAACAAAAAACACGTAAATCACAAGTGTTGGCAAGGATGTGGAGAAACTGGAAGCCTTGTGCATCGCTGATGGGAATGTGAAATGGTGCAGCTGCTGTGGAGAACAGTATGGCGGTACCTCAAAAAAATTAAACATACAATTACCAGATGATCCAGCAATTCCCTTGCTGGGCATACACCCAAAATAATGGAAAGCAGAGGCTGGAATGGATACTTGCACACCCATATGCGGAACAACATTATTCACAATAGCCAAAAGGGGGAGGCAACCCAAGTGTCCACAAACAGATGAATGGCTAAACCACATGTGGTCCATCCACACAGTGGAACATTACTCACCCTTAAAAAGAAAGGAAATCCTAGTACCTGCTGCAATGTGGATGAATCCTGAAGGCATTTATGCTATGTGAAATAAGCTATACACAAAAGAACAAATACTGGCTGGGCGCAGTGGCTCACACCTGTAATCCCAGCACTTTGGGAGGCCGAGGTGGGTGGATCACGAGGTCAGGAGTTTGAGGCCAGCCTGGCCAATATGGTGAAACCCTATCTCTACTAAAAATACAAAAATTACCTGGGCGCGGTGGTGCATGCCTATAATCCCTGCTACTTGGAAGGCTGGGGCAAGAGAATCACTTGAACCTGGGAGGTGGAGGTTGTAATGAGCCGAGATCGTGCCACTGCACTCCAGCCCTGGGCAACAGAGCGGTACTCTGTCTCAAAAACAAGAAGAAAAAAAAAAAAGAACAAATACGATATGATTCCACTCATATGAGGTCAAGTTCATAGAGAGGGAGGGTAGAATGGTGGGTGCCAGAATGGCAGGTGCCGGGGGCTGGGAGGGTGGAACTGGGCATTTGTGTTTAGTGATAGAGAGTTCAGTTTCACAAAACGAAAGGAGCTATGGAGAGGGATCCTGGTGATGGTCACATGACAATGCGAATGTACTTAATGCCATTAAATGGTATACTTAGAACGGTTAAAATGGTATATTTTATGTTATGTCCATTTTATCACAATTTTAAAAATGTATGTCTAATCCCAGCACTTTGGGAGGACAAGGTGGGTGGATCACTTGAGGTCAGGAGTTCGAGACAAGTCTGGCCAACATGGTGAAACCCTGTTTCTACTAAAAATACAAAAATTAAGCGGGCATGGTGATGCACACCTGTAGTCCCAGCTACTTGGGAGGCTGAGACAGGAGAGTTGCTTGAACCTGGGAAGCGGAGCTTGCAGTGAGCTGAGGTGGCACCACTGCACTCCAGCCTGGGTGACTAGCAAAACTCCATCTCAAAAAAAAAAAAAAAATTACGTCATGGGTCTCCTCGCAAGTTGAGAGAGGGAGCGGGAGGAAGGGGAGAGGTTATCAAGGGCTCTCTCTGGCTTTCGCTGGCCATTATCTCCTTTACACATTTCTACATTTTTTAGTGCCTTTATGACAATCATATGCTGCTTTTACAATTAGAAAAGGAAAGGTCACTTACTGAGGCCCCCTTACCTCCCACCTCTTCCCCTCCTTTCCACTGACCCTCCCTTTCTCTTCTTGAGTGCTTGTCCCTAAAGGTGGAAAAGATATTATTAGACCCATTTTGCAGGGTAGAAAATAGAGACTCTGAGAGGAAAAATGAACCACCAAGGCCACAGTCCAGTACCCGGTGATGCCTGGAACCAAGCCAGACCCTGCTGGGGTCATCAGGACCCCATCCCGCCCCCTGCCCCGCCCCACCCCCCCCACCACCACCCTGCCTTCCTGCAAAGGCGAAATCACCAAATGCCAAAATCCCCTGCTTATCATCCCTGCTGGGGCTATTTCTGTTTTAAACAGCTGGAGACTTTGCCTAGCAGAGGTTCTGTGAAATACAGCAGGGTGGTCACGTCTGGGGTGTGTCCCTGTACAAGCCAGGCTCGCCACTGCACCAGAAATCAGGTCTGTTCTGACCTGACCACACACATCCAGAACAGCAACAGCGTTCTGACTTACATGATCCAGATAATCCCCGGCCTGCCCTCCCACCCCGTGAGCATGGACACTACCAGAAGAGGAGGCAGCGGGAGCTGGCCCGTCTGTGCCCATGGCTCTCTGCTATGTTGCCATTTCCAGGGAAGCATTTGCTGCATTTTGTGTTGATTGATGTCCCCCACTCTGCCCCCCTACCCCCGCATCACCTCAGACCCCTGCAGAGGCCATGGCTGAAGCCCAGCTCCTTCAGGGACACAGGCGCTCCGATGCCTTTAACCAGCTGGGCACGGGCTGGCCCCACGTTTTCAGCACTCTCCTTTTTTACTTAAATAAAAGAGCTGGCAGGGGAGGCAGTTTCTAGAGTGTTTGAATTGGCCCCATTTATAAATCTGTCCTTTTTTTCTCTTACGGATACGATAACCACAAACTGCATTCGCTTACAGTCACTTACACACTTGGTTCTCTTCGGCTTATTATCTGCAATTCTAAGAGATGCCTGTGATAACTAAGCTGTTTCTACACACAGCCTTGCTGCAGTGTTGGGGGCCATGAGCCAACTGCGGGCGGGCTGGAGTCTGTGTGGTTCTGAGTGGTTGAGATGAGCCAGCCCCACTGGGCCTGGGTCCTACATCTACAAAACTGTGTTTTCCAGCTGGGAGAGACCAGGACCCAGGGGTTCAAGAGTAGACAGGCAGGGAAATCACTGGCCCAGGACCCTTGCTAGGCAGCCACCGGCCTCCTCAAATGCTCCCTTTTGTTGGCCCTTTCGCGGCAACAGTGTCTCCCTCTTCAATGGAGAAGGCTGGGGCCTGCAGGGGACTTTTTAGCCGATTTTTTTTCCCGCTCCTCTTGTGCAGGCTCTGAGCTGTGTTTATTTGGATCTTTCTGAAGAACCCTCTGACCGTATTCCATTTCTGTAGATGTGTTTGGCAGAGTTGTGCGGTTTTCATCTTCTTCTTTTTTAAGTTGCAAATGCTTAAAATTCTGCTGGCTTTTTAGCTCCCAAGGGAATCCCTCCCCGCCCCCGCTCCGTCTCCAGCCCCCATGTGCCGTTGCCATGGTGGTCTCCTTTTCCCTTTAAAGTCTGGAATGCCACATTCCATAAGATTTGCACAGAAAGTCGCTTGATCATACCCAAAGGTCTGTCTGTCCGTCTCCAACATTCTGTATCAATAAACACGCTCTGAGACCCTCTCTCTGCCTTGCTGTTAGAAATCGGGCTTTGACCCTCATCTGAGGGACTCTGGAGGGGTCCTGGACAAAGAGGGTTCGGCCTGGTGTTCACAGATTGTCTCCCGTTCCCTTTCCTTGGTACGTCAGCATTTTCATCTATTGTCGCAAGAATATCCGTGTGCGTTACAGAGCAGTGGTGCAATTATATGTGCAGAGGAATGCAGCCCCAGGCTCCAAATATTGAATTTTACACAGATACTAAAGGCATGTAAAATGTTAAAGTACATTTAAGTCCTCAAATAAATAACTTTAATTACATAAAGAACTAGATTTCAAGGAAATTACGGTTATTTGCTGTAGGAAAATAGCCTCCAAGTCATGTTTACGACTTAATGGATGGTCATTTTGGAGGGAATTCTCTCTTCGTTCAGTCTGCATGTTCAACCCTTTTCTGAAACAGGAATAGGACTAATTGCTCCTGAGTGAAAGATTGTTGTGTATTTTGTCCCAGATCAGATGGATGAAAGTAAACAAAAGATACAATGTTTCCTTATACAAAGAAGTTGCCTCCTCAAAAAAAAAAAAAAATTCCCACAATCAGAATAAAGCATCAGGAATAAGATCACCATTTCGTTATACTAACACAACATTCCCCTGTATTAAATAATGATGGGTTTTATGTTTGTTACTGAGCAGAGTTTTTTTTAATTATTTCAAGAGCATGCCCTTTAGTGTTTATAACTGTGCTCACTGTGATATTAAACAGCCAGGAGGTGTTAGCAGCTGATTAAAGGAGGGAAAGGAGACCCTGCTAATTATACAGCAACCTTGGAATCGGTTTCTCCCGCGGAACTAGAGGACAAGCCACACACCTGCAGAACTTTACCAGCAGGACCAGTGCCGGGGCCCAACTCAGGCAGCCAGGTCTGCTAAGGAACCCAGAAAAAGTGCACAAACTTGTTTTCCCTCCAAGATAGAGACAACACAGTGGGGTTTTCAGAAGTGTGTGGTGGGGAGGCAGCCAGGTGTAGCCACTGCACAAATGCGGTGGGAACACTCTTGTATGATCAAATCAAAGACGATGTCGCCTGCTTCCACACGACAGATCCAGGAAACTGCAGGATAGAATCATGCTCGTGTGTCTGGGCAGGGAGAGCTGGTTCACCCATGTCTGAACACTGGGACACCAGTTCTCCTCCAAACATCTTGGGCTACTTAAATGCAAAGGTGAGTCTAGGTGCGGTTGAATTTGTGCATTGAATTTCTTTAACAGTGAATGTCAAGTGGAATACGGCATCAAGTTAGTTTCAGGAAACTTTCCACTCCAGTTATTTTGTTTTCTAATTATATGATATACTTTCTATCACAAGGCCCACCAGGAGTCTCAAGCCTGATTTTTTAAAATAAGTATTTATTATATAACAAGTTGATGGGCCAAGCACCTTCATTGTAGCACTGTGGCCACGCATTTTAGAAAAGTGTTCTCCATCGCCATGATTGTGTTTGCATATCTACGCATAAATATGGGCAAAATGTTGTATAAAGTTAAGCATGTACTAGAATTAGAGAAAAAAATTCTCAATTCTAGAAATGTTTGGAGACAGAATACTATTTCCATTGCTAATTTAATGCAGGTTTTAAAAATGTTCTATAACTTTAAAAAATTACAGATGGAAAAGATTTGTGTCCTTCTCCTTTATCTAGACAAATTCAGGAAAACCTGGAGGCCTGGTATAGATGTTTTCATCAAAAATTTCACCGTGCTGTGTCAGAAATCAGAAGATAGAATTTAAAACCATCCCCTGTTTCCTCTGCAGAAAGCTTTTCAAGAAGATACACTCGGAATTTGCAATATTTCCACCAAAATATGAAGTGTAAAGACAGCCTTCAATAAAGCCACAGGTTTGATGTTTTTTCTTTTTAAAAGGAAAAAAAAAACTAATTTAAAATTCTTTTTAAAAGAAAAAACCACAAGATAATGAAAATGAAGTTGTACCTAGGCTGATGTTGCATTTGCCAATATTTTACTCCCACTGTTTAATCATTTTAATAGTTGCATTTAAGAGTTTAGGATATTCAAACCTCTCCCAGCTATAGCAAAAAAAAAAGAAAGCTGTGTGATTTAAGTAGTGTCTTTTTCTGCATAATTTTAAATTAGTTTTTATTTTTAATTAATTGTGAAATTGCTTGGTGAGGCTTTGGTGCCTTCTTAACTGCTATAAAGAACAAATTCATTTAAACTTCAATTTAGCAATCTACAGTTTTCTAAGAGCTCAAATAAATGAAAATTCAAACGTAATTTTAAAAAAGGATTCCATTAACTACAAAATGGTCTATATCAAGTTTATTAGAAAGTACGGAATTGCTACAAGAGCACATTTTCAATTTTATAAGTTAGTTTTCAGAGGCTTAAGCAGAACAACACGTAGACAGAAAAAGTAGAAGTTTGTTGGTTAAAAAAAAAAAAAAAAATCTCATTCTAATGAACCAAGGCTATAGCTTAAAACACAGCCAAAGCTTTAAAGCTTGGTCGTCCAGATTTCTATGTGACCATTTTCACACAGGGCGTCTCTAGTTCCCAGTGGAAATATTTCTTTTCCGGCACTTTCATTTTCTGAAACAATTTACTAGAGTTTCATAAAAAGAGAATAACAGCTTTGTGTTTCATTGTTGAGGATTTTACTTCACTTTACATAACTTTTCCTCATTTCACTTGGTAGCTATTTGAGGAGCCTGCCTGAACTCTAGGTAACCTCTTAGGTTATGCCTGCTGGATTTCAGCGACCTGGAGCTGCTGGTGCTGGCAGGCCAGTGGTGACTCGGGGCGCCTGTCTGACCGCCTAGGAGCCGGGACTGGGCTCTCTGCGTACCTACAACTGCATGGGGGACAGGGGACTTCTGCCTTTGTTTAGACAAAGGATGCAGTAAGACCAGAGAAAAGGAAGGCTTTACCTGTGGCTCTTTGCACTTTTAATACTCTGGAAGGAAATAGTGAGTCTCCTTTAATGGAAAACAGCGAATCTTTTGCAGGACTCAAAAAAGGAAGTTTGCTAAGAGCAAGGAAATGTGAAGGCGTTGGAGCGACAGCGTTAGAACATTTAATTTGGCTTTATGTTGTAATTATGACTTGCGGGAAGTGGCCTGGCGTGCATGAGTGCTGTTGCTGGAAAGAGCGCTTGAGCATCCGCGAAAATTCTGAAACACAACGGACGCACACACAACAGAAAGCAAACCGTGGAGACGAGGGCTTTTGAAACGTCCCCTCCTCGGCATTCATTATAACCAACAATTAATTACGGAGATTTTTTTAAGTCCCTTCCTTGGCATCACGTTCCTCAGTGAGAACGTGGATGAGAAGTCAGAGGTGTTTGGGACGTAAGTGCAAGTAGTTACGGGCAGGGTTTTTCAGTTTTTGTTTTTAAAGAGAATGAAAACGAAGTGGGGAGACAGCGGCACAGTGTGCAGTGCCCTGCCGGCCATGCCGTGCTTTCTCCACCCTGACTCCCACGTTAATTCAACAGTATGAGAACTTCAGGGTAACAGGGAAGGGATCCCCGCGCTCCCTCTAATGCTATTTCTGTTCGATGAGTTCGTTGGCTGCGAATTTCAGAACGGCCTTTTTGGCAAAGCCAGTAAGTTTTCTGTTTTCAGATCAACTGAAAGGACATTGACTTTCAGGTTCCCGATCCTTCTGAATCCAATCCCAAATGTAAAACAGCATCCGATCCTGGCTGCAGCCCGAGCTGGGCCCCAGGTCAGCCAAGCTTCCCAGGTGGGAAGGAAGGAATCCAGGTTGCCCAAGATGCTGTGGCCTGGGTAACAGTCACCAGCTTCCAGAGGGGCCTCAGCCTTCAGGGTGCCTTGATCAGAGCAGGCACATACCTCTCACCGCAAGAGCCATCTGACCACGGTTACTTGACCCCTCCCCGAGAATGAGTTCACTGTCCGCCAGAGGGGACAGCTCCCACTGCCAGGTTTTGGTGACACCACCTGGACTGTGGAAGCAACCCAGGATCCACTGATGAATGAATGGAGAAACGAAAGGTGATTTATCCGTAGGGTGGGACAACACCCAACCTTGGAAAGGAAGGGAACATGGATGGCACCTGAGGATGTTCTGCTGAGTGAAACAACCAGCCACAAAAAGACGAACCCGGCACGATTCCATTCACATGAGGAAGCTAAGGAGTCAGAATCATAGAGAGAGAAAGTAGGATGGTGGGTGCCAGGGCTGGGGGAGAAAACGGGGAGTTCGTGTTTCATGGGGGACAAAGTCTCAGTTTGGGAAGATGGAAAGTTCTGGAGCTGAACAGTGGTGACGGTTGCACAGCAGTGCAAATGTGCTTAATGCCACTGAAGTGTGCACTTAAAATGGTAAAAATGGCAAATTTTATGTTATGTAGGTTTCACCACAATAAAAAAGGGAATAGCATTTTTCTTGTCAACTGGGGCTGGTGGTAGCTGCTCTGTAGCCTCATAAAGAAGTTCCAAAGTTTTTTTTTCCCCCCTTTTTTAAAATTTGGGTTTAAAACTGCTATTTCCTTTTTATTGTGGTAAAATATACATAACATAAAATTTACCATTTGAACCATAAGTTAGCCCAGACCCTGCCTCTGGCCCCTGCTCTTCCTGAATGCTGGTTGGTGCCTCCTTCGTCCGTCCATACTTGCCACAAGCCCCTCTTGTCTGGTCCTGGGCACAGAGGTCCTGTGCTAGGCTGGTGGAAGAGACAGTCCTTGCCCAAGGACAGGAAAGGACATAGATGGGAGAAGGGACCCACTGCCCAGGGGACCAGCACCAGAGCTCAGCTCTCAGGCTCCCTGCGCGGCCCTGGCCTCTTGACCTCGCTGGACTCAGTCTCCTGACGTCTCCAGTGAAGAGCTGGAGTGGTCTGAGTCCCTGAGCCACTTCCGGCATGGGACAGAGGCCTGCACCTCAACACCGGCGATTTGCTGTGTGATCTTAGGCAAGTCGGTGCATGTCTCTGGGACATAGAGTGTTGTCTAAGATCACACAAATCCCCCACCACTTTTTTTTTTTTTTTTTTTTTTTAAAGGAGGGGATTTGATCAAGATCATCTCAGGATCCTTTCCAGTTGGGACATCCTGTGATTTTGGAATCTTCACCCACAGTTCTGAGCTTTTAAAAAATCCACATTTGTGTTATTTCCTTATGATGGGGGAGAATAACCCTGATGTCAGATCTCACTTACTTATAGTGCTGTGTGTGTGCACGTGCGAATAAAGGAATGTTCAGAAACGCTTTTCCTAACAGAGAGCCTGTTCCCTGGGGCCAAGCCCCGAGTCCGTGTAACTTGCCTTTGAAGTGTGTCACCTGCTGTGTGACCACAAGAGGGCGGTGCATGCAATGGATTTTGTCAGCATGCGGGGGCCAGAGCTCAGAACTTTTAACTTCAGAGTTTTTCTTCCCTGGAGTCTCTTGCAGGGTCTGTCTCTGGGAGGCTCAATGCCTCCCACATCTTCTTCAACAGGCTGAACACACATGTGGAAGCAGCTGAAGAACTGAGACTATTCAAAAGCAGGATATTTTGTAATCACCAAATAGAATCCATTTCATAATAAAACTGGCTACAAAATATTTTAGGGTTCAGTATGATACATCACCAAGTAATTTAGGCAAGGAAGCACACCAGGCTTAAAAATCAAACGTGGCACCCTGCAGGCTTGCAGCCATGCCTCCGGCAGGCAGGTCGGGTTGGCGAGTGTCTGAACCTTGAGGAGGGAAGGCTGGGTGGCCAGGCTCCGTCCAGAACCTCTTGGCTCACTGTGCCGCCAGCAGCGTAACTGCATCCTGGTGTGACCCAGGCTGTATCCACAATGCTGGCTGGTGAAGCAGTGCTGTTACTAGATTTGAAAGCAGGCAAAATGGCTCTGAAAGGAGAGAAAAATGGAAAAGCTCCTTTCCCCAACATTCCACTCCTCTGTCTTCACGGCCTCTGCGTTGGTCCAGCCAGAGGGATTATTCGAGTCCTATGTCCCAGCCCACCCTTCCCTGACTTAATGGCGCAGCCATGCCTCTGGTTGGGAATACACGCCTGTGTCGCTCCTTGATTCTGATGTCCTTTGTGCTCAGCACCTGCTTCCTTTAGCATCCCCAGTGCAGGTGCTTCGAAGCCCATGCTGACAGCCTGGTCATACACCCTTTGGCCCGTCTGCATAAGTAGGAGAGGGGGAGCTCTTCCTAAAAGTGCTGTGCCCGTAGTAACTGACTATTACTGAATTAGAATGG
The DNA here is from genome assembly GCF_006542625.1 of Nomascus leucogenys. Taxonomy (NCBI): domain Eukaryota; kingdom Metazoa; phylum Chordata; class Mammalia; order Primates; family Hylobatidae; genus Nomascus; species Nomascus leucogenys. The sequence continues at coordinate 139,174,724 of NC_044402.1, read as the reverse complement.
TGGAGTGAAGAGATACTCTCCGCCAGGCATTGTCCTAGGATTTGCATTTGTGAAGAATCACTTGTTTTCCAATTGACTTTGTAACTTTATTTGTGATTGGTTTTCAATGGCAGCGAACATTTCTTCTTTAACTTTCTCTATCCCTCGCTTTTCCTTTCCTATGATCATCTAAACACCTTGAAAAGACGAAGACGTCACATGTGAAAGTTAAGGCACCATGGGTCATGCATCTTTCAACCATAATTTTGTCCTGGGATCTGCTGCCGACTGGTGCTGTCAGTAGTTGATAGCACAGTGCCAGAGCAGAGAAGAAAGATGCTACGCTGCTGGGATTAGAGACAAATTTATTACATTCACGCTTCAACCCAAGTTTGTCAGACACGTGTCTAAATGACCCATGAATTAGTTATTAAGCAAACATTTATTAAAAGCCTACAGTGTGCAAGATGAAGTCATTGAGCCTTGAGGATGTGATAAGAATTAATTCAGCAGGTTCCTTGGCCTCAAAACTATCACCGTGAGAAACAAGACACATATGTAGATGTGTGTGAAGAGAGCGGTGACACTCCTTCAGCTGGTGACAAATGCCTTCAGCGTCCTTTGTTACTCCCTGTTAAGTTCATTTGCTCATCCGTTCATGTAATCTACGTGCATGCAGTTTCCACTGAGTGTCAGGTGCCATGTCAGGCATGGGGGCGTTGAGATGAGGAAGGCCAACCTACTGCAGATGGACCAAATTTACCCTCCACAAATTTACCCTTCACATGAAATAGAAACACACAAAAAGCAGACCAAATATGAAAAACAACGGTTTTCCAAACACTGGAAGGAGGCAGTGAAGGACAGTGATCCCTGTGGGATGGGAAGGAAACAGGTGAGCCATATGGTAGCCCAATGCACTGCCTTGAGTTTTCAGGCCACAGAACAAGAAGGAGGCATCTCCTCCACTCAGGCAGAACCCAGCAGACTCCTGAATTGGGAAGATAGAGATTTTGGGGAGACCAGTGCAACTACCCTTGGCAGGGCAGAGTCCCAGAGAGAAGAGAACCCAGAGATCTGCAGAGGCTCACCTTCAGGATTGGTGGGTGTGTGTGAGGAAACTGCCCATACCAAGCAAAGAATCACCTTAAAGATGAAAGAAAATAATGCCTGGCACTCACATCGGTCTGCAAATAACACCTGTGCCCACGTGACAAACTGGAAATCTCAGAGGACATCGGGTGGCATATCAGTACTTGCCTGAGTGTTGGAAAATAAGTACCCTTAGTGTAAATGAGGTTCTGGTTCCACCTAACAAACCTCAAAAGTAAGATCCAAGAGGATAAAGAAACTCAGTTGCATCCCAGAACAAACCTCAAGAATATTTGCAGAAATACAAAAACACCCAGCACCCAACGAGATGAAATTCTCAATATCTGGCATCCAATCAAAGATTACCAGGCAGACGAAGGAACAGAAAAATATGTCCTATAATGAGGAGAAAAATCAATCAATCAAAACAGACCCAGAACTGATGCAGATGTTAGAATTAGCAGACAAAGAAATAAAAGTTATCATAACTGTATCCCATATGTTTTAAAAGTGGAGTAAAGATGTGGAAGATACAAAAAGGACAAATTAAAGTTTTAAAGATGAAAAGTATAATGGCTGAAATGAAAAACACACTGGATGGATTCATGGCAGTTTACACATTGCAGAAGAAAATATTAGTGAACTTGAAGACACAGTAACAGAAGCTCTCCGAAATGAAACGTAGAGGGGAAAAAAGTCATTTTCTCTTTTTGAGAAGAAGTTGGCCCAAGTTTCTTCTTTTTAACTTTTTTTTTTTTTTTTTTTGAGGTGGACTCTCACTTTGTTGCCCAGGCTGGAGTGCAGTGATCTCCGCTTACCGCAAGCTCTGCCTCCCAGGTTCACACCATTCTCCTGCCTCAGCCTCTGCAGTAGCTGGGACTACAGGCGCCTGCCACCACTCCCAGCTATTTTATTTTAATTTTTTTTGTATTTTTAGTAGAGATGGGGTTTCACCATGTTAGCCAGGATGGTCTCGATCTCCTGACCTCATGATCTGCCCGCCTCAGCCTCCCAAAGTGCTGAGATTACAGGCGTGAGCCACCGCACCCAGCCCTTTTTAACTTTTATTTTCAGTTCAGGGTGCGTGTGCAGGTTTGTTACACAGGTAAACTGTGTATCACAGGGGTTTGGTGTACAGATTACTTCATCACCCAGGTAATGAGCACAGTACCCAATAGGTAATGTCATGATCCTCTCTCTCCTCTCACCCTCCACCCTCAAGCAGGCCCTGGTGTCTCTTGTTCTCCTCTTTGTGTTCATGTGTCCTCACTGTTTCGCTACCACTTATAAGTGAGAACATGGTATTTGGTTTTCTGTTCCTGCATGAATTTGCTTAGGATCATGGCCTCCAGCTCCATCAATGTTGCTGCAAAGGATAGGATTTCATTCTTTTTTATGGCTGCATAGTAGTCTATGGTGTATGTTTTCTTTATCCAGTCTACCATTGTGGGGCATTTAGGTTGATCCACGTCTTTGCTATTGCGAATAGTGCTGCAACAAACATACGCGTGCATGTGTCTTTATGGTGTTTTTTTTTTTTTAGTGAAAAGTGTATCAGTGAGCTTTGGAACAACTTCAAGTGGCCTAATATATGTGTAATTGAAGTCCTTGAAGGAAAGGAGAGAAAGTGGGATAGAAAATATATTTGAAGCATAATAGTCAAAAAATTTTCCAAATTTGATGAAAACTATAAACTGATAGACCCAAGAAGCTCAATGAGCCTTAATCTTGAGGAAACTACGTGAAGAAAACCACACCAAAGGCAGGTCATAATCAAATGGCTCAAAACCAGTGATGGACAGGACAATCTTAAAAGGGACCAGAGAAAAGTGGCATTTTACACCCAGGGGAAGGATGGTAAGATGAGAGCAGATTTCTCATCAGAAACAACACGGGCAAGAAGGTGGTGGAGTAACACATTTAAATAACAAAAACGAAAATGCTGTGAACCTAAAACTCTACACCTGTCTCCATTACCTTCCCAAAGTAAGGGTCAAACAAAGTCTTTCTTTTTTCAGAAGAACTCAAGCTGAAAGCATTTTTCACCAGCAGACACACTATAAGAAATGTTCAAGAAAGTCCCATCAGAAGAAAAATGACACCAAACAGAAATTCGGATCTACACAGAGGAATGAAGAGTACCAGAAACAGTAACCGTGTGAGTAAATATATTGATAGTTTTCTTATTATACAGAATCTCTTTAAAATAAAATTGACCATTTAAACAAAAATAACAACAGAGCATGAGGTTCCTAACATAAGTATAAGTAAAATGAATGGCAACCTTAGCATCAAGGCTGGGAGTGAAGATGTGAGGTTTTTATACTATACCTAAAGTCGTGTATTACTTCAAGACAGACCGTCATAACTTAGAGGTGCATGTAAACCCTAAGGTGATCACTGAAATAACAAAAGAAAGAATTATAGGGCCGGGCATGGTGGCTCACACCTGTAATTGCAGCACTTTGGGAGGCCGAGGTGGGCGGATCACGAGGTCAGGAGATCGAGACCATCCTGGCTAACATGGTGAAACCCCATCTCTACTAAAAATACAAAAAATTAGCCGGGAGTGGTGGAAGGCGCCTGTAGTCCCAGCTACTCGGGAGGCTGAGGCAGGAGAATGGCGTGAACCCAGGAGGTGGAGCTTGCAGTGAGCCAAGATAGAGCCACTGCACTCCAACCTGGGCGACAGAGCAAGACTCTGTCTCAAAAAAAAAAAAAAAAAAGAAAGAATTATAGCTAATAAGCTATATGAGTGGACAAAATGGAATCATAGAAACTATTCAATTAATCTAAAAGAGGGCTAAAAGGGGAACAAAAAACAGATGAGACAAATAGATGATAGGCTTAAGCTGAACCATATCAATCATCATATGAAATCTACATTGTCTAAATGCCTCAATTAAAAGGCAGATGTCAGCTTTGATGAAAAGCAAGTCTGTGATGCTTACAAGAAACTCACTTTATATAGAAAAACAAAAAACATTAAATGTAAAAGGATGGAAAAAGATACGCCATGCTGAGACTAATCAACCATAAACCGGGAGCGGTTACTCATCAAAGTGGACTTCAAAGCAGAGAATATCACCAGGGATAAAGAAATGAATGATCATTTCATAATGATAAAGGGATCAATTCATCAGGAGGACATAACAATCCTAAATGTTCATTCATCTTATTATAGAGCTTCAAAATACACGAAGCAAAATCTGACAGAACCACAAGAAGAACTAGACAAATCCATAATCGTCAACGGAGATTCCAATATTGTCAATAATTGATAGAACATATGGACAGAAAATCAATAATGATATAGAAGAGTTGAACAGCACCTTCTGCCAGGTCTGTCCACCCAGATCATGGAACCAGCTCCTCCTGGCTTGGCGCACAGCCACCAAAGATATGTCACTGGGACCATCTGCAACGGGTTTCCATCATCCCCCAGCACACGAGGTGTATTTCCACTTCTTTCTTCTTGTACAGGACATTTCTGCCTGCAACGGCCTCCTGGCAAGTCTCCAAATTTCCAGGAATTCAAAGACCCAGTTTGTCCTCCCAACCCTTAGTGGGCAATTAGTCTTCATTTTCAGATGTGTGACTGAGGTTTGGGAGCTGACTCGGGCCACACAGCTGCATAGCTAGGACCAGCATCCAAGCTCAGGGGCCTCTGCCTGTGTCTTGTACCCTAAGCCCTGGTGTCCCTGCTGTCCCTGGGTGCAGCTGTTGAGTTCCTTGGGAAAGGGTAGGGCTGATATTCAGGCCCCACAACCGTGGGGCTTATACCCCTTGGGGAAGGGCATTATACCTCTTGGGGAAGGGCATTATCTCCCCACCTGCCTGACCTCTGGCCCTTCATGGCACCATGGTAGGTGCCACATCAGTGTTTGCAAATGAGTGAGGCTTTGGCTCTGAGCTGGTCTTGGGCTCAATGTAAAACTAGAATTCAGTTCTTTTCAGGGTTCTATGCCAGAACCATGACTATGCTGAGCCTGGACCCCTGGGTGGCCTAGTGGGGTGCCCTGAAAAGCCTGCCCCAGCTTCCCAACTGGAGAGGTGGGGCCCCTGGACCAAACAGGTGCTTCCTCTGCTCTCTGCTGTGAGACGTAAGAGCGCGTGGGGCCAGGGTGGCGGGCACATATCTCTGGACCCATCTGAGGCATGTGAAGGTTTCCTCGGAGTGCAGAAAGCGTGGAGGGTCCCAGGCACAGCCATGTGAGTGGAGAATTGCCAGCTCAGCCATGCTCTGTCTTCTGAGGAGCCCCCTCCCATGGGTTTGTGCCAATCTGCAGCTCCCTCCCCTCACATGGAAGCTTCTGGAGCTCCTCACTCTGCTCCATTTAGCAAAACCACCCATCAGTTCTCAAACAGAGCTGCCCCGCGTGGTCCCTGCACAGTGGAGGACCCGGTCTTCCTCCCTGGGCAGCCTCGTGGTGGGGCTGGGGCTACTGCTTCAATGTCCCCCAAGGGCCGGCTGTGTGGGTCCAGGGAAGGTGGAGTGACTCGGGCTCATTTGTCCTGGCAGGAAACCACATTGGCCGGAAACACAGGCATGTTCTTCATCAGCCATGCGGGGCCTCCAGGGCCTGGCGGGATCTTACGTGCGCTTTTCCGCGTTCCCACCTGCTCTCTTCTGCACAAAGTCACTGGTGAGACGAACCGTTTCCTAAAAGAAAGCAATCTGCTGACACATGACTGCAAACGGAGAAAACACTCCCACTGCCTGAGAGAGAAAAGGGCAGACAGATTATGTCTCTGGAATGTTCCACACTACCTAAAGGAAGGTTCAGGCTTCAACTGGCCCTGGCCACCCTTCAGCCAGGAGTGGCAGACCAGGCTCTGGGGTTGGGCAGGCCCATTTGCCTGGCAAGGGGAGAGTGGGCCCTGGAGACCTGTCCTCGGAGGGACAGTGGGGGTCTGCCTCAGAGACTGTGGGGTGACCACGCCCCAAGACCACCTCGGAGCTGGTGAGCAGGAAGTCAGGCCTCACGTCCAGGGCCTCTGGGCCTCCGGATATTCAGGGGTTCCCTCGCAAGCCTGCCCCCGACTTAGTGCTGGGAGCCCAGAGACACAGGCACAGAACCCAGGCCTGCCGGCCTCAGGAATTAGACCACGCTCCGGGATCATGAGCCTCATGGGAGAACAAAGACGTGGAGGAGCTTTCCACAGCCTACAGGGAGCTTCAAGGCACTTCCATGCCGAGTGACTTCTCTGACAAACGTCCTTCCTCTTTCTGTGCTGAGTGACTTCTCTGACAAACGTCCTTCCTCTTTCTATGCTGGGATTTTTCCTCTTAGCACCTGAACCTACCCAGGTTTACAGGAATTGGGAGCAAAGTTGGGAACGGACTCCAGCCTCCAGGTGAGGAGAAGCAAGCTGCAGGTGTGGCTCTCTGGGAGGCTGCAGAGAGGTGTGCACCCTGGAGAAAGGCTCGTTTGTATTCAGAGAGGTGTTCTGTGACCTTTAACAGTGACTTGAGTCAGCTGACAGCTCCCCTTCCCCACTGCATCCGGGCCCCCCTACCTGCTGTCTGTCCCCACCGCACCCGGGCTCCCGGCCCCACTCTCTGGCCACTCCCCTCCTTGTGAGCAGCCACCTTCCTCAGTGCTTCCTCGACAGGCCCCAGGTAACTCCGGGTTGCCCAGCTTGTCACCTGCTGCGTCCCTCTGTTGTTTTGGCGTTTCCACTTGCCCGGCCTCCCGCTCTCGATGTGCCCGTGACTGCACCGCTCCAGGTCCACACGCCATCCAGCTGCTCAGAACAGGAACTGGGAAGGCAACTGAGTTCGCCTTCCTTCTCGTGCCTACCTCCAGCCAGTGCCCAGTCCTGCCCATTTCCCCTCCAGATAACTCGAGTCCCACCGCTTCTCTCCACACCCAGCACACTTGCTCCCATCCAGCCTGTCCACTCTGGCCTCTGGGGGACAACTCAACTGCTGCTGATCCTCCTGCTACAGAGCTTGCTCCACACCCATTGCAACCGGGGTGACCCCAAAAACCCAACCAGGATTGCGCCACTCCTGTGTTCAAGACCCTCCACCAGTGTCCCACCACGCTGTGAGTATAGCTGCATTCTTTTCCTCCAACGGGAGTTCGTAAAACCCAGCTCCCGCTCGCTCCATCCCCTCTCTCTGGACTCCAGCCCTGACTCAGGGCCTGGCTCTCCCTGGGCCACGCTGCCACCTCCCACCCTGGGGGTCTCCGCTGCCAGTTACTCTGCAGATGCCGCCCCACAACCACCTGTCTCAGGGAGATCTCCCACCCCAGTGTTCCAGGTCCCAAAGCCTCAGTGCCTCATAACTGACTCCGACTGGTTACTTATTAACCGGCCTACAGTCTCTTTTCACAAGGCATGAACTCCACGAGGCTAGGGCTGTTCTGTTTCCTCTGTCCCAGCACTGACATCGTGCCCTGCCTGCCCTCAGCACTAACGAAGACTTACTGATCAAAAGGAATGAATGCCTGAAACAGCCTGGAGATGTCCGGTACCTTGCGATTTGGCTCATGTTTGTTCAAATCTCTTCCCATGTTTTTCTGCCCATTGGAATCCTTCTCATGGATTGCCTCCTCCAGGAAGTCTTCCAGGATGCGCCCTGGTCCTCTTTTGCTCTCTCAGTCACTTTCCCTGCTCTTCTGTTGAGCCCCGGGACAGGAACTCATGGCTTTCCAGCTCTTACTGGAGACGCAGCACCTTGAGATGGGGAATCCAATGTCTGCTTCTCAGACCCTGGTGGCCAGAGGGGACCATGGCAGAGGTCCCTGCAGGCCTTTGGTGGGCTGTGGCCGATTTGGTTGTTGAGTGGTCAAATTGTCTTCAGGAAACAGGGTGACACTTGCTTTCTTGAGAGCCGACGGCATGTGTGCAGTCCACACCTTGTGGAAAAACACTCCAAGGGGCCCAGGCATGAAAGATCCATGGCACAGAGTCAGGGCCTCAGGAAGGCAGGTGATATGGTTCGGCTGCGTCCCCATTAAATCTCAACTTAAACTGTATCTCCCAGAATTCCCATGAGTTGTGGGAGGGACCCAGGGGGAGGTAACTGAATCATGGGGGTTGGTCTTTCCTGTGCTATTCTCGTGGTAGTGAGTAAGTCTCACAAGATCTGATGGGTTTATCAGGGATTTCCGCTTTTGCCTCTTCCTCATTTTCTCTTGCTGCTGCCGTGTAAGAAGTGCCTTTCACCTCCCACCATGATTCTGAGGCCTCCCCAGCCATGTGGAACTCTAAGTCCAATTAAACCTCTTTTTCTTCCCAGTCTTGGATATGTCTTTATCAGCAGCATGAAAATGGACTAATACAGCAGGGAACCCCTGCAGCATCTGGCCAGGCCGCCACATCCGGGACAGAGTTTGGAGGGCGGATGGCTGTTCTAGGCATTCGCGTGTGAAGCTTTTAACCCAAGGGCTCCACAGATGGCTTATTGATTGGCTGTGATTTCTTCTGAAAACATTTATGATCTTTTGAAGTATTCGTAAGTGTAAAGGGATCTGGGGCGGGGACTCCCCTTTGGCGGTGGTTAGCTGTTTCTGCGCCTGAAGTTAGAATTTGGCAAGACAGCCACGGTGAGTGGAGCTGAAGGTCAGAGGTGAAATTCCTCTTATTCTGTAATGAGCATTAATGAAGTGATGGGGCCTGCATTACTGGAGGAAATAGCGGGCTTGAAGGCAGGGCCTCGGCCAGCAGAGGTTGAGTGACAGGTACTATGTGCAAGCAGGTGACAGGAGCATGAGTCTCCTCCCTGGAACGAGGTGCGAGGTCATTCGTCATATTCACTTTCTCAGGAGCTAATAGGCGGCTTGTGGAAATCATGAAGCAAATGAGTGTATTTTTAAAAGCATGTGAAAATCTCCTGCTTGCTGGCCTTTCTATAAAGAGGTTACATGCTAGGAGGATAACTTGAGGCAAAAACATCACAAAACAGCCTGGTTTCCGCAGAGGGAAAGTGGTGCTGATGTAGCGTCGATGGCAGAGGGGGAAGGACAGGAACACCTGAATGCCCCTCACAGCCGCCCTGGCCTGCTACCTGCAGCCCGTGTCTCCACCCACTCTGCAGGGAGAGCCAGGTGGCTCCCTCGGGATGGCGGCAGTGGACCGGGCAGCGAGGGTGGAGGGAGGGTGTGGATACAGGTTTCTGTGGCAGGAGGACAGGAACGATGAAAAAGCTTCAGCAATTTGTTCCCAGGCCAGAAACGCCACCTGTCATGTGTTGAATTGTGTCCCCACCAAGTTCATATGTCGAAGTCCTAACCCCAGTATCTCAGGATGTGGCCTTATTTGGAAACAAGGTTTGCAGATGTCATTGGTTGAGATGAGGTCACACTGGAGGACGGTGGGCCCTGGCCCCTGTGCCTGGTGTCTGTGTGAGAAGATGGCCTCGTGGAGAGACATGCAGGTGGGAACCACAGGACGATGAAGGAGCCAGAGACCTCAGCAAGCCCCCGATGCTCGGGAGGCCTGAATAGAGTCTCCCTCATGGCCTCAGAAGGACTCGCCCTGCAGATAGCTTGACCTTGGACTTGCAGCCTCCAGAACTGCAGGGCGATGTGTTTCTGTGTCGGCCACCCAGGCTGTGGCTATTTTCTTATAGTGGCCACAGGACTGACCCACCGCCTGCAGAGAGTGGTCTCTGTGTCCAAGACAGAGCTGCTCTCCCGGGTCTCCTGCACTGGCGGGGAGGTTGGGGCCAAGCACGGGTAGCCCAGCGTGTGAGAAGGGCCAGGAGAAGTGGCTGAAGTGGCCGACCCTTCTAGGTGGGGTCCCTCCCATCCCCAGGAGACAGGAGGAGCAGTGTGGTCCCCGAGGGGCAAGCTCCCTGGAGGGAAGTTTCATTCCCTGAGCTGATGGGGTCAGTGAAAGTCACCTGCTGCCCCTCCTTTCCAGACCCGTTAGTCCTCCCTGGCCATTGCGTGTGCCCCAAGGTTCCTGCACAAGTCGACAGTGCCCATGAGCCAGCCGGAGATGGGGCCGCCATGACACACACTCACACCCCACAGATCTGTCTGCTGTGCAGGTGGTGGGGCTGTCCCCTCGACAGACAGGTCTTGGGCCTCCATGCCTGTGGGGACCCTGTGAGAAGCGCCTCTTTCGGGGGAGGTGTGTGGCTCCCACATCAGCTTTCTCATTGAGTCTGAGGCTGGGGCCAGGCCACCCAAATTCTCACATGGCACGCATCTCATCCCATAAGCCCTCTAACAGGGGTCCTAGCCTATCTTTCCTGCCCCCACGATCCTCCTCCCATCTCCACCTTCCCATCAAGCCCCAACTCCTGTCCTTCCAGCCAGGTCTTTGCCTGCACCCACAAATCCATCTTTCACCCAGCCCACGACGTGCCCCAACCAGAGGCTCATCCTCCTCAGAGCATCACAGTGCCCTGTCCTTCCCTCTCTAAGTCCTTCAGAGCATCACAGTGCCCTGTCCTTCCCTCTCTAAGTCCTTCTCACCTGTTGCTGACTCTGCCTAAAGGCGTCTGAGTTCTTCCGCTGAACAGGAGCGCTTTTAGGGCAGCAGCAGTGCCCAGCTGTCTTTGTGTCAACCCCAGCTTTCTGCCCACTGAACGCTTCACAGGAGAGGGGCGTTTCTGGATTTGGAATTCATCCCAAGACAGGACCCACTATTGTCCCCAGTACCTGCTCTCCCAGTCGCCTGGGAGCTATGCTGAGGGGGAGAGTGGAAGGGAATTTTACTCTGAGAAGATCTCCTCCCTCTCGCTCTGTTTATTTTGTGATTTAAAAGTAGTTTGTCTGTTGAGAGCCCGTTTGTTGCTGTGACCCTTCTGCTATTTAAACAGAGCCCCTGCCTCATCCCCCGACACCCTCAGTTTTCCAGACAGAACATCCCACACCACTGCAACCTCCCCCGACACCCTCAGTTTTCCAGACAGAACATCCCACACCGCTGCAACCTCCCCCGCCCAGCGAGGCTTTGGCACTCACTCCCCTCCGACACCCCTGTGGGCAGCTTCTTTTTCACAGTGAGGACCTGGAACTCAGCACAGGCTCTGTGTGAGGCCAGAGGAACGGACGTGAGGCACACTGAGCTGTCGCTCTCCTTCCCTTCCGGACCTCACACTTCTGCTGGTGCCGTGAGCTTTTTCTTGGCAACACCTTGTCATTACGGATTCAGATGGAGCCTGAAGCAGCGGCGACCCTTGAGCATTCTCTCCCTGAGATGGGTGTTGCTTCTGAGCCATGAGCACACACAACCCTGGGCAGTTGTTGCTTTTTTCTTTTAAGCACAAAGTACAGCATTTCATAGGGAAAAGTTGTAGGGCTTCAGCTTTACAATGACAAAAAAGCTTAGTGTAACAAAACAGTGTAATGGTTATTGCAGAGCAGAACTGTCCTTAATTAAAGGGAATCCTTCCCTTAAGGCTGATGCTATTCCAGGGTGCGGACGAACCACGTGTTGCTTATCCAGTCATCTGTCAGGGAACACTCGGGCTGCCTCCCCCTTTTGGCAATTATGAAGAATGCTGCTGCCAACAAGGATGTACAAATACCCCTTTGAGTCTCTGCTTTCTGTTCCTTTGGGTATAAATCAAGAAGTGGGGTTGCTGGACCATCTGGTAATTCTGTGTTTAATTTTTTGAGGAGCCACCAGTGTTTTCCATAGCAGCTGCACCATTTCATCATCATCTTAATTCTTGATTCATACCTCAGTCACACCATCATTCTGCTAGAATATTGTAATTAAGCAATTCATGCAAACATTTTTAAGATGTGAGGTCTTTATGTCACCCATTTTGATTTAATTGCTAACAAATTAATTTTTATAAATATTAATAGTCCAGCCGAAAGTAATTATTTATAAACATGGAGTGCATGTTGATTTATAATTTATTCTTCCTAACCAGTTCTAAATCTAATATTTTAGTAAGACATGTTTCCAATTTCTTTACCCTAAAACTAATTTTATAGCCCTGTTTTTATATGTTAAGATTTATCTACTATAAAATGTGATTTATGTTGATCACAATAAACATATCCTAATCACTGTGCTGTTATTACTTTCTAAACTTGATTCCGTGTATAATTTTGAGATGCGTTTTTCTCAGGACTTCCTTCAAGTTGTTATCTGTAATCCCAAGGGTTCTTGGGATTTTGGGTAGCAAATAATTTAAGGTCAAATCCATAGAAATTAAAACAGTAGGACAGATTTCTGCTTCTAGCCAAGGTGAAGTAAGTGGGGCTTTATTTATTCTCTTGCATGAAATAAAATATCAGACAAAATATGTGAAAAAAAAATGGTCTTCAAAACATTTAACATCAGGCAACAAAGGATAGGGACCCCTGAGAGATGGGAAATCAATGAATCAAGCCACATAATTGTCTTAGGTTATGGCCTGGAGAGAATTTACAGGCCGTGCTGCAGGGAAGCAAGCCCAGGAGGAGCCCAGTGGTCTCTCTGAATTGAGGAGATGGGGCTGAGAGCCTGAGAAGCCCAAGGTGCTAGCCTGTGTGGGGCAGGTTCTGTGGAGGAGAGAGCTTTGGAAGAGAGACAGTGCACATGCCCCGGAGATCTGCAGTGGGTCCCACTTAAAACCCAATTATGCCTAGTGTTCCATTATCGGAACACTAAACATGTGAGACTTATTTATATCCTACTCCTCAAGGTCATCACCAAGTTCTGATTGCAAAAATTCAAAGCATTGCAACCTCAGGCATAAATGGGTTAAGTCTTTCACTAATCAGCATATGCATGAGAAGGCAGGTTTAGAGAAACTATTATCTGAAAAGTTTGGAGAACAACAACAACAAAAATATGTGGTGCTCCTACAGAGCCGGAAACAGTTTCTATTACCAGCAGCCAAAGTGGGAAAAAGAAAAATCAAAGTTCATGGGGAATCAGAGGGAATCCTCAGAAGGGGTATGTCTCCAAAGTGGGGTAAAATTAGCCTCCAGCTAAACACTGATCTGGTCCTGTCTAACAAAGCTCAAACATCAGACCCAAATGGAGCAATGTGCTTCCAAATAACTTACCTATATGTCATAAAAAAAATAACATTTACAGAAATACACAAGGTGAAATGTACAATGGGTGGCATCCAATCAAAAATGACCAAGCAGGTAAAGAAGCAGGAAAACATGACTCATAATAAAGAGGAAAATCAACCAATCAAAACCAGCTTAGAAATAACACAGGCTGCCAGACGTGGTGGCTCATGCCTGTAATCCCAGCACTTTGGGATGCCGAGGCAGGTGGATCACTTGAGGTCAGGAGTTTGAGACCAGCCTGGCCAAATGGTGAAACCCTGTCTCTACTAAAATACAAAAAGTAGCCAGTGTGGTGGTGCGTGCCTACAATCCCAGCTACTTGGGAGGCTGAGTCAGGAGAAACGCCTGAACCTGGGAGGTGGAGGTTGCCGTGAATGAGATTGTGCCACTGCACTCCAGCCTGGGCAACAGAGTGAGACTCTGTCTCAAAGAAAAAAGAAAGAAGAAAAGAGAAAGAGAGAAAGAAAGAAAGAAGGAAAGAAAGAAAGAAAGAAAGAAAGAAAGAAAGAAAGAAAGAAGGAAGAAAGGAAGGAAGGAAGGAAGGAAGAAAAGGAAGGAAGGAAGAAAAGAAAGAAAGAAAGAAGAAAGAAAGAAAGAAAAGAAAGAAAGAAAGAAAGAAAGAAAGAAAGAAAGAAAGAAAGAAAGAAGGAAAGAAAGAAAGGAAAGAAAGAAAGAAAGATTATATAATGACTAGACAAGGACATGAGAGGCTATGAGAACTGTGTTCCATATATTCAAGAAGCTGAAAGAAAGATCAAATATGCTAAGCAGAGATGTGGAGGACATAGAAAGGATAAAAATTGAACTTCTAGATGTACAAACCGCAATTTCTGAGATGAAAATTACACTGGATGGGACGAAGAGCAAATTAGCCATTGCGGAAAGGAAGATTTGGGAAACCTGAAGATACAGCATGAGACACAGAAAGACAAAGGACTCAAAATAGACACAGGGCATCACTGGGCTGTGGGGAACCCTCATGCAGCCTAATAAACATGTAACTAGACACCCTCAGAAAAGAGGACTCAGAAAGGCAGATAGAAAAAAGGTGAGAAGAAATCGTGGCCAAACTTTTTCCAAATTCGATGAAAACTCCAAACCCATAGATGTAAGAAATTCAGTGGGTTGCAAGCATAAGGAACATGAAGAAAACTAAAAATTGCTTAGAACTAGTGAGAAGAGGAAATCTTCAACTCGGCCAGAGAGAAGACACAGAAGATACAGAGTGGGGAACAAAAGAATGCCAGTATGCTTCTCATCAGGAAAAATGCAAGCCAGAAACACTCAGAGAGGAGCAATCAATGAGCACCTACGTAATAGACAAGAACTCACCGAAACAGGGGAGTAATCAATGCGCACCTATGTAATAGACAAGAGGAGTGATCAATATGCAACTATGTAATAGACAAGAGGAGTGATCAATGTGCACCTATGAAATAGACAAGAACTCACTGACACAGAGAAGCAATCAACACACACTTATGTAATAGACAAGAACTCACTGAAACAGAGGAGTAATCAGTGTGTACCTGTGTAATAGACAAGAACCCACTGAAACAGAGGAGTAATCACTGTGTACCTGTGTAATAGACAAGAACTCACTGAAACAGAGGAGCAATCAGTGTGTACCTGTGTAATAGACAAGAACTCACTGAAACAGAGGAGCAATCAGTGTGTACCTGTGTAATAGACAAGAACTCACTGAAACAGAGGAGCAATCAGTGTGTACCTGTGTAGTAGACAAGAACGCGTGGAAGACAATCACTATAGAATTCCATTCCCAGGAAAAGTATCTCTCGAAAACAGAAGTGAAATGAAGATTTCTGTCGACATATAAAAATGGAAAGAATTTATCACCAGGAGATCTGAACTCCAAAGCCTGTTACAGGCAGTCTTTCAGGAGGAAGGAAAATAATACCAGATGGAAACATGGATCTGCAACAAGGAATGAAAGCCCTGAAAATGGTAACCAGGTGGGTACATATAGATACTTCTTAGGTTATTTTGATGCCTTTAAATTAGAAATATCACATGTCCTGTGGGTTCATAGCATATGTAGAAGTACAATGCAAGCCAAGTGTGCAAAGGCATGGAGGGAGAAATGGAAGTCTACTGGTGTGAGGTTCTTACACTCTATGTGAAGGGTGTAACTCCACTTGAAGGTGGAGTGTGGTAAAACCATGTCTACCATAAACCCTAAAATAATCCAAAAATCACACAGCATAGACAAATAGCAAATAAGTCAAGAAGGCAGTAAAATAGAACCATTTCAGCACAGAGGAGAGAATCAGGCACAGTTCCTTGGTAGTCGAGGTGATAGGGCATGTGGCAATTCTCATCTGATTGTTTCTATCTTCCTAGGAACTAGGAAGCCAGGTCACTAATGGCATCCATCTGTCCATTCAGCACATAAGGACTTACTGCTTTCTACACTGGGCCACGTGCCCATCCCCAACCTGGAGAACCAGCAGTGCACAAACTAGACAAAAGTCATTGCCCTGCTGAGTTCACATTCTAGGGGATAAATAGGCAGAGGACTAGACAAGAAGATGGGGCCAACTATGGTGAAAGTGAATAGGGCAGGAAAGAGGCAGGAGTGCTGGAGCGGTGCCTCCTTCCCAAAGCCTGGGGCCCTGGGCAGGGGAAGGTGGTCAGGACAAAGGGTTAGGGGACAAAGGGTGGGGATGAGGCGGTGGCCCTGGCTGGGGACCCATAGAGCTCTGCCCCCTCCTACTTTCTGCCTATTGTGCTGTAGAGGCTGGACATGGGAGGCTTGTCCCGAACCCATGGAGCTTCCACGTGGTGTCTGGGCTTCTGGGAGGGGAGGATCTAGGGCGGTGGTGGGGAGCCGTGGGGAGGTCTGAGAAGGCAGAAGTGGTCCCGTGAGGTCACTTTCAGGCCTGTCCCCCATCCCAGATGGACCGGAGGGAAGGAGCAGCCTCAGGGCCCACTTGACTGGGGTGGGGAGGACACACAGAGAGGGACGGACACATGTCATGCATGTTTCTCCAACACGTGCATCTCCGACTGGGCCAGGTGAGGGGGTGAGGCAGTGGCTTTGAAGAGCAAGGGGGGCCATCAAGGCAGGGGTGATGAAGGGCTGTGGAATCGAGGCTGGGGAGGGAGGGAGCACAAACAGGTGACCCTGGGGAATGGAGGTGAGACCCCAAGGCTGGGGTCATAGCACCAGAGAGTAAGTGGGAAAGAGTAGGTGAGGACAGCCACACCTGGGATGTTTGCAACAGAGACCTGGCAGGGGCCACTGTCACTGGGAATGACCAGGTCAGCTAATGGCAGTGAGGCAGGAACACTGGGGAAAGGGAGACTGCGATCAGAAGAGCCCAGGTCACGAGCAGGCACATCAACCATGATACTGAAACTGAAGAATTGAGAGGAAGCATTCTGGAGGGAGCAGGAGGGAGCCAGGAGCCAGCATCACCATGGAAGGGAAGGCAGCTGCTGGAGGGAGAGCAGGGTGATCAGGAAGGGCAAGGGGGAGGGGAGGACGATGATCTGGAAGCCGCAGGAAGGACACCTGCCATGTGTCCAGGCCCAGGGTATGGGAGTGAGGGAAAGAAAACAGCCACCACCGGGAGAGGGCTGCAGGACCTCTACCAGGAAGGGGAAGCAAGATGGCAAGGAGCGCTTCAGACCGCAGGGGCAGACAAGTGCTCCAGAAGGTGAAGAAGCTGAGAGTGTGCCCTGGAGTCCACTGCCTCTGGGCTTTTTGAGGGTGCAATAGAATGGGACCACACCATCTCCAAGTCAGGTTGTGGTGCTGAGGCTGTGAGCATCAAGGAACGGGGATCAGGGCTCTTGCTAGGGTGCCCAGAACCCTGGAGCCCTCTCACTCCTGCTAAGAAGGCATGGAGGCTGGGGTGGGAGCTCTGTAGCCAGGTGCATGCAAAGGTACTCTCTAAGCGGTGGTACTTGGTGTTGTCTCAGCACAGGGTGGTTTATAGACATATCTCATGGGCACGTGGGCCACAGAAGAGCCCCTCGGAAGCTGACACTCTGAGCAAGGAGCACCGCAGTGGCTAACAGGCAAGTGCGTGCGCCACATGCCAGCAATGGCTGGGCATGAGGACCATCATCATCAACCCCGCAGCAATCCTGGAAAGTCCGTTATGATAAGAAACGCAGGCTCAGGACACTCAGACAACCTGCTCAAGCTCACCCAGAGAGTGTCCCTCCCTCCTTCACTTGGCTTTGCCCTCTCTGCATCCTCATGAGCACTGCGAGGTTGAGCTGGTCATTCAGACATCCATGCCTGGTTAGCTTTGCCCACAAGCCAAGTACTACGTTACACTAATATATAATAGGAAAATCCCCTGAAATAGAAAAATGCTAAGCCCCTGTGTGTATGTCCCCTGCACAGTGAAGGCAAAACCAACTTCTAGTCAGGCAGAAGTTTATTTAAAAGTACACCCTGGTAGGCTGGTTGCAATGGCTCTCACCTGTAATCCCAGCACTTTGGGAGGCTGAAGTGAGAAGAAAACTTGAGCCCAGGAGTTTGAGACAAGCCTGGGCAACACAGTGAGACCCCCATCTCTGCAAAAATTTTTTTTTTTTGAATTAGCTGGGCATAGTGGTGAGCACCTGTAGTCCCAGCTACTTGGGAGGCTGAGGCAGGAGGATCCCTCGAGCCAGGGAGGTCAAGGTTACAGTGAGCTATGATCGCACCACTGCACTGCAGCCTGGGTGACAGAGTGAGACTGTCTCAAAAAACAAGCAAACAAAAAACGCAAAAGTACACCATGACTTGGGAATGTAATGAGAACTTGAATTTCTCAATCTTTTCAACTTCGGTAAAATAAAGTCTTATTATCTATCATAGGACTGCTATGAGGATGTGCAAATCAAAAAGCACCAGTGAAATTATGTTTCAAATATTAAAGAACTATACAAGATATTGCACTGTGAGTTTACGGAAGTGAGGGCAAGAGAGGAAAGGAAAAGGAAAATGAAGAGGAGTAAATGCGCCAAGGCAGAATTGTGCCTCTCAAAAACCTCACTGATTTCTCTCCACCATCTGCTGCCGGGGATATGGGGTCCACAGGCCGCTCAGAGCACTCAACAGAGGACAGGGGGTCTGGCAGCTGCTGTTCTGCAGCCGAATCTCATTTCTTCAAAGTTTCTTTAATCCCATTTTATCCAGGGGAGGCGGGTGGTCAGATCTGCATGATGAAGGGATTTGGAGGAGAAACGGAATAAGATTTAACCAAACAGAGCAAAGATAAATGGCTTCATTTAAATGGATTTCCATGGTGGCTTAAGAAGTCAACTGAGCCCCTGTCTGAGCAGCGCTGGCACGAAGGATTTAAAGCACTAATTTAATCTCCATGCACACTGACCACAAGCAATGATTAGCTAATATCTAGCTAGAAAGAGATATCGCTTCCCATTTTTGTTGTTCTGAAAACCATTTATTCACAAAATCATTAGGTACAGGCAGCTGGGAACTTAGAAAGTGGAATGACTTGGCTGGGCGCAGTGGCTCACGCCTGTAATCCCAGCACTTTGGAGGGTGAGGAGGGTAGATTGCTTGAGCCCAGGAGTTCAAGACCAGCCTGGGCAACATGGCAAGAATCCATCTCTACAAAAAAAATAGAAATAAAAAATAAAAAAAATAGTGGCGGCACGTGCCTGTAATCCCAGCACTTTTGGAGGCTGAGGCAGGAGGATCCCTTGAGTTCAGGAGCTCAAGGCAGCACTGAGCTATGATCATGCCACTGCACTCCATCCTGGGGCAACAAAGCGAGACCCCGTCTCAAAGAAAAAAAGAAACAAAATAATGACTTATAGTACAAACTGCCTCAACTTATCCAAACGTTCTTCCATGCTTCTCTAGCTGCTATTCTCTATTCACCAACCTCAACAGCCAAATAACTCATGTACAGTGTTGCTTTTCTTAAAATAAGTTCTTATCTCATTGCTCTTAAGAGATCCCCCAAACCTCTGAATCTTTGCTTTCTTTTTTCTTTCTCTCTCCTTTATAAATCAGTCATTTAATGAATTGATTATGACTCTAAGTGGCTCCATATCCTAATTGCCAAATAATTTCTCTTGTAATTGCACAGCCCAAAGTTTTCAATGATGTCTTAGCACATTTTGGGTGGATGAGTAGAATTTATATTAGAAGATTTGGGCATTAAGACTAATGAAAATACCAAGAAGAAAACCTCAAGACCATTTACCCTGAAATAATACTGTTAATCTTGTGTTCTAATTCTAAAGACTTTTTATACCTCAATTTCTAAAGGCCATTTAAAAGGCAAAGACAAATACTAGATATTTTTCATAGCCCTCAAATTAATGACATAATTATTTCTTAATAATTTATAAAATATGTTGATCTGTGCTTTCATTTTATACAAGTTATTGGTACAGCACTTCATGGGATATTATTTTGAAATAAGCTTTAAATTGTTTTCCATTGTTGAAATGGCTAAGTTTCCACATTTCCATTCATTTACATGACTTTGGCTGGCATTTAACAACAAGTATCTGCACCATGATCAATCCTGAAATACTGATGCACTCACTGCTTGTATTTCAGATGTCATTCTTCTGACACTTGCAGCCATTTTTATACATTTATCTCTGCATGATTTGGGATCAAAACCTGAGATGAGGATGTCACCGAATAAGGTGATGTAAGCAGGTGCCAGGCAGGGAGTGTTGATTTTAGAGAGTCATTTTCACAGGGGAAGGTCGGGGCCAGCATCTCAGCTCCCCGGGAAGCAGAGCTAGTACTGAGCATGCTTTTCCTCTCCCTGATGTTGGCTGCTCGACCTCCGCACCCTGTGAGGGAGAGAGCGCCAAGCTTCTGATGGTGTTGACTGCCATCTGCTAAGGGACCCGCGGGAGCTGTCCTCTTCAGCACTACTCTCTAGCGGCAAGACTTGGGCACTCAGATCTGAGCATGCAACTGGACTTTCAGAAAAGATGTGCTGACAAGGTTTGCAGGCTAGGAACGCCTGATCCACCGCAGAAGGGTAGTCAGAGGGAACGCTGTCCCCCTGATATGGCCACTCTGTGGCATTTGGGTCCACCTGCCCCTATAAATCATAATCAAATAAGGGAGGTTGCTCAAAATCATAGGTGGAATCATCCATAATTTGTGCTGACTTGAAAGTGAAGAGCCAAAACTGGTACCTTGCCACCTTAATGGCCCCCAAGAGCACTGTTCTGACCATAAATCCAACGTCTACCTTGTTGGAGAGCCTGTCACTGTGGTTTGGCCATCAGCAGGATTGTATCTCGCAGAGTCTCCCACGAAATCAAGGGACACACAGGCTTAAATAGTTTAGGGGTGTCCAGCAGCAGGGGGTTTGCTGTTACACTGAGGCATTCACATTTAACTAGGGCACATGTTTCTTATTTTATCAATGGTGGCCCACAATGAAGGGAAGCAGACAGAATGAAAGTTCTGAGTTTGAATCAACCTTCCACTGAAAGACTTCCTAAGGTCATTCGAATCCCCTTCTTCAGGTTTAATCTCCAGTTAAAACTCACAGAAGGAACTTCATGAAGATGTTTACAGACTTAGGTGTTTGATTAGGGAAAGACGGAAAGGAGGAAGAATAATTTACCATTCTTAATACAACGGAATGATAATAGATACAATTTGCTGTAGACTAGGAAACAGTGTGAAAGTAACAAACTGTCAGAACCACATAAGGGGTGGTTAGACTTTTTCCTTATTCTGTTTCCCTTGGCAACAAGGTTACAGCTACGACAAAACAATAAATTGGGTGCCTACTATATACAATACCTAGGAACACCCAATTCTTATCCACATGCAGCCCACAGCCTGTTGCGGAAGCACAAGAAATGCTATAATGCAAAATAAAGTGTAGGTCCCAACAAGTCTCTGAATCATTACCTATATTTGAGGGTGGTTTGGATCCTAAGATAAGGTCTCTTTGATTCTCCATCCACATCCCCACTGCCCTCTCTCCTACAACTTGGTCTTAATGTCAAAAAATAAAACTGAAAAATTCATACTATTTCAAGAAGTATCAATGTAGTTCCCCTTCAACCACATAGGTTACTAATACTCTGGGGGCCCTTAAACACTTACACTGTTTTATAACTGATGGTAGGGTTTCTCAAATCTTTTTTCCCATGCTATGCTCAGAATAACCCTATAAACGACAATACTCACTTCACAGTTGAGGAGATGGAGGCCTCCCCTATGAAGATGCCTCACGCCTTACCCAGAGTCACATGGTGGTCGGCAGGTGAACACATACACACACATACACAAACACACCCATCCCACACACACACTCATATGTGCGCACACACACTCTCACACTCATCCCATATACACACTCACACAAACACACACATGCACACTCACACACACACTCTCACTCACAATGTACAGCTTTGGCCCCAGTCTTTTCTCAACACAACCTGGGTGATTCTTTCAAAACTTGAGTCTGATCAGTCACTTCTCTGTTAAAAACCACCTGACACAAAAGTAAAAACCAAGGTCATTCCAACGACTTTCCAGGTCCTAACTGCTGGTTCCCCAGGACCCTCTGAGGTCATCGCCTGCCACTCCTGGACTCATTCCTTTTGGTGCAGCCACATCGGCCTTCTTCCTGGTCCCAAACCCCCCAGCATCACTCTGGGCTCAGAGCCCTTCACCTCCTATTCTTTCTGAAATGCCTGCCTCTCACACTCTTCAAGCCTTTGCCCAATAACTGCATGGTCCTCCTCATAATCCTATGGAAAGGACCCCCTGAAAAAACTTGATACCTCTTGTTCTGACCCACAGTATATGTCACCTAATAAAATATGGAACTTACTTATTTTGTTTTCTGTTTATCTACCCTGTCTATAACATAAACTCTATGAGGACAGAGATTTGTTTTGTGTACACACACACACACACACACACCCCTCTAGAATCTTCAACAGTGAAACTTGGCAATAATGTGCATCAGTAAACATTTGTTGAGTGAATGAATGAATGGAAGGACACAATTTGTAAAGAAAAGCAAGACCATGTTGTATACAAAGTTGCATATCCACCTGTAATCCCAGCACTTTGGGATCACTTGAGGCCGGGACTTCGAGACCAGCCTGGGCAACATAGTGAGACCCCATATCGACAAAAAATTTTTTAAAAATTATCCGGGCATAGTGGCATATGCCTGTGGTCCCAGCTACTCAGAAGGCTAAGGCAGGAGGATTTCTTGGGCCAAGGAGTTTGAGGCTGCAGTGAACCATGTTCATGCCAGTGCACTCTAGCCTTGGTGACAGAGTAAGACCCTATCTCAAAACATAAAATAAAAAAGTTATATATTTTTCTATTTTTATGTATTACCATATCAGGATAATTTTCTTATGTCACTAAATATTATTCAAAAATAAAATTTTCAATGTCTGTAATCTGTTTCATCATCCAGATGTACATGATCTATTTAACCATTTTCCTATATTGGGGAATTTGGATTGCTTCACACTTATAAGTAACTCTACAAACAATATCCAAGTGTCTATTTCCTATGTATTTGTTGAGTGTTTAATATGTGATAAGCTTGGTATTGAGGCTACAAGGAGCGGCTGGAATCCAGTCCTTATTATGAAGCTTTCAGGCAGGTAGGAAAAAGAGGAAAGGCCGGGCGTGGTGGCTCACGTCTGTAATCCCAGCACTTTGAGAGGCTAAGGCAGGTGGATCACTTGAGACCAGGAGTTTGAGACCGGCCTGGCCAATATGGTGAAACCCCATCTCTACTAAAAATACAAAAATTAGCTGGGCATGGTGGCAGGCACCTGTAATCTCAGCTACTCGGGAGGCTAAGGCGGGAGAATTGCTAGAACCTGGGAGGCAGAGGTTGCAGTGAGCCAAGATCATGCCACTGCACTCCAGTCTGGGTGACAACAGCAAGACTCCATCTCAAAAAAAAAAAGAAAGGAAGAGATAGAGTGAGAGAGAGAGAGAAAGAAGAAGGAAGGAAGGAAGGAAGGAAGGAAGGAAGGAAGGAAGGAAGGAAGGAAGGAAGGAAGGAAGGAAGGGAAAGGAAGGAAGGAAGGGAAGAAGGAAGAAGGAAGAAAGGAAAGGAAGAGGAGGAGGAGGAGAGAGGAAAAAGAAAGAAAGAAAGAGAAAGGAAGAAAGGAAGAAAAGAAAGAAAGAAAGAAAAAAGAAAAAAGAAAGAAAGAAAGAAAGAGAAAGAAAGAAAGAAAGAAAGAAAGAGAGAAAGAAAGGCACAATTTAAGTGTGGTCAATAGAAAAGAATGACGTTAGAAATGGTTATTAATAGATTTATTATGCCACAGGTCACTGAACTCTGTTAATTGTTTACTAGTTTTCTCTTTACTCCACAGATTGAATCTCTTCTATTTATCTAGGCTGAAGTTCACCAACCTTTATTCTGCCAATGCAAGTCTGCTATTAAGCCCATCCAGTGAAATTTTCATTTCAGATATTGTATATTCAATTCCCAAAGTTATGTTGTTTATATACTGTCTTATAAATTGGACCTAACCTAGTACTGCTCTAACAAAAACCTAACTATACTATATGGCTGATTTGCCAAGAAATGACTTGTCTGGTGCCACTCCCATCCCTGCTATAATTAGCATAAGTGAGAGAGGAGACAAGTCATAACAAGTTGGTTGGACAGATGCTCTCCACGGTTCACTGAATAACAAAAAAGGGAAGAATGGGAAGATGGAAGTAAATAAAAAGACAAAATATTTGTTGCTGCTGTTGTATGGAGCTGTTATATTTTGCAGACTATATCCATACCATCTCTTTTATGCCATACGATATTCAAAGTAGATGAATATAATAATGAAGTCTAGTTGACTTGTGAGATTGTAATAAAGCTGATAAATGGGTTTGTAATCTATGAATTAAATGAAAGTTATTGGCTGGTAAATTTCCACAGCTCAGTTGATGCAACAATACAACTTTCATCAATACATTTCAATCGGGTGCAGGAATCCCATCCTGGGGCCATTCAGAATGCTCCTTGTTACAATGATGCAAATGAATTTATCAAAAATAAGTTATAATATTTTACATATTTTTATGATAAATAATATACCTCGATAAGAGAACACATTGATAATTAGCTTGCACTCTGGATGTTCAATACAAATATTTCTAGAAACTATAATGGAAATGCAAAGCATGGTTAGAAGGTATAAAATATATAGAAAGCTACTCCTGAAAAGCAAGTAAATAGTATGTTATTGCCTGTAAAACAGTGACTTAAGAACATTAAATCACTCACTATTCTTTTCAGTCATATTCTGAGCTTCCTATTCAAAACTATGTTTTCTAATTCAAAAAGTTATTGCTTATTCTTGGAACAATAATCAAGACCCCATGCTGAAGGCTTCAGCCCTCACTCCAAGAACATCAGGATTGACTTAGTAAGAACTTTTTACCCCCAGCCAATACAGATGATGCATTTTCACTGTGTTCCCCACATGCCCACAATACTACCCAGTGCTCACTGACAATGAAGGAGGAATCATGGTAGCCAAAGATCTCGTAGTTTAGGTTAGACTATCACAGCACTGGCGAAGCGGGTCCTCGCGTGCCACAGAGTCTCTCCTTCCAGATGACTCTGCACAGGACCATCTCAACAGCATTGGCCCCAGTCCACGTGCATCTCAAGCTTCTTAAATGGCGTCTGTGTCTTTATTAAGATAAAACTGAAAGAACATGGGTGGCTTTTAAGGCATGGAAAGGAAGACTCTTATGCTGTTTCCAAGGGACTAATAAGAATTGGCCTTCGAATCTCCCCCAAAGAATGAAAATGCCTTTGAGGATATAAATGGATTAGAATTTCCCCCAAAAAAGAAAAGACTGGTGAGAGTGACATTTCCTTTTTCTATTGTTTGAAGAAGAGAATGTGTTTCTTTTTATCCTAATATAAGAGTTAATGCAACAGTATAATAAAAAGCAGAGGTGGAATTTCTCCTATAAGGGAATTTCAAAGGGAGGCAATCTGCTTTTGAAAAGCTGGGATGACTTCTAAGTGGAAGCTGCTCGAGACACAGGGCGAGCTGGTGTTTAAACACACCCCACACAAGCAATTCACCTGACAGCTGAGTGATTTGTCCAAATGCAAATAGATGGGATGGATCTTCGAGGTTACTTTTGTCAGCATGAGAACTATGAGAAAAATTCACCTTTAAGAGTCTAAGTTTTGCTATTTGAAAAAGAACTTGGCCAGTTCAGCCCTCCGTTTCTATTTTCAGGGCTACATAAATTAATTCCAGTCTTTTTCAGAGGTGGAGGAAATTTCTCTAATAAAAAGTCATTGATGTTTTCACATTTTTCATCATCTTTTTAAAAACTGTACTGCAACATTTTATGAAGGCTAATTTAGTGGAATGTCATGTTATTTATTTTACAGTGTGGATCTGAGGGTAGACCAGCCTGCCTTTTTTGATAATGAAAAGCAGAGTTTTAAACATTGAAAAAATAAGCGAAAGGCAAAATGTTACGGGATGTTAGTGTTACAGTATATAGATGTAATTATTTTTAAAAAGAAAATACAATAATCAGGGTTTCTCAGACTTGAAGAATACATGCATCCATTGAAGGAAAAACAATTTTTGTGGACACCCAGCATTGTCTTACATTACTTTTATTATATTTTACATTACTTTACATATATTTACATTACTTTTATTATGTTTTTTTACAATGTCATTTGAATATGCATAAATATAAACCAAAGTGCTGGCCTTTCACAATAACTGGTAAGCAGCAAAATGAAAAGAAATATACATAATAGGAACAGATACAATGGAAACCATGAAAGTCCATTCTGACAGCATCAATTGAATGCAAAGGGGTAATATGATTTTGCTGAGATTCATCCGCATCTTCCGAAGATAATGTGGCACTAAGCAACTTGCCGCCTGTTCCTGTAAGCTCTGCACACCCATGGTGCTTTGGGAAAGGCTGTTTCTCTCATGACTATTTCCTCGTTGAGCCACGGACACCTCTGGTTTTCAGCCAGTGTAAATGCATTGCTTACTTCTAGTTGGCCTTTGTTCTTCCTTTTTCACCTTGAGCAATTAAATAAGGACTCCCCCTGACTGTGAACACTAAGGCAAACATGGAGTTGACATGACATCACTCTGTTGGTGATCAGTTGGCCTTCTCGTTGGTCCAGAACACAAAGGCAAAATTCGGCTACACAGTACTTCTGTAGGCCCCAGCTTGATCAACACTGATGTAGTTGCCAGACCCTGCTCTGGGAAGAAATCATTGAAACATACATTGGTTGTGAAAATCAAGTTTTTATATTTTGCCTCAGTTCTGCCTTTTATGCAGCAAGTCCTCCTCATTTGCCACCCAGAAAACTGCTAGTCACCCTCCAGGACCCCATACAATGTCACAGCTTCTGCAGAGTCTATGCCAGTGCAGGCACACAAACCACGCCCATATGAGGCTGATCATTTCCTACTTTGGGCTTCCACAGCCCTTTGCGCCAGCCCCTAGGGAGCATTTCTCACTACTGACCGCTTTGCCCCATATCCATCTCCTCCAGCCTTTCAGTCTGTGAGCTTGAGCTCTTCATAAACTCAAGAACAAGAAACTCTGTTTTTCCATATTCAACTCACTAGAGCCCAGAGTCAGCAGGCCCTCCGTAAATGCAGAAGGAATACACTGTGGCAAAACAATGTTTGTAAAACGTGAAAAGCAACCAGCAAATAAATCAAAATGCAATGGAATAAGAATCTGTGTTATGGACATATGTGGTCCCTCATCGGGGCCACCACCGCCCACCGCCCACCGCGCCCACCGCCAACACATACCTCACTTCCACAGACCCAGAAGATACGGCCTATAACCACGCATAGAGTGTGGGAATGTTTTCTTTTGTTTCAGTGGACATTGCAGCATGGGCTATTGCAGGCATGCACTCCGCTGTCAGGCAGAGATTAACTCTGTGTATCTTCACTGAATCTGCTTATAAACTGTAGCTGAAAGCAGAGAGCCTTGGAGTTGTTTTGCCCCAGGCCTGGGGTGCAAATGGGATATGGTGGTTTTCTGGGAGGTTGGGCAGCAGGAGCCTATGAGTAATTCCTCTCAGAGAGCAGAGGGTGCACCTGCGCCCTGTGAATGCCAGGAAGCAGCCTGCTGGACCTCCCGACCTGGGGCCCCTGAAAGGAAACAGCGGAGTGAGACAAATGGCTCCCAGGCCCTAGGGTAGATTAAAGTCTGTGCCCAGAGACCCGCCTATGAGCTATAAAAAAACAAGACGGCACAAGGCAACATGAGATAATTTTCCATTTCGGAGATTTTTATAGGTATCCACTGACTGAGTGTGTGACAAAGGGAAGAACCCTCTAAGCAGGATAATGGTGAGAAAGTTCAAGAATAGCAGTTTGCAAGCAGCCAGAACAGCCCGTCTAAACTGGAGCCAAAGGTTGTCTCTAGTCCATCAATGGAAGTGATGGTTTAAGAGTTGGTCTAGGGCCAGGCGCGGTGGCTCACACCTGTAATCCCAGCACTTTGGGAGGCTGAGGCGGGTGGATCACAATGTCGGGAGTTTGAGGCCAGCCTGGCCAACATGGTGAAACCCCGTCTCTACTAAAAATACAAAAATTAGCTGGGCATGGTGGTGGGCACCTGTTATCCTACCTACTTGGGAGGCTGAGGCAGGAGAATCGTCTGAACCCAGAAGGCGGGGGTTACAGTGAGCCATGAGCCGAGATCGCGCCATTGCACTCCAGCCTGGGCAACAGGGTGAGACTCTGTCTCAAAAAAAAAAAAAAGTCAGTCTATTGGGCCAGGCACAGTGGCTCATCCCAGCACTTTGGGAGGCTGAGGCGGGTGGATCACCTGAGGTCAAGAGTTCGAGACCAGCCTGGCCAACATGGTGAAACCCTTTCTCTACTAAAAACACAAAAAAATCAGCCAGGCATGGTGGCACACGTCTGTAATCCCAGCTACTCAGGAGGCTGAAGCAGGAGAATCACTTGAACCCAGGAGGTGGAGGTTGCAGTGAGCCGAGATCACACCATTGCACTTCATCCTGGGTGGCAGAGCGAGACTATGCCTCAACAATAAAAAGAAAAAACAGTCAGTCTATCAGTGACACACAGCTGACCCTTGAACAACATGAGTTTGAACTGCATGGGTTCACATATATGCAGATTTTTTTCAATAAATATATTGGAAACATTTTTGGAGATTTTCCACAATTTGAAAAAACACAGGTGAACTGTGTAGCCTAGAAAGAGTGAAAAAATTAAGAAAAAGATACATCATGAATGCATAAAATATACGTAAATACTAGTCTGTTTTATCATTTACTACCATAAAATATATACAAACCTACTAGAAAAGTTAAAATTTATCAAAATTGATGCACTCAAACACTGACAAACTGAAGTGTATACTCCACTACTGGAATAATTCTGTAGCCAACTCTTGTTGACATTGGTGAGTTCAAGTACTGAATCTGCGGAAAACCAGTGTACCCCTAGTCACCTCCACCTGAGCAGTTCATCTCTCCAGTAAATTGAGTATTGCAGTAAAAAGTGATCTCTTGCAGTTCTGTACTTTTCATTGTGTTTAGTGCAATACCATAAATCTTTTTTTTTTTTTTTTTTTGAGACGGAGTTTCACTCTTGTTGCCCAGGCTGGGGTGCAATGGCACGATCTCAGCTCACTGCAACCTCCACCTCCCAGGTTCAAGCAATTCTCCTGCCTCAGCCTCCCAAGTAGCTGGGAATACAGGCACACTACAACATCTGGCTAATTTTGTATTTTTGGTAGAGATGGAGTTTCACCATGTTGGCCAGGCTGAGTCAATTTCTTGGTGGTCAATTTTTGGAAATTCCCCACATGTTCTTGAAAGAATATTTTCCAGTTTTGGGGTGCAGTATTTTATGTATGCCTATTGGGCCCAGATTTTAAATTATGTTGTTTAAATCTGATAAACCCTTACTGGGTGGTATCTTCCTGATGTATTGATTACTAGGGGTGGTGTGTTAACATATTCAATATGTTGGTGTTTTGTCCATTTCTCTCATTGGTTGTTATAACTTACTATAATGGAAAAACAAATTTCTCTTAACAATTTATATTATAAGTGGGTCTGTCCATTTTCATTTTATACATTTTGAAGCTATGTTAGCAGGTTACAAAAGACTTTTTAAAATAATCACATTTTCCTGGTAAATTGACGGTTTTGTCAATTCACGGTGACCCTCTTTATTTCTAGGAATGCTTTTTGCCTTAGGCTGTATTTCATCTGATATTAATATAGTTGTAACAGCTCTCCTTTGAGTATTTGCCCTTTTCCATCCCTTTATTTTCAAACTTTAACTTAATTTAAAAATATATGTATATATATCATTACCTTTCTCTCTAAAAAGGACTTTAGAATGCTTTAACTCTGATAATCCCTTCCCAATTTACACGCCATTGCTTTCTTAGTTTCTGGCTATTCTGATTTCATTTTATCCCACAAATTATACATTATTATTATTGGGCTTTAAATCAATGTTTAGATTTACCCACATGCTTATTATTGTTGCACTCATCATTTCTTCTTGAATTCAGATCTTTTTTCTGAAACTATTCTTCCTCCACTCTTTTAGAAGAGTGTGTCGAAAGCATATCTTCAAAAGAGTGTGTCAGCTGTAAATTCCATTTTTGTTTGTCTGAGGAATCTTTATTTCATCCTTATTCTTGGAGAAGAGATATTCTGGGCATAAAATTTTAGATTAAGAATGATTTCTTACAATATCTTGAAGATATTATTTTACTGTCTATTGGCTTGTATGTTGTTGAAATGTCAGCTATCAAACTGTTCACCTTTAGGTAATCTGTTTTTTCTCTCCATTCTTAGATGTTTCCATTATCTTTGGTATCCCTCAAGGCACTATGATGCTTGTAGAGTGCTTATTATTATTATTATTATTATTATTATTATTATTCTGCTTGGTGTTCACTAGTTTCTTAATCTGAATATTAGAGTCTTTCAATAATAATTGAAAATTCTCTTCAATTATCTCTTCAGATATTTCCTCTCTCACAGTCTGTCCATCTCCATCTCTTTATCTCTTTCATGTTTTCCATCTCCTTTATATTTTATATTTTACCTAAATTATTCAGCTCTGTCTTCTAATCTACTTAGTCTCTCTTCAGCTTTATGTATGTTTTCAGATCTGCCTTCAAATTTACTGAGTCTCTCTTCAGTTGTATTTAATCTGTTGTTTACTTCATCTATTGAGTTTCTGATTTTAGCCATTATATTTTTCATATTTGGAACTTTTATTCGTTCCGTTTTGTACCTGCTTGTTTATTTCCTTGATAATTCCTTACTATCATACTTTCAAAATCTTCTTTTACTTCTCGAAACATATAAAAGAGATTTATTTTGTATTCTAGCATCTGATCATTATGACACCTTTGATTTTTGTGAATCGCATTCTACGTTTTGTAGTTTCTGCTGACTCTTGCTCATGGTGGCTTATTTCCTTGTGTGGATTGTGTTGTTTGATAGTTAACTTACGTTCCATAGAACTTTATCTGTTAAAGCCTGAGTTTAAAGTTTACTCCTCCAAATTTGCCTGGGGATTTGACTCACCTGAGACTTTATTTAAATTAAATAAGTCTTCATCCCCACACAAGTAGTATGAATTCCAGTCCCAAGCTCCTGTGAGTATGAGATTTAAGAATACTTTGGAGATACTCTTTGTTTATTCAGGTCAGTCTAGAGCCAGACCATCTCCTTCAGCAGGGCGTGTTTTCCCCCTACCCCACTGCAAGTTGTACGTTTTGAAGTATCACATTTTAAGGACTCTGGCCTTATTTGAGATTCTCCAATTTGACTTGCTACTTGGCTCAGGTGCCCAGGTTTGCACTCTGTCCCTAAGCAAGTGGCCTATTAAACCTAGGATCTAGGTCACCAGGGGTTGGTAGAAGTCCCCAGCAAAGGTCCGTTTTCAGCTGCTGGACCACCTCTCCAGATTCACGCTTCCTTGTTTCAGGATCAGCCAATTTCCCATACTTCCCCGCTAACCCAGCCATGCATAGGAGATGTTTTCTTTCTATACTGTATCCAGTGTTTTAGGTGTTCTGCAGTGGAGATTTCTCCAAACATGATAAGGAATAGAAGAATCACTGCTTCCATGTTTCAGTATTTCTAAAATTTTGCTTCTAGGTATGATATTGGCAATGTAGTTCATTTTTCCCTTTCTGAGCACGTCTCCTTCCCTGGTTTCTGTGACCATATTCTTTTCCCTCATTTTTCCCTCTTTTCAAGAAAGAGTCCACTGTTCCTTCACCTTATCAACCAAGATCAGCATCTGGGAGTCATCCTTGACTTTTCCTTGCCCCTCTCATACATTTGGAGTTGAACTCGTATTGGTCTTTCCCCCTTGTCTACCTGTCCCCACTCTTCCTCTGTCTCTGCTGTTCCACAACCTCATGTCCCGTGCATGACTGGATTCAAAATCCTCCTAACCCCACCCCCACGCCCCGCCTTCTGGTTGTGTCCTTCAGCTCATTACTTTCCTTCTGTTCCCAGAAGAATTGTTTGATGCCTTCCTCACTCTTGCCAGCATCTTCTCTCTTGTAGACAGTGGCCTCTACATATTGCCTGAACACCAGGCTGTAAGAGAATGGTTGCCCGCTGTGTGCAAAAGGATGAGTCCCTGCCACTTGCTGAATCCATATTGATGGCAGTGGCAGGGCTGGAGCCAAACTTGCTTGCTGATGCCAGTGTCTGTGCTTGGTCTAGTACATCCTACTGTTGTAACAGGTGTTTATTAAACTGCCAGCAAAACTTGGCTACATGCTTAACAAATCCCTTCAAAATGTAATCAGTATTTACAAAGGATATGAATTATGATGAAAATGTATAACTCTTTAAAATCCTTCTCTTGACAACATTTAATTTTAGTTGGAGGTGCTGTCAATTCATGGTATCTATTCAACTTCTTTAATTTGTATAGCTTATAGCATTGAAGCTGGGAGATTCCAGCTTAGGGACCTCCCCATACCTCAACCCAAAACTCCTCATTGAAGACACTCATCGGCTGTTTAATAAAAGAATGATAAGATAAAGGCATAAATGAATAAAATAAATTCGTCTCAATTTTGTGATTAAAAAAGTGGGTACACAATTGTCAAGTTCAAGATTATGGAGAAATGAGCCAACATGTGGCCTGAAGGACTATCACTCTGGCCTTCACCATCAGTGAGATGAAGGGCATGAATCAGTAGAGGGTCAGTGGTACCCAGCAGCCCGAAGTTGGCAGGCTATAAACTTCATTCTGAGAATGCTATAAACCTCATAATGCTATACACCTCATTCTTTTCACTTGGAAAATGTGGGAAACAATGTCTCTTTCAGAGAGTGGCTGTGAATATTAAAAGACATGACAAATGTAAAACAATGGTGGGGTGGGGTTCTCACACATAGTACGTGCTCAGTAAAAGTGACGTCCTCTCCTTTTCCTCTGCTTTCTTATTATGAGCAATGTCTAATAGATTTTTTCAAAGTGTATCTATTCAATGCCCAAATACCTAAAATAAAATTCCAACATAGAGAAAATAATGCACAGTGGGCATGTCATCTATGCAAAGGCAAATGTCTGGACTTCCGGTTACGTTTCTCCACTTTTTAATTGTCTATTCCAGCACCGGTTAGACATAGCTCAGGAAGTAAATTCTGAAAGGAAATGCATTCAACGTCCCTGGCATAATCTGGCAAGTCCTGAAATCCCATGCGTGTGTATGTGTGTATGTGTGTGTGTGTATGTATACACGAGTGTGTATGTGTGTATATGTGTGTGTGTCTGTGCATGTGTGTGTATGAGTATATATGTATGCATGCATATATAAAATATGCGCAAGTGTGTGTGTATATGTGTGTGTGTATGTATATGCATGTGTATGTATGCATGTGTGTATGTATTGTTTGCATGTGAATGTGTAGGTACACATGTGTGTGCATTGTGCATGTGTAGATATGTGTGTGCATGTGTATATGTGTGTATATGCATATGTATGTATGCATATGTGTGGATGTATGTGTGTGCATGTGAATGTGTAGGTACAAGTGTGTGTACGTGTGTGTGTGTCTGTGCATGTGTGTGTATGTGTATATATGTATGCATGCATATATATAAGCATGTGCATGTATATGCATATGCGTGTGTATATGTGTGTGTATGCATGTGTATATATGATGTGTGAGTGTGCACTCACACCAATGTTTGTTCTCTCATCCTCCAACCCCCCGTTCCCGCCTGCACAGCCTCCTGGCCCCATTAGTCACAGAGATGGCACCTCGTAAAGCTGCCGTCCCCTCACAACTCGCTGAGCCATCACGCAGATTTATGGAGTGATGTCTAGGTGACTGACAAGTGCTGCTGCTTTACGGGGTGCAGCAGATGTCCACGTCGTATGACCAGAGCAATGGCTTTGCAAGCGCTTGTGGGAAAGCATGGGGCTGGGGCCTGGAGAGGAGCAAAGTCCTCACTCTCAGAAAGGCCTGGTGCTTCCTGCCTTGGTCTTGTAGACCGAGACAGAGGGACAAAGCTAAAGGTCATAACATACGGGGCAGGACCAGGAAGAATCTGCCCTCTCAGCTCCTGACTCAGTATCCTTTGCGCTGCTCCACTGTAGCTCAGAAGTGCTCACTGAGGATGAGCAACTTCATGCATTGCTTTACAATCTGTCCTGTCCCAAAGTAACAGGGAACCCCACCGAGACCTTCCCTCATCTCTCACAGTGTGGCCTTGGAGGAGCTCTCTGGTGGGCAGTGGTACCAACAGAGGCTCTGCGGAGACCCAGGAGGGCAGGCTAGAGCTCACAGGGTGTGGGTCACGTCCATGACTCCCACTACGTCCGGCCCTCTCCAGGTCAGCTCCTCTCCCCCGGGTCAGGGAGGGCCTTTGTCATCTCTGCATGCCAGTGACTCTGACCACCACCCCAGTGGCTGGCAGATGGGCCGTGACTACTGGTGGAACTGCATTGGCAAAGCAGACAGGAGGGAGCACAGGGATTCCCTGGAGTGTGGATGGAGCCTCACCTGGGCTGTGCATGGACAGAGGTGCCTCTGAGCCTGGCTTGCAGACTCAATCCCAAGGCAGTGCCAGGCACCGTGGAGGACAAGCAGAGATGCCACGGCCAGTCTCGGGGGTGAGGGCAGGTTTTCTAGAGGAATCAAGAGCTCACCTGAGATCAGAGGGATGAGAAAAGCTGGCTTCAGAGGGAGGAGGGGTGGGGAGCAAGTGCTGACCAGCCAGGCCTACATGCTCAGGGACCCAGCAGGCAGCGAAAGAGCCAGGGCCCTGTTTCAGGAGCGTGGGGAACTCAGCCTGGCTCAGGCAGCATCAGGGCAGGGAGAGGCAGTGAGAGAGGAGGCTGCAGGGGACCTGGAGCCATCAGAAGGTCTCACTGTCATCCTGGGGGCACTAGGAAGGCGTATGACGGGGAAGGCGGGGACAGGACAAATCGTTCCTTTGGAAGAATCATTTGGCCACAGTGGGGGCACAGGCTGGAGGGGCAGGACCAGACTTCAGGCCAGAGAGGACACTGGTGGGATAGAACAGGTGTGGCAGCCAGTCCCCGGCGGGGGCAGGTGTGTGGGGAAAGGAGGGGAGGCGCAGCAGCTCTGGGCAGTGGGCTTGGAGGATGATAGGAAGATGAGACACCAGGTCTGCCTGGGCCGTTTGTTTCCGTGATTTCCTCCACGGCATGGCTTGCAGCAATAGAGCCCAGGCCCCCTTAACTCCCACCCCAGTGTATTTCATGTCATTCGACACGCTCAGGCCATGAGCCTGGACTCTGGTACCTGGATGCAGGGTCCCCAGTGAGTGACACTGATGTGGCCAGCATAGGCTCCTCCCCTTCCTACCTACCCTAATCGACTGTAAAATAAGGAAAGTGCCAGTCTTTTCCTCATCGAGATGCTGCATCATGGTGCAGACACAGAGCATCTCTGAGCCATGCCTGGGACCTGGGAGCCCTCCTCACCGTCACCGTCTCAGCTCATTTGGAATGCTGAGAGCAGGGCGTGCTCTCCCCTTCTCTCAGAAAGACCTCTGCAAAACTCAGCAGCGGGTCCTTCCTCATCTGGAGCCCTGAGCCAGATCAGCCTGCTTCCTTGTGGGATCCCAGGGATTGAGCCTGGTGTGTCTCGCTCCGAGTCCCTCCTCCCTCCCTCCCAGGGGCTGCTCTGGAAGCCTTGCTGGCATTCCTGTCCCTCAGGTAACCAGGATTTCTCACTGCTGTGAACATCAGCCATGATTCAGAAAGGAGGTAGAATTGGCGTAGGATCCTGAAGGAGCCTGGATAGCAGGACCCCCCCGAAGGGTGTGCCCCGTGGTAAGGAAGGAAGTGAGTTTGGGCGAGCTTTGGGTTGTGCTGGGACGGTGGGTGGGAAGGTGGAAGCGTGGGAGATGATGGAGGGTGGCACTCCGAGGTCCCACAGTCACGGGGAGACACATGGCACCTTAGAGCAGGGGGCGAGGTGGACAGCAGAGTGCCCAGGGAAGCGCCGTGGTAGGGAGGCCAAAAGGGGCTATTTCTTTGTTGAGATGAGACTGGAACCCAAAGTGGGAGGGTGGCGGAAGGGCAAAGGGGGAAACACATGACCATAGTGCAGAACAGAGTCTCAAGGTCTAGGCAACCAACCAGGTTATTAGAGGTGGTGCAGACTCCCAGGGGCTCCGAGGCCAGGACCTGGGGGCCTGCGAGCATCAGTCTGAGAACAGCACCACCCTGATACGGATAAGGAGAAGCTCCCTCTGCTCTTAGTTCAATCATCAGACGCCTTCAGCGAACCCATGGACAGGCTGGACGGAAGCTTCTCCTCCCTGCACCTGGGATTGTGCAAGTCTCTGAAATTCTTTGACATCTTTTGGAAAAGCACTTTTAATTATAAGGCAGTTGTTTTCCAGTATTTTCAGTTTGAGATATGCTCACTAGTCTGTGAGCTTCTGGAAATCTGGGACCATATCTCACCACGCCTTGCTCCAGCCATCTCCTGGGAAGCACAGCCCACCCTAAGGGCTCATTAAAACCTTCCTGAATGAATACACTAGTACAGCCGCTGTGGAAAACAGCGTGGAGATGCCTTAAAGAACTAAAAGTAAATCTATCATTTGATCCAGCAATCCCACTACCGGGTATCTACCCAGAGGAAAAGAAGTCATTATTTGGAAAAGATACACACACATGTTTATAGCAGCACAGTTCACAATGGCAAAATCGTGGAACCACCCAAATGCTATCAATCAACAAGTGAATAAAGAAACTGTGGTATATATATATACAGTGGAATACTACTCAGCCATAAAAAGGAATGAATTAACAGCATTTGAAATGACCTGGATGAGACTGGAGACCATTATTCTAAGGGAAGTAACTCAAGAATAGAAAACCAAACATCGTATGTTCTCATTGATATGTGGGAGCTAAGCTATGAGGACACAAGGCATAAGAATGATACAATGGACTTTGGGAACTTGGGGAGAAGGGTGAGAGGGGGGCGAGGGATAAAAGACAACATATATGGTGCAGTGTACGCTGCTAGGGTGGTGGTTGCACCAAGATCTCACAAATCACCGCTAAAGAACTGACTCATGTAACCAAAAACCAACTGTATTCCAATAACTTATGAAAAAGTAAAATAAAATAATTTTTTAAAAATAAAACACACACACACAAAATCCAGAGGCTGGCTTTGTCGTCTTCACACTGGAGAGTGCCGTCTGTGCAGGGCATTCCTGCATGCCCGTTGTTTGAGGTCTCCATGTCCGTTGTTGCATGAGTGTCCGCGACCCGCCAGCAGCCACCTGCACATTTCATTAGCTGAGTCACTCTCCTCTGGCCCATTAATCCAGCTGTTAAATACAGGACTTAACACCACACCAAGCCACTTATCTGCTGAGTCCTGGGCTCTGGCCCCTCTGCTTCCCCCACGGCGGTTGAGGATGTCATTAACGCTTCACATGCAGCCTCACTGCTCTCCTGCTCTGCGTGTTAGCCAGAACTGCCCGGCCTAAGATCTGCTCCCCCAGAACCCCCAACCCTTACCGACCTCTCCCTTCTCCCCCTTTCTGCAGCAGACGTGGAGAGCCTCCACTCACACGTGCCCTGGGCTTCAAGATCAGGCCTTTGGCTGGGACGTCAGTTTTATTGAGGGCTTCATGGCCTCCTTCAATATCCACTCAAATCAGTGGCCTGGAAGATACTGCTGACCCACTGTGTGACGGGCTGGTGGCTGTGTCTGCATGAGCAATTAGTCCATTGACTCAGCAGAATCACCGAATGTCCCCAGAGGGGTCTCTGTGTGGTCCGGTCCCCCATTTCAGATGAGGATCTGAGGCCCCAAGAGAGCAAGCGTTGGGCGGGGTCAGGCCTCTAGGGGCGTCTCCTGCTCCCAGAGCAAGGCTTTTCCACTGCGCCACAGCAGCTGCTCCCAGCCTGGCTGGCATGTGGGCCTGGCTTGTCCTTTCCAGGGCAGTTGGTAGGAGCTGCACGCTTTCTCCTAAGGGTCCAGTCACAGGGATTTCCTGGTCTAGTTGCCATGACTATGGTGGTAGATTGTATTTTCCCAGAGACAGCCACAACACTACTGTCCATCATTGTTCATCATGTAGGTTCTTTGGAAGTTGGCTTTCTCCCTCACCCAGTGAAGGGGTGGAACGTATTTCCTCTTACCTGGCCCTGGGCTGGTCCTGGGGCTGTTTTAACCAATTGCATGCAGCAGAGAGGATGCCCGGCCGTCCATGGCATAGCCCTTACCTGCTTGCCATTTCCACTTCCTGCTTCTTAGAACACTGACTTCTGGTGGCATTTCCTCTCAGTGCACATCTGCCGTGCTGTGAGAGGCCTATGACATGTGGAGAGGTCACATGATGGCCCCAGTGGAGCTCTCAGCTGACAGCCAAAGTCAACTGGCAGCCACGTGGAGGCACCACACCGGATGTCCAGCCCAGTCAAGCCTGTAGGTAGCACCATTGGACTGCATCTGCAGTGAGATGCTTAAAGTGAGAGCTGCCCAGCTAAGCCCTGTCAAGCCCTATGCCCACAAGAAATAACTGATGGTCATTGGGAGCCACTGAGTTTTGGGGTGGCTTATTACACAGGGTGGCCTGTTGTCCATGCTGGCGGTCAGCAACTGTAGCCGCACCAGGCAGATCCTGGTACCCGCGGTAGACAAGGCCATGCTGAAGTGGAACCCAGGAGACCTGGTTCCAGCCTGGCTCAGCTACCGGCCAGCAGTGTGACCCTGAGCAAGTCCCTTTGCCTAAGTCTCAATGTCCTCATCTGTTAAGTGGGGATTTGCCACTCATTTGATATGGGTTTTGCCTGAATGTGGTCATTTGCTTATCTCGATTGCTAGAACCCTGGGTTGGTGACGTAATTTTGAGGCTGGTTAATTTTGCTCTGTTCTGCGGCCTCACCCGGGTTCTCTTCCTGGGCCAAATGAGCCACATGGGTCCCTGGCTCAGCCCAGGGAAAGGCGGATTGGTGTGAACCCACAGCTGCATACTTCCACAGTGCTGGGTATGTGGACACCAAGGTTTCCCCATAGGAGCTCTGTCAATAATCTGTTAACGTCTCTGGAACTCCATTTTCCCTCCTGTGAATCTGAATTCCACCCTGCCTCTGTTCCTTTTCATGTGGAGTCCAGCCTGCAGTTCTGCACTTCTGGAATTCCTTTGTTTGAACTTCTTGAAGTCCAGAATCTAGTGCTCAGCTCTGTGTGGGGAAGCTCTTGAAACGGTTGAAGTCTCCATCCTTTTTTACCTCTAGCTCCTAAGGGCTGTAGCCCCTTCTGATCAGGCAAGACTCTCATTCCATGCCCCTTCCTTGGAAAGACAGCTGTGCAAGAGGAAAAGCACGTGGGAAGCAAGCCTGGAGACTGGGGGATCATCCTGGCTCTGTCACCAGGCCTTGGAGGACCTTTATCTATAAAGTGATGGAGTCATCAGTCCATCCCCTCAGCAAACATTTACTGAGCATGGAGTTTGTGCAAGCCACCCTGGAAGCCAGGTTCGGTGGTGGCAAAGAAAGATGCCATCCCTGTCCTTATGGCGCTTAGGCTCTAGAGGGAGTCCAGCATTCAAGAGTTCGTCACCTGTGTAAGCAGGACACAGAGGAGAAACACAGAGGCTAAAGGAGCAATAGGAGGTTGCTCTGACCTGGCTTGGCATGTGCTGATCTGAGAACACCAAGGTGTCTATAGAATGGGTGGAAGTGGGCCCATACTGTAGAATGGAGGGTAGCAGAGGTCAGCCAGGTAGACCAAGCAGCATGTGCAAAGGCCCTGAGGCCTGGAGTGGCTGGAGAGGAAGAGAAAGAAACGCAGGTGAGGCTGGCAGGCCGAGTCACTGGTGAGCACCTGGGGCAGCCAAGCAGCTGATTTTGGATTTTATCCAAAGAGCAATCTGATATTTTTTAGTATATTTAATTAACATACAGTAAAATTCATTCTTTGTGGTGTTTTAACAAGTGCACAGTCATGAACCCACCACCACAGGCAAGACGTAACAGTTTTATCACCCAAAATGTTCCCTCCTCTGCCCTTTACTGCTGCTAACCACTAACCTGCTCTCTGCTCCTATAGTTCCGCCATTTCCAGAATGTCGTATAAATGGAATTAAACAACATACAGTATAGCTTCAGGATCTGGCTTCTTTCGCTTAGCACAGAGCACTGGAGATGCTCTCGTGTTGTTCCATTGGTCAGTAGTTTGTTCTTTTTTTATTGCTGAGTGAGTGGTGCTGCCTTGTGTGGATTTATCACAGGGTGCTCATCTGTTCCTCAGATGAGGGACATTTGGGCTGTATCCAGTTTTAACTGTATCCAGTTATTATGGTGAAAGCTGCCATATACATTCACATACAAGTTTTTGTGTCCATAAGTTTGTGTTTCTCTTGGGCACATGCCTAGGAGTGGGATTGCTGGATCACATGGTAGCTGCATGTGGGACCTCATTAGAAATTGCCATACTGTTTTCCAAAGTGACTGTGCCATTTTGCATCCCCACCGGCAGTGTCTAAGGATTTCAGTTGCTTCACATCCTTGACAACACTTTAAACAGTCTTTGTAATGTTTGCCATTCTAGTGGATGGGAATGTGGTGTCCACACGCACGTGCCCGAGGCCCTCTGGGCACAAGACAAGGTCTTGTGGCAGGAAAGGCAGAAAGTAGACCCAGCCTCCAGGTGGTTAAGAGGCATACTATTGAGCAGAGAGGAAGGTGAGAGGAGCAGACATATTCTATTTAATAGTTTAGTAGCTTCATTTAATAGACTGGCACGAGGGCTTCTAGTTGAACACTTGCCTCAGGCCCCCAAATGGTAAAGGCAGAACTGTTTTTTATTTTCGGGAAAGGTTAATGCAGCCTTGGTTGGTTTGGGGGAGACGAGAGAGAGAAGTGAATGTCTCCAGGTGACTTTGGCTTCCTTCTGCCTGTTCTGAAACGCAGCAGGAAACTCATGTCTCTCTCCCCCTGGCTCTCTGGCCCTGGGAGGTCCACCTGTCATGACACTGCCTAGACTTGGTGGCCATTTTTTCTGTGCTTCATGCTGGAGCAGCCCATCTAGAGGGTCTGAGGGTAGCAAGCTCTCCTGTCCACATGAGAAGCAGATCCTAACCTGGACTTTTAGCAAGCCCTCCTCCACCTCCTGCCCTGGCCCAGGGGCTTTAAGTGCACTCATTGAATCAAAGTGAATAAAAATTCAGAATTTGCTAACTCAAAATTCAGCTACAAGAGCCTGAGGTCCAACCCCACTGTGCTTGGTCTAATCAAACAACAAGGGGGGAAATCACAAAGATAGGCACCTTCTCCCAGGCTCCAGAGGGCGCTGTCTCTAGAACACACTCCACAGCTTAACTGGGATTGGCTACTGATATAGTTTGGCTGTGTCCCCATCCAAGTCTCTTCTTGAATTGTAGTTCCCATAATCCCCACGTGTCATGGGAGGGACCCAGTGGAAGGTAATTGAATCACAGGAGCAGTTACTCCCATTCTGTTGTTCTCGTGATAATGAGTTCTCATGAGATCTGATGGTTTTATAAGGGGCTTTTCCTCTTTTGCTTGGCACTTCTCTTTCCTGCCACCACGTGAAGAAGGACATGTTTGCTTTCCCTTCTGCCATGATTGTAAGTTGCCGAAGGCCTCCCCAATCATGCTGAAGTGTAAGTCAATTAAATCTCTTTCCTTTATAAATTATCCAGTCTTAAGTATGTCTTCATTAGCAGCATGAGAACAGATTAATGCAGCTAGTAAGACTACAAATGTAACTTCCCCACAACACACACTGCCCAACATCACCTAATTTGTTCTAGACGCTCCCATGGGCAATCCAGGTAACCATGTATATGCAAAAGAAGATAGGTCTGCAGTGGGGGAAATGGTAGTTGTTGCTTACTCAGATTTTGAACAATGATTCTTTTCAAGGTTCTTGAGCTGCCCTCCACATCACCCCTGCTATCACCAAGAAACTGACACCTTCCGTTAATCTCCAACAAAAACAGCAGGGATTTCAAAACAAGGGGTCCGATTTTCAGCTATCCCTGACTGCCAAGTGACACTTGAGCAGGTTTGGCTCCATGGGAGACGGGGCCAGGAGTGGGCCCTGCTGCCCGCAGACCAGGGCTCCCAGTCTCTGGGATAGATGTCGAGGTGGAGATCCATTTTAGGATGCTTACTCCAGCAGGATCCACATCCTGAGAAGTCCTGCTGTGACGGAAGAGCCCTGTGAAAATATCTCTTGACAAGGAGAGGGTTTGGGGAGACACATACAGCACTCAGCTGTCCTTCTTATTTTTCAATGCCAATGATAACAAGGCTAAAGAAAAGAAGTCAGGAAGAAGCCCTACTCTCCAAAATGCTGTGGCATTGTTAAATGAATCCAATTACTATGTTGGAGCAACTCCAGAGAGCATCCCACCCACCTGTTATTTCTTCTTATATCACGCAGCTCAGGTCATGTTCTCTAAGAAAAGAATACAAACTGTGTAATAAGAAAAACAGCTTGAGTTAAGAGAAAGACAAGCACTGGAAGGCCACGTGTGGTTAGAGCAGCTCAGGTTGCTGCAGGGTCGCCTTCAGCCTAGGCAGAGGAAAGCATCTGAAAGCGCAACTCCAACCTCCTAGTAAAGTGTCAGTGAGATCCCAGGAGAAAGGCAAACACTGTCAGTGGCATGGGAGAATCGAGTAATAGAAGAATAGGCATGCCAGAGCCTGGGAGGAATGGCCACCCACCTGCTGGTTTGCCCAAGCCCCTTGTCTGCATGCACCTTCCTCTCTTCATACCTCTAAGAATCCAACCCAGGAAAGAAGAGGGACAGACCCCAAATTAACAACTTAATCTTAAGACCCTGGAAAAGGGTCTTACTACCTTATTACCTATTACCTTAAGACCTACTACCTTAAGACCCTGGATAAAGGAAGAAGAGTAAAATCAACCTTATCCATTGCAGGTGGGA
This sequence comes from Nomascus leucogenys, assembly GCF_006542625.1. Taxonomy (NCBI): domain Eukaryota; kingdom Metazoa; phylum Chordata; class Mammalia; order Primates; family Hylobatidae; genus Nomascus; species Nomascus leucogenys. Next base: position 139,132,197 of record NC_044402.1, on the reverse strand, counting down.
TTGTAAGATGCTGCAGCCACTGTAGGAAACAGTCTGGCAGTTCCTCAAATGGCTCAACACAGAGTTACCACAGATTCCACTCCTAGGTATACGCCCAAGAAAAATGAAAACATATGTGCACATGAACACTCATATATGTACTTATGTATCATGTTCATATGTTCATAGCATCGAAAACTACAGCAAACATTCAGCATTAGTTGGCTTCTAGCCAACTTAGTGAGATTACCTCACAGTAGGGCCTGTTTGCATTAATTCCTATAACTAGAGATATCATCACAAACTCCAAGGTATGCTAAAAGGCAAGAAAAAAGAGTCTAAAAAGACAAATCAAGCATCAGAACAACAGACTTTGGAATTCTCATAGAGGGATGATTGAAATAGTAAGGGCTGTAATGGAAAAAGCAGGCAACATACAGGAACAAGTCAGCCCTGTAAGCAGAGAAATGAAAACTCTAAGAAAGAATCAAAAGGAAATGGTAGGAGTAAAAAGCACCATAGCAGCAGTGAGGAATGCCTTTGCTGTGCTTATCCACAGACTGAGCACGGCTTAGGAAGGAAATCAGTGAGGCTGAGGAAATGTCCATAGAAACTTCCAAAACTGAAACGTAGAGAGAAAAAGGAATTTTAAAAAACAAAGAATAATCCAAAAACTGTGAAACAATTGCAAAAGGTGTAATATACATATAATGAGAATCCCAGGAGGAGAGAAACGAACAAAAGATCTATTTGAAGTCATAGTGGTTGAGGATGTTCCAAAGTTAATGAAGGACACAAAACCACATGTCCAAGAAGCTCACAGAACACAAAGCAGGATAAATACCACAATGTCTACCTAGGCATATCACACTCAAATTGCAGAAAACCAATGACAAGGAGAAAATTTTGAAGGAAGCCAGAGGTTAAAAAAAAAAAAAAAGAGAGAGAGAGAGAAAGAAACACATTACCTATAGAGAAACAAAGAGAAGAACTACATCAGACTTCTCTTCAGAACCATGTAAGTAAGAAAAGAGGAAAGTAAAGCTTTGGAAGAAAGAAATCACCAAACTAGAATTCTATGTCGAGAAAAATTATCCTTAAAACGTGAAGGAGAAATAAAGGCTTTCTCAGACAAACAAAAACAGAGGTCAGCAGACCTGCCCTCCACAAAATCCTAAAAGAAATTCTTCAGGGAGAAGAAAAATCATATAGGCCAGAAATTCAGATCTACATAAAGAAAAAAGTATTAGATAAAAATAAACGAAGATAAAATAAAACTGCCTATTCTTTCCTATTTTTAACTGGTCTAATAGGTAATGGTTTGCTCTAAGTAATAATTAATAATGTAGTTTGTGATTATAACATAGATAATTGAAATAGATGACAGCAATGTTATAAGGGATGGGAGGGAGAAAGTGAGAATACTCTTTTATAAGGCACCTACACTGCCACGAAGCTATAGAGTGTTATTTGGAAGTGGACTAGATCCATTACAAATGTATGTTGCAAACTCCATGGCAACCACTAAAAAAAATTAAGTATATAATGGACATGCTAAGAAAGGAGACAACATTTAATTATACAAAATGCTCAATTAAAACAGAGAAAGCAAAAAAGAGAGCAAGATAAAAAATGAAACAAAGAACATCTCAATTATTAGAAAATAATTATGAACATGGTAGATATTAATCCAACTATATCAACAACGATCTCTCTTAATGTGCATGATCTAAATACACCAGTTAAAAGACAGGTTGTCAGAGTAGATTAAGAAACCAGACACAACTATATGTTGTCTGCAAGAAAGCCACTTTAAATGTAAACACACACATAAATGAATGGATGGAGAAATGTATACCATGGTAACATTAATAAAGAGAAAGCAATAGTATCCATATTAATTTCAAACAAAGTAGACTTCATAATAAGGAAAATTAACACAGATAAATCAGGGCATTACATAATGATAAAGGGATCCATTCTCCTAACATTCCTGGAAGAGGCAAAGCTGATAGAATTATAGGGAAAAACATAGAAATCTACTAATAGAGTTGGAGATTTCAACATCCCTCTTTCAGTGATTGGTAGATCCAGCAGACAGAAAATCAGTAAAATTACAGTTGAACTGAGCTACAATTAATCAGCTGGACCTAATGGACTTTTTTTTTTTGAGACATAGCCTCACTCTGTCACCCAGGCTGGAGTGCAGTGGCACGATCTAGGCCCACTGTAACCTCCGCCTCCTGGGTTCAAGCGATTCTGCTGTGTCAGCCTCCCCAGTAGCTGAGATTACATGTGTGCGTCACCATGACTGGCTAATTGTTTTGTATTTTTATTAGAGATGGGGTTTCACCATGTAGGCCAGGCTGGTCTCGAACTTCTGACCTCAGGTGATCTGCCCGCCTCGGCCTCCCGAAGTGCTGGAATTATAGGCATGAGCCACAGTGCCCAGCCCTAACTGACATTTATAGAAGACTTCATTCAATCACAGCAGAATAGACATTTCTCTCAAGCTCACATGGAACATTTTACTCAGGTAGACCACAGTCTGGGCCCTAAAATGCACCTTAACATATATTTAAAAATATAAATCTTGCAAAGTATGTCAGCCACAAGGGAGTTAAACTAGAAATCAATAATAAAAAATAGCTGGAAAAATCCCAGAATATTTGGAAATCAAACAACACACCTCCAAACAACATATGTGTCTCATGGGTCAGAACATTGCAGATAACCTGTGTTGCCTAATCAAAGAAGATCAAGATGCTTACAAGAAACAATCCTTTCAATATATCAAGAACAACTTTAACTCCAGACATGACAGCAGAGATGTATAAGAAAACTCACGCTGCTATATGACAAAATACAGTCTGAGAGAAGCCCAAAAAAGAAGTTAAAAGAAGAGGTGGAACCATTCCACAATATCCCTTGCCCAGAAGAAAGAGCAGGTAGCTCAAAAGAAGGCAAGCTTCTCTAGAGCCCATGAGTGGACTGCTGAGATGAGAGCTAAACCAAACCATAATTGTCTATAAGGACTTTGAAGATAAAGACAATAAACTTGCTGACAAATAACTAAGTCAGCTAACAAATAAATAAGTAAATAGCATGTGTCAAACAAGAAGTCTAAAGAGAAATATTTTGAAATAAATGAAAATATAACCCATCAAGATGTGGGGAATGCAGGGAAAGCAGTGCTCAGAAGAAACTTGATAGTAGTTAATGCACATAATAGAAAGGAAGAAATACCTAAAATAAGTAACCTAAGCTTCCCCTTAGGAAATTAGGAAAAGAAGAACAAATGGATTCCAAAGTAAGGAGAAGAAAAGAAATAATAAAAATTAGTGCAGAAGTTAATAAAATTGAAAACAGGAAATCAACAAAGAAAATCAACAAAACCACAAGTGGGTTCTTTGAAAAGTCCAATAAATTTGACAAACCTCTAGTCAGGCTAACCAAGAAAAAGAAGAGAGAAGATACGTATTATTAATATCATAAACAAAAGAAGATGATCCCCACTGATCTCATACACATTAAAGGACAATAAAGAAATACCGTGATGAACTCTTTGCCCACAAATTTGATAATTGAGATGAAATGCGTTTTATCAGAGTTTTGCAGTTTTGTAAGACACAAACTAACAAAATTCCCGCAAGAAGAAATAAATAATCTGAATAAGCCTATAAATATTTTTAATTGAATGAATAAATAACAATCTTCGGAAAAGACCGCACCAGACCTAGCCAGTTTCACTGATGAATTCTACCAAACATTTAAGGAAGACCTACTGCCAATTCTCTACAAACTCTTCCAGAAAAATAGAAGAGAAAAAAAATCACTCTCTAATTTATTCTATAAAGCCAACATCACCCTGATGCCAAAAATAAAGAACTACAATAAACTACAGATCAATATCTCCCATGCATAGGCACAAAAATTCTCAATAAAATTTTAGCAAATCAAATTCAACCGTGCATAACATGAATTATACATCGCAATCAAGCGGAATTTATTGCATGTATTCAAGGCTGATTCAACATTAAAAAATGTTTTAATGTAATTCATCATATCAACTGCTAAAGAAGGATGATTATATAATCATCAATTGATGAAAAAAAAAACTGTTGACAAAACCAACATCCATTCATGATCAAAGCTCTTAGTAACCTAGAAATGTAAGGGAATTTCCTCAACTTGATAAAGAATACCTACAGAAATCCAACAGCTAATATGATACTTAATGGTTAGAAACTGGATGCTTCCCCCAAAATTGGGATCGAGGCAAGGATGTCTTCTCTTACCACTATTTATAATTAACATTTTTACCAGAAGTCTTAGCTAGTGCAATAAGACAACAAATAGAAATAAAAGAAATACAGATTGAGAAGGAAGAAATAAAACTCTTTATTCTCAGATGATGTGATTATCTATGTAAATAAAGTATGCTAAAGAATCAACAACAAAAAACCCTGGAACTAGTAAATGATTATAACAAGGTCACAGGATATAAAGTTAATATGCAAAAATCAATTGCTTTCCCATATACCCACAATGAACAATTTGAATTTGAAATTTAAAATTAAAAAATTCATATGAGTATAAAAACTAAATACTTACGTACAAATCTAACAAAATATGTACAAGACCAATATGGGGAAAACTACAAAAATTTGATAAAAGAAATCAAAGAAGTTCTAAATCAATGGAGATATATTTCATATTTATGGATTGAAAGGCTTAATATTGTTAAGATCTCAATTCTTATCAACTTGACCTATGCATTCAGTGCAATCCTGATCAAATTCCCAGTGAGTTATTTTGTGGATATTAATAAACTGATTAAAGCTTACGTGAAAATTCAAAACACTCAGAAGAGTCAACACAATACTGAAGAAGAACAAAGTCAGAAGACTGACACTACCCAACTTCAAGACTGACTATAAAGCTATAGTAATCAAGACAATTAGTATTGGTGAAAGAATAGACAAATAGATCAATGGAACAGAATAGACCCACACAAATATAGTCAACTTATCTTTGACAAAAGTGCAAAGGCAATTCAATAGAAAAAGCATATTCTATTCAAAAATGATACTGGAACAAATTGGCATCCATATGCAAAAAAAAATCTAGACACAAACTTTATGTCTTTCACAAAAATTAACTCAAAATGGTCATAGAGCTAAATATAAAATGTAAAACTATAAAATTTCTGGACTATCACATAGCAGAAAAATCTAGGTGACTCTGGGTTTGGCAATGAGTTTTTAGATACAACACCGAAAGCACAACCTATGATAGAAAAATTAATAGTTTAGGCTTCGCTAAAATTTAGAAATTCTGCTATGCTAAAGATACTATTAACAGAGAAGAAACAAGCCACAAACTGAAAGAAAAATATTTGCAAAAAACCTAACTTATAAAGAACTTATAAAGAACAAAATATACAAAGAACTCTTAAAATTCAAATCTAAGAAGACAAACAACTCCATTTAGAAATGGACAAAAGACTTGAACAGATATCTCATGAAATAAGATGTACAGGTGGTGAATTAGCATATAAAAAGATGTTCGTATCCATTTGTCACTACGGAATTGTAATTAAAACAACAATAAGACACCACTATTCACCTGTTACAATAGCTAAAATCCAAAAAGCTGACAATTTCAAGTGCTGATGAGGGTTCAGGGCAACAAGAATTCACATTCGTTATTGGTAGGAATGCAGAATGGTACAGCCACTTTGGAAGGCAGTTGGCCATTTCTTACAAAGCTAAATATAGTCTTACCCTAAAATCCAGCAATTGTGCTCCTAGGTACTTAACCAATTGAATTGAAAAAGTATATCCATACAAAGACCTGCACAAAAATGTTTATAGCTATCTTATTCATAATTGCCAAAAACTGGAAGAAGCCAAGATGTTCTTTAATAGGTGGATGTACAAGCCAACGGGTACATCAATACAATGGAATATTATTGAGCAACAAGAAGAAAACCACAGAACTGTGAAGACAGGGAGGGACGTTAATTGCATATTGCAAAGTGAAAGAAGCCAGTCTGAAAAGGCTGTCATCAGTATTTCTGTAAATCTAAAACTGTTCTAAAAAAATGTGTATTCATTTTGTAAGAAGTTTTAAAAAGACGGAAAAAAACCCAGAAACTTTAGGAGGAAGTTATAGACTTTCTGAAACAGCATTAGATTGTCCCAGGGCTTGGAACTGGAGTTTGAGTCAGTCTTGCTGAGCTCCCAGGTGGCTTCTAATTCACACCACAACCTTCTGAGAGTAAGCGTTGGCTTTAATGCCCAGTTGTAAATAAAAGTCTGGAAGTCTGGTTACTGCGCTCCTTTTTACCCAAGAAGTCCTCATGACAACTTCCTTCCGGCTTTCTCAAATTCAAGGCTATGTTGTAATTGTCAATAGATTTCACAAGTCCATACCTAGTTCTGCCTTGACCATACACTCCCAAGCTCATCACCAGTGGTGCAGACTGCATGGTGCTTCCTAAGGCCATTCTCCACCTGCCCGTTCCGTTTCCAGCATGCACTGTGCCTGTACCACTTCCTGAAAGTCTCAAAGTCTCCTTGCTGTTTCATCAAAAGTTCATTTATCTGTTGTTTTTTTGTCAACTTGAAATACTTTAAAGTGTAACATACAAACTGTAAAGTACAGAATTTTTTTCAATGTTTATAGACATATAGACATAATTTATATTATTTTTTGTGAGAAAGAGTCTTGCTCTGTTGCCCAGGGTGGAGCACAGTGGCGCAATCACGGCTCACTGCAGCCTCGACCTCCTGTGCTCAAGGGGTTCTCCCATCTCAGCCTTTGAGTAGCTGGGATTACAGGCATGCACCACCATGCCCAGTAAATTTTTTTTTTTTTTTTTTTTTTTTTTGTAGAGACAGGGCCTTGCTATGTTGCCCAGGCTATTCTTGAACTCCTGAGCTCAAGTCATCCTCAAGCCTCAAACTCTCAAAGTGCTGGGATTACAGGCACGAGCCACAGTGCCTGGCCAATTTATATTCTTTATATATAATCTTAAGTGCATTCATTCATCTCAATGAATTTTTACAAATGAATAAACTCCTGTAACTATCACCAAACTCAAGATGCAGCACGATCAGCATTCCCGTTTTTTTTTGTTTTTTTTTTTTTAACTTGCCAGATGGACATAGAATGCATCTTTCTCATCTCTTTTTTTTTAAGTTTTATACACATTTCCAATGCAGTCCCGGCATTTTCAGCGCTCCATGTCTTGACTCACTGGCGTCCATTTTAAATGTTTCCTGCTTGCTGCCTGCATTGATTCAATGTTGCTTTTTACCAAAACAGAGGAACTAGAGTAAACTTCTTCAACTCAGAGGCTTCTATTAAGGGGGCTGAATTTATTAGATTGGTGCAAAAGTAATCGCAGTTTTTGCACCAACCTAAGAATTTTATGATCATGATTGCCACATGGTTTAACTTCAAAGCAATTCTGTGCTTTTTGCAGAGGGGAGCTGAGGCTTCATGGAGTTGAAGGTGAATTTCCCAGGCAGGTGGGAGAGGCTGTACTGAGAGGGCTCCCAGGGAACCCAGCTGCATTCAGCCCAGCACTGTCAGCAGTGAAAGGACTTACCTGACCACCCACAGGGGCTGCCTTCCACAGGCATGTTCTCACACTCCAGCCCGCATCAGACTCACCCACAGGGCTCTTCACAGCACAGGCTTCTGGGCCCTATCCCCAGGGTTTCTGATGCAGTAGGTCTTAGGGCCTCAGATTTTGCATATTTAACAGGTCCCCAGGTGATGCTGGTACTGCCTTTGGGGAACCCCACTCTGAGAACCGCTGTGTTGCAGGAAGCTGGGTCCCAGCAGTGATGTAGGGAAGAGCAGGCTGTGCTAAGTCTCCGTTAACAGAGCCGCCATCCGTGGCTCCTTCTGTCTGAGGTCCCTACTGAGGAGGGAAGGAATTCTTCCCAGAACTCAGCAACCCAGAAGCTTTCCAGGGCTCTGGTACCTCTTCGTGATCCGTGGTTCTGGAAGACTTGGAGTAAGAAACGTGCATAGGCAGCGAGGTCCTAAGGCGTCTTTATGGAGTCATTGCCTGGGATCATGGCCAAGGCTCAGGCTTCAGGGGCGGGAGCTCCAGGCTGACCACACTCCAGCTATTGACTGGGCAGGGGCAGGAGCTCCAGGCTGACCACACACCAGCTATTGACTGGGCAGGGGCGGGAGCGGTGCTCGCATGGTGCCTGGCACATAGCAGCTGTTACACTTTGCACACGTTTTGGCAGATTTTTCTTAGATGGCGGCATGCGGGTCGTGGAAGGAGCCCTCTTGTGAGCTAAACTGGGTTTGGACCACCTCAGCTCTCCCGAAAAATGGGCAGGGACTGGGAGCCTCATGGGTGTCATACTAAATTTGACCCAATGGCTGAGACAGAGTAAACAAGGGGTGGTCTCTCTGCCCCGAGTTCACCCTGTTACTAAGACCCTCGTCATATTGAATTTCAATGGCCTGTTCACCCATGCAGTTCTTCGGCTGGACCAGTGTTTCTCCATCTCGACACTGTTGGCACTTGGGCCTGCATAATCCTTTGCTTTGGGGGCGAGGCCGTCCTGTGCATTATAGGGTGTTTAGTGGCATCCCTGGTCTCTACCCACTAGATGCCAGCAGCAACTCCCTGACATCAAATCACGACAGCCAGAAATGTCTCTAGAAGATGTCCAGTGTCTCCCAGGGGCAGAATAGCTCCAACTGGTAACTGCTGAGTTAGACTGGGAGCTCCCAGGAGGGAGGAACCACACCTTCCATCCCTGCACCTCCAGGATTAGCACATAGTAGGTGCTCACTAAGGGGAAGTCGAATGTATCCAACTTGCCTGGTCAGATATTCAGCATTTCATGCTCATTATGACATTGGAGTCTCAAAAGCACCCATGAGGAAGACTCATGTGAGAGATGAGGAAACTGAGGCACTGCAGGTGGGGCCACTTGCTCAAGATCTCCTGGCTAATTAGCAATGGAGGCAGGACTTTAACTCCATGCTCTGTGCCTGACTGATTGGCCCTAAGACCAGGGTGACACCCTCTGTCCCACTGGCTTCCTCAGCACAGGAAAGGAGCTCATGCATGTGTCTGGACTCATGGCTTCAGGCAGGTCCCAATTTCTTTGTCCTTCCCAGCAGCCTTTCCATGGAGCACTTTGAATTCTGCGAGCCACAGCCTCCTAAGTTCACGTCGCTTTTTGAGGAATGACTTCAGCACTGAAACATGTTTCACATTTAAGGTTAGGCAGGCCCTGCTTACAGCGGGAGCTTACAAAATCTCCAGCCCTTCTGGGGAAGGATATAAAAGGTTGACTTGAATGTTATGAAAGCTTAGGAAAAAAGGAATGCTAATGATCATACAAAAATAGAATGCCAAAGGAAGCTATTGCCAAACTGAAACAGGACTCAGATTCTGGGATAATGGACACATGAATCACAGCAAGGGGAAAAAAGAAAAAAGTGAACTGGCGTTTCCCCTTTCATCGAAGTACTGATGATCATCAGATAAATCATGTTTGGAGAAGAATCAAAATGATTGGATTAAGTTTTACTGCAGTGTTTCTGACTAATCTTGGACCCGGGCAACCTAATTGAAAACTTACATCTGCACGGAGCTGGAGAGTTTGAACTCTCCAGGTTTAGTAACTCACCACTGCGAGGCAGGCACAGGCCCGGGAGTGCCTTCCTCCACATAACTGCATCGTACTGAAGACACAGATCCAAAAACTCGATTTTCCCACTATGATTTTACCCAGAAACTTCTCTGAATTCGTAGATTACAATCAGATAATTGTCCATGATGTGATCATCCCTTTGCCTGGCAGGCTGAAAATCAAGATACCCCAGCTCTAAGCAAGCATTCCTTTTTTTTTTTTTTTAATGAGAAAAGAGGCAACAATTTTTAAGTGACCTTGCTGTTTGCTTTTGTGAAGTGAAGTGATCTCCCCACTGCTGTGATTTTAATAAGCCCAAAAGTTCTCCTAGGTGCCCTCCAGGGAGGAATTTCATTCTTCATCTGCACTCAATGTTCCAGAAATACCCTGCACCCATGAGCAAATCCTAACATGACTTCCAACTTGGGAGAGGAATTTGCCAAGTAAATGAGTTGTTCTAACTGAATGTCCCGGGCCAAGGCTGGCTCCTGTGACGATGCTCTCAGCTGGGTCTAGAGGCAGACCCTGTGGTTGACAGGCTCCCAGATGTGCACCCCTGGGCTGAGCTCTTTAGCCCAATGCCCCTCCCATCCACTGAAAAGGCCTGGACCATTCCACAGGGGCCACCTTCCCTCTGTGACCCCCAGCCTCATGCTTCCAAAGGAGGGCAGGAGACAACAGTGTGTGGGGGCACAAGGGTAGAGAGGAGACAAAACGAGCTCACTGAGAAATGAGGCAGAGGCGTTGTGCAGGTGCCAAGGGCCTGGGTTTTCGACTCCCACAGAGCTGGGTAGGAACCCTGGTTCTTGTCTTTCCCAGCTGTGACACCCTCAGCAAGTTACATAAACCATGCAACCTCCAGATATCTCATCCATAAACCGGGTGTTGTCATGAGAATGGAATAACACGATGTGCTTAGTAAAATGGAATGTCAATTACATCCACATCCCGGCACAAATGAGTCCACGAAAAGCATGGTGCAAGTGGAATCTACAGTCACGTGTAAGTCTTGTTATATGCAAAAGACATTACTCCTTGCTGGGAGCCTCCACAGGACTCAACGTGCCACGCAGGCAGAAACAGTCCCCGCTGCCTTGTCCTTTGCACCTAATGTCACACTGACACGGAGGAGATACTCAGTAAACATTTGTTACGGGAAGGAAGAGCTTGTCACTGGCTCCCTTTTTCTTCCACCGCAACCCAAGTGCTATCCTCTGGGACCCCTCATCCCACCTTGCTCTGCACACATCTCACCTGGCCCTGTGCCCTCCTGCCACCTACTTGGGACATTTCCCCAACAAACCTGGTGTTCCGGGCTCGGAAACCGGCTGTCAGCATTGGTCCTGCCGCCGTCTGCCTGCCTGCTTCCGGGCGTATTGCCTCCCTTCTCAAAGCCTCAGTGTCCTCGTTTGCTCTTCCATGAGACAGTCACAGTGCGGGTTTGCAGCAGACCTACAGCTCTTGAACTGTACTCCACAAAATCCCGCGTGGTTCTCCCGCCAGAACCTCTGGAGGCCTCATCTCTGGGACCCCACCCTTCACATTAGCCAAGGCACACTAGTTTTTCAGTGAACAGCTGCTGAGAAAGACATTGCATCATTTCTAGGTGAAGTTTCATCCCTCTGGACTGAAAGGTTCCTCCTCAATTCTATCTGTGCTGCACAGGGCCCCATTTGGGACCATGAGGGATATGAGGTGTCCCAGAACGAGACCATTACTTCTTTCAGGACAAGAGGTTAATTCAGCAACGGGAACCCTGCTCTCTGCGAGAGGCTTCCCCACATCCAGAAGCCGGCCAGGCTCATGTTTCCTTGGGTAGCAAGACCTCCAGAGAGTCTGAGTCTTTCCTACAGGACACAGGCACATGCAGAGATGCTGGTCCGTTCTAAACTACCCATTCTAGGCCAGGCATAGTGGCTCATGCCTGTAATCCCAGCACTTTGGGAGGCCAAGGCGGGAGCATCACTTGAGGCCAGGAATTTGAGACCAGCCTGTGCAATGTAGTGAGACTCCCATCTCTACAAGAAAAGAAAAGAAAAGAAAAAAGTAGCCAGAAGTGCTGGTGTGCACCAGTAGTTCCAGCTACTCAGAAGGCTGAAGCAGGAGGATGGCTTGAGCCCAGGAGTTTCAGGTTACAATGAGCTATGATGGTGCCACTGCTCTCCAGCATGGGTTACAAAGTGAGATCCACTCTCAAAAAAAGCAAATAAATAATTTGAAAAAAATATTAAACTTTCCTTCAAAACATTCACCATCTCCTAAACTTTCTCTTCACCATTGCCCTAGAACACCTTACCTACTTCTCAGAATGAGCACCATTTTGCCCACCTCCTTGCCCACACTTCCTGTCAAGCCTTACACTATCCCCAGCAGCATCACTGACTTCATCACAAAATTGAGTGGCCACACACCTTAGACCATGCAGGCTACCATAACAAAATACCACAGGCTGAGTATTTATAAACAACAAAAATTGATTTCTCACAGTTCTGGGGGATGGGAAGTCCAAAGTCAAGATGGATTCGGTGTCTAGTGAGGGCCCACTTTCTGGCTCACAGATAGCACCATCATACATTCTCCTTTGTGACGCTGAGCGATAAATCCGACTTGCTTAACTATGGATGTGTACTCAGTGGTCTTCAATGATGGAGGGCACTGAGAAATTAAACTATATTATTTTTTGTTGAAATTAAACGATATTATTTTTATTGTTTTTCATCCTCTTTGTGTGGCAAAAGTGCATGGTACTGAGAGGTGACAACGTGCTAGCAGCCCTCGCTTGCTCTCGGCACCTTCTCGGCCTCGGCATCCGCTCTGGCCACACTCAAGGAGCCCTTCAGCCCGCCGCTGCACTGTGGGGGCCCCTCTCTGGGGCTGGCCGAGGCAGGAGCCAGCTCCCTTTGCTCCCGGAGAGGTGTGGAGGGAGGCACAGGGCTGCTCGTGGTGCTCGCGGGCCTGCGCCGGTTCTGGATGGGCATGGGATCACCAGCCCCGCACTCTGTGTGGCCAGCCGACACCTGCTGGGCTTGACAGGAGGCTGGCTCCCATGCGTGGACCCCCATTCTCTCTTCGCAGGGTCATTGGCCACAATGGCGGGTCTCCCTCTCTTTCTTGCTTCCCCACTCTTCCTCTTGGTTGTCTGGGATGAGCTCCCTCTGGGCTGCCAGAGTGTCCGGGCTAGGTGCCACAAAGTCCCACTGCAGCACCAGTGAGCAGTGAAGCCAGCTGGGTTTCTGGGACGGGTGGGGACTTGGAGAACTTTTCTGTCTAGCTAAAGGATTGTAAATGCACCAATCAGCACTCTGTCTAGCTAAAGGATTGTAAATGCACCAATCAGCACTCTGTCAAAACGGACCAATCAGCTCTCTGTAAAATGGTCCAATCAGCTCTCTGTAAAATGGACCAATCAGCAGGATGTGGATGGGGCCAGATAAGGGAATAAAAGCAGGCCACCCGAGCCTGCAATGGCAACCCGCTTGGGTCCCCTTCTACACCCTGGGAAGTGTATTCTTTAGCTCTTAGCGATAAGTCTTGCTGCTGCTCAGTCTTTGGGTCTGTGCTGCTTTTCTGAGCTGTAACACTCACCGTGAAGGTCTGCAGCTTCACTCCTGAAGTCAGTGAGACCACGAACCCACTAGAAGGGAGAAACTCGGGACACGTCTGAACATCTGAAGGAACAAACTCCGGGCATGCAATTTTTAAGAACTGTAATGTTCACTGCGGGTGTCCGCAGCTTAATTCTGGAAGTCAGCAAGACCAAGAACCCACTGATTCCAGACACAGTACTTTGACATCTTTTGCTCTATTTGCATTTCTATGTAACCTTATATATCCAGCCGCTTTAAAGCTACATATTATTCAACAAAGTTTAACACTTCAACACGTCAACAAAGTTTAGCATTTTTTATATTCATGAATTTTATCTTTTATTATAACGTGAGCTTTTTTCCACTTGATGCTTTTCAAATACTTTTGAAACATTAATTCTTAAATTTTTGCTTTGTGTTTGTGTCAACTAGATGCACTTTTCCCCCACTCTTCAATTTTTACTTTTATGTGTTAATACATTTTAAGTGTTACTTTTAAGCAATTCCTCCTCTTCCTCCTCATATTTATTGATATGGTGTTGAGCATCGATTTGCTTGGCACTGTTTGGTTCGTTTGATGTTTACAATCCTCAAAGGCACAGCTATGAGCTCTGCTTTTTGGTTGAGGTAATTAAGTAGCAGGGTAAAGACTCACAGCTAGTCAATGGCCAACTGAGATTCGAACCCAAATTTATCTGGTTCCAAAGCTCTTGCTGTGTTCCATGCTGCCTGGAGATTTTTTTTTCCCCACCAAATCTGAGACTGTCGGAATTTTGATTAGAAAGAGTGATATATCTATTTATAACTATAATGCTATTATGACAAGAAATCATTTGGCCCAATTTGCCTTTGGATAAATTGCGCGTGCCGAAAGGCCTTTGTCTTTTGGGCAAATTGGCTAATTGACAAATTACCAATTAGCCATTTTATTTGTTTTAATTTCCAGCTTTCTGTACTCTGTGTCTTTTAAGTCGTATGTGCCAGAACGGTGCTATGTGTATCATAGATGCTCAGTAATTATCTGTGGAATAAGTCACTGGTCTATAACGATATTGTTGCTGACAATCAACTTAAGAACCAAAAAACAAAACCTCTCTTTTAATTCCCCCTATATAGAATAAGTCGCTTTGCATGTTTCTCATTCTTCTTTAACAATCCCTGCTCTTTCTCCACCTTCTATAATTTACTCAGATGTAAATACCCAGACTCTGTATTAGTAAGTATTTTTCTCATGTAAAGTACACTTTGCAAGTTATTTTCACCTTTGTCCTTCCATTTTCTGCTTTGCTTTGGTGTATTTTCGGTTCCTCTCTAATGCTAATTTCAATATCCACCTCTAGTCCTATACGAGGACTTTCTATTTGGGAATTGTTGATTTTTATTTGCCCCCTGATGCTCTAGTGCAGGTTTGGAGAAACTCAGGAACGAGGAATGGTCGTGCAGTGTCTGAGCCTTTGCCCTCCTGAGAACTGCTTTTCAGTTGTTTCCATGCACACAGGTTGCAGTGCTCAGCCCTGCCCCATTCAGCTCTTGAGAGGCATTCTTCTGGCTCCAGCAGACTCAGATGGGAGAGAATGGAGACAGGGTCTCCAAAGCACTCTGGAATGCAGTGCATTCTGTAGGTTTTTCATTTGTTTGGCCGATACAGATGCAGAACATGCAATGCTATGCCTCCTCCCTGGCCCTCTGCCCCTCCTGCCTTGCCTCATGCTTTGAGAATTCCATCTCTTCTGAGTTGGAGGAGCCACCACCTCCCAGCGCCCTTCTTCCGTGTAATACTGGGTTGCACAATAGAAATCGTTACCCTCGTCTGAGTGTTGAGCTGGGAGGAGGGAGCAAGTATGGACTAGTAGGGTGGTGATTCACCTACTGTTTTGGCGACCCTGTGCTTGTAACCCATCACTGGGATAGGGCAGCACGTCTACATTAATGACTCAACCTCCTCCTATCCATTGGAATGTGAGGCTCCACTTCAGAGGGAAGAGAACACATCACCTGGAGCTGAGCTGCTCGAGCTTACCCTGCACCGTGAGAAGGCTTCATCAGCCGTTGTCCCCGGCAACCTCGACTGCTGATGGGTCTTCTACACTTCATTTGCTAGTCACACCGCCCTCTTGTGGTGGGGCTGGGGGAGTGTGCACACCGATTGGTTACTCGGAAGCATTCACATTTGCTATTTCCCTAGAAACATTTGTTAGGTGGCACAGGTGTCTCCTATAAGTTTCAGGGGACGTGAAACTCATAGAGAGCATATTCTCTCCTCAGACCCTCTTGAGCTTAAAAGGCCTTGTTTGGTTCATCCCTTTCATTCTTTGTTGAGGAGACCAAGGCCAAATCACCAAAGCATCTTGCCTAAAGCCTTTAAATTTTCACATCAAAACACAGGTCACTTTTCCAGGGTTCTTTCCCTTTACATTACAACCTGCACCTAATCACAGGAATTATTTCTGCCATTTAGATTTGGTGTGGCATCCAAGAAAAAACTGTCCTGAAGGGATTAGGATTCCAAATGTTTGGAAATATGCAGCAATTTGGCTTCTTCTGTGCATAATTGCAGTCTCCAGGCGACAGGCCGGGGCGCCCAGATGTGTGAGGACCAGGCTGCCCCACCCCCATGTGGATGTGTCTGCCCATGATGGGCACCCGCCAAAGCCTCCGCCTCTGCTGAGACCCAGACACACAGGGACCCTACAGGATGAGGACATGCAGCCCAGGTGGACACCAAAACCTGCTCAGTTTCTCCAGTGCCACCAAAACTGCTCCTTTAGCAAATTCAACCTATCTTGCACATTAAGCTTTAGATACTTTTAGCTATCGTCCAGTTTTACTAAATGTTTTAGCGTGTTGAGCCAAACCCACACACCTCTATTGTTTAGAATCTGAGCAGGAGAGTCAGAAGCCTAGATTCTCCAGCAGTTCTAGAAACTGGAGAGTTCTCAAAGCTTCAAACAATAACCTATATACTGCAAAACGTGTGAATGTGTACAAACCAATTTGTTAATTAGAATATTGCCTTAGTGCCAGGCATGATGGCTCGCTCCTGTAATCCCAGCACTTTGGGAGGCCAAGACAAGAGGATCGCTTGAGTCCAGGAGTTTGAGATCAGCCTGGGTAGTGTAGTGAGACCCCATCTGTACAAGAAATGTAAAAACCAGGTGTGGTGGAGCATGCTTGTAGTCCCTGCTACTTGGGAGGCTGAGGCAGGAGAATCGCTTGAGTCTAGGATGTCCAGGCTACAGGGAGCCATGTCACTGCACTCCAGCCTGGGTGACAGAGTGAGACCCTACCTCCAAAAATATATATATATTGCCTCAGAATTCACAACTTTTCTGGAAACTGAGGCTCTTGGGAAAGTATTTGTGTGCATGTGTTGGGGGTTTCGATACATTAATTTTTCACATGATGTTGCGTATGCATCGATGCAACATTTCAAGGTCTGGAATCCCTTTATTGGTTTAAGAATATTAAAAGTTAACTGAATTTTCTTTAAAATGATCATATCTGATATGTTTACATGAAAAATAATTTTTTCTTGAAATCTAGTAATTTTTAAAAAATAATTGAGGGGGTGGAGCCAAGATGGCCAAATAGGAACAGCTCCAGTCTACAGCTCCCAGCATGAGCAACTCAGAAGATGGGTGATTTCTGCATTTCCATCTGAGGTACCAGGTTCATCTCACTAGGGAGTGCCAGACAGTGGGCACAGGACAGTGGGTGCAGCGCACCATGTGTGAGCCAAAGTGGGGCGAGGCATTGCCTCACTCGGGAAGCACAAGGGGTCAGGGAGTTCCCTTTCCTAGTCAAAGAAAGGGGTGACAGACAGCACCTGGAAAATCGGGTCACTCCCACCCTAATACTGCGCTTTTCCAACGGGCTTAAAAAACGGCACACCAGGAGATTGTGTCCCGCACCTGGCTTTGAGGGTCCTACGTGCCCACGGAGTCTTGCTGATTGCTAGCACAGCCGTCCGAGATTAAACAAGGCGGCAGCGAGGCTGGGGGAGGGGCGCCCGCCATTGCCCAGGCTTGATTAGATAAACAAAGCAGCCAGGAAGCTCCACCACAGCTCACGGAGGTCCGCCTGCCTCTGTAGGCTCCACCTCTGGGGGCAGGGCACAGACAAACAAAAACAGCAGTAACCTCTGCAGACTTAAATGGAAGAGAGTAGTGGTTCTCCCAGCACGCAGCTGGAGATCTGAAAACAGGCAGACTGCCTCCTCAAGTGGGTCCCTGACCCCCGCACAGCCTAACTGGGAGGCACCCCCCAGTAGGGGCAGACTGACACCTCACATGGTCAGGTACTCCTCTGAGACAAAACTTCCAGAGGAATGATCAGGCAGCAGCATTTGCGGGTCACCAAAATCCACTGTTCTACAGGCACCACTGTTCTGCAGCCACCGCTGCTGACACCCAGGCAAACAGGGTCTGGAGTGGACCGCTAGCAAACTCCAGCAGACCTGCAGCTGAGGGTCCTGTCTGGTAGAAGGAAAACTAACAAACAGAAAGGACATCCACACCAAAAACCCATCTGTACATCACCATCATCAAAGACCAAAAGTAGATAAAACCACAAAGATGGGGAAAAAACAGAGCAGAAAAACTGGAAACTCTGAAAAGCAGAGTGCCTCTCCTCCTCCAAAGGATCGCAGTTCCTCACCAGCAACGGAACAAAGCTGGATGGAGAATGACTTTGATGAGTTGAGAGAAGAAGGCTTCAGACGATCAAACTACTCCGAGCTACAGGAGGAAATTCAAGCCAAAGGCAAAGAAGTTAAAAACTTTGAAAAAGAATTAGATGAATGTATTACTAGAATAACCAATACAGAGAAGTGCTTAAAGGAGCTGATGGAGCTGAAAGCCAAGGCATGAGAACTACGTGAAGAATGCAGAAGCCTCAGGAGCCAATGTGATCAACTAGAAGAAAGGGTATCAGTGATGGAAGATGAAATGAATGAAATGAAGTGAGAAGGGAAGTCTAGAGAAAAAAGAATAAAAAGAAATGAACAAAGCCTCCAAGAAATATGGGACTATGTGAAAAGACCAAATCTACGTCTGATTGGTGTACCTGAAAGTGACGGGGAGAATGGAACCAAGTTGGAAAACACTCTGCAAGATATTATCCAGGAGAATTTCCCCAATCTAGCAAGGCAGGCCAACATTCAGATTCAGGAAATACAGAGAACACCACAAAGATACTCCTCGAGAAAACTCCTCAACTCCAAGACACATAATTGTCAGATGCACCAAAGTTGAAATGAAGGAAAAAATGTTAAGGGGAGCCAGAGAGAAAGGTCGGGTTACCCAAAAAGGGAAGCCCATCAGACTAACAGCGGATCTCTCGGCAGAAACTCTACAAGCCAGAAGAGAGTGGGGGCCAATATTCAACATTCTTAAAAAATTTTCAACCCAGAATTTCGTATCCAGCCAAACTAAGCTTCATAAGTGAAGGAGAAATAAAATACTTTACAGACAAGCAAATGCTGAGAGATTTTGTCACCACCAGGGCTGCCCTAAAAGAGCTCCTGAAGGAAGCACTAAACCTGGAAGGAAAAAACTGGTACAAGCCACTGCAAAATCATGCCAAATTGTAAAGACCATCGAGGCTAGGAAGAAACTGCATCAACTAACAAGCAAAATAACCAGCTAACATCATAATGACAGGATCAAATTCACACATAAAAATATTAACTTTAAATGTAAATGGACTAGATGCTCCAATTAAAAGACACAGACTGGCAAATTGGATAAAGAGTCAAGACCCATCAGTGTGCTGTATTCAGGAAACCCAACTCACGTGCAGAGACACACATAGGCTCAAAATAAAAGGATGGAGGAAGATCTACCAAGCAAATGGAAAACAAAAAAAGGCAGGGGTTGCAATCCCAGTCTCTGATAAAACAGACTTTAAACCAACAAAGATCAAAAGAGGCAAAGAAGGCCATTACATAATGGTAAAGGGATCAATTCAACAAGAAGAGCTAACTATCCTAAATATATATGCACCCAATACAGGAGCACCCAGATTCATAAAGCAAGTCCTGAGTGACCTACAAAGAGACTTAGACTCCCACACAATAATAATGGGAAACTTTAACCCCCTACTGTCAACATTAGACAGATCAACGAGGCAGAAAGTTAACAAGGATATCCAGGAATTGAACTCAGCTCTGCACCAAGCAGACCTAATAGACATCTACAGAACTCTCCACCCCAAATCAACAGAATATACGTCTTTTTCAGCACCACACCACACCTATTCCAAAATCGACCACATAGTTGGAAGTAAAGCTCTCCTCAGCAAATGTAAAAGAACAGAAATTATAACAAACTGTCTCTCAGACCACAGTGCAATCAAACTAGAACTCAGGATTAAGAAACTCACTCAAAACCGCTCAACTACATGGAAACTGAACAACCTGCTCCTGAATGACTACTGGGTACATAATGAAATGAAGGTGGAAATAAAGATGTTCTTTGAAACCAATGAGAACAAAGATAAAACATACCAGAATCTCTGGGACACATTCAAAGCAGTGTGTAGAGGGAAATTTATAGCACTAAATGCCCACAAGAGAAAGCAGGAAAGATCCAAAATTGACACCCTAACATCACAATTAAAAGAACTAGAAAAGCAAGAGCAAACACATTCAAAGCTAGCAGAAGGCAAGAAATAACTAAAATCAGAGCAGAACTGAAGGAAATAGAGACACAAGAAACCCTTCAAAAAATTAATGAATCCAGGAGCTGGTTTTTTGAAAAGATCAACAAAATTGATAGACTGCTAGCAAGACTAATAAAGAAGAAAAGAGAGAAGAATCAAATAGATGCAATAAAAAATGATAAAGGAGATATCACCACCAATCCCACTATATACTACCAATACAAACTACCATCAGAGAATACTACAAACACCTCTATGCAAATAAACTAGAAAATCTAGAAGAAATGGATAAATTCCTCGACATATACACCCTCCCAAGACTAAAGCAGGAAGAAGTTGAATCTCTGAATAGGCCAATAACAGGCTCTGAAATTGTGGCAATGATCAATAGTTTACCAACCAAAAAGAGTCCAGGACCAGATGGATTCACAGCCCAATTCTACCAGAGGTACAAGGAGGAACTGGTACCATTCCTACTGAAACTATTCCAATCAATAGAAAAAGAGGGAATCCTCCCTCACTCATTTTATGAGGCCAGCATCATCCTGATACCAAAGCCGGGCAGAGACACAACCAAAAAAGGGAATTTTAGACCAATATCCTTGATGAACATTGATGCAAAAATCCTCAATAAAATACTGGCAAACCAAATCCAGCAGCACATCAAAAAGCTTATCCACCATGATCAAGTGGGCTTCATCCCTGGGATGCAAGGCTGGTTCAACATATGCAAATCAATACATGTAATCCAGCATATAAACAGAACCAAAGACAGAAACCACATGATTATCTCAATAGATGCAGAAAAGGCCTTTGACAAAATTCAACAGCCCTTCATGCTAAAAACTCTCAATAAATTAGGTTTTGATGGGACGTATCTCAAAATAATAAGAGCTATGTATGACCAACCCACAGCCAACATCATACTGAATGGACAAAAACTGGAAGCATTCACTTTGAAAACTGGCACAAGACAGGGACGCCCTCTCTCACCACTCCTATTCAACATAGTGTTGGAAGTTCTGGCCAGGGCAATTAGGCAGGAGAAGGAAATAAAGGGTCTTCAATTAGGAAAAGAGGAAGTCAAATTGTCCCTGTTTGCAGATGACATGATTGTATATCTAGAAAACCCCATTGTCTCATCCCAAAATCTCCTCAAGCTAATAAGCACCTTCAGCAAAGTCTCAGGATACAAAATCAATGTACAAAAATCACAAGCATTCTTATACACCAATAACAGACAAACAGAGAGCCAAATCACGGGTGAACTACCATTTACAATTGCTTCAAAGAGAATAAAATACCTAGGAATCCAACTTACAAGGGATGTGAAGGACCTCTTCAAGGAGAACTACAAACCACTGCTCAATGAAATAAAAGAGGATACAAACAAATGGAAGAACATTCCATGCTCATGGGTTGGAAGAATCAATATCGTGAAAATGGCCATACTGCCCAAGGTAATTTATAGATTCAATGCCATCCCCATCAAGCTACCAATGACTTTCTTCACAGAATTGGAAAAAACTACTTTAAAGTTCATATGGAGCCAAAAAAGAGCCCACATCACCAAGTCAATCCTAAGCCAAAAGAACAAAGCTGGAGGCATCACGCTACCTGACTTCAAACTATACTACAAGGCTACAGTAACCAAAACAGCATGGTACTGGTACCAAAACAGAGGTATAGACCAATGGAACAGAACAGAGCCCTCAGAAATAATGCTGCTTATCTACAACTATCTGATCTTTGACAAACCTGACAAAAACAAGCAATGGGGAAAGGATTCCCTATTTAATAAATGGTGCTGGGAAAACTGGCTAGCCATATGTAGAAAGCTGAAACTGGATCCCTTCCTTATACCTTAAACAAAAATTAATTCAAGATGGATTAAAGACTTAAATATTAGACCTAAAACCATAAAAACCCTAGAAGAAAACCTAGGCATTACCATTCAGGACATAGGCATGGGCAAGGACTTCATGTCTAAAACACCAAAAGCAATGGCAACAAAAGCCAAAATTGATGAATGGGATCTAATTAAACTAAAGAGCTTCTGCACAGCAAAAGAAACTACCATCAGAGTGAACAGGCAACCTACAAAATGGGAGAAAATTTTCACAACCTACTCGTCTGACAAAGGGCTAATATCCAGAATCTACAATGAACTCAAACAAATTTACAAGAAAAAAACAAACAACCCCATCAAAAAGTGGGCGAAGGACATGAACAGACACTTCTCAAAAAAAGACATTTATGCAGCCAAAAAACACATGAAAAAATGCTCATCATCACTGGCCTCAGAGAAATGCAAATCAAAACCACAATGAGATACCATCTCACACCAGTTAGAATGGCCATCATTAAAAAATCAGGAAACAACAGGTGCTGGAGAGGATGTGGAGAAATAGGAACACTTTTACACTGTTGATGGGACTGTAAACTAGTTCAACCATTATGGAAGTCAGTGTGGTGATTCCTCAGGGATCTAGAACTAGAAATACCATTTCACCCAGCCATCCCATTACTGAGTATATACCCAAAGGACTATAAATCATGCTGCTATAAAGACACATGCACACGTATGTTTACTGCGGCACTATTCACAATAGCAAAGACTTGGAACCAAGCCAAATGTCCAACAACGATAGACTGGATTAAGAAAATGTGGCACATATACACCATGGAATACTATGCAGCCATAAAAAATGATGAGTTCATGTCCTTTGTAGGGACACGGATGAAAATGGAAATCATCATTCTCAGTAAACTATCACAAAGACACAAAACCAAACACCGCATGTTCTCACTCATAGGTGGGAATTGAACAATGAGAACACATGGACACAGGAAGGGGAACATCACACTCTGGGGACTGTTGTGGGGTGGAGGGAGGGGGGAGGGATAGCATTAGGAGAAATATCTAATGTAAATGACGAGTTAATGGGTGCAGCACACCAATATGGCACATGTATACATATGTAACAAACCTGCACATTGTGCACATGTACCCTAAAACTTAAAAGTACAATAATTTAAAAAAAAGAAAAAGAAAATAATAATAATAATAATAATTTGTTCTTAGAGGCTCCTTTCGAAAAAAATGTTCCTGACCTTCAGAAGTCCACCTGCCCTGGTCTGCCAGCAGAACTGTAAAGAAGCATCATCCTCCCGGGGGCCAGAGGCTCCATGGCCCGTGCTGCTTCTCCTGCTGTGAACCCTGTTCCCGTTCCTCCCTGTGCCCACCTGTCCTTCCTATCCAGAGCCACCTGTTCCCCTTCCAGGGGCTGATGAGGACTTCTGCTCTGACCAACCCCTGAGGGTCCCTGCCCCAGTCATTGTTACCCTCCACTGAAATCACAGCTTGAAATGCTGTTCCCCGCACTGAGGCCTCCCTCCAGGAGGCTGGAGTCACGCCTGCTCTGCCCATCTCTCCTTACCCAGGGCCCAGCTGTGTTGGGCAAGCAGTGGTGTGAAAGAAATGGTAAAGGAGCCCCTGGGGGAAGAAGGGAGGGGGTGGAAGGCAAAAGAGGGGAGGGAGAGGGCTGAGAAAATGCAAAAGGAACAGGACCTTAGAAAGGAACAGGACCTTTCTCTTACAGAGTCTCTCTCTGTGTTCCAGAAAGAAGCACTGCTCCTTGATCATGGGGCCTTGCCGGGGAGCTCTCCTGGTCCCGCTGCCCCGCTGCTCCCCTGGACACACTTCTGCCCGTGCAGGGGCTCCTCCATTGGTGCTGCCTCTCACCCCACCCCCAACCCTCAACTCCGTGCTGTTTGCTCACCTGCCACTCCTCACCACCTCTCACCACGCCGTCACCACGGAGACCTGGACGATGCATCAGATCAGACAAGCTTGGAAAACCCCCTAGAACTCAGACAGAATGAAGAAATGAAGACGCTGAGAAGAAAGACTGGAGGTGCATGGAATAAGCAAGATAAAGTTCCAGGAGGATAGGATTTGGTTATCGGTGCACAGCAGGTCCAGTCGGGTGGGAACTCATGGTCGGAGATTAGATGCTGGGAAAAGGGCTTCCCAAGCTGAGTAAAGGTCGTAAAGGATTCACGGGGCACCAGGAAAAATGAATAGAATGCCCCACCTGCATTTATTCTGGTGAAATGTTTGAATGAAGAGGAAAATGTTCATCCATGTTGTCACATATAACAGGATTCTCTTCCTTTTTAAGACTGAACCATCCCGTTGTACATAAGACATTATGCGAAGGGAAACAGGTCAGCCACAGGACGTATTCTGTGTGATTCTGCTCATGTGAGGCATCTAAAGCAGTGAAGCTCTTAGACACGGGAAGTAGAATGGTGGTTGCCAGGAACTGGGGGAGTTCCGTGTGGTGGGCAATGATATAATGATTTTCCCATGTGAGAAAAAGGACAACTGCCTGTCCAACCTCAGACTGGTGCCACACTTGTTATTCTTGTTACTGACGTTTGCAGCCAGTGATGGTCTCAGAACAATGCTGTAATCCTCTCCATTTCTCCTTTACAAACCTTTGTCCTTCCTCACCTCCCCGGGTATGCACACAGCTTACTATGGCACGCGTGTCCTCACTGCAGTACTCTATTCCCAAATCAATCCCATTTTCTCTTACAGAGTCCCTCTCTGTTGTTTAGGTTGACAGCACACATCAGAAACATTGAGAAGAGGAACAGACCCAAGCATGAATGAGGTGAGGACCTGATACTTGAAACAAGACAGCCCATCCAATCAGTGAGAAGAGGATGGGCTAATTGACTAACTCCTTGGAGGAAAACAAGGTTACATTCTCTGCCATAATGGTAGGCAAATTCCAGATGACTTAAGGAGCCAAATTAAAAAAAGAATTCTATATAGGTACTCAAAAAATAAAGAAATATATTAATAATCATGGGGTAGAGAAAATTCCTAAATATGCTAACTCCAGAAGGTATAAAAGAAAGGTTTAACAGATTACGCAAAAAAAAAAAAATTAACAGATTTTTAAAATAAGGCTAAAAGACAAGTGACAGCTTTTATGGAAATATTCACAACATATAAAAGAAAAAATTGGTATCTATGATTTATACAAAAGACTGCAACAATCCAAAGAAAAAAGATAACTCAAAACATTGGCAAAGGATATGAATAAGCATTTTATTGAAGAAAGAAAAAGACAGATGACCAATACATATGTGAAAAGAAGCTAATCTTA
Organism: Nomascus leucogenys; assembly: GCF_006542625.1. NCBI lineage: Eukaryota > Metazoa > Chordata > Mammalia > Primates > Hylobatidae > Nomascus > Nomascus leucogenys. The sequence goes on along the minus strand of NC_044402.1, from coordinate 139,107,105 downwards.
TTTCTAGTTAAAGAAATGCAGATTTGAACAGCTATTGTATTTACATGTTTTTATATGTGCATGCATACATACATACCATACACTTGTATACATTTGCCTATAACATTAGCAAAATGTATAAATAATGGTAATATTCACTGGTGACCAGAGAGTAGGAAACAAGTGCTCTATCACGTAGGATTGTAGGATTATAGATCAATAAAACCATTTTGGAAATTAACTTGGCAATACCTATTAACATTTCACATGTGGAGATACTCCAATAGTTCCACATTTAGGAATGTACCATAGACAAATAATAAATGAGTGAATAAAGTTGTAGGCATAATGATATTAACCTCAACATGAGTGGCAATAAAAAAGGTTGAAAAGGGGCTGAGGACGGTGGCTCACGCCTGTAATCCCAGCACTTTGGGAGGCTGAGGTGGATGGATCACCTGAGGTTAGGAGTTCAAGAACAGCCTGGCCAACATGGTGAAACCCCATCTCTACTAAAAATACAAAAATTAGTCCAGCGTGGTTGCGTGTGCCTGTAGTCCCAGCTACTCAGGAGGCTAAAGCAGGAGAATCGCTTGTACCCAGAAGGCAAAGTTGCCGTGAGTGGAGATTGTGCCACTGCACTCCAGCCTGGGCGACAGAGTGAGACTCCGTCTCAAAAGAGTGAGGCTCCGTCTCAAGAAAAAAAGGTTGGAAAAATGCCAAGTGTCCATCATTAGGGAATGGTCACATACATTTTGCTCATATTCAGGAATCCTATGCTTTGGGGAATTTCCTTTCTCGTTCCTTGGAGTTTCTGTGTAGACAGGTTGCTTCAGGTAACAGTCCCGGCATGTCTCTGCCCTTCTTCAATCCCAGAGAAGGAAGCCTGAGTTCTAGTTGGTAGATTTGGAACAGGACCTGAGCATGCATCTCTCTTTTTCCTGGCTCATGGCCAGGCCAAACCCTGAGCTTAGCAATCGAGGCCCCTACTGCTGGGGCGGGGTCTTTGGGGCGCAGGTGTTCCAGCAACTGCACAGCCTCAGAGCAGCGCACCCAAAGCACGTTCACCAGCAGCCCCAGTCCGGAAAGGGGTCAATGCGACTTCTGGCTGCCTCGCTGTTCCTCCACTCTCGGTGGGCTCTGAGTCACAACTCTCAGAAGAAAGAGGCTGGCTCCTACTTCTCAAAATGGGAAGGTATTCATGATGTCCATAATAAATTTTAAAAGCAAGTTAAAGATGATATGTAGAGAATAAATTCTGTTTTTGCTTTACACGTGGGGTGTGTGTGTCTGTATATGTGTGTATATGTGTGTGTGGTGTGTGTGTTTGCGTGTGTGTGTATCTGTGCATGTGGTGTGTATGTGTGTATATGTGGGTGTGTGTATTTGCATGTGTGGTGTAGTTGTGTGTGTATATTTGTGTGCATATGTGTGTGTGCGATGTGTGTATATGTGTGTGTGGTATGTGTATTTGTGTGTGGTGTATGTGTTTGTGTATGTGTATTTGTGTGTGGTGTGTGTGTATTTGTGTGTGTGGTGTATGTGTATTTGTGTGTATGTCGTGTATTTGTGTGTGGTGTGTGTGTATGTGGGTATTTGTGTGTGTATGGTGTGTGTGTGGTGTGTATGTGCGCATATTTGTGTATTTTTGTGTGTGTGGTGTGTGTGGTGTGTATTTGTGTATGTGTGTGGTGTGTATTTGTGTGTGGTGTGTGTGTATGTGGGTATTTGTGTGTGTGTGGTGTGTATGTGAGTGTGTATTTGTGTGTGTGGTGTGTGTATTTGTGTGTGGTTGTGTATTTGCGTGTGTATTTGTGTGTGTGCTGTGTGTGGTGTGTATGTGGTGTGTATGTGTGTATGTGTGTGGTGTATTTTTGTGTATGTGGTATTTGTGTGTGTGGTTGTGTGTGTGGTTTGTGGTGGGTGTGGTTGTGTGCGGTTGTGTGTATGTGTGTATTTGTGTGTGGTGTGTATTTTTTTTGTGTGTGTGGTTGTGTGTGTGGTATATGTGTGGCATGTGGTGTGTGTGTATGTGTGTGTGATGTGTGTGTATTTGTGTGTGGTGTGTGTGTATGTGGGTATTTGTGTGTGTATGGTGTGTATGTGAGTGTGTATTTGTGTGTGGTGTATTTGTGTGTGGTTGTGTATTTGCGTATTTGTGTGTGTGCTGTGTGTGCTGTGTGTGGTGTGTATGTGTGTATGTGTGTGGTGTGTGTATTTTTGTGTATGTTGTGTGTATTTGTGTGTGTGGTGTGTATGTGTGTGTGGTTGTGTGTGGTTTGTGGTGGGTGTGGTTGTGTGCAGTTGTGTGTGCTGTGTGTGTATGTGCGTGGTTGTGTGTGGGGTGTGTGTGGTGTGTGTGTATTTGTGTGTGTGGTGTGTATGTGTGTGGTTGTGTGTGTGGTTTGTGGTGGGTGTGGTTGTGTGTGGTTGTGTGTGTGTTGTGTGTGTGCTGTGTATGTGTGTGGTTGTGTGTGGGGTGTGTGTGGTGTGTGTGTATGTGTGTGGTGTGTGTGTATGTGTGTGGTGTGTGTATGTGGTGTGTGTGTGGTGTGTGTGTAGTGTGTGTGTGTGTATGTGGTGTGTGTGTATGTGTGGTGTGTGTGTATGTGGTGTGTGTGTGTGGTGTGTGTGTATGTGGTGTGTGGTGTGTGGTTGTGTGTGTGTGTGCATTCACATACAGGTCCATTTACAGATACGTGAATTCACATACAAAATACCTCTGGGAGGAGTCTCTTTACGCCAAGTTACTAATAACAGTGGTGGCTGCAGGCAGGAGAGGGGATGTTTGTGACGCAAGAAGGATTTTCATTTTTGTACTTTATTTGCTTCTTGAAAATTTAGTAGGATTGTGGATTATTTTTCTATTTAGAGAAAAGCTAGCTTAAAACAAAGAGTAAACATCTTACATATAGCAACAAGATTTGAAATCATTGCTTTATGCTTATAGGAAGAGCAAAAATATCCCTGTGTTAACAATGCGAGCAACCTACTGCATGGACTTTACATCACCTATTTTATTTGATTAGAGATGTCAGTCCTTTACTTAGTGAGGCTTATGTCTTAACAGGATTCATTTTCATATCTGGATCTTCAAGCACTTCAGTTAAAGGTGAAGAGCCGCCTTCTCCCAGGTGTTGCAGTGGATCAGGAGCTTCACTGTCAGAAGGGATGGGCACCACGTGGAGACTGTCCACTCCCTACAGCGCACAGCATGATGAAGACTTACTGAATTGCACCTAAACATATCAACAACCCACTGACATAGCTTGGACATTTGTCCCCTTCAAACCTCGTGTTGAAATTTCATCGCCAGTGTTGGAGGTGAAGTACAATGGGAGGTGTTTGGGTGATGAGTGAGGATCCTTCATGAACGTCCTGGTTGGGTGATGGGTGAGGATCCCTCATGAGCATCTTGGTGCAGTCCTTGAGGTAAGGAGCAAGTTCTCACTCTATTAGTTCCATGAGAACTGATTATGTAGAAGAGCCTGGCACCACCCCCACCCCTTGCTTCCATTCCCACCATGTGCTTTTTGCACATGTCGGCTTCCCTTCACCTTCCACCATGAGTGGAAGCAGCCTGAACCCAAGAATCAGCCTGAATCACCAGATGCAGGTGCCAGCGCCATGCTTCTTGCACAGTCTGCAGAACCACAAGCCAAATAAACCTCTTTTCTGTATAAATTGCCCAGCTTCAGACATTCCTTTACAACAACACAAGCGGACTAAGATTCCCATGTATCTTCTTCTAGTTTGCTATGGCAGCCCCACTTTGGTGGAGGCACTGGCCAGCTTCTGTCTGGCCCTGTCATTTGGGTCTTTTGATTTGCCTGCTTCACAGATAGCTCCCTCCCAACCTGAAACAGACTATAGATGGTTGGCACTGCTTGGCTTGTCCTGCCATGTGATCACAATTCTTCATATCTTCCAGAAGTTTCTAAAAAAAATATCTGGGCCGTAAAACCACTCACCCTTGTTAGATTTTTTCATTTGCACATTTTTTTGTCATTTTGATAAGAATGAGGAGAGCAGATAAACTCATAGGATTAATTCTCATTTAAGAAATTAAAGTCCAATCAATTGTGGAAATGGAATTCTTATTGAATAAAACAATACCTGTCCATTCTGTTACAGCCCATGTTGGTGAAGACAGCCTGTCTGTCCACAGGGAGAACCAGGAGAAGCCCAAGTGGTCTTCACTCTGACTCGCTCCAGGCGTCTCCTGTTGATCAATGCCACGGTCCTCCTCCAGGTGCCCTACCTGCAGTTTGGCAGGCTCGATTCTCTCTCTCTGGGATCTCATATATTCTCCTGACACTGACCTTCACAGGCTTCCACAGTGACTCCTGGCCACCACCGTCTGGCTCTCTGAGCCATCTCCACTGGTCAGAGGCACCTCCCCCAGCACCCACCACAACCCTGTGTTAAATCAAAGACCCCCACAGTGCTCTCTGTCTCTAACAAAGTTTCTTCTAGGAAAGCACTTCTTAGATTTATAATTTTGTATGTAATATTGTGAAGTCAGGAAGAAAATGTGAAGAGTTCAAGCATCTTTTCTGGGTCATCTGAGGAAAACAGTGCAAGATTTCCAATAATAGTAAAAACATCAAACAGATACCTCAGAGGTTTCTATGAACCAGAAAATGAAGTAAGTTTGTTATCATATAATACCTTATTTGACTCCCAAAACAACTCTGTGATGTAGAGACTGTCATGGGCGAAGCTCCAGAGGCTGGTTTCCTGTACAAAGTCTCCCTTAAACTCACCCTTCCATGCTGTTCTATGTGGGAGCAGCCAAGTGCTGCATGACCCTTTGAGTCTAGTGTGATTATAAGGACTGCGTGTTATTTAAGAGCTGCAGCCTCCAGAGGCCCCAGCATTGGATCACACATACAATAGGTGTCCAATTAACAATTGCTGCATGAATTGTTGCAGAGGTCGCCTGTGACCCTTGGGTGGGCAGGGTGCAGAGTGACACTATCAAGAGTTACTGGAGCATCTTATAGGCAAACTCTATCTCCTTTAAAAGTTACATTGATGATAAACATAAAAATTGAGACTGTCAGCTTAATTTTATACATTTAACTTTGCAGATTAAGTTATAATAAAAATGTGCTATAAGTAAGATAGTTGGAGGCCCAAGAGAATGACTATTATTACTGGAGCAATAGTTAATATTTTTAAAAATTCCAGTGCAACCCAAGGATTTTCCTGCTCCCATAGGAGAGATTTGGCCCCTTCTTGCATGTTCAGGCATCCCCAATCATGTGCTTAACATGCAAGCTAAAAATCCATCTATAATTAGAACTGCCTAAAAGTGAATAAAAGGCATTCCAAAGAAAGGTTTTCAACAAAAGAACGTTAAAATGTCCATATGTTTAACTTGGCTTCAAGTTGCAAAATATCACAGTGCTATATGCTATTAATGCTGTAAACTTATATGGGCTTTTCAGCTGATCCAAAAGCAAAAGAGAAAAAATTAAGTTAAGCAAAAAGGAGGTGAAAGATCAAGGTATGTGGAAAGAAATACTCAAAATATTTATTTAAAAAAACAATTCAGGTGACTTCACTGTCCATATTGCAACTTCCCTGTTTACAAACATTGGACTGATTTTTCAGAAAGGCATTAGGTTCCCAGTATATTTTAGGGCAGCAGTACAGACATCTGGTTGACAGAGAAGCCAAGTATACATTCCTGTAATGTTCTTAGTCTTCCAGTCATTCTGTTTTCTCCCTGTGAAATTAACAAATAGAGACCCATGATGTGTAGAATGAAAGACTCCCTAGTGCGTCAATAACTTTTTATTTCCCTGATGAAATACAGAGTGCAGTGATTCAGGATTCTCACCAACAATCTCCTGATAGAAATTCCTCTACACCTATCCACTATTTTCAATACTTTAATTATCTACAAGTACATGTTTACTATAAAAACTTGGGAAGTGGTTAGCTGGGCATGGTGGCATGTGTCTGTAGTCCTAGCTACTTGGCAGGTCGGGGCAGGAGGATCACTTGAGGCCAGGAGTTCGAGGTTACAACGAGTTGTGATTGTGCTACTGCACTCCAGCCTGGGTGACAGAGAGAGACTCTGTGTCTTAAAAAAAAAAAAATGGAAAATACCAAATAGTGTAATATTATTTAAAATTTCCACTTTTAGGAATGGTAGAATAAACCACTCCTGCCAACGCTTCAGCTAAGAAGTAGAAAAGCTGGACCAAAAAACCTGCTGGACGACATCAGACAGCTAACAAAGCAAAGAAACATTGTAAGGCACAGATCCAGGAAAAGAAAGAAACTCAGCCCAGCTTTTCTCCAGGGTCAAATTCCAGAAGAAAAGGATAAGAAACTGAGCAGGGCTTTAGATTCGCCCCTGTGAAGAGGACAAATTAGAGTCTGCCAAGGAGGGAGTTTTTGGGAAATCTGAAGATTATGGAGTATGAGCGAACCAGAAATAAATAATTCTGGCAAGGATCACACCCAATTTTATCTCAAATCCTGATAGGGTAAAGACAGCCTGGGATTGCTAACACCTTCCAGAAATAAATGTAAGTCTTCTCTGAGAAAACAATATCCTATATCTCAATTATCTTTCCAATTTTTCCTATACAATAGCTGGAAAACAATGAAAAGTAACCAGGTTTATGAGAAGACAAGAAAAAAATAAGTGATCAAAACCAAGGGAAACAACAGACAGAAAAAATGAACCCAAAGAGGATTCAGATAATGGAGAAATCAGACATAAAATTTAAAACAATTATTACTAATACACTTAAGCAATGAAAGACAAGATGAAAAATTTTGGCAAAGAACCTGAAATTTTTAAAAAATAGAAATTATAGAAATGACCAAATACAATCAACACAAGGAAACAATGGATGTATTTAATCATAGATTAGACACAGCTAAAGAGAAAATTAGAGAACTTACAGAGCAGAAGAAAATCTCTAAACTGAAACACAGAGAAGGAAAAGAAAGAATAAAGGAAAAAATATAAGACAAAGTGAACATATCTACGATATAAATGGGTCCCCAGAAGAAGAGAAGAGAGAAAATGTGGCAGAACTTCAGCAAATACAGGACGTATTTAATTGCATGGGATCTCCAAAAAGTCTGAAAGCATAGACAATGTAAACAATGTTTTCAAGGACATTTAATCTGTAAAAACCAAAATACATCTTCGTTTTCAAGCCAGTGGATATCCTATAGATTTAAGGCTATCAACCACAAAAAGCAGTGGGAATAAGAGCAAAAAAACAGTATATAAGTTATATCCTTTGACAAAGTAGAAAACCACTGGGAGAAAAACGAGAATAAGTTCATTGCCTGATTTACAGGTAAAAATAGGTGATAATAGGTGGGAATCAAAACATATAATTAAGAGTCACAAACCAACTCCTAGAAGCCTAAATAATAAAAGAGGGGAGGGCTGTGGACATGACATGAGGGTATAAAATGTGTAAATATATAATTATATAAATATTTAAGTATAAAGGTATCCACAAAGTTATATGAAAACACTATCTGTCCTAAATACTAAATGAATAAGAAAACAAAATGAACAAATTAAAACAGACAACATGGTAAAAGAGCTCAAGTACATAGAATGTATTTTACGTGGTACACATATGTCAAATAACAGGACAGAGCTGGAGCCAAACATTTTGGTCACAGGGATACGTTGAAAGGGCTTAATCCACTAATTCTCTAGGAAAAGTATTTTAAGACTAGCTCACAAAACAGAGGGCCATTCTGTGCTGTATATAAGACATGCCTAAAAGAATATGATTTTAAAAAGCTGAAAATAGAAGGGACTATGCAAACAGAAAGAAAGTGGGCGGAAGAGGAGGCAGAATTCAGGCCAAAAAGCCTTAAGTTAGACAAAAATGACTATTCCTAATCCTGAAAGCTACTGTCCAGAATGAAGATTACAATTTGAATATTTATGTTCCAAACGAGGTGACAGAGTTCATAATTAGAAACTACAGGAGAGGCAGGGAGAAGGACAGAGAAACAAATAAACATAAATAAAATTTCTATTTAGCGTGTTTCTGTTTTATTCAAAAGCATTAACACACTATTCTCAGCTCAAGATAGGTTAAAGGAACAACAACAAATCAATAAGGATCCAGAAATCCTAAACAATCCACTCAATCAGGTGTACAAAACATCCCGATCTCAGCAGCAGAGAAAGCGTGTGAGCGCAAAACATTCTTGAAAAAGGGCTGTTCTTGAAGAGCTTTGCTGTGTAGCAAAGCTCAGTCATTTTCAGAAAATAGAATTAGTACAAACAATATTTTCTGCTTGCAATGAAACAAAACTCAGAATTAATAATAAAAAGGCCTTTCTTCCAGACAATTAGAAAAAAAATCTGTCAATTAAAAATTCTAGGGTCAAAGAGCAAAAACAAACCTAAATTGGAGAATTTCTAAAAAATGATGACAATGGAAAAGCCACAGTAAAATCAATAGGAAAAAAATCAAAGCAGTAATCAGAAAAAACCTCATAGTTTAATGCTTAAGTTACTAACGTAGTGAAAAAGAAGTAGACTAAATATTCTATCCTGTGAGCCAGAATAAGAAAAATAAAGCAATTCAAAAGAAAGCAGAAAGAAGGAAATAATAAAGATAAAATCCAAAATTAATTAGTTAAGAAAAAAATTAAATGGAACTAATAAAAAAATTCAAATATCAGTTATTTGAAAAAAGAAAAAGGCAAACCAGTAGCTAGCCTAATCATGAAAAAGGAGGAAAACACAAACATTCAGAATATGAAATGATAAGGGTAAAATAGCCATTAAAATAAAAAAAAAAAATTTTTTAATGAAGTTACTTGGCAAAACTCTATGCAAATAAATTTGAAACCCTCAAAGTTGGTATAACTTCCTAGAAAAATATGATTTATCAAAATTAATCCTATTAGAGATGGTTTAAATAGGCCATTCCACAGATGAAACATAGAAGGTTATCAAAGACCTAACCACAAAATAGCAACAGGCCTGCCCTAATGGTTTTGTAGGGAATCGCACCAAACTGTCAAAGACCAGATAATTCTAATGCTGCTTAAATTGTTTTAGACACAGAAAAAAAAGAAAAAACAACTTTCGAATTATTTTTATAAAATATAGCTTTTTTTTTTTTTTTGAGACAGTCTGGCTCTATCGCCCAGGCTGGAGTGCAGTGGCATGGTATCAGCTCACTGCAACCTCCACCTCCCAGATTCAAGAGATTCTCCTGCCTCAGCCTCCTGAGAAGCTGGGATTACAGGCACCCGCTGCCATGCCCGGCTAATTTCTGTATTTTTAGTAGAGACTGGGTTTCACCATGTTGGCCAGGCTGGTCTCCAACTCCTGACCTCCAGTGATCTGCCCACCTCGGCCTCCCAAAGTGCTGGGATTACAGGCTTGAGCCACCACGCCCAGCCTTTGTGAAATATAACATTGGTAGCCACCAATGAAGTATGCATTATCAGCCCCCAAGTCCAGCAGTCTCCTTAACGGACAAACGCTGGATGCATTTTCCCCAGAATCAGAGAAAAGGCGACCTGATTAGAGGCATGTGAGTAGAAGCCGTCGAAACATTCCCCCTCCCCAGCCAAGACAGTAAGTCAAAAATCGTACTGCATCCTGGGAACACAGAAATTCCTGCCACTGTCAAATACCTAAAAGATCAGGAGTGTGAGCCTCTTCAGACCCCATTGAATCCACCAGTCTAGTCCCTCCAGAAGCTCATACCCTTGAGGACTGTGCGGGCTCCCACAGACCCAACCAAGCCCTAGCCCCAGCTGCAGCTGCTGGACCAGATGTGATATATTTGCCAGAGGAGAACAGCATGGCTGTAGGTGGGGAGAAGGCAGGCTCTGACCAGGCTAGTGTGTCTGTTCCCATTCTCAGAAAGGAGGATCAGAAGCAGTTGGCATTCATGTGGATGGACAGCAGGATCATCTAAGGTCTTGCCCTGTTATAATTGTCCCACCCTCTGCCATAATGTGGGTCACCTGGCTATTCTGCAGAAGCCTGCAGCCCCCAGCCAACATCAATCTTTGAGAGTTCAGGGAGAGTTCAAGCCACCCATATGGGATTTGGCGTACCCGCACGGCAGACCCAGGAATCCATTTTCCAGCAAACGAGGGGTGAGAATGGAATGCACTGGTGAGACTGAAAGATGGGTTTGGAGAATGTCCCTGGAGCTGGACACCAACCTCTGGGATCCAGCACACACCACACTCACATCTGGTCCATGGCGCACCGTGCCAGGGAGGGGAGCAGGAAGCATAGTCCCAGGAAGCAAAGCGTGGGAGTAGGGACGGCCCACCCAGGGGATCTGTGCTTCCTATTCCTGCACACCTGGGAGACAGGGCCAGGGAAGACAGAGTGGAGGATTCTAGAGTCATCCAGAAGGTACGGCATTAGGACCTGGAGGTCTGGAGACCAGGGTCAAGGGGAGACTTGAGGCATGGTGGGACTCTACTGTGTCTGCCCCTTGAAGCCTGAAGCCACACCCTTCCCACCAGGTGCCCTTGAGGATTGGGGCCACCTCAGCTCGAGTCTGTGTTTGCTGACCCCCCCATGGTCATGGTGACTGACCTTCAGGTCACCTGCAAAATGTCTGGGCTCAGAACCAGCCAATTTTCACAGCAGGTCTCACCCCAGCCCTGTCCTCGCCCCGTTCTCTTATTTTCCCAGTGGTCAGGTGATGCCTGGCTGAGCCCCCAGTGCGTCCTGCTTGGCTGTTTGCGGGAGAATGCCAGCTGCACCGGCACTGCATGAGGCTGAGATGCAGACGAGGACCAGCTCATGAGGGCTGTAAAGGCCAGGCTCAAAGTGTGGCCTTTGTCCTACTAACAGTGGGAAGCTTCAAAGGGAGTGCAGCAGAACAGAGATGACCAGCTCTTCTTTGAACAAGGAGTCTGGAAGGAGTGTAGTGGAGATGTGGGACATCAGAGGCTGGGACCCACCAGGAGGCAATGAGGTAATGGCCTGGGCAGCAGAGTGGGATGGGAGCCAGGCAGGAATGCCAGCGCTGCCTGGGATGCATGTGGAGGGCTTTGCAGGCTACGAGCGGGGGTGGGACAGGGGTGGAGGAGGCATGGGTCACTTTCGGTGATGGAGAGAGGTTCTCACGAGAAGACACTGGCTGGGTGTTAGCATCAGGAAGGGCCCGGACCCTCAGATGGAGTCACCCAGCAGGTGGGTCTGTATCCCAGGAAAACCGTCAGGGCTGGAGGAGCCTCTCGGGGGACACTGCCTGTCCCAAAAGGAACGGCAGAATCCAGAAGCCACTGACCGGCCGGGAGCCTGGAGATGGGCCACAGCACTCCACAGCAGGCCCAGCTTCGCCCTGTCCCTGTCCTCCATCCTGAGCGGCACCAGCCTTGCCTGACATCCGGGCCTCGTCTTCTCCGGCCTGCAGCTGCAGCTGGGGCACACATGCGCCTGCCCGGCAGCCTCCTTCCTGGAGCTTTGCTGTTTCTTCTCCCCCGAGCTGTTTTCTCGCAGACCCACTGGAAGATTTTTTGTTGTTGTTACATTGCTATGAATTTCTTTTATTTTTACAGGAACAAGATCCAATTGAAGCCAGACCTTGGAAAAAGTATACGAGAGGCCTTCTCAGCCTTCCTCAAATGCTAACTCTCTCAGGTCCTCTCTGGTTGCCCAGATGTTCCTGACCCCCCCACTCCACATCCAAGCTCAGGACACCTCGTTCGCGTTAAACCGCCAGGGCCGTGAATGGGTTGGTGCGTGCCTGGAGCAGCAGCCGCCTCTCATTGTCACGTCCTCCTCCTCCCGGCAATGCCATTTCCCTCCAGGGTCCGTGAGTCCATCCTGATTACAGGAACTCTGATTATTATACTGATTATTATGAACTGGACCTAGGGTGCACTCTGCCAGGTGTGAGTGTCACCTGCCACCTGGATGTTGCAGCATGCCAATGCTTACGCAAGGCTGGATGAGGCATGAGAAAATGCCAGAGATGCCACAGCCAGAAGGGACTTCCCAGGTTGGGCCCCAGGACACCAGTCCTCTGTATAGAGAGACAGTCCAGGCATGCGCAGCCGGGCTCACGTAGGGGAAAACTGGAGCAGTGACAGGCCTGAGTTCTGTGCTGCCTTTCACGGCAGCACCCTCCAACCTGCAGCAAGCCCCAGTGTGGACAGAGTGGAAGACGCACATGAAGCCTGGAACACGCGTGTAAACGTCCTCTCAAACACATCTGCTCAGAAGTACCCAGAGCTCGAGGGAAATGGGGATGAGGGTAGCCTGGGGCCATCTGGGGAGGCCGCGTGGTGCCCTCCCCGCTCTCGCTTGCCTGTGCAGGGCTGGCAGAAGGTGGGGCGGGCCGCAGGCAGGAAGGAAGCCGCCGCTGTGTGGGCTAGAGGCCGGTGGAGCTCAGCAGCGTGGACGTGGGACCTGTGGCCCCACGGGGGGCTTCACTTTACGTCACGCACCCCAGACACTGGCATGAGGCGGGATTCTCGTACAGGTGTCCACAGAGAAACTGCTCCCAGGGGAGGCTGGGGAGGGGTCAGGGAGGGGAGCAGCCAAGCCAGGCTGGGATTTCCAGCACAGGCCCCACTCAGCCAGACCCTATGGGCAGCACTGGGGCACAAGCTACCCTATCATCCACACCCTCAGTGGCAGAGCTTGTCCCCATGAGGCAGGGGAGCTGGGATGCTTCACCCGCAGGCGGCTGAGGGTGTAAACCCCAGGGCTCTTTGGCTTCAATAGTTCAAGGGCAGTTCTCTGAGGAGCAGCAGGCGCTGTGGTGGAGGAAACACCCACAGAAGCCGAGGGATCGGCGCCCGGAAACAGGAAGAGTGATGCGGAGCTGGGCAGAGCGTGCCGCGTCTGCTGCATGTGTCTACGGGCACACAGATGCATGGCCTGTGTCGTCTACCTCTACATGTACACGGACATGCTGCCTGCATATTCTGCATATTCACAGACATGCATCATGTGCCTGTATGTACACAGCTCTGCTGCCTGTGTCATCTACATGTACAGACACACTGCCTGCGTATTCTGCAGGTACACAGACATGATGCATGTGCTTATATCCACACAGCCCTGCTGCCTGCATCGTGTGCATGTACATGGACATGCTGCCTGTATCTGTGGGTGAGACAGAGTCACAGGCTGTCTCACTCAAGTGTCTCATTCACTCAAGAAGGAGACCTTGACTGCAGGGAGGGCAGGTCCCCCAGCAAGTTCTCCCAGGCTCACTCTGTGGCCCTGGCTGGCCCCTTCTTGGGCTGTGTCCACTATTCTGAGGGGACTTATCAATCTAGCAGGCAGGGGTAGGGGAACCGCCAAGCTGGCACAGATGTCACACTAGCTAGTGGGGCAGCGTCGATGAGGAAAGCGCTTTTCTACTTCCCACTGCTCAGCATTTACACCGGTGCCTGCACCCTCATCAGGCTTTCCCCCCTCATTCTCCTGTGCCACACCGGAGTGACTAGGCTGACGGTGACTGTGAGCCGCAAAGACCCTGGGCAGACAGGGCCCTGGAGCTGCATAGCCTTCACACCCATGCCGAGAACGGTGTCCTGAAAGGTCCCAGGCAGGGCTCATTCCTGTCATGTTTGCGCATCCGCAGTGCAGATAAGCTGGAAGGAACTGTTTTGATGAGGTCATCAGAGTCGATGGTGCGAGCAGCCATCGGTCGCTGTCTTGCCAGGAACACAGATAGACCAAACCTTGCTGGGATCTATGTGCTTAAGAGCTTCTAAACTTGGTTAGAGTACTTTACTGTTCCCTTTTGCTTAGGAATTTACTCGAAACACTCAAATCTCCTTATAAAATGCATTATTTGGGGACCCTGCTCAGGGCCAGGCCACTTCACCTACCTGAGATGTCTGGTAAACTGAGCGTTCCCACCTCCACACCTTTCGAAGCTGGCCCAGCCATTTCAGCAGCACCGATCGCCACTCTGCTTGGTACAGGAGGAAGTCTTGGCTGTGGTTCTTTTTGTAGTTTTGAGTTTGCTTTTTTGTCGTAGTTTTGCTCAGGCGTGACTCTGCGTATGGACAAGGAGACACTTTTGAAGTGGTCACTAGATGGAAGTATGCCCTCTGCTCTGATGGTGCTGTCCTGAGGTCCCCAGCAGAGGCCAGGCTCCTGGGCACAGGACCCCGTAAGGTGCTATTTGATCCCTTGCTCCGGACCCAGAATCTTTGCTGGGGCAGGAGGAGGAGGCCAGCGCCATTCAGGTGCCTGCGTGTAATAAGAACTGGGGCTCAGAAAGGGGCTTCTTTGGACCAAGCTGCACTCTGAGCACCCCTGTGACCCTCTCCCCTCACCGCCCACTCACTTGGGGGAGCGGGACAACACCAAGAAAAGCTTTGCTGCATGAGCTGCTTGAGGCTGGGGATTCATCTCGCCATGTGCAGAAGCTTCACAAGCCTGAGGAAGGAGCCACTCCCCATTCCTCCTCTTTACCCTCCCAGGGACTCCTGTGGGAGGCAGAGGCCCAGCCAGGACCCTGCCCACTACACGGACGAGCGTGCAGGAGGTTTGGCACCAGCCAGGGAGGGCAGGACCTGCTGGGTAGGGAGGCCTTTGAGCTTTGTCTCAGTGCCCCTGGGCACATGTGGAGTCCCCACCCTGAGGACCAACTGTGGGATCACAGAGTGACGGCAAGTCCATGGGCCTCATCCATCCATGCCCAGCAGTGACCTGCCCTTGGGGGCTGGTACTCAGAGGAGCCAGGAGACCAGGAGTGAAGAGGGTAGGAGGCTGAGGGTCAGCAGTGACGGGCAGGAGGGAGGGTGTGGCCATCTGCACTGTGCTTCCAGAAGGGCCGCGGTGCACGTGAAAGGCCAGCACATGACGGACCAGCCTGGAGACCGTCCTGGCTGTGCCTGCTCTCCAGCTTCCTCCATCCTCTGACCAGGCCCTGGGTGCCTTTGACATTGCACCAGCCACTGACCAGGGCAGTCATGGAGATGAAGGGGAGACAGCACCCTGTGGGGCTGCAGATCTTATGCTTATGGGCGGCAATGGTGGCACTGCCTCTCCATCCTGCTGGCCGGTATCAGGCCAGGGGGTCCATCAGAGATGATCCTGCCTCCAACCACAGAGCCCTCAAGAACAGGCCTGCAGACTCAAGGTCCAGGGCGGAGTGGGGCACTCAGCCCACCCTGGTTCCAGGCCTGAAAGAGGGAATGTCTCACATCCACACAAGCTCACGCCAGGCACCCGATGCACACAGACATGTAAAGACCACCTCTTTGGATGTCTTTTGTACCATGACAGTACAGACGCGACCAGACATTTTATCCCCAGAAACGTAGCCATCAGCAGGAATAAAAATAGGCTGCTGTCTCACTGCAGAGGATAAAAGCAAGCCAAGCATGGGACAGATAAAAAGAGAGCAATGGCAAAAAAGCAAAAGAAAAAATTCAAACAGAAAACAAAAAGCAAGAGGACAGAGATGGGAACAGCTGTGCCAAAATTAAAACTGAAAATGTCTCATTAACAGACAAAGGTTTTGTATTGGATGGAAAGTAACATCCATAAGCACAGAACGGCCCTGAAACATTGAAAATAAAGAGATGGATACAGGTTTGTGCTGTCAAACACAAATAACATCAATAAGATAATAATGCAATAGGCAGGAGAGTCAAGTTCAAAGAGGAAAGCGGGGAATGGGGCCAGCATTTCCTGATACAAATGCTGTGAGGCAATAGCATGTGAAGCATGAATCGCAGAGACAGCTTACGAGGCCAGCCCAGCCGCCACGAGGTGCGTGGCCGTAGGAGAACCTGCAAGCATCGCAGCCAACTTGGAACTGTTAGCACTGCATTCCTCCAAATGATGGAGGAGGTGAGTGGTGGGTTGTGGCATTTCGACCGCCCCTTACCCCACGGGCCATTAACCTGACAAGCCCAGGCCTGCAACCTTCCAAAGAGGGGACCCACTGAAGCCCATGAGAATGTCCTGATATCATGACAGCATTAACCAAGACCTTGGGAAGGTTTCCAGATGGGAACTCCTAACATTTCTAACTCACCAATACACTTGCCCATGGCGTTGGGTGGCTGACAGCATCACCGCAGCAGGGAGGTCACTTGGGATGATTACACCAAGACTTTGCACTATTCAAGAATTAGCATGGCCCTGGCCAGCACAGCAGGGCTGTGATGGGGAAGTGCAGGGAGCCTGTCCCGTTTGGGAGGCAGACCCAGAAGGCCGTGGGATCCACCTACTGTGGGGGTGCGTGCATGGAAGGGGGTGCCCCCACTGAGGCAGAGTCCACAGGAGCTGCCCTGAGAAGAACACACAGGCAGCTTTGAACTGTGCAGAACAAGAGGTGCCGCGGGATGTTCAGCCTCAGGTGAGCACAGGACATGATGACCAGGGCCTGGGATAGCCAGATTGGGACCATTCCGGTGGGGAAACCCATGGTGAGGGGGAACCCAAAGGCAGGCCCAGCCCCATGGCCCAGCAGAGAGCTCATTTAGTTGGAGTGGAAGCAGCACATGTTGGCCTGGGAAGGAAGCAGGGTGGCCCTCCTGCCAGGATCCCAGGGCTTAACCCTCAACCCCAAATAACGGAAGGGGTAGAGATCCACGGGTGGCAGAAGTCAGGGGGAGCAGAGGAGATCACGAACGTGCTAGGAGCCTTGAGAGAACTTCTGGAGCCAGAGGAGGACTAGCTCAGAGAACTGATCATGAAAGTGTTCCCCCATCCTCTGCACCTGTGTTCACACCACCTCAATGTGTTCACACCACCTCAATGCATTCACACCACCACAAGCTCATACTATACTCGGTCACCCAACTACAATTCTGTTAAGTATTCCTGGTTTGGTTAATGTGCCCTAGTTATGCAAGATGTCACCACTGAAGGAAGCTGGGAGATGGACCATGGACCTTTCTGTGTCATTTTTGCAATTTCTTCTGAGTCTAAAAATTAGTTCAAAAGGAAAGTGTTAACAAATCCATTAAGTAGAAATTAATTTATCAAAGCATCTCATGTAGCAATGCAAAGGCCTCCATGAGTGGTAAGGATCTATTAGTTGTTTGCACACTCGCGTGAATTAGCTGGTTAGAATTAATCTTAGCATGAAACTGAATGAAGTACTGGATGGGGGAGGATGTGGAACAATACTCATATTTGAGCTGAGGGTGCCCTGAGGGCTGGACTGAGAGATGTATTCAATGGGGCTGAGGGTTAGGGCAAGCTTTGGGCCCCAGGGCAGAGACTCTGGGAGAGAGAAGGGCCTGGGCTCTGACCTGGAAGGATATGTTCCCTCCTGTGGCTCTTCCACCTCTACCCCACTTTGCCACAGGGTCCTGTGGCCCTGGCAGAAAATGAGCTGCACCTACAGAGCTTTGTTCTCTGGATCAAGAGTCGTGTTTGTTTCATGGGCAGCCTGGAACCAGAAAAAGCTAATTGTTCCACCCAGTTTGACTATGGGCAGCAAGATTGTATTCATGCTCAATGACCGCTGCTCAGGTCCATTCGGGAAAACAACCCTCGGCGACTTGGGAATGGCTTAGGTTCTGTGTTGCCCTTTGTCAGAGCCTGTGGGGGGCTGTGGGGCTGCAGTAAGGGCCTGAGACTCTGCCTCCCGGCACTCCGAGCAGGGCGGGCTCTCACACAGCCTTGACTTTCCGGGGAGCAGCTAGAGCAAGCTCGATGAGACAAATGTTTTTCTTCTGCTTGCAGAGGAAAGAGGCTTGGATTAAGTTTTTAAATTTATTTCAAATGCCTCTATCATGAGACTTACACAATTTGTATTTTCCAGCTTTAAAATAAGCTTTAAAGTTTGAGACTTTATTTGTCTGAGCAAAGAAAATGCTTCCTTCTTTGTTAGATGTTTTGTTGTTTATTGAACACCTAAGAAAAAGCCATTTAACAAAGATCCAAATGTTTACCCTCCAGTGACAGAGGCCCAACCAGAGTGTGCCTTGTAGAGGAATTTGTGTCCTAGAGGGTAACGGCTGAAAGAAAAAGTCACCAGGCCTGCTCCACTGTGGTCTGCACACACAGGTCAACTTAAGAGGAATCAGTTTTTGCTTTTTTTTTAAAGCCAAACAGTACAACAAGCATTTCTGCTGCTGTGAGTGTTTCTCTGCCAGCTGGCCGTGCCGTGTTGTGTGGGCCATCTAAGGCAACTAATGAGGGTTTTGTTACTCCAGCATTCGTTGCAGAACAGAGCCAAGATGTGCTCTTTTCAGGTTCTCTTCAGGTTCCAGCTGACTGTGGAGAAAGTGCAATATGTACCCAAAAGTAAAAATGTCCTTCTTCCTAGAATTTCGTTTCTGAGCCACAGGCCAGCATTTAAATATAAATATTTTGGTCACTAGAATACATGAGTTCCATGAAGCATACATGGTCTCATTTCATATAAGACATTTGATGAGGGCCTTAAACATTTCCTGCAGCCCCACCCAGGGCGAGCATGCTGAAGGTCAGCGCTGCTGGTCAGCCCCACAGAGGTTTCCGCAGCGCTTTGGGGTCTTCTCTCCTCGGCTACTAAATGGCTCCTAACACGCGCGGCTCTTCTTTGAGACAAGACCATAGGTGGGGGTTTGTGATTGTTATGGGTTTTGTTTGGGAGTTTGAGATACTTGATACAGGGCTGTAACTCCATGGGTTTGGGCAAAGGCGTGGCCTTAGGCATTCATTGGTATTTCTTAGCCAGAAGATCTCACAGAATGAAAATCAACTGCAAATAAATAATGCTAACAGTGTCGGTGGCGCGAGGAGAGGGCAGGGAGGGTTCAGGAGATGGGGCCGGCAGCTCAGCGGCATCTGGGCTCTCTCCCCTGCCCCAGGAGCAAATCTCAGCTTGGTTGAGAGAAGACAGAGACAGCACTTTTGATAGAAAGAGAAGCCCCCATGAAATTTGGGATCTGAGTGGAGTCGTGGGACACCAGGAAGAAATGTCAGGAGATGATTAAGATGTATAATAAGGTGTCCAAAACTTTTTGACAAATACAAATTAGAGAAAGGGAGGCAAGGGCAAGGGCCCTGAGATGGTGCCCAGAGAACTTTAAATGGAGCCTGTGCAGCATCTGAGCCAGGAAATGGACCACCTCCGTGAGAGATGGATGGGGCACCAGCCTGGGCAGCCTCCACCAGGTCTCTCTAGCCCGAAATACAGACAACCCATCTCTTGATCAAAAAGACGTGTCCGTGTTCCATCCTCCTTTGTTCGGGGAAGGCTGGCTGTGAGAGCTTTTGGAAGAAATCTCCTCTCACCACAACAAAAGCAGGAGAACCTTGGCCCGTGATTCCACAGCACAAGGAAGACACGCAATTAGCTTCACTGCAAAGTGCTCCCAGATGAAACTGGAAACACAACAAATAAAATCATTAGCCATCGGAATTGGAATTACCTTCCAAGGCTCATGCTTGTACTTTTCTCTCTCTCGCTGTCTCTCTGATTCTCTTTCTCTGATTCTCTCTCTCTTTCTTTCTTTCTCTCTGACTCTCTCTCTGTCTCTCCCTCTCTCTGCCTCTTTATCTCTGTCTGTCCCTTTCTGTCTCTCTATTTCTGTCTTCCCCTTCTGTTTCTCTTTTCCCTCTCTTTCTCTCTTCCTATCTTCTTCCCTCTTCCTCTGTCTCCTCTCTCCTTCTCTCTCTGTTTCCCAAGCACGACTCTCGATGGTGCTAATGACTATATGGAAACTGAGTCCTGTGCCTGTGTGTGGGAGAAGAAGGCAGCAGGCAGGAGGTGGGTCTTTGGGAACTGTGTCTGTAGGTGACTCACAGGGTCAAAGACTCCCATGGCTTCAAACTCAGTTGTAGAATCCAAGGCATTCTGAGGGGCCTCCTTCGGGGGTTTTCAGGTTCCCCAATACCCCCTTTATTTGGCTGGCCTGTCACCTACCTGTGCCAGAGGTACAGTGAGTACAGGGGTGGGGGTTAGACAGGAGACCAGGACAGAACCTTGCTCACACAGCCCCACGCCCAAGTCAGACAACCTCTCCTGGAGACACCAGCCATGCGTCTGCTTCTGTAAACCAACCCCCAGCCCGGGGCTGTAAAGGCTGGAGCCCATTGGCACAAGTATCCCCTACAGCCCCTACCCGGTTCTCAGTGCATTTGGTCATGTGGCCTTTGTCCCCACCACATCCTGCTATTTGCCATTATTTTTAGTGTGTGTAACATCTGCCAGGATGCCCAGGAGCACAGAGGAGTGGAGTGCATTCACAGGACAAGCACAAGAAAGCCGAGGGTGCCGACGCCTCTCAGGCTGCCCATTGCCACACTGCCGCCGCGAACCACCGGCTACAGCAGCCGCACTGTGAGTCCTAGCTTCCCAGAGGGCCCTGCCCTTCCCAGCACAGCCCAAGGCCTCCCTGACTTTGACTTGGTTCCTCTTGGAAGCACAAACTCCATCTTAACACACTAGGCTACTGGGGAATGGCGCTTTACATAAAGCATCTTTCATTGCGTGAAAGCCTTTCCCGAGGCTGTCATTGCCACCTCAACCCATCCCCAGGCAGGCCTCTTTCCTCGCAGGGAGCTCTTCTGTTCCTAGGCTGCTCTGCTGCCCTCCGCGCAGGGATTTAAATGGGGTCATGACCGGGAAGGAGCAACAGTGGCTGGAACCAGCTCAGCAAGGTTCTGTTTCTCTATTTGGCTGCCGAGTCTCTGGGACAGATTCCCTAACCTGGAGTAGGGTACTTCCTTCTCTGTGTCCATTTCCTCATCTATAAAATGAGTGTTACAGTACCCCCTACCTCATGGGGTGGTTGGGAATATTCATTGATTAATAGGGCTTGCCTCACTATAAGTACCATGTAAGGTATAAATTATTTTATATATATAAAATAGTTCACAATTTCAGCCATCGAGGCAGAGAGGGCTGTGCACCTGCTGCAGACAGCAAGAGTGGAAGAACCTGGGAAGCTCTCTGCTGATGCTCACGGCTGTCCAGGAAGAGGGAGTGGGGCCACCCAGCCCAGCTCAACTGCCCAGTAGAGCTCAGTTCCATAGACGGTGGTCCCTGGTGACAGAGTGCCCCTCAGCTCCCATGAATGTGCCTGCATGCTTCCCTCCACGTCACCCTTCCCTCCTCAGCTGGACACACGCTGATGTCCACTTGTGACATGTTTAGCTTCACTGCATGCCCGTTAGAGCCACGTGACCCTCGGCAGGGCTTATGAAGATGTAACATTGGACGTGGTAACAGAATAACCACATGAGAATAATCTCACAAGATGGCACATCCCCAACAGGCTAGCACCTGGGCCACCCTGGACGCGCGTGTCTCCTGCTGGAACAGTGACCAAGGGGACACTAAGGTCGCCCCGTCGGTGTGGTGTGTATGGGAACTCTCTGTACTATCTTTGTAATTTTTCTATAAATTTAAAACTCTTATAAGAAATGAAGTTTATTTTTAAATCCTCGTTTTCTTGTCTGACCACCCGCTCTTCTGCTGGGTGTCTGGATCAGGCAGGCACTGAGGGCACCCTGGGTGATTGGCCACAGAACCTTGGGTCCATCAGCTCCCTCGGCCAAGGAATGTAACTGATCCCAGAACCATGAATTCCCCTAATTGCTCCCTCCACAGAATCATCCTGGAAGCCCCAAGCTTCCACATGTGTTTCTACTCGGGCCTGGCCATTCCCATGTGGATGCCAAATGTCAGCCGCCCAAGGAGATGGGGCAACATTATCTCTCTAAGGCCTTGGATGAGCCCACCTTGCCTTTGTGTGGCTTTGGAGGGCCAGGACACATGAGTTTTAGAGCCACGGTCTCTGTTGTTGACCTAGGATGAAGAGGCTGGGGTTGACCACTCCAATGCCTGAGTTTCAGTAGAGAAGGAATTTCACTTATAGACACAACCACTCGCTCTAAAAAGCCATGGGTCAATCACCAGCCACACCCCCAGAGTGGGTTTCTCCCAGTAGGATTCCTTCAAGTGTCCATTCCACAGTGACTCAAACTCCTCACATGCCAGTAGTCACCCCCACACTGCTGACTCTCCCAAGGGTCTTCCTGGGGTCTGCACTGAGGCCTTGGCCCCACAGAATCCTCATGGAAGGGTCTGGATGCTCAGCCTCATGTCACATCACACTCACAAGACCCCGTTTCCCCCTGGGCTCTTCCCATCCAGTTCTACACGGTGCACCAGAGCCCTGCTAATGCCCCCTCCCAGCCTGCTAGGCCTCCAGACCAGGAGGGAGGGTGCACTGGAAGAGCTGAGAAATGCCAGATTGATATATATAGGCCACACGATGAATTTGGGGTATCTAGGGCCACTCT
Organism: Nomascus leucogenys; assembly: GCF_006542625.1. NCBI lineage: Eukaryota > Metazoa > Chordata > Mammalia > Primates > Hylobatidae > Nomascus > Nomascus leucogenys. Next base: position 139,084,904 of record NC_044402.1, on the reverse strand, counting down.
GAACCCTCAAATGTCAGCATCCCAAGTCCTGAGCCATGCCTGGGATAGAGGAGGGAGGTTAGGTCACCCGACTAGGGGACTGGGAAGGTTTCGGAAGTGGGAACTGGGGAAATCTTGCTCCTCGGAGGCCAGGTGGATCCTGTAGGCTCAGCCCTTTAATTTTTCTCTGTCTTTGGATTAGGGGATGTTTTCTGGTTAGAGGGATCTGGGGCAGGGACAGAAGCCACAGGTAGGAGACCAACAGGGAAGAGCTACCCCCGTGTCCGGCCTGGGAGAAAGGGGAGGGCACCAGGAGGCCTTTCTTCATTGCCCTTCACCCTGCAGACTAAGAAACGCTGCAGCACCTAGGACAGGGATTCTGCCCAGGAACACACGGTTCACCTGCAGCCCGAGCTTCTCTGGACCCTGTATCTCAACAAGCAGAGTGAGAGAGGATAGTAAAATCTAACACTTTTACAGGCACAGAGGGAGGGGGACTCTGCCCTCTGGGGAGGGTCTGATGAATACCGACAGGTCTGGATTATGCCCTCCCTTGTGGATGCCACACCTCTAATGCAGCTTCATTTCACAGCAGCCCAGGGCAGTCGCAATTCACTGTGCACTCAGAGAACTTACCAAAACCCTTTGCATACAGACCGAGAGCTTGCGTATACCCAGCCTGAGTGGCACAGTCAGTTACAACTTACTCTCTGGAAACTGCTGGGTCCAGAGTCAGCAGAAGGTATAGAGAGGCCACGGGGAAAGTGTCATTTGACTAGGTCTGCAAGCAGAGACGCCTCTTATGTGATACATCCAGCCCCGCCTCACCCCCGCCTCTGCTGCAGTGACCAGTGACCAGTTCCCACAGGCGGCGGTCGGCTTCACACAGCCACACTTCAGGGTCACCTGGCCTGGAGCCTGGAGCAGGGGTTGATCCCAAAGGGGCCGCCTATCTCCAAGGGGGAATGGAAACTTACAGGGTCAGCGTGTTCCTTCTCAGGCGGTCTGACTCTCTCCCCTCCCTATCATCTCTCAGTCCTGCCCCGGCGCATCAGTCCCCTCATTCATTTATGGAGCCTCTTCCCAGGCTCTGCCCTCAGTGGGACCAGGCTAAGACTATGACATTGAAAGCTGAAGTCGTGGGGCACGGAGACCACTGTTCCCACCAGAGGAGGAAGATGGGGCCCAGGAGGCACCTGAGGTGACAGCATGGATGAGTGACTGGAACGGCCAGTGTGGGGAGGGGGGCAGCTCCCACCATTGCACAGACGGCCCGGGCTGCTGCCCCAGGATGGCAGAGTTGGCAGCGTCTGCCCAGGAAATGAAAACAGCCCCCAGGAGAGGAGGATTCTTCTTTTGGCCTCCAAGGACTCGAGAACGTGCAGCAGAGAGAGAGGTCTGGAGGCTTGACAGCAACGCTGGGAGGAGACACAGGAGGAGCCCGTTGTGGACTACCCTGGGGTGGCCACACCTGCCCCCTTCATCCAGTCCCCTTGGCTGTGGCCAACTGCCCCAGGCAGGGATGACTAAGGAACCAGAAAGTTTCTGGAAGGCCCATCCCAAATACAGAAGGCTCATGGGCTCAGCACCATTGAGCCCACCTGTGGGTGCCCTGAATCTTAAGCACCCCCAGGACTCCCAGTGTTATTGGCTCTTGGATTTGCCATCACCCCTGGGGCAGGACTTGGTGACTCCTCTCCATCTCCCCTCCTCCCTCCCTTCCTACACTCCTTCCTTTCTTCCTTCTTTCTCTCTTCTGAAGAGCTGAGAGATCTCTTCAAATCCCCAAAGAAAGCAGAAGAAGCCAATTCTTTGGGTGTTGGGAGGTTTATTCCATTTTGCAATCCCCAAATAGCTGGACCAATTGTCTATTAACTGCACCACCAGTGTCAGTGTGTGAACACTGTCATGAACTGTGCTGCTTCCTAGGACAGCCTCTGAGACCTTCTTATTGCCTCCCTGATTCATGGACTTCTAAGAGAAAGCCAGCAGTCAGGACCCTGAGAGCCCGGTTCCAGCATATCTGAGCTGTCATGTTAATACACAGTCTCCAAGCCAGGATCTTGGAGTAACCACATAATCTTCACAGCAACAACCTGAAGAACATGCCACGATGGCCTTCAGGCTACAGAGGAGGAGACTGAGTGGTAAGTGACTTGCTCCTTGTATCACTGGGCTGCCTGGCCACACCAGCCTCCTCCTGCGGATCATGGCAAGGGCAGACAGGAGCAGTGGCCCCGTTCCTCAGCAGTGCTTGATGTTTTTGACCATCCACTTGAATCCATTCATCAACATTTGACTGTGATTTCAATGCCAATTCTTTGATTATCCGTGAATTTGAATAATTTTCTCTGTTAGATTCCTTTGCCCTTCTTATGTTGTGAGCTGCTGATTTCTGGGAGCTCTTAGGCAAGTTCCTGAATGTCCTCGTGTCTCCGGCTCCTCGTTGAGCAGTGGGGCTCACCACCCCCCACCAGCTGAAGGATTAAATCCATGACTACAGAAAGCACTGATAATAGCGCTGGCTGAGGGCAAGGGCCGTGTTGTTATAAATTAAAGGTAGAAATTTTTTGTTTCTTCGTTTCTTGCTGCAAATAGTGACGTCAGTGTTTCATTTGCCTTTGCAAGTCACATATGGAAGTTTCACATTTATATAGAGTAATATAACTTTTCCATTCTGTTTTCTAACTTAGGTGTTATGCTAAGAGACGCCTTTTTCACCCCCGGAGTGTAAAAATATTCACCAATATTCCCCTCAAATTCCTTTACCATTTCATTTGTGTTACACTTATCTCTTTAAGCCATCTGGAATTTATTTCACTGTGAGGTAAGAATCCAACTTTAATTTTTTCCCCCAAAACTGTAACCCCCTATGCCAGTAACATTTATTGCACAATCCGCTCTTTTCCACACGCATTTCATTCTCCCTTTTCATGTGATAAATACTTACGTATCTTGAGTCATTTCTGAACCATCAACGCTTCGCTCTGATTCTATTTTCTGTTCGCACCAGTGCCGTGCTCCTCTCATTACTCTGGCTCTAAGGCGTGTTGATATTCTGGACCTGGGGCCACTTCACGTTGTTATTTTCCAGGCTCCCAACTGTTCTTGCGCAGTCATTCTACCAAGTGAACTCAACATCATTTTGTTCTCCCCAATTAGACTTTTGGAATTTTAATTGGAATTCTATCCACAACACACCAGAGCGCCCTCCCCAGAGACCTGGCATGTTAAACATGACGTCCTTGCCCAGAGCAGGGGCTGCCTCGTCCCTTCCAGGCCTCATGCTGAAGAGGGCTCTGCCACTGCTCTCATGCACCTCCTGATTTATGACACTCTACACTTCATCATTCTGTAACTCTTGCAAATAAAATGCATTTTTCTTTCTTCTTTTTTTTTTTTATTTTGAGACAGGGTCTTGCTCTGTTGCCCAGGCTGGGGTGCAGTGTTGCAATCACACAGTCTTAGTTCACTGCAGACTCAAACTACTGGGCTCAAGTGATCCTCCCACCTCAGCCTCCTGAGTAGCTGGGATTACAGGCGCCCACCACCATGTCCAGCTAATTTTTTGTAATTTTTGCAGACATGGTGTTTCACTGTTTTGCCTGGGGTGGCCTCAAACTCCTGGACTCAAGAGACCTGCCCACCTTAGGGCCTCCCAAAGTGCTGGGATCACAGGCATGAGCCACCGTGCCCAGCCAAATGCACTTTCTCAACTGAGTCACATTTCCTTCATTCAAAAACAATGTTGATCAGAAAATGCACCATTAACTTGATGTCACCTTTCCAGGAAAAAAAAAAAAAGGCTATTATATTTAATATATGTAATGGTCATGAAAACATCCCAATTTCAGAAAAAAATAATAGCGAACAGGCATATATGTATTCGAAATAAGTATACACATACATGCATACATACAGACAGCAGAGCTGATCCTCCACTCTGAGGATCTAACCTTGGTTTTGCTGATACATGGAGCATCTAGAAAAAATCACAGATGCTTAGACATGGATGTTTTGTTACCAGCCACCTCCTGAGCTCATATCCGTTCTAGTCATTTTTAAGTTGTCCCTGGAAAGACAATAACTCAGATCATCCTCAAATAACGAAAATGATGTCTCCTCTGTGTCATAGCTGGTTTTTTTCTTGTCTTATAAACGGGGATTTTATTGTGAGCCTCATCCTGGGCCACTTGGGTCGATCTCTCCTCTGCGATGCCTTTTCATCAGCAGACACGAGGAAGAGCAGCGGCCACCAGTCTTCCTAATGCCCGTACACCAAAGGCGGTCTTCCTGGTGCTTCATGTGATCAGCAGTTTATGCATCTGTGTGCAGCCAAGGGGAAGTCTCAGACCTTCAGAGCTTTTTCCCTGTGGTGCTGTTGTGTTTTGACCTAAGCGTTTGAAGGATCCCTTCTTCCTTGCAGCTCAAGTGTTTTATTGGTGTATGTCGAGGGATGTGTTTCTTTCTGTATTCTACTTCTGTTGATTTAGCAGGTGCTGGGGGAGCTCCTGCAGACCCATCTCGCTGCCCTGCTGTGTCTCTGAATATCGTTTTCATCTGGTTGAGTCTGGCTCTGCCTTGGGGACGCCCATAGTTCAGACGTTCCCCCATATGCAGTATCCTTTTATTCTCTTCTTGTTTAAAATCCCATCCACCCTTTTGCCTCATCCCTATGCATTCTGGAGGCCTCCAGGCTCGCACTTCACATTACGAGGGAGCTTTCCGAAGGGCCTGTTTTGTCTTTGACGGGATTTTAAATTCTGGGGTGACTGTCTTTGACTTCAAAACCACATTTCCTCCTCACACCAAGCTCCCTTTGTGTCTCTTCCTGCCTTTTAGCAGTCCTTCCCATATGTGTTTTCTTATTTCTTCTTTCATCTCTAGCTATGCTTGTATTTTCTGTTCTAGATAACGTCATCATGGTGCATGGGCGTCCATCAGCCCTGAGCTACCCTTGACTCAGGCAGCTCATGAAGCCGATTTCGCACCTGCTGTCTGTACACTGAGGTCATGCTGGTGAGTTTCCTTGCTAAGCCTGCATGCGTCCTTTGCTCTCATGGAGTACTGCTCCCTTTGGCATGTCACAGTGCCCATACCTGGACGTTGCAGAGAGAGACAGTGCCCTTGAGGACACTGCTGTTTGCCAGGGCTGCGTAGATGTCATGTGCCTGCCATGAAGGCATCACAGATCCATGCAGTGGTACCATTTCCAGCTCAAGGATTAGCCCATCCCACTGCCTGACAGCTGTTAATGCCATTGGCCCAAGATCACCTTAGCCTGGGGGCTGGTCACACACGTTAGGGGGTCATTATTGTGAAAATTTTATCTATTATAGTTGAGATATAATAGACTTGTATCTATTATCTGTGTCCTCTCCCTCTCACCCCATCCTCTCGGCTGAGGCTGAGGAGGGTGGCCGAGTGTAACAGAAAGCGCTCACCAGGAGATAGATGGGGTTGTGGAGGGAGAGAGGGCAGCCAGGGAAGAGACAGACAGACACCGAACCTCAGAAAACACCCATTCTTGAGGACAGCATCAAGGTAGGATTTGAGGTCAGGACAGGCAGATGACCCCCTTTAGATCCCAGGACTCTGGGCTCCATGACAGCAAATCTGGCCACAGTGTGTGTGTTGGCAGTGGGTGTGGGGTGGGGGGGCACTGCTGATTGACAAGGGCTCTTAGGAGTGTCTGGCTCCTACCCCCTGTTGGAAAATACGGTACATTTATGCATGCTTTGAAATTGAACATCTGTCCCCAATAATGTGTGGCAATGGACATTTTCATTTTGAGTTAATGAAATTTCCATTTTTTAATAAAAAAATAGATAATGAATGAGACTGACAACATGAATGAAAACTCTCAGTTCTCTGAAAACCAGCAGCCAATCTCATCACCAACAGAACTCAAGAGTGTTCAGGGCACCTCTGCAATTCCTCTGAGCAACGCCCACACTGCCGACCCAGCCCTGCTCAGTCCAGTGAGCTTGGAGATCTAGCCAGCAGCAGTGCCCAGCTGTGGGGTGATGGAGAGTCCGGGGTTCATGGAGAAGGTGGCCTTGGGAACATATGTGTTAGGGGCCAAGGATGCAGGTGCACACTACCAGGGAGGATGGGATTGCCTTTGTAAATTAAATTTTCCTGTTGCAGGTTTGTGCAGCCTGGCCTCTAACTCCTAGGCCAGAAATTATCTCCTAATTCCAGACTCAGGTCTCCCTGCTGACCTGTGAATGTGAGTCAACTAAAATGGCAGAAATAAGATTCTTCTGGTTTCATGGAACGTCTTGCAAGACTGAAGGCCACTGCAGTCAACTTCTGACCTTGAGGGGTACTCTCAGCTCAGATTCTTTGTAACTAATCCTACTCAACTTTTGTAAAGTGATGACAACAGAACTTAGTTTATGATCTCATTTATCACTCTCCCTGTCACTAAAATACGAGACGCAAGTGCTCCACCCAAATATTTGAAGAAAAGCCAGCAAATGCAAAGTGTAAATTCCTTCTCAGCATCATTGGCTTGTGAACTTGTCAAGGGGTGGCTCTGAGTGCTGAGCTCATTGCAACTCCCTCCTGGGATTTGCTTGTGAAGAAAGGAAGGGAATAGATTCAAATCAGATTTTGCCTTGGGAGCCCATCTTGCTCTAGGCCAAATTAAATGCATGTATTCCATTAGTATGTGGTAAGAGATTAAAATTATGATAGAATTGGCTAGTCTACAGTCTTCTAGAACAAAAAATGGCAACGGTTTGCTTGTGGGAGGGAAGCATTTGTGAGTTTTTAAAAATCTGAAAATGAGAATAAACATTCATGTGACTCATGGATTAGTCAGACAGTGTATGTTTTTCCCCAACTCCCTGGAGCAACTGACATAATCAAGGTGCTCATTGGCTAAGCTGACCTTCTCCTCACCCACACTACTGAAGTAGAATCTATTGCCTTTCCTTAGCCTCCACCCGCACGAGCGTCATCCTGGCTGTTCTAAGCAACGACAACAATGGGCAAACATAGAGAATGAGGCAGACATTCAGAGTTGTGCAACTTAGTATTATGCCCTAGTTTGTGCAAGAGGGTCAAGTCTGGTGTTTCTGGGTAATTTCTCAAATATGTCTGGAAAATATTTTTTGACACTTTTTCCCCCAGGTGGCAGAATTTGAACAACATGTGGAAGATTTAAGAACAACATTTTGGGCTCAGTATAGGGAAACACTTTCTAATGAGAGTTGCCCACCCATGCCAAAGTCCATCTCGAATTATCCCACCTTGAAAGCATTTTCAGTGGGACCTGAACAACAGTCAGTCAGGGATGCTTTCAAGGGGTGGACTTCAGCAGTCACAGTTGGTGACCTGCCCACAGGCCCCCACGGCCTCCAACTGGAGGTGCTTGTAGCTCTGTCTTAAGGCTTTCTCTGCAAGGAGGATCAAGCCAGAAATACCAGGGAGTTAAAGGCACCCCTGGGAACAGCCCTCACCCAGTGACTGATAAGAGTTGGTGGGTAAAGGCCCCACTTTCTTACTCCTCAGGTAGGCCAACACAGGTGCACGTTCTATAATTGGCCGGAGGTCCCCCATGGGATTGGGCCCAGCCCCCACAGCAGTCAGTGATGCTCCTTCTTGCATTTTTCCCATCTTTCATTCTGCATTCGCCCAACAGTGCTTCCTGGAATCACCCTCAAAATAATTACTTGTGCTCAAATCCTTGTCTCAGGGCCTGCTACTCGGGGAGCCCATCCTAAGAAAGGGGGTTTGTGCATTGGGTGTTTAGGTTGTGGGAGAAAAAAATGAATCTCACTCTCTGGAACCTTGAAATCTAAACCTAGGAAGAAGAAAAAGAAAGACAATTGATACTGGTTTGAAGATGAAGAGGCTGGAGCCAGGATCAACTGAGCAACCACTGACCATGCCCTGAGGACCAGGAAGAACTGAGGACCAGGAAGAGTTGCCCCAGGTATGACGGACACCCAGAGAGTAGCCCTGCATTTCCCAGAGGAAATACATCCTGAATCCCAGAGATGATTGCAGGTGAAACTTCACAGCTACTTCTTACACCTCTGACTCAGGTTTGTTCTTTAATTTCCAAGGGCTTCATATGCTATATCTACGTAAAGATAGTAAATGCACAGTAATGGTGGCATTGCAAATCAGTGGGGAAGGCATAAGTTAGTTACTAAGTGGAGTTTAGGTACTAACATTTATAATTAATCTGTGTCTTAAACTAAAATCATTTCAATTGTGATTAACATATTAAATATTAAAGAAAAGATTATAAAACTCTTAAAATAGATGATAATCGAATATTTATATGACCATAGATGGGATGGAGAATTTCAAGAGTGACCCCAAGGCAAAAACTGTAAAGAGAAAAACTGATAGATAAGTCGACCTAAACATGTAAGACTTCTTTATGTCAACGATGAAATAAAAAGGGAAATGATGAAATGGAAACAAGATAAATACAAATTGTTAATGGTCTTCATATAGAGATTGCATTTAAAATTCAATAAGCTATGGAATAAAGGTGTGCTAAGAACACGAATATGCATACTATATAAAGTAGGAGAAAGTTTAATCTCATTAATAATTTTTTTCAATGACATGTTTTCCTACGATAAAGGAAAGGTCTATTAAGTGTAGTGTCCCAGATCGGTGAAAAACGTGAGAAGGCAAATCAATACTATCCTGAAGACTAGGTAGACATGAAAATCATTCTGAACTGAAGACTGGCAATATGCACATGCAGTAGAAGCTCCAAAAATAGGCCCTTTAGCACAAGGGTCCGCAGTCCCTGGGCCACGGACCAGTACTGGTCCACAGCCTGTTAGGAACCTGGCTGCACAGCAGGAGTTGAGTGGTGAGCTAGCGAGGGACGCTGAGCTCCGCCTACTGTCAGATCAGCAGTGGCATTCGATTCTCATAGGAGTGGAAACCCTACGGTGAACTACACATGTGAGGGATCTAGGTTGCATCCTCCTTATGAGGATCTAATAATAAATGTAATGCACTTGAATCATCCCAAAACCATCCCCCAGCCCCATCTGTGGAAAAATTGTCTCCCACAAAACTGGTCCCTGGTCCCAAAAAAGGTTGGGGACTGCTGCTTTAGCCCATGAAGTGGCCCATTCTACTTCTAGAAATTTAATACTCTTTTTCTCCAAATGTGAGCCGTGTCCAAAAAATATATCACAAAAGATGTTAATAACAAAACTGTTTCTAAGGAGGAAGTATTAGAATAGAAACAACCATCTAGAAACATGAATTCAATTAAATAAAAATTTTACACAATAAGATAGTATGTAGCCATTAAAACAATGTTGAAGCAATGCATATATTGGTATTGAAAATGTTCATAAAATGCAGTTAGGTGAAATCGTAAGTTAAACTTTTAGTGGGAAAGCATACTTAAACATAAACAGCCTCTGAAAGCTACCAGCAGTTGCTTCTCAGTGAGTGGGATTATCGTTGGTTTGGCCTACTATATTTTCTGACTTCAGTAAAAATCTATTACTCTGGGGGTAAGAAAAATAAGTTCTGAAATTTCATTTTGAATAAAAATAATAACAATAAATCATCTATACATTCAACTAAGATGGTAAAAAAGGGACAAATATTTCTAATTTGAAAATACAAAAGGAAGGAAATAATAAGGAATAAAAAATAAATCAAGAAATTATGAAAAAGAACAGTGCCATTAATAAATAAAGTCATGTGCTCTCTGAAACAGCAATAAATAGACAAAAAAGAAGAATAAAAATATGCATGTGTGCTATTATCTCAATTATGTTTAAAAGCATAGAAAATACTCAGAGGAAAACATGCAAGATATTAAATGCCGCATCTGGTCATTGCACTCATATATTTTTTCTCTAATTTTATATTTCATTTTACAAATATTCTACAATGACCATGAACTCATTTTGTAATCTTAAATTGACACTGGAAATAAGTATAAAGGAAAAACATGGAGTTTTAAGTGAAAACACTGACGGTGGAAATGATAGATGGCTAAAATAGGCTAAGGTAAAAATTAACATCAGCACTGGCAGAACCACAGATGTAGGTAAGGCATATTCCTACTCCAACTTATGCCCTTGACTTGGAGTCCCCAGGATCTAGGTGTCTCCAGTGCCCCCCATACGGTTCAAGGCAGAATGGCACATGAAGCAAGGGATGGCAGAAGGGAGAAGGTAGAGCAGAAAGCATGGGGCTGTGCACAGCAGGACAAAAGGAAATCTGGACAAGTGGAAAGATCAGAAGGTACGAGTCCAGATTCCCAAATAAAGGAGTGATTATGGGCCCTGCTAAGGAAAGGATTAGGCTCCCAGGTGATAATCGTAAGCAGCTGCAGGGGGAAGCTGTAAAGAGTCAGAAGTAAGGCAAGAGCATCAACTGGACCCAACAACAAGGACAGTTGCAAGATGGGCAGCACGCTATAAGAAATGATGATGCCCTCAACGGAGGTAGAAATTGCATTTCATTCTTCAAGTAGTTTTTTATAAATGTATGTGTTTAAAGTTCCTGTCCTTCTCCTTAACTTGTTAATTCCTATAATTAAGTGTTCGTTCAAGTTGTAAGTTATTTAGTTATTTGTATATTAAAAGGTTATAGGTATGTTAAATCAAATATTCCAGGGTTTTTCAAAGCACAGTGATCAAACTGTTGGATTTGAAATTGTGTTGGGTTTTACAGTGTTGGACAAAATATTTTGGCAAGGCTGGAAAAATGGTCACTCTCATACACTGTAGATGAGAATGCAAAATGCAAATTCCCCCATGGAGAGGAATTTCAAAATACCTAGCAAAACTTCAAATTCATTTAACCCTTGACCCAGCAATTCCACTTCTAGAAACATACCCAAAATATAGATTGGGAAAAATACACAAACATATATGCATAAGATGAATCATTGTAACACTGTTTATAATAGCAAAAGCCTGGGAGCAACCTAAAGGTCTATCAAAGGGTACTAGCTGAATAAACTGTGGTATATCTACACAATAGAGTACTATACAACTATAAAAAGCAATGAAGAATATTTATGTATACTGCTTTGATGTGACATTTAGGACACATTCTTAAAAGAAAAAACAAAGTGGATAACTGTGGTATCTTCAAGTTGATATGTTACCATGTGTTGAAAAAATAGGAGAATATGAAAATAAATATTTGCTTTCATTTTGAGATAGAAGGATAAAACATACATTTTCACAAAATTACCTGTAGAAAGATAGAGGGGACAGGGAGAGAAGCTGGACTTCTCTGAATATAACATTGTTTTATAGTTCCAAGTTAGGATCCACGTAAATAATTATAACATAAAAATCAACTATGGAACAACTCCTAAAAATCAAAACCAAAATGAAGCAAATGAACCTGAATGTGTATCAGGTGAGTAATAAGCAAAACGGAAAGCAGCTATTGAAGTGATTTCTAAACCTAATGATTTGACTAGTCATCCTTAGTGAAATAAACCCCAGGAAAACACATGCACAAATACAAGAAAGTTAACATTTTCAGTATTTATATTGCTGACACTTATTGCATTGGTAGGTACTTTTATCCTGAGGTTATTTTGTTTATTCTATAGGATAAGACAAATAAGTAATTATGTTGATGTCATGAAGAACCAGGATTTTGAGCTTTGGAGAAAGGAGACACATACAGATCAATCAAGTTTAGTAAAAAGTAATAGTACTAAGTTTGAGTTGGAAGTAAAATTTTTAACTCAAGAAATATTTTGTCTTTTAAGAAATGTGTATTTCCTAGTTCTGTCCACTGGAAACATCTGGTAATGAGGAAAATCCCAGTAGCAATGAGCACCCCTAGAGCCCGAATTGTGTTTTCTCTATATCATCTCCCTTTAAAGGAAACCATGGCCCTTGGGAAAATGGCTGAGTCCAAGTCTAGGGCAGGAACAAACAGAATGCACCAGGAACATCTTGTCATACCAAAAGCAAGAAGGGTATCAGGTTGTACTAGGATCTGCCAGTGGTCTCAGGACTCAACTTGAAAAACCTTCTATTGGCCAAAGAAGGGACAATATGAGCATGAGTAATAATAATGACTGAAATAGATTGAAACATACCAAACATGTTTCTATCTCATGAATTCAGAATTATACTACTAAAAAGAGTTATTTGTCATTCATAAGGAATACTATGAACCAACTACTTAGAAAATGTATAAATATCTCAGACAAGCAAAAACTGAGGGAATTTGCCACCTTTTGACTGGCCTTATAAGAAATGCTCAAGGGAGTCCTACATCTGGAAGAAAAAAGATTATAATTACCATAATGAAAACATGCAAAAGTATGTTTAAAAACTCACTTGGTAGAGTAGGCACCCAAAGGAGAAAGAGAAAAGAATCAAACCTTCTCACTACACAAAACCCCAAACTGCAATGATAAACAATAAGAAAGGAATGAAAGACATACAAAATAACCAGAAAACAGTTTACAAACTGACAGGAGTAAGTCCTCACTGGTTAGTAATAACCTTAAGTACAATTGGATTAACTTTTCCACTGAAAAGGTATAAATTTGCTGAATGGATTTAAAAAAAAAAACCCAACAATATGTTGCCTACAAGAAACTCATTTCACCTGTAAAGACACATATAGACTGAAGAAAGTAAAGGAATGATAAAAGATATTTCATGCAGACAGAAGCCTTTAAGTCAAAACTGTAAAAAGAGACAAAACATGTTATTATATAATGATAAAGGAATCAATTCAGCAAAAGGATACAACAGTTGTAAATATATACATACCCAACACTGAAGCACCCAGATATATAAATCAAATATCATTATTAGATCTAAAGGGAGAGATATCCTGGGCATGGTGACTCACACCTGCAATCGCAGCACTTTGGAAGGCCAAAGCAGATGGATCGCTTGAGCCCAGAAGTTTCAGACCATCCTGGGCAACATGGTGAAACCCCATCTCTACAAAAAATAAAAAATAAAAAAATTAACCACGTGTGGTGGTGTGCACCTACAGTCCCAGCTACCTAGGAGGCTGAGGTGGGAGGATCAATCACCTGTGCCTAGAGTTCAAGGCTGCAGTGAGCCATGATTGTGCCACTGCACTCTAGCCTGGGAAACGGAGTAAGACTCTGTCTCAAAAAAATAAAATTGGGGAGAGACAGACTCCAACACAATGATAGTTGGGGACCTCAACACCACACTCTCAGCACTGGAAAGAGCATTTAGACAGAAAATCAACAAAGAGACATTGAATTTAAACCACATTTTAGACCAAAGAGGCCTAACAAACGTTTACAGAACATCTCATCTGACAGCTGCAAAATACATATTTTTTTCATCAGCACATGGAAGATTCTCCAGGATAGACCACATGTTAGGTTACAAAACAAGTCTCAACAAACTTAATAGAATTTAAATCAAATCAACTGTATTTTCTGACAACTGTGGAATAAAAGTAGAAATCAATACAGAAGGAAATTTCAAAACTGTAAAAACACATAGAAATTAAACAAAATGTTTGTGAATGACCAATGGGTCAATAAACAAATTAAGAAGGAAATTTAAACATTTCTTGAAGCAAATGAAAATGGAAACAGAGCATATCAAAACTTCTGGGATTATGCACTGAAAGTAATTAGAAAGGCAAGAACAAACCAAATGCAAAATTAGTAGAAGAAAAGAAAAAAATAAAGATCAGAGCAGAAACAAATGGAATTCAGACTGAAAAAATACAAAAGATCAATGAAACAAAAATGTGTTTTTTGAAAAGATTAACAAAATTGACATACTACTAGTTAGACTGATCAAGAAAAAAAAAAGACCCAAGTAAATACAATCAGAAACAAAATGGACACATTACAGCTTTTACCACAGAAGTACAAAGGATTGTTGGAGACTATTACCAACAATTATATGTGAATAACTATACACCAACAAATTGGAAAACTTAATGAAAATGGATAAATTTCTGGACACATGCAACCTATCAAGATTGAACCATGAAGAAACAGAAAACCTGGACAGATCAATTTCAAGTAATGACATTGAATCAGTAATAAAAATCTTTTATCAAAGAAAAGCCCAGAACCTAATGGTTTTATTGCTGAATTCTATCAAACATTTAAAGAAGAGCTAGTGCCAATTCTTATCAAATCTTCCAGAAAATTGAAAAGAGGGGAATTTCTTCAAATTGTTTTACAAGACCGCATTACCCTGATACCAAAACCAGATAAGGACACAACAAAAGAAAACTATAGGCCAATATCCCTGGTGAACATAGATGGAAAAATCCTTAACAAAAACTATTAAACTGAATCCAGCAGCACATTAAAAAAATCATTCACCATGATCAAGTGGGATTTATCCCAGGAATGCAAGGATGGCTCAACATACGCAAATTAATAAACACGATACATCACATCAAAAGGATGAAAAACAAAACCAAATGATCATCTCAATAGATACATAAAAAGCATTTGATAAAATTCAACATTGTTTCATGATTTCAAAAACTCAAAAAACTAGGTATAATAAAAGCGAATGCCGAAAGCTTTTTCTCTAAGAACTGGAACAATACAAGGATGCCCACTCTCACCACTCTTACTCAACTTAGTACTAAAAATCCTAGCCACAGCAATTAGGCAAGAGAAATAAATAAAGGGCATCCAAATTGGAAAAAAGGAAATAAAAATATTCCTCTTTGCAGATAACATAATTTTACACATAGAAAACCCTAAAAGTTACACCAAAAAACTCTCAGAACTGATAAATTTAGCAAAGTTACAGGATATGAAATTTTAAACTACAAAAATCCATAGCATTTCTATACACCAATAATGAACTAGCAAAAAGAAATCAAAAAGCAATCCCATTTATGATAGCTACAAAAATGTAAATAATAATTATACCTAGGAATAAATTTTTTTAAAGAGGTGAAATATATGTACAAGGAAAACTTTAAGACAGTTTGAAAGAAATTGGAATGGCCATACACACACACACACACACACACACACACACACACACAAAAGACATCCAATGCTCATGGACTGGAAAAATTAATACTGTGAAATGACCATACTACCAAGAGTGATCCATAGATTCGATGCAATAACTATCAAAATACCAAGACATTCTTCACAGAAATGGAAAAAGCAGTTTTAAAATCCACATGTGAAATCACAGAAGGCTTCCTAAATGCCAAAGCAATCCTGAGCAAAAAGAACAAAACTGGAAGTATCACCTACCTCACTTCAAAATATACTACAAAACTATAATAACAAAAACAGCATGGTACTAGCATAAAAACAGATACATAGACCAATGGAACAGAATAGAGAACCCAGATATAAATCCATGTATGTACAGCCAATTGATTATTGACAAAGGCACCAAGAACATTCAGTGGAAAACTTTCAATAAATGGTGCTGAAAAAACTGGATATCCATATGCAGAAAAATAAACCTAGACCGCTGTCTCTCACCACATACAAAAATCAACTCAAAATGAATTAAAATCTTAAATGTAAGACCTGAAACTATGAGAATATTAGAAGAAAACATTGGAGAAGCATTTCAAAACACTGGACTGGGCAAAGATTTTTTGGGTAAAACCTCAAAAGCACAGAGAACAAAAGAAAAAATATACAATGAGATTACATCAAGCTAAAAAGCTTCTGCACAGCAAAAGGGATAATCAGCAGAATAAAGAGACAATCTACAGAATGGGAGAAAATATTTGCAAACTACCCATCTGACAAATAATTATTAATCAGAATATGTAAGGGACTTGAACAACTCAATGGCAAAAAATAATAATAATCTGATTTTTAAATGGGCAAATGACTTGAATAGACATTTCTCAAAAGAAGATACACAAGTGGTTAACAGTTATATGAAAAAATGCTCATCACTAATTACCAAGGAAACGCAAAACAAAATGACAGTGAGATATCATTTCACCCCAGTTAAAATGGGGTGAGATGATTTCATCAGAAAGACAAAAAAAAAAAAAAAGATGATTGTGAGGATGTGGAGAAAGGGGAAGGACACTTCTGGTGGGAATGTAAATTATTACAGCCACTATGGAAAACACTATGGAGATTTCTCAAAACACTAAACATAGATCTACAATATGATCCAGCAGTCCCACTGCTAGGTATATATCCACAAGGAAAGAAAGAAAATCAGTTGGCCAGGCGTGGTGGCTCCTGCCTGTAATCTTAACACTTTGGGAAGCAAGGCAGGCAGATCACTTGAGGTCAGGAGCTCAAGACCAGCCTGGCCAACGTGGTGAAACTTCATCTCTACTAAAAATTAGCCAGGCATGGTGGCACATGCCTGTAATCCCAGCTACTTGGGAGGCTGAGGCAGGAGAAGCACTTGAACCCAGGAGGCAGAGGTTGCAGTGAGCTGAGATTGCACCACTGCACTCCAGCCTGGGTGACAGAACAAGACTCTGAAAAAAAAAAGAAAGGAAAGATGAAAGGAGAGAAAGAAAAGAAAGAAAGGAAGGAAGGAAGGAAGGAAGGAAGGAAGGAGGGAGGAGGGAGGGAGGGAGGAGGGAGGAAGAGAGAAAGAAAGAGAGAGAGAGGGAGGGAGGGAGGAAGGAAGGGTCAGTTATCAAAGACATCTGCACATCCATGTTCATTACAGCACTATTCACAATAGCCAAGATAAGGAATCAACTTCACTGTCCATCAATAGATGAATAAAGAAACTGTGGTGGCCAGGTGTGATGGCTCATGCCTGTAATCCCAGCACTTTGGAAGCCCAAGGTGGGTGGATCACCCGAGGTCAGGAGTCTGAGACCAGCCTGGCCAACATGGATAAACCTCATCTCTACTAAAAATACAAAGATTAGCTGGGCATGGTGGCAGGTGCCTGTAATCCCAGCTACTCGGGAGGCTGAGGCATGAGAATTGCTTGAATCAAGGAGGCAGAGGTTGCAGTGAGCTGAGATTGTGCCATTGCACTCCAGTCTGGGCAACAGGAGCAAAACTTTGTCTCAAAAAAAAAAAAAGAAAAGAAAAAAAGAAACTGTGGTATATATATACAATGGAATATTATGCACCCATAAAAAGGAAATTCTGTCATTTGCAGCTACATGGATGAAACTGGAAGTCGTTATGTTAAGTGAAATAAGCCAGGCAGAGAAAGACAAATATCACATTTTCTCACTCCTATGTAGAAGCTAAAAACATTGACCTCATGGAGGTAAAGGTTAGAATGATGGTTACCAGAGACTGGGAAGGGTGAGGCAGGGGGGTAGAGATAGGTTGAGGAGTACACAATACAGTTAGATAAAAGGAATAAGTTCTAGTGTTTAATAGCACAGTTGGGTAACTAGTCATCAATAATTTATTGTAGATTTTTTAATAGCTAAAAGAGAAGATTTTAAAAGTTGACAACACAAAGAAATGATAAATGTTTGTGGTGATGGATATCCCAATTACCCTGATTTGATCATTACACATTATATGCATGTATCAAAATATCACATGTACCCCATAAGTGTGTACAATTATTATTTACCAATAAAAAATTTTTAAAGAAAATTTATAAGTGAAGGGAAACAATAAAGTACATATTCTGTATTTTCTATATGGACTGTATTTCAGGGTAAAAAAAATTAATAAGGAAAACTTTTCTCCATGAAAGTGTTCACACTGCCAATTGAAGAAGAAACAATGGAATTAGAATATCACATTTTTGCACACAGAAAAAATTGAAATAATGGATCTAGACAATAATCACCATTGGTTTCTCACATAACAAATAGAGGGACAACCAAACATTGCATGCCTCCTGATGAAAATACATACCACTGATGGAGCATTTTACTTAAAAACAGTTTAATCTGATCAAAATTCTATTTGCAAATAGAATCTGTCAATATGTAGAAAGGATAATACATCATGATAAAGTTGGTTTCCTTCCAAGAATACATAGATTAAAAGAAAAAAATTATAAGATTATCTCACTAATGCTTCTAAAGTACTTGAACATTCAATACCAATTCATAATAAAAAATTTTACTGTCCTTAATCTGATAAATATTATCTACACAAATCTATAGTAAACATTATAGCTAATTGTGAAATACCTGAAACTTTTATATATTAAAAATGAGAAAAGATAAAGATATTTACTATTACTACTTTCATTTGATATTGTGCTACAGATCCAGGTCCTAGCTCAAAAAATAAGGCAAAAATATATTCTCTTGAGAACAATGCAAGAAATAACTGGTATATAGATTATAAATAGAGAAAGTAACCTGTCATTATTTGCAGATGGTTGAATACGTAATAAAAAAATTCTAACTCTATGCTATTAGAATAAATAATTTAGCAAAACCACTAATTTAGCAAAATCACTAAGTACAAGATAAACAAAAACAATTTAATTTCTATATACAAGCAACAATCATAAATTGAAATAAAAGTAACACTAGTTACAATAGCACTTGATATCCTTAAAAAAACCTAGAAAGAACACTGCACTATATTATTTAAAGTAATTAGGGTAGACCTAAACAGATGAACAGATATACCATGTTCACGGATTTAAAGACCCAATATTGTAAAAGATGTCAGTCCTTTGATCTATAGATTCAGTACAATCCTTATCAAAAACCTCAACATGTTTTTGGTGAGGAACTTAATGGGCTGATTTTTTAAATGTATGCAAATATGCAAATGGCCATGAATAGTCAGTCAATAAAATATACAAGAAGAATAACTTGGAGGACTTACATTACAGGATAAAATAAAGCAATAGTGGTTAACAGGCGGCTGAGGCAAGAGGATTACTTGAGCCTAGGAGTTCAAATCCAGTCTGGGCAATACAGTGAGACCTCATCTGTTTAAAAAAAAAAAAGAGAGGGGAAGAAAGAAGAAGTAGAAGAAGAAGAAGAAGGAGAAGGAGAAGGAGAAGGAGAAGGAGGAGAGGGAGGAGAAGGAGAAGAGGGAGAAGAGGGAGAAGAGAGAGAAGAGGAAGGGGAAGGAGGGGAAGGAGAGGAAGAAAGGGAAGGAGGAGGAAGAGGAGGGGACGAAGAGGAAGGAGGAGGAGGAGGAGAAGAAGAAAAAGATATAGTTAAGACAGTTGTATTGACATAATGGCCAATGGACTAGAACAGAAAGTTCAGGAAGAGACTGACACATATTCATGCAATTGATTAATGAAAAAGGAAACTGTACAGCAGTGGCAAAAGGCTTAGCTTTTAAATAAATGGCGCTGGCTAACTAGATATTCATAAAAAGAAAAAGGAATCTAGACCTATATTTCATACTGCACGAAGAAATGTATTCTCCACACTTTGTAGATCTAAACATGAAAGAACAGTAAAGCCTTTAGAAGACACCATAAGAGAGTGTATTTGTAAATGTGTGGTGGGCAAATATTCCTTAAGCAGTACACCAAAAGTAGTACTAATCCTAAAGGAAAAGATTGATACATTGGAATACATTCAAATTGTCAGATTTCATTCATCAAAAAAAATTTAAATAGTTGAAAATCCAACCCACACAACACGGGGAAAAGAACTATAAACTCGAATAATTTTCAAAGGTCTTATATTCATGAAATATTTTTGAACTCCTATAAATCAATAAGAAAAAGACAACACAATTTAAAAAGTAGGCAAGAGACTTGAACAGACACACTACAAAAGAGGATATCCAAGTGGCCAATAAACATAAGAAAAGGTGCTCATCCTTTTTAAGTTATTCAGAAAATGAAAATTTAAATCACAATTAGATAACACAAAATTACTACCAGAATATCTAAAATTAAAAGAAAGACAAAACCAAGTGTTGGTGAAGATGTGGAATGACTGGAACTCTTGTACATTGGTAAAAGAAGTACAAATGGAATAACCCTTTTGAAAAACTATTTTGTAGTATCTTTTAAAGCTGACTATACCCTTATTCTATGATCTAGCAATCCCACTCCTAGGTATATTCCCAATAAAAATGAATGCATATAGACACCAAGAACATGTATAAAAACACTTATAGAAGTTTTATCTAAAATAGCCTCAAGCTGGAAACAAACCAAATATCCATCATACCATAGAATAAATTAGTTGAGATATTTTTATACAGTGGAATACTTAATGACATAGTAAAGAGAATGACAGAATCACTATCTTCCACAACAACATGGATAGGTCTCACAAGTATCATGTTGAGCAAAAGAAGGCAGGCATAAGGGTTGTATGAGTCCATTCATGCAAACGTAAATATGGGTATAACTAATAGGTGGTGTTAGAAGTCAGGATGGCAGTTACCTTTGAGGAAGGGTATAGGGGAGATGAGTAGGAGGGGCATGAGGGGGTTTCTAGGGTGCTGGTAATGTTCTGTGTCCTTATCTGCATGGTTGTTGTATGAATGTGCTGGCTCTGTGAGAATTCTTTGAACTGTATACATGGAATTCGTGCACTTTGCAAAAAAATGTTGATTAAAAAAGAAAAGAAGTACCCTCACGTTTACATAGCATTATTCAAAATAGCTAAAAGGAGGAAGCAGCCCATGTGTCCACCTACAGATTAATGGATAAGCAAAATGTGTCCCATCCATACAATGAAATATTATTCAGCCTTAAAAAAGAAGGAAATTCTGACACATGCTACAACATGGGTGAAACTTGAGGACATTAAGCAAAGTGATATAAGCCAGTCACAAAAAGACAAATACCATATGATTCCCACTCACATGAGGAGCCTACAGTAGTCAGATTTATAGAAACAGAAAGTAGAATGGTGCTTGCCAGGGGCTGGGGGCAGGGGAATGGGGGATGAGTGTTTAATGGAGACCGAGTTTCCATCTTACAAGATGAAAAAGTTCTTGAGATGGATGGTGGTGAAGGTTGCACAACAATATAGATGTTCTTGATATTATTGTACACTTAACATGGTTAGAATGGCAAGTTTTATGTTATGTGTTTTTTACCACAATTTAAAACTTGAAAAAAAAAGAGAAAGAAACTACCCATATGTTTGGCAATAACAGAACTATCATATGACTCAAGTCATCTGTGATCCACTTTTGCTCTGCTGGGGGTGATTCTGATGCAAAGTGCACCTGCAGAATCAGCCAGGTCACATGGCACCTATACTTACTCTGCTACGGAACAGACATTTCCTGAGGCAGAATGGATGAACACACCCAATTTGAATAATTTTATCTAATTCTCCAATACATGCTACTTCATATCCCGCTTCTTTCACTTAGCATACTTTCATCATGTCATCAGAGTTCCATTTTAAGACCACATCGTGTCTTGGCCAATGGATGGAGTCCTGCCCTGCATGGGTCTTTTTCAAATTTCACTTCTCACTCCAACCCTATTCTCCAAATCCTATGAAAAAAGCCATCTTCTCACCCACACTGATTCATGGCCTTAGCTCTGAATTAACTCTCTCTCTCCCTTCTCCACATTATAATTGGTCCTGAGGCTTTGGTTAGGGAGTAGTCACCACATGTGGAATGAATGAGTGAACAGGCCAACATCACTGCTGTCCAAAGTTGGTACGAGCTTCCGTTAGCTTCTGTTCAAGATGTTCAAGCAAGGACTAATCAACTACTTGGAGAGGTGGGGCATAAAAAAATCACAAAACCATAACAGATCATATGAGCCTCTTAGACTTTATGTATCATCTAATTCAAGTATGTGTAAACAGATAATCAAACTACGATTCCAAAGTAAAATGACTTGATCAAATGCTATCAAGCAATTGCAAAGCTGAGAACAACAGAATTATGTCCCCCAATTTCCAATTCAGGGCAGTCTCCCACCTTTACAATACAGGGCAGACTCTCACAATGCTGGGGAGGATAGACTACATGCTGTAAGGAGCTGCTCATCCTAAAGATGCTAAGAGTCCAGTAAGGGGTGACAGGGGTGACATTAGTATGTGGAGATGGTATCTCCTGAAAAAAAAAAAAAAAAAAAAAACCTTAGCCAAATTAAATTTAACAGAATTAATTTAACAGAGTTTAATTGAGCAAAGAATGAGTCATGAATTATGCAGCCTTCTGAGCCAGAGTAGGCTCACAGACTCTAGCACAGCCATGTGGCAGAAGAAGATTTATAGACAGAAAAAGGAAAGTGACATACAGAAAATAGAAGTGAAGTACAGAAACAGCCAAATTGGTTACAGCTTGGCATTAACCTTATTTGAACATAGTTTTAACAGTTGGCCCCCTTTGATTGCCCAAAGCTTGGTGATTGCCACAAGAGTAGATTACAATCTGTTTATATCACCACTTAGGTTACAGTTTACTATGTACAGAGAAACCTTTAGGCTGAACTTAAAATATGTAAGGAGGTACCTTTAGGTTAAACTTGATTTAACACTTCCTACCATCTCTGAAATTAGAACTTGTTTTCATTCATCCTATGTACATGGCTGCTGTGTTAGTTTTAGTTGCTGTGAAGCAAATCACCACAAACTCAGTAGCTCAAGATACTCCCACTTATTAACTCATAGTTCTGCAGGGGAGAAGTCCAGGCAAATGTAACTGGGTTCTCTTCACAGGGTCTCAAAGGCTGAAATCAAGGTGTCAGCTATGCTGGGCTGGGCTCTCCTCTGCAGGCTCGACTGGGGAAGAATCCAGATCTGTGCTCATTCATGTTGGCAGACCTAAGTTCCTCATGGCTGTGAAACCACGGTCCCTATTTCTTTGCAGGTGTCAGCCAGGGACAGTCCTCCACTACAAGAGGCAGCCCACATCCTCTGCTACATGGTCCCCTCAATAATCCAGCAACAGAGACTCTCTCATGTGTAATCTCTCTCATGCTTCAATTCTCTAACTTCCTTTGTCTCTGACCTCTAGATCCAAATTACAATGGTCATGTGCTAGATCAGGTCATCTCTCCTTCTTAAAGTCAACTGTGCTGTGTAACCACCTAATTGTGGGGGTAAAATCCATTATTCACATAGTCTCATACTAAGCAGGGTGTGTACACGAGGGCAGGATCTTGGGGGTCATCTTATAATCCCGCCTATCACACTGCCCCAAAACAGCCCCCAAAAACCTAAAGCCTGGTCCACAGACAGCAACACACCATTATAGTTGTGCTTAGTGTTGTAAAAGTCCTCAGAAGTCAGTGAAGAGAGTTCCCTAGATCTCCAGGTAACAGTGAATTTGACCTTGATTCTAGTTGGGGGAAAGCAGCTGTAGTTCAATGAAAGCATAATCACTTCCCTACTCTGCCTTATTGGTTAGACTCAAGTTTTCAGCATTCCCAGATCTTTCCTCCACCTGCAAGAACCCTGTGGAAATTATGTCTAATGGTCCATGAAAAGATCAAGGACCAACCAAACTCAGATGTCTTCAGTTGCCATGTTATAATTTATTGGCAATATGTTGAGTAATGTTTTCCTGATTATTTCCTGGTTAAGTTGCTTTACCAGAGGAAAAATGGCCAAAGACAGTTATTAATTAAATGAGAATGCAGCAACCAAATGTGAAGAGCTCAAACTCTTTTATTCTGAAGCATCTTTTTTTTAAAAAGAAATGGTGGGTAGAACAGAAATGTGTCATACCTTTTAGCTTATAAATTTACTTTCAACATCCATATGCAACTAACTTCTGGTTTCAGTTCCTATCAAACGATTCTTTGAACTTGTTTTCCTTCTAAAATCATCCCAAATAAACTCATATTAACTAGTGAGTCAGACTGCTTTGGTTAAAGAAAAACTATGGAAAGAAAATTGAATCCATCTCCAAATTTGAAGAGGAAACAGCAGTGAAAGAATACTTTATAAAGTGTACTGCACTGCTAATTGGCAATGCTTGTCTTTTTTAGACAATGCTCTAAAATCCTAGCATTTTAGAGACATAAAGAAAGCAGAGGATGCTCTGATAAAATCTCTTTGTTTGACAGATAAAAATATTGAGACAGAGAGATGAAATGACTTTCTCAAAGTCTCATGGCTTGTTAGTGGCTGGCCCTGAGGCTCCAGATTTCCAAGGGCCCTTCCCATTGCCAGGTCATCTCTCTGACCCCTGGAATAGGGCCAAGGAACCATCCTAAGGCATCTCCAACTCGCTTATGGTTTCATGCAGAGGATGTTGCTAACGGAAACACAAAATGACGTAAATTAGGCAGACTTTCATGTGTTACTGTTTTGAAGAAAGACAGAACATGTGTCTTCACTTTGCCCCTTGCAGGAGAATCTTCTGCGTGAGCATGCTTTGTATCTACTCCAGTGATCTTTTGTAGAATGATCCAAGCAAAGAGAGTGAGGTATCAAAGGGAACTCACTGAGGGGGACCCCACTGCTGGGGGCCATGCTCCCACAGCCTTTCTTCCCAAATCTGTGGACTGTCATTTTCAGGAAGGTAGGGTAGATATCCACAATGACTTTCCAAGCATGCCATTCCTTTCCTTTTGGCCTTAAGACATACTGTCTCTGATAATTAAAGATTTGCAAGTCTTTTAATACATTTTTCAAGGCTGTTTTTTTCTTATTAACAAAGAACATTTTGAAGCTTAATAATTATTTGTAAGAAATCAATTTAAAAGTGATGTGTTGGCATAAAAGGCATTAATAGTACTTTTTTGTAAACAGAAAAAATGAAAAACGATTACAAAAGTATATGGGTTTTGTAAGTGAGAGCTTTTAAATACTTTTGTGTCTAAGCCAGGGTCTGTCAACATTGGTAATACTGACATTTGGGACCAGATAAATTCTTTGCTGTGCATGGCTGGCTTGTGCATGCAAGTTGTTTAGCAGCATCCCTGTCCTCCACCCACTGGATGCCAGAGGCACAGCAACCCCCCACCCTCCACTGTGACAATCAACAATGTCTCCAGACATTGACAAATATCCTCTAGCAGCCAAAACCACACAGGTAAGCATGTAGTTGAACACTGGCTATACATTTCAGATTTGAATGCGGACAGCACCTGCTGTCATCCAGAGCCAGGAAGCCTTCAAAGACAGTTTTACAATAAATCCAATAATCAATATCACCAAATACATTTGTAAAATTGTTTAAAGAAGAACCTCCTAACAGATAGAGCTGCCCAACGGCACTAGCTGCCTGAGGCATGTGCAAGAGAAGAGTCAGAAACCACCCAGAACAGATTGATGTGGAGGGAGTGAGGCTGCCAGCCAGCAGGTGGAAGAAGGGCTAGGAGGGCACATAGTTATGCCTCAGGTCAGACGACTGGCATGGGCATGCAAAAAATGTTGCCTTTCCACAGAACATTTACTGCTGAAAGCCCTGCTTTCCATCACTTAACATTTCTATATTAATTATAGTCATAATGTCACATTGTGGAAAATGTGGTAAGTTCATAAAAGTACAAAAAGACATAAAAATGATCTGCCCCAATCTTACCGTCAAAGAAATTGCTCTTGACACACACAGAAACTTGTGTCCAGTTGATATTCTGCACACGTTTTGTCATTAGTAAGAGGCCACTTGTTTTGCTTTAAAATTCTGTATTTCAGGAGCATTTCCCATCAAGAAAACTCTTTGGAAACAAAATATATTCTAGTTTAAGTAACCATCGTCTTTTGTTGAGCATTCATAAAATTCACAGAGATGAAACATTTTTGGCTCTTGATAGATAGGTGTAATGCCAATATGTACTTAGCTCAACGTATAGTAAGTGCTCAGTAAGTCCGTCCTTGGCATTATTTATTGCATTGTTAGATTGCTATCTTGAAAAGCTAAACTCCCACTAGCAGTAAAAGAGTGCTGGTATCATAAACCTTCACCCACATTAAATATTATCATTGCGTCATTTTTTGTAATTTAATGGGTATAAAAAGTATTCCTTGTTGTCTTAAGTTAATTTGCAATTCTTGACTCAGTGAGGTTAAATAATTTGGTTGTTTATTAAACATTTTCTGCAATACATGCTCTGTCTGTGACCCTGTTTTGAATTTCGTGGGGACTCACTTCTTTTCTTTATCTACTTGCATGAGCCATTCTCTCAATGAAGACATTAGATATTAACCCTCATCTTTCATTGGTGTTTGTTCACAACTTTCCTCTTTCTTTAATTACAGAATTACACACAAATTTGCTCAAGTTCCTTAGTGCACTCCCAGGTAAGGTGAGCTTTTAAATAAAAAGTATAAAACACTTGACTAAAATCTATTGCAGTAAGGCACAGTTAATGGAACCAACTCATGGGATTAGGAAGTTCAGAGGGAAATTAAAGTGTTTCTAGATTCCTATCTCCTTTATTAAAAGAATTCAGAGTACATGAAAAATTAGAGGCGAACACTAAATGAACAGATAAAAAATGTTTAACTCTCAAATTGTAGAGCAGAGAAATAAAGAAAACTTTCAGCCTAGCAAAATCAGGAAAGAAAAAAGAAACAAGGAAAATAATGATGATTAAAAAACAAAAAAATGCTAAAAATAAGTTCAAATGTTTTAATAATCATAATAAATGTAAATGAATTTACCTTTCTTAAGGCACAGATTTTTTTAACTACCACAGGTCCTAAAATTGAAGTTTTGAATCCAATTTAAAGGTATGTAAAAATGCTAAACGAAGTGCCAGATTTACAAAGGAAATGGTTAAGAATCTGTCTCCTGCCTTTGAACCTACACTCATTCAAGAAGATAGAATTACAAGAGTAGAGAGAGCATGAATTTGTGGAGGTGTCTTTGGTGAAAGTGGTGCTTGTATCTCAAGCCCTCCAGAGAAGGAAGAGTGGGAGGGGCCAAACCTCCTTTACCTCAAGCAAATGGGTTCAGCTCTAGCCCCGGAAGACCCTGATATAACCTGTAATCCCAGCACTTTGGGAGGCCGAGGTGGGTGGATCACAAGGTCAGGAGTTTAAGACCAGCCTGGCCAACATAATGAAACCCTGTCTCTACTAAAAATACAAAAAAATTAGTGGGGCTTGGTGGTGGGCACCTGTAATCCCAGCTACTTGGGAGGCTGAGGCAAGAGAATCACTTGAACCTAGGAGGTGGAGGTTGCAGTGAAACGAGATCACGCCACTGCACTCCAACCCAGGTGACAGTGCGAGACTCCATCTCAAAGAAAAAAAAAAAAAGCCTGATATAGATTTGATGCTGTGAGGGATCACTCTAGGCTGATGACTTCATCCTGACCAAAAAAGAGGGGCTGGTCAGCTGCTTTGTCAGGTGTGGAAAAAGAGGGATACTCCTTAGAGAATGCTACATAGAGATTGCTTTTGTCAGGCATCAGGATGCCAGAGAGATTTTCCTGTACCAGATATGGGCCACATAAAAAAGATAGAACTAGAGGGTGGAAAAGAGAGTGAGACAAGAGACAGACAAGAAACAGATCACACACAAACATACAGAGAGACGTTTTAGGTCCTGCCCCAGAGGACCACCTGAACGGGCTAAGGACCCTGAGTAGAAGAACCTTCAGAGAGCAGGTCCCTGAGATCCCGGCACTGAGGCAGAGTAGCCAGGGGCACAGCCCAAGAGTACCTACGAGAGCATAAGCAACTCTGAAAGACTCCAAAGTGGCCCACAAGAAAGCCAGTTAAAACTATCTGCTAGGCCGGCAGGGCAGAAACACCCACCCATTCCTCTCTCCTGTTCACATCCAGCCCTGAGGGACCAGGACAAAAGCCCCTGTCAGCCAGCTGGGCTGGAGGTAGAGCCTCCCTGAGGGCTGTAGCCTCACCAGCCGCAGGCTTAGCTAGTGTGGGAAGGAGATGGTAAATGAATAAAATGTCTCAATTAATGGCTCAGGCTATGCCCTGTTCGATTTCTGGACTGAGATATGTTTAAGGACATCAGGCGGTAATCCGGGGTAAGCCTGGGACCTGTCCCAGCCCATAAATGAGCAAGATTACCACCGAGAACAGACTTTAAAGAGGCAGGGAACAGAAATTAAGTCATGCTTTAATTACAGCATGAATTGTGTTCACTCCACATACTAGTTATACAATATTTGGCTGTAGAAACTTTATGAATAGAGATACACCCCAAACACAAGGAAAGAGGGACTGAAAGTAAAGAGACAGGAAAAGATATTGTCAATTGCTAAGCAAAAGAAAATTTAGATGGCTTTATGAATATTAGACAAAATCGGTTTTAAGGCAAAAAGTCTTAGTAGGAATGAAAAAGGCCATTTTTAATGATAAAAGCAATAACTCTCTAGGAAGATTAATAGTCCTCAACCTACACACATCTCCCAATATAGCCTCAACACATACAAAGAAAAAATTGACACAACTATAAGAAGTTGAAATATCCATAATCAGGGGAAGAAATTGTAGTAGTTCACATCTCTTGCTAGCAGACAAATTAAGCTTTCAAAATATCAGGAAGAAGAGAAAATATAAAAATACCATTTCACATGTACATATACATATATCCCCAGGCACCCACAAATACAGACTACATATTTGTTTCAAACACAGAGTATTTTTTTAATTGGCCACATACATCATGGCTTACAAAAGACGTCTTGAAAACATCCAAAGATTCAAAACCATGCAGCCCACAGTGAATTTAGAAATAAAATTTTAAAGTCAGCTAAAATGCACCCATACATTTGGCAACTAAATAACACTGTTAAATAATTCATGGGTCTGGAAGAAATTGTAATGGCAATTATAAACACTGAGAACTGAAGGACAACAAAAGAACTATGCACAAAAGCTGTGGAATGTATATGAAGGGCATATTACAGGGAATTTAAAATAGTAAATATATGTACATATTAGAAAACAAAATGATTTTAAATTAATAAGCTAAAAATTCAATTTAAGAAGCTAGATAAAGTTAGGTAAATAAATTAGTGTAAAGCCAAAGAAAAAATAAAAGAAAAGCTTTTTCAAAAAACATTTTTGAGACAAGATCTTGCTGTCACTTAAAGTGAACTTCAGTGGCATGAGCATAGCTCACTGCAGCCTCAATCCCACAGGATCAAGTGATCCTCCCGCCTCAGCCTCCTGAGTAGCTGGGACTATAGGCAAGTACCACCTCGCTTGGCTAATTTTTATTTTTTATTTTTTGTAGAGATGGGCT
Organism: Nomascus leucogenys; assembly: GCF_006542625.1. NCBI lineage: Eukaryota > Metazoa > Chordata > Mammalia > Primates > Hylobatidae > Nomascus > Nomascus leucogenys. The sequence goes on along the minus strand of NC_044402.1, from coordinate 139,055,947 downwards.
TTTGCTTTGTTGCCCAGGCTGGTCTCAAATTCATGGGCTCAAAGGATCCTCCTACCTCAGCCTCCCACAGTGCTAAGGTTACATGTGTGAGCCACCACGCCTGGCAGAAAAGTTAAAATTATTGAAATAGTAAACAAAAAAGCAATAGTGAAAAACAAAAAAATCAAAAGTTGATTATTTACAAAGAACTAATAAAAAAAGACAAACTTCTTATTTTCTTGGTTTATCAAGAAAAAATACATGAATAAAGTATATTAGAAATTAAATACAAATAATTACTTATAAGTAGAGATTAAGAAACAAAAATAAATGAACAATTTTGGACTAATATATTTGAAATTGTATATACAATAAGTAATTTTCCTAAAAATTAAATTACTGAAGCTTCTATTTGATCTATTAAGTTCTAAAGACTAGAAAAGGAGGGGAAACTATCCCCTTTTTCCTATGGCATCCCTCTGGTAACAAAACAAGGTAAGGCAGGAAAAAAAAAAAAAGGAAAATTATGAGCACAGACTCAAAAATCCTAAATAAAATACTAGCAAATAGAATCCTAAAATGCATGGGAAATAGATATAAGTCATGACCAAGTTAAATGGACCCTAGGAATGCAAGGATGGCTTAATATTAGAAAATCTAGTAATGCAGTTTGCCATGAAAACAGATTTTAAAAATCATATGCTCATCTAAATGAATGCCAAAAAACCTATAGAAAAGAATTCTTGCAACATAGGAATAGAAGGTAATTTTGTAGTTTACTAATAGATATCTAATGAAAACCTTCAAGAGATATTCTAATGGGGGCACGATAATATGTTCTCTTTAAAAATACAAATTGAGAGTCACACCACAAAAAAAAAAAAAAAAAATCACTGCCCTGGATTCTTCGAAAAGATCCCAAAAAAAACAAAGAAAGAAGAAAGTGGGGTCTAGGGAACTATTCTCAATTAAAGGAGATTGAAGTGTGACAACTAAATGCAATGTGTGATCCTTGACTGGATCCTAGATCAAGAAAAAAACAGCTAATAGAGAATTTTATTAGGACAGTTGATAAAATTTGAATACATACAGTATAATAAATAATAGTATTATCATTGTTAAATTTCTTAATTCTGTTTACATAGAAGAATGCTTTTTTTCTTGTCTATAATTACTGAAATATTTAGGATGAAATATCACAATGTCTGCAACTTATTCCTCAGTGGTTAAAAACAATAAGAGAGAACAAAAAGCCAAATGTTAAAAATAGATTAATCTAGGTAAAAAGTTTGTATGTGTTCATTCTTTCACTTTTCTGAGGTTTTAAAAGTGGTTCAAAATTAGGAGATGTTTTCTTATCTTTAAATAAACAAGATAAGGAAATGCCTCCTGTGCATCTACTGAACATTGTTCTGAGAGTAGGGCTAATTCAATAAGACAAGAAAAATAAATAAGATAAATGAGAGTTGTAAATGAAAATATTTTTCACATGTAATATGATTCCATATATGGTTTTATACATAGAAAAATCTAAGAATGCATTAGGTATATCTCCTAATGGGTGCAACACACCAACATGGCACATGCATACATATGTAACTAACCTGCACGTTGTGCACACGTACCCTAAAACTTAAAGTATAATAAAGAAATGAAAAATCTAAGAATGCAAAACAAATACAAATTAACAGTTTCTTATGCACAAGCAGCAACCAATTAAAAGCTGTAAAAATCAAAGCATGCTATTCAAATTAGCAATAAAACTATAAAGAAGAAATCTAACAAAACTGGTGCAAGATCTTCACGAAGAAAAGTATAACACTTTACTGAAGGACACAAGAGGATTTAAATGAATATCACCATGTTCATAAATAAGAAGACATGATATCATAAAGATATCAATTTTCCAGAAATTAATCTGTACATTAAATGCGCTTTCTACCAAAATCCCAAAGAGTGTTTTTCCCTAAAAATTTGCAAGTTGTTCCTGGAAAGTAACAAGGGCAAAGATGGGCCAAAGTTCAAGAACAGCCACGACTATTTAAAAGAATAATAAAGAGATATGTCCTATCAGATCTCAGAGCTGATTTGGAAACACGGAGATTGTAGTATCAGTACCAGGATAGATGAATTGATGTGAGGACAGAAGAGAAAAGCCAGAAACAGAACTTCCTATATCAGAAAACTTAGCATTAAGACATCATTTCCCTATCAACAGGGATAGAATGGGCTATTATTCAATGATGGTGACTGGAATATTGAAGGAAAACAATAGATCTCTTCCTTATACCACTCGGCAAAGTATCATTATAATCCTGAAAAATATCAATTTCAAATGGATCAATGAACTACAGGTGAAACCAAGGCTTTAAAAATTCTAGAACAAAGTATGTAATATAATCTGGATTGTATAGCAGGGAAGATTTTTCAAACAAGCCATAAAATGCACAACACATACAGGCAACTGGCCATCCAGCCAGCCTTAGAACACATCCTCCTGTCCAGCTGCAGATTGATTTCTAGGAAAGTGTCAATCTTTAGCTATTTTTTTAACTACTGCTGTTGGGGACCAACCTCAACATCTCCCGTAGGGTACCCAAAGTCCAGCGGTGACAAAGGAATGAGAAGAGACAGGTTAAGAGTGCATAAAGAGTGGGGGCCAGCGGGCCAATTGCACAATGGAGGCTGCAAAACGCCCAGAGTTCTGGTCTCCACACTATTTATTGAGTATAAACACTTAGATCTAAGAAGCAGAAGTTCAGTGTGAAACTGTGAAAGGGAGGCAGTGCAGCATACGCATAATCTATAGTAGTGGCGGTTTAAATGAATCTCCTTTGTGCTCAAACAGCGTATCTTTAACTTATCGGAGAGTAGCTAGTGGGAGCGGGCTTAACAAGGAGCCTGAATGTCTGGCCACATTCCAATGCTTCAAAGGAGTGTCTTTCTCCTTGAACACAGTGTTTATGGAGAAGAGAGCAAGCCTCGCTCAGAGCATGGGAACATAATGGCGATAAAAAGGCTTTCCTCTTCAGAGGCCTCTTGTGGCGTTCCACAACTTATTGTCCCATATTTTTATGGCCAGTTTATGCAGGCACCACAAAAGCCCTTTTCCCAACAACTGTCTTCATTGTTCAGAAGAGGGCACCGCACCTCCTGAGGGCGAGAAGGAAGGGATGAAGCAAGTTCTCAAAGAAAGGGGTGATGTTTCAGCACAGCACCTGTGAGGAACGTGACCAGGATCAAGTTCTCAATGGACAGACTGCAGCCAGGCCCAGAGGATGGAGCAAACAGGTGGTGGAGGCACCAGTCAGTCAAGCAAGGCTACTTTCTCCAACAGAACTCAGTTCTCCAGGCGTGTCCACCATGACAATGGCCAGGATTGACCTGGGTGTGGATTCTCACCCAGGCCTGGGAGAAGCCTTGGAATTAGGGAGCTAGCAAGAGAGTTTGAACTTGGGCATTGGGTGTGAAAGAAGGAAAGCTAAAAGTCAAGGAGGGTCTAAAGGCTGGCATGGAGCGGAGGGGACCTGGAGGTGATGGGGCTGTCAGGGTGGGGGCAGCTGGGGTAGGTGGTGAGGCCCAGTGTATCCAGGACAGCATGCCATGGAGGTCGCAGGGGGAACACGGAAGGCAGCCAACCCATGGGTTCCCTAACGACATCCTTTCACAGGTGAGCTCAGAAAGTCTCCTCACCCTGTCCTAGCTAGCTTCTGTGGAGCGTTGAAAGGACAGACACTCGTCGGTAGAGTCAGCCAGCCTAGTTGGAGAACCATCCTAGGAGAGACTGCATGAAGCGCAGGCTCTGCCATTGCCTGTGGTCAATCCTAGGCCTCATAAATTAGAACCCTGGATCCGGCCGTACTGCTTAAATAGTGCCCTCCTCGTTCCTGGGCCCCAACTGCCCTGGGCACTTTTCCTTCCTGCCTAATCAGCACCTTGCTCTTCTTGTAACCCCTGCCTTCAATGCACAGGGGACAAAGAGAGCAAGCTACCAGCCTGCTGTGATAGACGCAAGCCCTTCTAGGGTGCACATTCAAATGTTACGGTCTCCAGGGAGAAGAGGGCCATGCCGCAGCACCCAAAGTTGTTTTAGATGTGAGACGTGTTTCAGGTCCCCTTTGCAACGACACAAAAAGTCACCAGAGCTCTCCATATGCCAGCTGTCCTGCAAAGCGAGTGACCGACCTTCTGGATCTCCTACTGAGACCTATGTGGAAGCAACTAAGCCCAGAACAACTCAGCAAAAGGAGAAGGGCACAGTCTGCCTCTCCAAGGCCCTGCCCGCTTTGTCATCATCTATCTCAGTCCCCCTCACATCATCGGAAGCACAAAGTGTCCCTTTAACTCTTGTCCCATTTACTCCAATTCCTCCCCAGGCAGGGCTGTTGCATTGCACAAGTTGACGGGGCACCTGTGACCTGGCACACCCAGTGACTGGGCTCCCTGGTGCTGTACAGAGCCTCTCCCAGCCCGTGTGGGCTGATGGAGGCTCAAGGGCTTCCCTGCAAGGGCTACTTGAAAGAGACCTAAAACGCTGGAAGTTCTACGGCGTAACAATGGAGACAGTTCAGGCAATGGGGCCAAGCAGAGGGCAGATCACTAAAGTGAGAAACCTGACCCCATCCAGCCCACAGCCTCCCACCTGGGCCGTCTCCTGGAAGAGTTTCTGCCGATGTGATGCGAGGCTCTGTGCTTGCAGTGGGAAGAGTTCTGCATAACAAGGAATTCAGAACATGGGGATGTCACAGGGCCAGAGACGGGGCGAAGAGATTTTGGCAAACACTCAGGAGGTTCCAGCTGAGCTGGCTGAAGCCTGGAAGATGGAAAGACACATTTGTTTCTTCCAAATTATTAAGACCAAAGAGATTTATTCTCAAACTGTAAAATCCTTCCAGGGAAAGCCCCATATCTCAGAGGCACGCATGGGATTCCTATTAGCATTCATAATCATTTTCTGCAACAGTCTGATGAGATGGCTCCTGTGAAACCTTAATCTCCTCCATGTGGCCTCCCAGTTGGCCAACTTCTCAACTAAAAATAAAATCTATTCATCAACAAATACTTTAATATTGACTTCGTTGCCTGCATGCATGCTGGTTACCAGATTACATAACCATGTAGAATACAAGGCCATTTGTACTGAACTATTAAATCAAATGACACTTGGAGACATGTGCTTCTCTGGAGCCTTTTTTAATGTGGGAAACATAATGGGCTTTAATTGTGAAGCTCTTGCCCCCTGAACAGAGAACCAGACCTTCCCTCAGCAGACACATCAGTGTCTCCTCGGCTCTTCCCTCCCCGCAGTGACCCCACTCAGACCACAGTGCTGCATGGGTAGTCACAGGCCTGACAATGCATATTCCACACACACTAATAGAGAGGGATGACAGGCGAAAGTATGCATCTTTGAAGAAAATGGACCTAAGTTTTTATGGATTTTCATTTTGAGGGTTTGTCATGGAAAACCCAGCCAAACGCATTCTAAAGATGAAGTCAAGTTAAGAAGGAGGCAAAGTTAAGACCCTCTCCTCACCTTTTGCCAATCCACCCATGACATTTCTCTCTTTCAAACTCCTTTCCATGAGTTTTGGGGAAAGTCTGTCCTCATTGGCCCTTGTATGTTTCTGGATCTGTCCTGATTTGCTCTTGCGTGTCTCTGGGTCTGTGCTCATTGGCTCTTGTGTGTCTCTGGGTCTGTCCTGATTGGCTTTTGGGTGTCTCCAGGTCTGTGTTTATTGGCTTTTATGTGTCTCTGACAACTTCAAGTTCATTCAAATTACATTAGTGGTGTACCCGCTCTGGGGCAGGCCCACACTGAGGGCTGGATCCCCAGGTACATAGTCTATAAGGTCTCTGCCCTTGAGGAGCTCCTGGTCTAGTCGGGGGTGGGGCAGGTGAACAGAGAGACAGGTTACAGGCAAAGACTGCAGGAATGCCAGGAGGGGGGAGTTTGTTCCCACAGGCTGGGAGATGGGGCCAGAGCAGGGCAGGCCCAGAGAACACAGCACTGGAGCTGGTCTCAACGGAGCCTTTTCACTACATTTTATTTGCACATAAAGGAATCATTCTAACTTTATTAAATACCCCATGTTCTTTACTGGGTTGTCAGTTTCTTTGTTTCAGCTTCGTATGTGATTGCATCATCACTCTAGAATGATTCTAAATCTTTGGGACAGTAGTCTCAGCGGCCTTCAAAGCCCCAACCACCACCAACACCCATACGAACGCTGCACAACCACTGTTGGTTGACTTAGCCACCCCTAGCAATGGGGAAACCCTAAAACATTTGGTTTTTGTGTTTGATGAATTACATGAGCAAAGGAATGTCCATTCTTGAGTCTGACTTTGGGGACGGAAACCAGTGGCGTCCTACTGATGCTGTTACCACTTGCCATGCATGCAGGCCTGAGTGTTCCTGAATATTTTTGGTGCTGGAGGAGTTACAGAAGGCAACCCGTGGCTGCCTTACACTCCTCCTCTGGGGCCTTGTTTCTCCTTGCCATTCTCTGTGAGGCTGTGGGTCTTCCCCCAAAACTGTAAACTCAGGTCCTCACAGAAAATGAAGCAGTTAAAGCACACCAACTTCACAGAATAGATGAAGAACAGGAGTGAGGTGCCAGGGTGTATAATACAGTAGACCGTCGCCACACAGGAACTAGGAACTGGTGACCTTCTCCAAGTGATTTATTCCCTGTGTGCCTCAGAGTCTCATCTGTTCAACGAATGAACATGGTAAGGATTCAGAGGTCAGCTTTTGGTCTGGTTTCTAGTACTCTTGATAGGAGTTAGAAGCCAATGTGCCTCATAGAGTGTTTACATATTTCTAAAATATGCATTGCTGAAGCTGATTGGTGAGACCTCAAAACCCAGCTCTAGGCTTCTTGCACCTCATGGGTGTTGGGTGGAAAGTAATCCTGATGGTCATAGGCCCCTGCTGCCCCTTGAAGAGGGACAGTGCTAGAAACAAGTTGTTCAAACCTGAAGTTCAGATGGGCAGTGGGGAGTATCAGCTTCCCTGGAGGATGAGATGAGAGGCAACATGCAAACCGTGGCTGCCTCCCGGGGCAGGACTCAGCATACCTGTCCCCACACGGGCACGGTGGAGAACAAGGGACTCGCTAGCTGGCCATGGCCTGCAGCAGAGGGAACAGCCAAGCGCAGGGCCCTGCAGGCTACTCTCAAATAGCCCAGAGGCCCTGAGGAAGAGCAAACCCTCAATTAACTGGTCCCCAGGGAAGGCTGCATTCTCGTTATCTGAATGTTCTGATGAAAAGGTGAAACCAGTCCTCTTTTGTCTTGGTCTTTGCTATTGGAAATCCTATAAAATTGTGTGATTCCTTTCCAAGCCTTGGAAAACACAGAAAAGCAGCCCCGTTGGAGCTTTCTTTGATGCCAGGGCATCCTGAATTGCCTCCAGATTTTCCTTCAGAATCGTTATCAGGAACTCCCTGGGCTGAGGGCAGGAGGGTGAGCTGTCCTGGGTTTACATTAGTGGTTCTGGCAGGAGGGCGAACCCTCATTCACCCCTGGTCTTGCTTTGGGGAAAACACGCTCTGGTCTGAGCCAAGTCACTTGGGGGCTGGCATGGGAACAGGAGGAGGCACAGGCCCAGGGCCCCAGCAGCTGAGCCGGCGGAGGGCTCGTATGTCACAGATGCCCCACCAGCTCACCTTTGTTTCCAATGCATTGCCACATCCCAACCCCACGCGGTTCCTGGGGCCAAGAAGTTGTTACTAAAAAAACGTGAATGTTGAAATTCAACTGGGAAGCAATTTGAATGTCAGCTTTCTTTCTCATGCATTTACTCATTTTTCTAAAGGCAAGGAAATGAACACAGTCTACTTAATTATGTCCACTCCTTTACCATAACCAAAACCCTGGGGCCAGGCAGCCTTCCTGCAGGCAGGACAGGGTGGCCAACAGAAAGACAACTTTGGCTGCAAAGCGTGAGGGTTTGGGGAGCGTAATGGGGGCTGGTGGAGGTGAAAGAAGGGGCCGCTGAAAGGATGGCCGGCTGTCGGGGTGCCTGGAGCGGCCAGGCATGCATTCTCCGCATTGTTTTTCTTTCATCCTATTATTTGCTATATCCTACATGGTGGGCACCAGCGGAACCAGGTGTCAGGTTCGGGCAGAGGAACAACTGCCTAACATCCTCCCGCCCCTCAGCCGGCTGCCTGCTCCACCAGGACGCCTGAAGTCGCACACGGAGCCTGGTTCTGTTCCTCATGAGGGAAGCTGGCCTGCCCTGGTCCCCTGACCAAGAGCTCTTGCTGTCCGTTCACACTGAACCACCTCTCTCCAGACCTTCCCTGACTGCCCACCCATGCCCATGGGCAGATGGGAATTAAGAGTGGCTGAGACCAGATGCAAGATGGCATGACTTCCAACCTAGAAGTCTACACCCAACCACATTTTAATCACTTATGAGAACAGAGCAAAGAAACTTTCAGACATCAGAAAGTTCACTTCGCGTGTACGCTTTCTTAGGTAATATTGAAGGACGTCTCTCATGGTCAAATAAAGGATTCAGCCCTGAAGAAAGAAGATGGGAAATCCAGAAAACAGAGAATCCTACCCAGTGGAAAAGCAAAAGGAATTCCCAGGATGATGGTGAGGAGAAGCCGGGAGTCGCCACTGTGCGGTGGCCTGAGGCGCCCAGCCTGAGGCAGGAGCTGGAAGACATTAGGAGGGACGACCCCAAAACAGAAAGTCACAGAATGTGACTTTGAAAGGGGTTTGGGTTTGCTGTAAAGTTTGAGGTGGAATTTAAAATAGGTAAATAGAAAAACGTATTTTAAAAGAAGAAGGAAAGTTTCAGGAAAATCAAAGAAGCTGACTTCCCAAAAAAGATGATAGGTTTTTGGTACAATATGTGCCTTAACTGTGAAAAATATTTACATGAAAGTAATAAAAAACACCAAACACTGATTTAGCCAACAATTGTGAAATGACTCAATGGGGAATACTTAGTGGTGAAGGGATGTGTGGGCAGGTGGGCCTGGGGTGTGATAGGAGGAGACTCGTTCTCTTCCACAACAGAAAGTCAGTCAATGCCAGAAGAGAAAAGCCATGAGCATGTCACTTAGAAACACGGGGTCAGTACCGAAGAAAACAGCACAAAAACTTTTCAAACAGAAAAGATCCGCCCGCCTCAGCCTCCCAAAGTGCTTGGATTACAGGCATGAGCCACCGCGCCTGGCCTTGCTTGACTTTTTAAACCAAGTATTTGCATATTTTAACTAGAAAATGTTTTTAAAAATCAAAGAAAAAATCAAGCTACCTGAGATTTTTCCTAATTAATATCACTTAATGCCTGAAATTTTAATTCCACCTATAAAATAACACAAAATATAACTTCCCATTTTCAGAAAATATAAAAATATATACATTATTATATTCACAGAAACAAGACCAAAAGAGATTCCCCGAAGTGTTCATAGTTATCCTCATAAATCTTTATAATCTTTCTGCATTTTCCAAGTCTTCTATAATGAGTCTGCTTTACTCCTTTTAGACAACTAATAAGCAAAGCGTGAGTCCCATGGCCATGCCCACAGATCATACTAGACACACAAGTCCCCAGGCCAAGGTTTAGCAGCTTGGAGCCTGCTTTTCTTCTCTTTTTGGTACATCTTTTCTTCTCCTTTAGAACATTGAAATAAAGAGTCCAACATATACACTTTGTACTCAGTAGCAACCCTACTCCTGCCAAGATGGTGGTCTTGTGATGGCCTAAGTGGGGAAAGGGAGAATGGGGATGAAGGGTACTAGATAGACGAGGTACTCAAATTGGGCTTTGGAAAGCATTTTGAAATTGTCCATCATGGTGTTGTGGAAGGACTGATGTACAAGAAATCCAAGCAAGGGTGTAGTCTAAACTAGGAGAGCATCGTAAACCCTTCCAAGTCTTGGTGTCTATCCCTAAAGCAGAGATAATATGGTCCTCACCTGACTGGTGGAGATGTGTAAGGCCGTAAAGATGTAGCAGGCATGTAGTGGAACCCTCTGCATACTTCAGGCTTCCAGACCTGGAGGCTGTCAGGCTTACTACCTGGCATGAGGGCTACCAGCCCCACCTCCCTCTACCTGTCTCTTCCTGGACCCACCACTTTCACTCCCTCCTCCCTGCTCCCCTCTCCCCCAGTTGCTAAGATGAGCTCGTTTCACTTTCTTCCTTCCAAAGGCAGTTGCGAACTTTATAGTCCCACTGTTTGAAATTATTGAGGATGCTAATGTTTGATGTGGAAGTTTAAGCCTGTCAGGAAATTTCACTTTCAAAGTCCTTCACTCGGTTCAAAAATTCCTCACATGCGATGTCCTCTTGATGGTGTTTCCAAACCCCTTGGAGCCTGTCTGGAGTGAAACGGTCCACACTGAAGCCCTTCTGGGGGATATGACAGAACCCTAAAGATTATCAGCACTGTCCGTTTTTAACCATGGTCTGACATGCACATACTGTCTTAGGAGTAATTGTTAGTGCTGAACTCACCAGTGAGTGTTGCAGAGCTAAATAATCCAGAGGTCTCCTGCAAAAGTAAATATAATAGAGCGTGCTACAGCCTGTGCTTGTGACGAATGCCAAGGCTTAGCCGACCAGGCCTCTGCTGGGCTCTGGACTTAGGGCTCTGGCCTCCAACCGCCAGAAATCCCACCAACACCAAGGAGACTGTACCCAGAAAAGGTCACCCAGAAATCCCATCGCTATTGGACCGTGGCAGAATATTTGCCTCTCCAGAGGTTGAAACAAAGTATGAGTCATTTCCAAAATTATTTTACAAGAGAAAAGTTAAAATGCTTCCTTTAAGAAGAAAAATCCTATCAGAATGCAGACTGGTGGTTGCCAGGGCCTATGGGGGTTGAGGAATAGGGAAAAACTGCTTAATGCATAAGGGGTTTTGCTGTGCAGCAATGCGAATGTTTTAGAACCAGGTAGAGGGGGTGGCTGTGCAGCACTGTGACTGTACTCCCTGCCACTGAATGGCAAAAATCGTTAGTTTTATTTCATGTGAATTTTGCCTCAATAAATTATTGTAAAAATCATTTCAAATGGTTTTTTCCCCCTCTGGCTGGCAAGGCTGATCATCTTTGGGGGAGGGTGGTGGCACTTATGATGTATAGTACAGCAGACAAAGCACAAAAAATATAGTACAGCAGGCACCAGCCTGACTGGTGTGTGCACTGGATGACCTGGGGCAAGTTGTTTACTTATGCTGTGTGGTCAAATGAGGCCGGTGATCTAGCTGTTTATTAAATAATCTATACATTCTTCCGAACAAAGCAATACTGGTGTATTATAAAACAGCGGTCCCCAACCTATTTTGGCACCAGGGACAGGTTTTGTGGAAGACAATTTTTCCACAGACCCGGGGAAGGGGGATGGTTTCAGGATGATTCAGGTGCATTACATTTATTGTGTACTTGCTTTCTATTATTATTACATTGTAATATATCATGAAATAAGTATACAACTCATCATAATGTAGATTCAGTGGGAGCCCTGAGCTTGTTGTTTTTTTTTTTTTTTTTTTTTTTTTTTTTGCAACTAGATGGTCCCAACTGGGGGTGATGGGAGACAGTGACAGATCATCAGGCATTAGATTCTCATAAGGAGCACACAGCCTAGATCCCTCACATGTGCAGTTCACAACAGGGTTCAAGCTCCTACGAGAATCTAACACTGCGGCTGATCTGACAAGAGGTAGAGCTCAGGTGAGAATGTGAGTGATGGGAAGTAGCTGTAAATACAGATGAAGCTTTGCTCGCTTGCCCAATACTCACTTCCTGCCATGAGGCCTGGTGAGGCCTGGTTCCTAACAGGCCACAGACAGGTACCGGTGCCAGCCCATGGCCCGGGGATTGGGGACCCCTGTTATAAATTTTATATAAAATAAGGAAAATAAAAATCATCCAGAACTTCACTACTCAGAGGTGACATTTTGCATTTTGTTGTCTAGCCGTCTAACCCTTTTCATATCCATGTATATTTTTACGTATTTTTGATCTCCATGCTTTTCTTAGCCAGTCCTTTGTTTCTGGACTCTGCCTGTCCCGGGCCATGTCAGTAGGAAGCTTGCAGACACCTCCCTCTTTCACGCTTAGGGAGCATTTCCTGGGGTGGGAGTGGGAATTGGAAAGATGTTTGAATCGCCCACCATTGGGATTTGCTCTTTTGAATCTCTAAGTTTCTGTTCCTTCCTTTGTCTTCAGAGTTTTTATTAAAACAATGCCAGTTTTCCATCTCCTCTGTGGCATCTGTTTATTCTCTTTGACTTTCAGAAAGCTCAACATATGACTCATTTGTGTGTGCGTGTGTGTGCGTCTTTGTGAAGCAATGCAGAGGAAAAGAGAAGTGAAGTCGGGAATAATTATTTGAACCTGATTCTTCTGTGAATGTTTCAATGAGAAATAAATCTTGTTTCCCCTCACAGGAATTTGCAAGTTTGCTACAAGCCAAACAGAAAGATTGGTCCAGGGCTGTGAATTTGGTCAGAGCCCTTTCCAGTTGCAAGTAGCAGCTCTTTGCAGCCCCAGTAACAGGAAGTCCATGTGAGTGTGCTTGGGCCCTGCGGGACCTGACTCAGACCCAGGTACCTTTCACGGGGCAGGTGCAGAGCAGGTCAGCCCTGTCAGCCAATGGAGTCAGACATTCCCAGGCTCATCTCTCCTTCTAGGACTCACTGCCACCTCTCCAAGCCCCTCTCTTCAGCTTGCTGGTGCCCTCCTGACCCTCCTCCCAGCCATTAATATCCATCCATAGCCTCCTGTCACCAAGGGCAGCTGATAGCATCTGACTCACCATAGACAAGTGACTAACCCTCATGTGAAAGGTCACTTCTCCCCAGCATGAGACAACAGAGTGACGAAAACAACTAGATCTGCAACAGTGGAGCCTAAGGCACCGGTGAGAGCTCAGTGAGGAGGAAGCCACTGTTCTTATCCAGTGAGTGACAGGGCTGCTCAGTAGACTTGAGCAAGCACAGTCTGGGATGGCCCCTGCATATCTCAGTCTCCTAGAGTCACACTGGAGCCTGCTCTAGGACCTGGACCAAAGCCTCCTGCCCAGGTCTCTTCCCACCGTGCGCTACCTCTACCAGCGGTTTTTCTACCTGGATTATTAACCACTCAGAGCAAACCCCATAGAGAAGGGAGTCTCCCTCCAGGGGCACTCCGAGGCTCAATTTGCCTCAGTCATCTTCATTTGTGGCTCTTCGTAGCTTTCAGTTTACCAAAAAATCAATCAATCAATCAATCAATCAATGAGCAAGTCCACATCATCACTGGCTTCTAAGAGTTTCCCCAAATCCCAGCGTTACCTTGCCTTCTGCAGCAGCGCCGCCTCATCCACAGTTTCACTTTCTGACGTTTCAGTTACCCACGGTAAACCGAGGTCTGAAAAATAGTAAATGGAAAATGCCAGAGATGGTCAGTTCATGCGTTTTCAATGGTATGCCATTCTGAGCAGTGCGATGAAATCTCACACCACCCACTCCATCCCCCGGACAGGAATTGTCCCTTCGCCCAGCTCATCCACATTCTAGACCCCACTTAGCAGGCATCTCAGCGATCAGATTGTCAAGTGGTCCTTATTTTACTTAATAATGGCCCTAAAACACAAGAGTGATGATGCTGGCAATCGTTATAATTATTCCATTTTATTATTAGTTATTGTTAATCCCTTACCACACCTGATTTATAAATGAAGCTTATCGTAGGTATATATGCATAGGAAAAAGCACAGTACATGTAGGGTTTGGTACTATCTGAGATTTCGGGCATCCACAGGCATCCACAACTGTACATGGAATGAAAGTTCCGATTCTGAAAAGCAACCTGGAACAAGACAGGCCATCGGCACTTCCTGACTCTGGCTCTCCGTGGGGTGGTGCTTCCCACTAGCAGGGGTCCCCGACACCACCTTGCCAGACGCTGTGCATCTGGGAGGCTTCTAAGCAAGACAGACTCAGGAGCAGGAGCAGTGGAAATGAGGCCCCACACAGTAGCAGCAGGGCTTTCGTAAAGCAGCCTTGGAGCAAGCGGCTCTGATGGGGGCTTTCATAGAGTGGCCGTTTCTCCTCCTAAACCCAGATCTAGGCCTTGGTGTCCAGTCCTCTCCTGCACAGGATGGTCTCACCTGAAAACTCCTAACTTAATGACATCTGCATGCCCACGATGGGGCAGCAGCCCCTTCACACCTTGGTGAAAAAAATTCTTTCTTCAGAGAGTAGAGGGACCATGTCTGGAGCCCAGGACGCTCTCTGGGGTGCCTCTTAGCACTTTCATGCCCTGTAGCAAAGAGTGATATAAAATTACAGCAACCAAAGAACAGGCAGCAGGATCAAAGATCCAGACACTTTATGAATGAATGTCAGGGTCGCTACGCTAGACAAAGGACTGCAAGAGCGGAGGTTCTAGCTAAAGCTGGGGAAATACGAAACAAGTCACTGACAAAGGAAGCCAAACATGTCAACTATGGCCTCATGACCAATACAGAAACAAGTAGCTTTGCATATTTTTGCTCCTCTGTGTGTTTTTATTTAGATGTCCTAGCCATTTTCTTTTTTTCTCCTACCAGTATTTTTTTTTTTTTTTTTTTGAGACAGTGTCTGAGTCTGTCACCCAGACTAAAGTGATATGGCGTGATCCCGGTTCACCACAACTTCTGCCTCCCAGGTTCAAGCGATTTTCCTGCCTCAGCCTCCAGAGTAGCTGGAATTACAGGCGCTCGCCACCATGCCCGGCTAATTTTGTATTTTTAGTAGGGATGGGGTTTCACCATGTTGGCCAGGCTGGTCTCCAACTCCTGACCTCAGGTGATCCACCTGCATCAGCCTCCCAAAGTGCTGGGATTACAGGTGTGAGCCATTGTGCCCGGCCCCACCAGTATATTTTTACATGCAAGTTGAGGCAGGTTGTTTTTACAATTTGGCCTTTAAGAACAGAATATGCAGTGGCGCTGGGCCACATCCTTTCCCAGGGGTACATAGGGTGGGGTGCTTTTTCTCAGTGTATTCCTTCCCTGGGGCCCTGCCTCAGCCCTGGAGGCGGTACTTGCTCCCTGCACTGCTGTCCTGTGTGCTCTTTATCCATTAGGAGCTCATCTCTTTTCCGAGTTAATAATTAAAGTAAATGCTCCCCGGTCAGTTAACGGATGTGATTTTCTCATGACTAGGCCTTCATCTAATGCAAACGGTATTGTATGAAAGTCTTACTATAAAGGCAAACTTTATAAAAAATAAAAGTAAACCTCCTCAAATGCAAAAATATCTACCGAAAAATAGAGAAGGCACAAATTACAAAGACTGAATAGGGAAAGACAATTTATACAGACAATCTGGTAGAGCCGAGGGCACACATTAATCATCTTAATAAATGTCAATTTGCAATCACTCTGCATCCTACAGCCATGCTGGGGACAGGGAAAATGCCAATGTTTCTTCCTTCTTCTTTGCTTTCTGATTCAAAGAGACTTTAGTACACCGTGGGATCCTGAGTGTGGCCACAGTTGAAAGAAATAATGAGTTGCATAGTTGGATTTCAAAGTGCAAAAACCCTATAAGACAAATATTCCTTTTAAGCATTTTACAGATGAAGAAAATGGCTTCCCAACATTTACAGCTGGTTAACAGCAGACCCAGAATTTAAAACTAGAACTTCTCTTTTAAATCCAGGTACAGAAGCTTGCCCTTGTACCTCAACCTTCCTCGAGAAGGAGAGTTGCTTGGCACTTTCCGCTCACCAGAAATGGAATCATCTCATGGGTTCTTTTCATTGTAATGAGAATTATCATGAAATCAGAAAGAAATGACATTCATAAATTTTTTGTGATTTTGGTGTTTTATTTCTCCATCTTCAAATCCCATTCCTCTAAAGTATAAGCCATATTTGTCTTGCAAATCCTAGCTCTGTAGGAAAAACAAACAAAACAAAACAAAATCTTTGAAACATGTGTGTTGCCCTTAAAAACAAACAGCAATCATGGCTGCCTCAGTCATGGAAAGTCTGAATATCTTCACAATGCATAATTCAAACACATCGGAATATGTTTTGTTTTAAAATTTTTCCCCAAAGTTGTCTCCTACTGGTTTATATCTTCAACATGTGCATTTGTCTGATTTTTAGCAATAGACGCTCAGTATTACATATGCATCGGAGGAGGAGGATTTGAGGTGAATTAATTAATTTTCTAAGATGTTCCATGTGTTCTTGTTTGCTGAGAATTTCTTTAAGGGGCATATGTGTGGAAAAAAACTGTCCACTTTTCTACTCAGTACTTAGCACGACATGACCTACCAGAAGCGGGATGACCGCAAAGACCAAGTTATGCTTCCTGGCTTTTAGGAAACAACCACCTTCGTGGCGTTTTGTCAGGATGCTGCATCTGGAAGGTGATCCAAGGGGCAGGCTCCTGGGAGTCAGTGGTGCCCTTCCCCTGCACCCCATCCCAGGCAGGGCTCTAAGGACGGACCCATCCAGTTCTAAGCACCAAAGTTGACCAGGCCAGTAAGGAAGCCAAGAGCATCCCGTGCATCACTAGAGAGACCCCGGATACTCAAGAAGACAATGAAAATCTTCTTCCACGTCCTTAGGCTCATGACTGCAAGCCAACCACAGATGGACAAATGTGCCAGAAGTCACAGTGCCTGGGGACATGCAGGTCACGGATTGATAGAATTTTCTGGAAAAGTGGAGCTACCCAGAAAACTTTTTTTTTTCAACTTTCTCATTTAAAATATTTTAATTCATTTATCTGCCTTGATTTGTAAAGGAAAGGATTTATTTTATAATCACATATCTTGAGTGGTCCCAGAGGACTAGGGAAAGAAACATTCCCACAGCACCAAACAGGTAGCTATAGAGATAGCTATAGACATTGGACTATGTGTCAGAATTTTCTTTCTTTTAATGAATCCTCAAGATAAATTTGATTCCTCATGCTTTTCCTCTTTCTCCTAAAAACAGAATGTACTGACTTTTGGCCTGGCACAGTAGCTCACGCCTGTAATCCCAACACTTTGGAAGGCCAAGGCGGGTGGATCACCTGAGGTCAGGAGTTTGAGACCAGCCTGGCCAACATGGCGAAACCCCATCTCTACTAAAAGTACAAAAAATTAGCCAGGTGTGGTGGCGCATGCCTGTAATCCCAGCTACTC
The DNA here is from genome assembly GCF_006542625.1 of Nomascus leucogenys. NCBI lineage: Eukaryota > Metazoa > Chordata > Mammalia > Primates > Hylobatidae > Nomascus > Nomascus leucogenys. Next base: position 139,038,815 of record NC_044402.1, on the reverse strand, counting down.
AGGAGGCTGAGGCGGGAAAATCACTTGAACCCGGGAGGCAGATGTGGCAGTGAGACGAGGTCATGCCATTTCACTCCAGCCTGTGCAACAAGAGCTAAACTCCATCTAAAAAAAAAAGAAAGAAAGAAAGAAAAAAAAGTCCTCACTTTTTTCTTCCATTTCACTGAAGGCTTCCAACATTTGAATTCAAATAGTTTCAAGGTCTCGTGCCTATAAATGGAGTTCTACATGTGGGCTAACATGAATCTTTCCACAAACATTAGATTCAAGGTGGAGATGGACCAAGAATTCTACTTTAATAACAACTGAAGCATTGGGAAAAGTTAATATTCAGAACCCAAGCTGTCAAGAGCTGCCAGGGAAAGTGCTCTGAAGACAAAGAGATGCTTTGTTCTTATTCTCCATAGCACCTCGAAGCTGAGCACATCTCATTCAGACAAACAGAAAATTGAAGAAAATTCACCTCTGAGTGAGATCAAGTATAGAAAAGTTGAGCCTCAAAGGGAAGATTTGCCAGAGGCCGCAGGCAAGGAACAGCAGGTAATCCGAAGGCAGCTCTCAACTGTTCCTAATATGCTCGGAGCTTCTCAAAAGAATGGGAAAGCTGTGCTTCCAGTGGGGACGGAAATGTTGCTTTTCTTGCTTAAGCCACCTGGCGATGTAGTTTGTTTCATCGCTGGGCCCCTCTTCCTCACCCGCAGAGTGTCACGGCACAGCCATTCTGGAACCACCAGGGCCCGTGAGTTGCCTCAGGTGAGACGTGGACTGAGGTGCAGAGTGGCTGAACACCTTCCTTCGCTGTGCCGCACCAGCGACCCTGCATCTGTGCATGGACTCACCACGGAACACAGCCGTCATGACCCTTGGCAAACGCTGCTCTGGCTGAAGGCTCCCGGGACCCAGAGGCAGCACTTGACTGCAGGCTGTGAGGTATCTGCAGCCACAGTCTCCCGCAATGGGCATTCTTCCGGCCTTTTGACAGCAAATCCCATTTCTCAGATACATAGGCTCCAACCCAGGGTGAAGGCAACACATAGAGGATGCTCCCAGCCCCTTCCCTGGGACCTGCCAGACAGCCCTGCCCTGGGGCAGAAGTGAGTCCTGCACCCAGAGGAGGGCCACGTCTTGGATCCCACGTGTGTCAAATGTCACCTGGCTGAGCTAGAAACTCCTTTGCTCACATGTTGTGACACCTCGCATCATGGTGCCTGCAGCTTCCCCAGAGAAACCACACCGTCTTTGTGATCCCCAGCACACAGCGCCCGGTGCTGTCTCCTGATATTTCACGGCTGCCCCTCCTCCGTGGGAGGGCAGCCCTCCAAAGACAGAAGACCTTCAAAGGCCACCGAGGCAGGCAGCACCAGCTGCAGACCATTGAACCTATCCATCAACCGCTGCCTAAATCACATTTACTCACAGCCACACACGACTGTCACGTGTCCAAGCGACAGTTGTCAGGACAAAAGAAAGGGCTCAGGGGACAGATTCCCAAAGTCTTCTAAAGTCAAGTGTGCTGTTTCTGTGCCCATCTCACACAGAATGCCAAGCAGGAATGTATTTTCATCCATGCCACACAGCTTTACCACAAAGCAGTAGGTGGGCCCCCAAATGAACCGAAACACACTGGGCTGCCGAGGCCGTCTTGGGGCGCCACTGCCTACCTCTGAGACCCTGGGCAAGTTACTGGTCTGAACCTCGGGCTCTAGTCTCCCAGGATAAGGCCGGCCCACCAGGCTAGCGAGGTGTTGTAGGTGAAAGGCCTGGAGAATTGCAAATTGGACCACAAAAAGATCCTCTGGGGTTTCTTTTTTTTTTGAGACGGAGTCTTGCTCTGTCGCCCAGGCTGGAGCGCAGTGGCGTGATCTCGGCTCACTGCAAGCTCTGCCTCCCAGGTTCACACCATTCTCCCGCCTCAGCCTCCCAAGTAGCTGGGACTACAGGCGCCCGCCACCACACCCGGCTAACTTTTTTTTTGTATTTTTAGTAGAGACGGGGTTTCACTGTGTTAGCCAGGATGGTCTCAATCTCCTGATCTCATGATCTGCCCGCCTCAGCCTCCCAAAGTGCTGGGATTACAGGCGTGAGCCACCACACCCGGCTGCATTTTTTTTAATATTGACTGACTTAAATGTATTTGGAAGCTTAATTGGAGAAAAGTGAATTCCAGCCTTGCAGGCTCTGCTTTTCTTAGAATGCAGGTCAAGCAGAGGTAGACCAGGCTTAACCACCTGCAGTGCTGAGGCCTCATGCCAGGGACAAACCCACAGACAGACGACGCGATTTTGTGAATCACGACCACAGACACACTCAGGAAAGCACTGCAAGTGCAGGCAGAATTCTAGAGCCAAGACACCTCTCACACAGATGTGTCTGTAGATTTGAGTAATTTAGACATAAAAATTAAAGCACCATGGCCATCAGGCAGCATTTTGTCCACTGCTCCTCACCCAAAGCTCATCTTGGAAACAAACTGCCCCATGAGGCTACTGTGTCCCGTGTAGACCTATTAGGGGAGCTGCCCTGGCTTCTTAGCTGCCTGCGCACATGGGCATGGCCGGGGGCAGAATGATCCACGGGCAGGTGGTCAATGTCTTTCCAATCCATTCTCACGTGATGGAGTGTGCGGGGCGCTCTCTGACAGTCGTCTTGATTTTCCTTTTGCCCCACTGGACACAACTGAACTTTGGCTCTTGCTGGCGGGACTTAGGTCACTACCCTCAGGACACCTCTTCCACCCTTGATGTGGGATCCTGGGTGTCCCTGGGTCCGGCAGCTGGGTACAAAGGCCATTCTGTGCCCCAGGCTCAGCGCTTGCCCTCCAAACGTCCACCTCGATTCCAGGCAGCTCCATCTTCCTGCCCTAGTCCCTTACTCCTGGTGTCCCAGAATGCTCCTGCAGCCCCTGCTCCCAGTCTCAGCCTTGTCCCCTCGTCTGACCGCCGGGCTGTTGCTGCCACTGTGTGGCTGATCTGAGCCACCCCCTGATCCCCTGCTTCTGGGCTTGCCGAGGAGCAGGCTGCCCTCACTGCCCCAGGAGCAACCCATCATGGTCCCCACTTCCGGCCAATACAATAACCAGTCCTCTGGCTTATGTGCCCTGTGGGGACTGTCACTCTTTTGCTCCCATCTCCACACCTTGCCTTCAACATGGCAGGAGCTTAGGTGATATCCTTTTCATTTCTTTTCTTTTTTTTGAGAGGGAGTCTCGCTCTGTCACCCAGGCTGGAGTGCAGTGGCGTGATCTCAGCTCACTGCAAGCTCCACCTCCTGGGTTCACGCCATTCTCCTGCCTCAACCTCCCGAGTAGCTGGGACTACAGGTGCCCACCACCATGCCTGGCTAATTTTTTGGTATTTTTGGTAGAGACAGGGTTTCACCGTGTTAGCCAGGATGGTCTCGATCTCCTGACCTTGTGATCCGCCCACCTCAGCCTCCCAAAGTGCTGGGATTACAGGCATGAGCCACCACGCCCAGCCGGTGATGTCCTTTTCAATCTGAACAGCATGAGCCTTCCTGAAGTGCACCCGAGAGAGTGGCTCGCTGCCCAGGCTGCCACTGGACTAGGGCCACTGTGGGCATGACCAAGCGTCCATTGGATCAGTGGGATTTTTTGCTGAGTAACAAATCACCACAACCTCAATGGTGTTAAACAACACACACTTGTTGTCTCACAGTTCCTTTGGGCTAGGAGTGCAGGCACATCTCCTGGAGGATGGACACGGCTCTGTGCCACATGACCCTCTCTACAGACATCCCACAATGTGGCGGCTTCCTTCTTCCAGGCCAGCAGGTGAACATCTCCCAGAAGTCAGCTATGACAGAGTCTCATTGAATGAAACAAAAGGAAGGCATCTGCCACCCCTGTGCCATATCTGTGGGTCAGAAGCAAGCTGCAGATCACCCTCACCCCCCAGCGGAGGAGATCACACAAGGAGGCAGGGACCAGGGGCACCCTAGGGCATACCCACCACACTGTTCTTCCTGGATGAGGCATTCTTGGTGGTTTCGTTGGTCTTCTGGATGTTTCCTTGTTGAAGGGAGTTCTGGAAGTAAGCTCTCAAAGACCATAGAGTTATACCAGGAAAGTTGGAGGGGCCGGGGAAGTGATAGAGTCCCACCCCCTCCATCTAGACAGGAGGATGGAAGCTAAGGTGAGTGAAAGCACCTGTTACAGCTCATAGATCTTGTTGGAGTCAAGGCTGAGATTGAAATCTAAACACCCCCTTCTATTGCACCCCTCTAAAGCACTACTGCCGTATCTCTAATTCAGTGTCACTTTGCCTCCTGCCAGAAGACACGAGTTGGCATTCTCCATCATTTCCTAGCCAGCACCATTTGTCCCTTCTCAGCCACAGCGCATCTCTCATTCCAGGTCCCGATACTTTGCTTTCTGAAAGCTCTAAACTGATAGAGATGTTATGGAGGGCTAAGATTTGTGTCACTTGTCCTGCCGCACATCTGCATGGATAATGACAGTCACGGGAGGCTCAGCTGGGCACTCCTGGAGGGAGATGCTTTACATGGGAGTCATGCAAGGCAGGGAAAAGTCACATAGGAAATAGCAATCTCTCCTTGGATCTGATAATAATTTAAACGTTCCTCTGAGACATTTGAGATTCGTAGAAAGGAGGGGAAAGTTGCTAACACAGAAAGAATGTGAGCAATAAAGCAAGCATCCAGGAAACCACTGGCTGCCTCCACTGGGGAGCAGATGTCCCTACTGCAGCCTGGCCACTGTCACCACATGCCACCACTGTGTGCATCGCTCACACAGTGTAGCCGTTACACCTGCAGGCCTGAAACAAAACAGGAACCAACAGGCAGGAATAAGTAAGCATCCGCCATGCTGCGTGGCAGCGTTCTCCGTCTACAGTGGCTGCCGTGGCTCCGTGTGCGTGCGTGGAGTTGAGATCCCTCAGAGGCTCCCGTGAGCCATGGGCCCGGCCTCCCCGGTCGGGCTGGCCAGGGTCACATGTTGATCCTGCTCCAGTTCTTCCTGGTCTTTTCAGGAAGACAGAAAATAAGCAGATGGGAAACAGAAACCCTCCTTGTGGATGAGGAATTGAAAAATATTTGTAGGTACCTAGCTCAAGCACCCAAATTAGGTGTGTTTCAATTAAAGTAAATTCTCTGGCCATTCTACTCCCCACCCCACAGAACAAGAACCTCATAAAAAGCCTTCCGGCAACTTCTAACCAGTGTTCACTGTGCCCCCCCCCCCACCCTCCTGGGACATCTGTTTGTGAAAGCAGATTGCATTCAGCTGATGTATTCACCAGATGAGTGGGACGTGCCCCTCGGCCTAAAAGAGTTGAGCGTGTGCTGGGGTGGGTGGTGGGGGGGACACAGATGTCCACCAAACGTTTTTAGTGCACAGAACCTCTGACGCACAAGTGTCTGCTGATGTTAATTTGGGGTGGCATCTCTCCCCATGACTCACCAGTGGGTCCAGCCGCCCACTGACCTCTGAAGCCATTTGGGCCCTTCAGAGTGTGAAATTTCAATTTCTACATCAGAGCTTTGTATGTCAGTCCCAGAAAAAAATGCTTTATGTGAGAGCAAGGTTGATGTTTTCCAGGTCAGCATTTCAGCTGGGGAAAGCGGAGGGAGAGAGAAAGCAGTAATTTCTACCAGGCACACATCGAGTTTGTAAACACAGCGTTCTCCCAGCACTGGGGTCTACTTGAGGGTGGAGGGTAGGAGGAGGGAGAGGAGCAGAAAAGATAACTGTTGGGTACCGGGCTTCATACCTGGGTGATGAAATCATCTATACAACAAACCCCCATGACACGAGCTTACTTATGTAACAAACCTTCACATGTACCTCTGAACCTAAAATAAAAGTTTACAAAAAGACCCCATTCTCCAAACTCATAAGAAAGTGCTGAGCTGCTTTCAAACACTGGGGATTCCCTAAAATGCCAGGTGCCTGCATTTGACCCTCTCTCCAGCTGGACGTGAACGCAGGCCCAAGACAGAACGGAGCCCACAAGAAGCTGGGTTGCCTTTGCCCTGCCCTTAGAACAGGGAGGGCAGGTTGGCGTGGCTACCCAAGATGGTAGCCTCAGCAAGGCCTTTATCCCACGTGGGCCCAGACAAATGGCTTCACCTCTCTGTTTGCTCACTGCAAGGTGCCCCCATGCCTGTGCCCACCCCGCCTCCCCGTGTGTACTGTCTCAGGCCCAAAGGAGCCCTTCCCTCTAAACGGGATCAGTCAACACAAAAACCACCTGACTCTTCACTCTGGGAAAGGACATTACAGATGCCCCATCCATGTCTGTGGGATGAAACCACCATGTGCCCTCCTTCCAGCACTCGTAGTGCTGCCGCAATGGAGGGGGAATGGGACAAGCTGGGAGACATGACTCTCACTGGAGGGGCGACTTCAGCCCCTCCTCCTTCTGGTCACATCCACTAGTCTCCAAGAGTCCCTTCCTGACACCCAGCTCTATGATGCAAATCTGATGGCTGCAGGGTCATCTGTCTGAAACAGTGGAGTTTGTGGGGCCTCCCTGCATTGCGAATGGTCAAAGTCACCTCTCTGCTGTTAGAGGGGACCCCAGCACAGCTGGAAAGTCATGTTGGTTCTTGGAGAAAACTCTGTAAACCAGCTGGTTCTGCCCACAAATGGAGGATTCTGGGGTATTGGGTGCCCAGGCTAGACCCTCTGGCATCTGAAACTAAGGTCATGCTGGTAATGATGGAGCCACCTGAAGAATATCGAGGCAGTAAATTAATCAGGACTCAGTGGTGAACCAGACAGAGGGAATGAGGAAGGAGAAAGAGCTTAGGGTCCCTCTTCGCCAAGGGTCTCATCCACTGAGGAGGAGAACACACAGAGGGCAGGAGGAGGTGGTGATGTGGCCTTCACAGGAGCTGCAGGCGTCTCTGGGACAGCCACCTCCCCAGAGCTGGAGAGCTCGATTCCGAAGCCGTTAGACTCAAAGGATTCGGCCACGGTGTTTTTACTGTAGGGTTTTTCATGAGTGGTCTAGACTGAGATATGTTATTTGCATTTTACTTAACTATATTTACTGCTGGCTGGGAGGTGAAAATTCAATGCACATGAATCTAAGGTGATGTAATTAGAAGCAACGACATGGGACAAGTTGCGTTCCTGGGCCAGTGGCCCCCAAACAAGAAGCGACACCCTGCAGGCACAAGGTAACTCTCCAGGGTATGGAGAAAATATTAGGTTTTTACAAACAAGAAATTAAGCTTTACCAATATCTAAAATATACATTGAGTGATGTATGTGTCAAATGTATACAAAAATGAATGCAACACCTACTGGTGAGGATCCGCCGTGACCAACATCTAGGAAGGGTGAACTGACTGACAAGGGAGACGACGCACTGGGCATCCGGCCGCTGACCCGGCGAGCACTCTCTGAGCTTCATCTAGTGAGACGAGGGGAAGAACACAAAAGAATATGAGTAACAGAAGGGCCTTTTCTTTTATAAAAGAGTAAGATTTTACTTTGGAAAACTCTAGAAAAAAAGTTAATATTGAATAGAATAATCCTTCACAGCCTTGGATCCTGAAGCTTCCATGGCCTTTCAGCACAGCAAATACGGCTGCTTGTTGGGGCCTGAGGGCTTCTGTGTAGTATCTGGAGGACTCCCCCACACACACCCCCTTCATGCATGCACACCCCTCCACAGCCTCCCCACACACACGACACAACACACACACAACACACAACACACACACACACCACACATCCCATACACACTGCATACACCACACATATCACACACTACACACACATCACACACACACCCATAGCACACATACTACATATACCACACACATCACATTCACAAACATCACAAACACACCACACACGCATCCCTGGTCGGGAGAGTGTCGGGATCTGGCTAAGCCGATGGATGGGGCTCCAGCCCCTCACTCTGTACTTCAAGTGGGAAAGGAGAGATGTCTACCTGAGATCCCACCCGAAGAAGGTGTCCCGTGGCCACATGAAGTGATCCAGGAGAGGGACCCCCTTTGGGCATGGCCAGGTCCCTGCACATGCTTTCCAGGCACGGGGGGCATTTTGACGGTACTCGCCATCCCCGAGGCTGGCATGGCTTTCCCCTCCCCAGGGCCAGCGCCCTTGAGAGCCAGCCCAGCCTCACTGCCTCCTCCCCGGCGTCTGGGTAGACAGCTCGTGGCCCTGGCCCCTCAGTACCCCCTCACCCTCGGCACTGCCAGCACCACCGCTGTTCACCGGAAGAGCGTGGAGCTCCCCATGTGGGCAGAGTCCAGAAAGGCCGCTCTCCTGCGCGGTGCAGGCCGAGAACCCCTGCTGCAGTCAGTGGTCAATATTCCAAGCATTGAATGATCTCCACGTTGGGTCGAGCCCTGGCTCTGCCACTTCCTGGCATGTGTACCTGAGCCACAGTCTCCTCTGTCAAATGGGGGAGGCATTACTGTGCCTGGCCACTGTGTTGGTGAAGGACGTCACACCCAAAGCCAAACCAGCCCTCCAAAAATAGCAGCCATGTCATTCCTACGGACACTTCTAAATACACACAGAACTGGGGCGACGTAAAAACAATTAGAAATCAGCTAAAAGTAAAATCAAAAGGTTGGTGACGTGTGCGCAGGTCCTGGATGGTCCTAACGAGATAGGCAGCCTCAGCCTGGTCTCCTGCCCATCAGCAGTGGAGCTGGGGAGGGGCGCCAGGCCCTGGATTCCAAGGCCTTTCTGCCTTTGGTTAAGTAGTTGATGTGCCATCAGTTCTGCTTAACCTCCCTCATGCCTGTCTCTGAGTAATATTCAATGTCAGCCCTAATTAAACCCAGGAGCACTTTTCTAACTAAAAGAACAGGTATTGGCCCATGCTGGGCTGAACAACGGTCTCCTCTGGGCCCAACAATCCCATGTTCGATCAATAAACTGAGCAGCCAGAGGCACTGACCAAGGGTAGGAATTTCAAAGCCTGGGGGTTGTCCCTGCCCAGGAGAAGGCCTGGCAGGAGGCAAGGATGTTCTAGGGAAACATCCTCCCCAAGGCCCCAGCCTGAATAGATGCCACATAGTCAGTCTTGCCGCGTGTCCCTTCATCACGATGCCCAGGCTTGTAACCTGCCATTTCCTCCTCACAATAACCTGCAAGGCAGAAGTTATCACTTGCTGCAAATGCAGAAACAGAGCTATAAATGGTCCCATGACCTCACCCAGGGTCTCACTGTGGGGAACTGTCTGTTCAAACCCAGGTCTGTCTGGCTTAAAAAGTGATATTTCTACCCACGGCACTGCACTGATGATCTGCACATTAGTTTAATCAATTGTATGCCCGGCTCCACGCAGAGCCTGGGGAGGCAGAGATGGCAGTGGGCACCTGGTGGGAGGACGCAGTGACTGAGCGCTCCTCCTCCTGTCCCAAATCGCCATCTTCCTCTGCACTGTGTAGTCCTGCGTCTCTTTTATTAACCCTCAGCCGCCCCTTCCGCCACTATTAGGCATTCTTAGACTTCACCATGGACAGACGCCTCGGAGCTCAGCAGGGAAGGCAAGGCCGGAATCAGCTCCACGTCGGGTGTGTGCTGTTCACTCTTAGGGGGCTCCAAGTGCCTGCCCAGCCAGCCCTCCCCTTCCGTGCCTGCAATGGTGCAAGCCCCCTTGCAAGCATGCCCGTAAACACAGATTTCCAGCCGACTGAAAACTATTATCGGGCCCAGTGCAGTGGCTCACACCTGTAATCCCCGCACTTTGGGAGGCTGAGGGGGGTGGATGGATCACTTGAGGCCAGGAGTTCAAGACCAACCTTGTCAACATAGCAAAACCCCATCTCTACTAAAAACAAAAAAATTAGCCCACCATGGTGGGGCACACCTGCAGTCTCAGCTACTTGGGAGGCTGAGGCGGAAGGATTGTTTGAACCTGGGAAGTGGAGGTTGCAGTGAGCCTAGATCAGGCCACTGCACTCCAGCCTGGGTGACAGAGCAAGACTCCATCTCAAAAAAAACAAAAAACAAAAAACAAAAAAAAACTATTGTCATCTGGGTGATAGTGTCTGATAGATTAACAAAGATGAGTTTATTTCGTTAAGCAATGAACTGTGTGCTCCCTGTGAAATAGCAAGGGCAATTTTATTTTTCCAATAATAGGAGCATAAACAGTAATATGCTATTTAAAGTAAAATATTGAACAAATTAAAAATTATCAAATGCCAAGTAACTCCAGGCTTTCACCCAACTGAAACTAATATACCCTAAAAAGAAAAAGAGACTAGATTTCATGGGAGAAACAACATTTTTAGGACACGGGCGTGGAACGTGGATTTTGTTCCAACAGTGCTTCCCACACCGGAGTCTGCAGAAGAGTTGATGCTCACGGTGGTGCTGTGGAAAACAGTATGTTGGCTCTGAAAAGTTCGAGAAGCCTCCTGTAACCCAAAGTTAAACACTTCGCTGCAGGACTGCTCCAAGCCTTCAGTGTGCTAATAAGCATAGTCAAGCTGAGGGAGGTAAATGGAATATACCGTTTCCAGACTTGTTTGACCGCAAGGATCCTTCGCGTGTGAGTGATAGTGACAGTGGGGAAGCCATCTGTTGATGGGTCCCAGAAGACTGTTCAACAGAACCAAGTTCAGGAAATGCTGCATTGGACTAATGCCAGTCCCAGAGGGTACAGGATGATGCAGTCTCTCGGAATCACTAGGCATGTTCTTCCCAGATCTGCTAGAAGATGCCAAGACCTCACCTAGAACAAGACCTGGCCTGAAGCAAGACCTGCAGTTTCCCAGGAGGGAACAGCCTCAGTCAACCTTGAACGTCCCAACTCCCTGCTGCTCTCACGTGAGCTTCTGCCTTACGTTTCCTTAGAGTTAGTAAGTCTAATTCCCTTACCTTGTCATCAGCAATTAACGAAGGTGATTGGCATGGCATTAGTGAACGGCCCAGGCTTCCCAAATTCACCCTCGTTGCCAAATGCTGCATTTTTTTTTTTTTTTTTGAGACGGGGTTTCCCTTTTGTCACCAGGCTGGAGTGCAATCTCCAGCGTGGCTCACTGCAACCTCCACCTCCCAGGTTCAAGCAATTCTCCTGCCTCAGTCTCCTGAGTAGCTGGGATTACAGGCACCTGCCACCATACCCAGCTGATTTTTGTATTTTTAGTTGAGACAGGGTTTCTCCACATCGGCCAGGCTGGTCTTGAAAGCCTGATCTCAGGTGATCCTCCCGCCTCAGCCTCCCAAAGTGCTGGGATTACAGGCATGAGTCGCCGCACCTGGCCAAGTTCTGCATGATTTTTGCCACAGGTTTGCGGGTTTGAGTGTGCGAGACCCCCGTGCTCTGCCACTCCTCCTAAGCCTCCCTTCCTGCACCTGCCACGAGGCCTCCAGGTGGACCTGAAGTCCAGGCTGTGGTTACAATGCCAAAGCGTTTAGGCTTTTCATGAGTGTCAGTGTCATTAAGGGACACTGATTAGGACACTCTGCTCTTTCAATAGATTTTCAATTAAACGGAAGAAAAGATTAAAGACCATTCTACCCTTAATTACCCATGTGGCCACTGGATGAGGCACTGAAATCCTCAGGCTCTCAGAATTCTAATCCACGCATTGATTTCCACAGTCCCTTAATCAAAATAAATGCACTCACCCAGATACAATGGGATCTATCTCCGATCTTTTCCAACAGCTTTCCCTCTGCCGTAACTGAGCTGTCACTGAGAGCCAGGCTGGGTGAACATTTTAAATCTTTATCTTATTTAACCTCTCAGCCGCTCTATCAGGAGGTGAATGCAACCTCAAAGCCATTTGGCCTCAATTTGAGGTGCCCCTGGCAATGTGCTGCGCGAACTGCAATCTGCTTACTCCAAGGAATAGAATCACGCTGTTGTGTGGATGCCTCATCGCTGCTGTTCCCCCACCCGGACTCCCCAATATTCCAGAGACCCAGGACCTGTGGGCTGTTAAATTAGGAACCAAAACAGACACACCACTCGGAGCAGAACCGTGCTGGAGGCTGGAGAGGTGTTGGGATTTGCAGACATTTAAAAACTACACAATTAAAATCATCTGCAATGAGTGTGTTACGAATAAAATCATGGATTCACTGTAAATATTTTTCTAAATACAAAACAGATTCAGGCACACTGTGTGTCCCTGGTCCAAGCCGACCTTCCAGTTGGTCTCTCCGAGGTCGGAGCCCCCTCCTCCTGCCTGTTTCCACAAAAGCTTTGGCTGTTACGCCCAAATGCTGGCCACATCTCCTCACTCACCTACTTGGTGAAACTGAATAACCATTTCCTCAGAAGTTATGTGCAACATACATTACAACGAGGGGATTTTGCACGTAGAGCTTCCTTATTTTAACCTCACACCATCACATTCTCAGGGGTAGAGTCAGAAGGAGACCAACATTTCTATTAGATTGGAACCATAGGGTCAGGCTTTCAGAGGTGGAAGGGACATCAGAAGGCTACTTCTCAGAGGGTCCATTGTACAGAGAGGAAACCAAGGCCATGTGGGGCACCCACCTCAGCTGCGGTCATGGAGCAGTGCTGTTACTGGGCCACAAACCCAGGTCTTCAGACTCTAAGACCAGGTCTCGTCTTTGGAGATTACATGAACAGTTTCTTCAATCCACATGAAAACTAGGTCACAAAACACTGGTTAAGAAACATTTCGGATGTGTCCTCTGTTGCTTAGGATGACTCCAGTTGGAGAAGGCACTCTGTTTATGGAAAATCACCTCCTCAGAAACTTTTTTTTTTTTCGCCATCATCATGTGCTTATGGAAAAACAACATTCAATAATAAACACCAGAACAGACACTCGGGAGCAAACCAGAGCTCTCTGTTTTGTTTTTGGTCTTCATTTTCTTTTGTTATATAAAGAGGATTTTCATTCTTGCCACCCTCATAAACTGTGTTCAAACTCTTCATCTCTAGCTGCGTGTCTCTGAGCTAAAGATAACTACTGCCTATACTGGACATAGAGCAGAAGTGGAAACTTTTTCTGTAAAGGGCCAGATAGTAAATATTCTAGCTTTGAAGGTCATATGGTGTATTAGTCAGGGCTCTCCAGAGACATAGGACCAATTGAATACATATATATATATATATATATACACACACACACACACAAACACACATACATATATTCTAAGGAATTGACTCACACAATTAGGAAGGCTGAAGGCTGAGCAGTCCCATGATCTGCCACCTGCAGGCTGGAGACCCAGGAAAGCCCATGTAGTTTGAGGGCCTGAGTGCGGCAGAACCGATGGAGTCAATTCCAGTCCTGGTCTAAGATCCCGAGAACAAGGAGTAGTGAGGGCAGGAGAACCATGTTCCAGCCCAAGAGATCAGGCAGAGAGCAAAGCCAAACTTCCTCCACTATTTTATTCTATTCATGCCTTCAATGGATTGGATGCACCCACCCACACTGGGGAGGGCCATCTGACTTAGTCCACCATTTAAATGTTCAACTCTTCCAGAAACACCAGGCACTTCCACAAACTTGCAGACCACCAGAAATAATGTTTAACCACTTATCTGGGCAACCTCTGGCCCAATCAAGTTGGTGCATAACACCAACCGTCACATCTGGTCTCTGCTGCAACTACTCAACTCCACCCTTGTGGCACGAAAGCAGCCATAAAGTGTAAACAAGTAGGTATAGCTGTGTACTAATAAAACTTTATTTACAAAAATAGGCCATTGGCCAGGTTTGCCAACCCCTGTTATAAATAATGAGCATGTTTTTGTGTAGAACGCTGAGTGAATTATTGTGGCATCAGTGGACATATTTTGGAATTTTACAAGCATTAATTAAGCACTTTAACATTTTGCTGACCTATTAACATTTTGCCTGGGCAAGCTGTCATTGTGTAGTCATAGTCACTATCACGTTTGAGAAAATATTTCAAGGACACAGTTGTGAAGACTTGTAAAGAAGCCAACACTCAGGACATTCAAGAGGAAGGGTCAGGAATTAGTGAGCTTTGAGTATTTATTCCAGATGTTCCACAAAGCTAAGAATCACCTAGAAATACATTAATAACAATAAAGGTCTTGGGTACATGAATTTTTTCTCTCTCACTACCACTTTGTGAAATAATTCTACACACCCTTCTTCCACATTGGGAATATTTCCAGTGGTCTCTAGAAAGCTCTGCCTCTGGATTTCTATGGCGTGGATTGTGTTACATTCTTATAAAACACAGCACAATACCCATGCCCTGCTGCAAACGACATGTTAGGGAAGACCTGATCAAAAGTCTTCTGCAGGAATTTTCCGGGCACAGTGGCTAATGCCTGCAATCCCAGCACTTTGGGAGGCTGAAGTGGGCGGATCACTTGAGGCTGGGAGTTTGAGACCAGCTTGACTGAAGATTATGGTGAGCTCTGACATTGAGGTGGTGCATGAGGTTCAGTTCCTGGCAGAGGGGAGAATATGGGAGGGGAGAGGAAGGAACTACTTGAAGAACTGAGGAAGGCAGGTGTGACCGGAGAAAGGAGAATGAGGAGGGGCAGCGAAAGAGGGACAGAGGTGAGCACAGAAGGAAGAAAGATGAATGGGCCTCAGGTGATGCCAGAGAAAACTCCAGAAGCCCACGAAGCACATTCCAACAAGCTCTGTAGGGACATTGTGCCCAAGATTTCCATACCCAGCCCAGGTGTCAGCCACAAGAAAAGGCTGTGGAAAGACAGTCTCAGATGGAGGGGCCAGGAGGATGCAACACCCCCACACCGCCATTCCATCTGCAAACTCCAGCCAGCAGAGGCAAGTTAGAGAAAGTAGCACAAGAGGGGGCAAACATGGCAGCAAAAGGTGGTGATAAGTAAGAAACCCCGTAAACAAGGGCATTTGGTCCAAGAAACTATAAATGAGAGTAATACAATCAATGCAGGCTGGGTGCGGTGGCTCACGCCTGTAATTCTAGCACTTTGGGAGGCCAAGGTAGCTGGATTGCTTGAGCCCAGGAGTTCAAGATGAGCCTGGGAAACACGGTGAAATCCCATCTCTACAAAATATACAAACATTAGCCAGGAGTGGTGGCGCATACCTGTGCTCCCAGCTACTAGGGAGGCTGAGGCAAGAGGATCACTTGAGCCAGGGAAGTGGAGGTTGCAGTGAGCTGAGATTGTGCCACTGCACTCCAGCCTGGGCGACAGAGCAAGACCCTGTCTCGAAAAAAATCAATCAATCAATCAATGTAAATGCCAAAGCAATTGTTCTTAAAAGGTACCAAAAAAAATCTCAATATACTAAATTGTGATTTAAAAACAATCTTTCTAGAATCCCAAAGTCACAGAAATGGGACTGGTAAAGGGGAAAAGTGAATGCATGCTAAGTGTTTAATCACACATGGGTTCTCCTCAATAGGAAAAAATGAGAGCGAGAACCTCCCGAGTGCTAGCAAGCAGTGAGGGGTATATGCTTAAAACAAACAAACAACAAAAAAGCATAAAAGCCAAAATAAAGAAGGGCAAAAAAAGACAGTATGCATGTAAGGTAGAATAGTACACTGCATTAAAAATCATGTTCTAGGCCAGGTGTGGTGTCTCATGCCTGTAATCCCAGCACTTTGGTAGGCTGAGGTGGGTGGATCACCTGAGGGCACGAGTTCGAGACCAACCTGACCAATATGGCAAAACCCCATCTCTACTAAAAATACAAAATTAACTGGGCATGCTGGCGGGTGCCTCTAATCCCAGCTACACCGGAGGCTGAATCATGAGAATAGCTTGAATTCTGGGAGGCGGAGGTTGCAGTAAGCAGAGATCACCATTGCACTCTAGTCTGGGTGACAGAGCAAGACTCCATCTCAAAAACATAAAATAAAATGTTCTAGATGAAAACCTAATGACGTGAAATTATTTCTATAATTTCAACTTTTATTTTAGATTCAGGGGGTACATGTGCAGGTTTGTTACATGGATACATCGTGTGGCAATGAGGCTTGGTGTACAAATGATCCCACCCACCCAGGTAGTGAACACTATACCCAATGGTTTCTCAACACTTGCTTCCTTCCCATCCTCCCGTAGTTAAGAGTCTCCATCTTTATTTCTATGTGTACCCAATGTCTAGCTCAAACTTATCAGTGAGAACATGTGGTATTTGGTTTTCTGTTTCTATGTTAATTCACTTAGGATAATGGACTCCAGCTGCATCCATGTTGCTGCACAGGACATGATTTCATTCTTTTTTATGGCTGTGTAGTATTCCATGGTACATATGTACCACATTGTCTTATTCCAATCCACCATTGATGGGCACCTAGGTTGATTCCATGCCTTTGCTATTGTGGCTGGTGCTGCGATGAACATACAAGCGCATGCGTCTTTTTGGTAGAATGATTTCTTTTCCTTGGATATGAATGGGATTGCGGGGTCAAATAGTATTTCTGTTTTAAGTTCTTTGAGAAACCTCCAGATTGCTTTCCATAGTGGCTGAACTAATTTACATTCCCATCAACAGTGTATAAGCATTCCCTCTTCTCTGCTGCTTGCCAGCAGCGAATTTTTTTTTTTTTTTTTACTTTTTAATAAGAGCCATTCTGATTGGTGTGAGATGGTAGCTCATTGTGCTTTCGATTTGCATTTATATGAAGATTAATGACGTCGAGCATTTTTTCATGTTTGTTGGTCACCTGTGTGTCCTCTTTGGGGAAGTGTGTGTTCATCACTTTTCAACCTTTTGGCTAAGATCAAGTGTGAGAAGTGTGTTTTCACATCTTTTGCCCACTGTTTAATGTTTTTTGTTACTGCTTGTTGAATTATTTAAGTTCCTTATCGATATAGTGTGGATGTTGTCCCTGCCCAAATCTCATATTGAAATGTTATCCCCAGTGTTGGAGGTGGAACCTGGTGGGAGGTGACTGGATCATGGGGGCAGATTTCTCATGAACGCTTTAGCGCCATTTCAGTTGGTACTGTCTTCATGACTTCGGGAAAGGGCTTCCGGCATGGCAAGGAACATTTCTCATCCCATTCCTTGGCTCCTGTGCCCCAGTCTTGCCACTGAGATTGTCTATAGTTTTAATTCCTGAAAAAGAGATGGGTATACGGGAGAAATAATCTCTCTATGTCTGTCAGTGGTCATCTGAGATGCCAAAAATAATAATGAGGAAATAGAACAGCTAGCGAGGTAGCAGTCTCTCAAATCTTTCACAGTGCTAGAATTTGCCCTTTGGAGCATTTTCGAAACACGAGAGAGGTTAGTGCCTGTGGAAGTACTCACTGTCTTCTAATAAAAGTTCTTTCCAATACCTTGGTCAAAACAGTCATTTGTAAATCAGCCAATATTTTTACAGCTCAAAGAGCATTTTCATGCCACTTATCTTATGAAAGTTGAGTGTCCACCTCTGACGAATGAAAAAAAAATATATGAGACTGAGGAGATTAAGCAAGTTGCTTGCCCTGGTCAATGTTGTGTCGTCAGCAGAACCAGAACTTTACTATTTTTAGCAGAAAACACTGTTCATAAATTCTCATAAGGGTAGGTGCCAGAATTTGCTCTCCTGCTGCTACACTGTCCCAGACACTACCTATAGGAGCTTAAGCAACATTAAAAGTTAAATTAAACAGCTCTTAAAATCTTGTCTTAAAATGGTAGTTGTGCAATTTCTGAGTGATGCTAGCCAAGGGTGGATTCCCCAGAGCTTGGAAGTAAACCAGAAAAGAACAATGAGATGTCCAGGCATCAGGAAGTGGGTCCTAGAAGGTGAGGCCTGGAGAAACTGGACATTGCATAGTCTGGGGCAATGTCCAGCACTGTCTGTGGCTGGCTCCTGTGTCAAAGGCTGCTGGGAGTGCAGCAAGAGGTGTCTTGCTGCTGCCAGTGACATGGAGAGCCCGTGTGACTCACCCTGCCTTTCATCTGCATTTGCTCTCTTGGCAAGAGTGATTTTCATTGTACCATAAACTCAGTGTTACCAAACCCATTTGGAGTGATGCACTGACTGAAATTGCTCCTCGAGGAGAAAAGGCTAACACCGGCTTCCAAACAGAGGCTTTGCTATGTGAGTCTTGGCTTCCTGGCTTTCCCCATGAAGAACTTCATGTCGGCCCACAGACAGGAACTGAGCTGAGAGAAAGCGCTGGCTGCCAGCCTCCTCGTTCCGCACTGGACCAGGGACAGGGTCTCCTCTCAGAGACCAACCAGAGCAAAGCGGCTCGCAGGGCAAGGCCCAAAGGAAGAGCAGAAGCGCAGAAGCCCAGAAGCAGAAGTCAGACCACGGGCGGGCAGGGACGGGTGAGCTGGGGATAGAACCACAGATCTGCAGCCCAAGGGGCAAGAACCGCATGGGCCTGATCCAGGAGGGTCCCTAGAACCGGCGCTGTGGTTGCCGACTGGCTTTCCTTGGAGGCTGGGGCACGATGCAAGGGCAGTGAGTCTGAGTCTAACATGTTAGGGATGGGCAGGCAGCCCCGAGATTGCAGCATGGAGTGGCCAGAACACGCCCCTGGAGGTGCCTGTGCAGCCCTTCTCCACGGTGGGGTGGTGCACAGCCTGCTCTCCGCTGAATGGGACTCCTCCTTATTCCTTTTTACACTAATTCACCTGTCTTCCCACCCTCCGTCGGGTAAGCGCTGGGGATGCTATGAGTGGGGCACGGTGCTGGGTGCTGGGTGCTGGGGGCAGGTGTGGGCTGGGCTCTGTCCTGGGGCCTGAGCTAGGATGAGCCACTATCCCGTTTGAGAGTCTCCAGCCCTATCATGTTCAATCCCAGCTCAGCGGATTTCACACCCAAATCACCAACTCCTGCCCCCAAATCTGGAACTACCAGTTAAAAAAAAAAAAAAGTCTGTGAGATAGACATGGCACTGAGGAGGGGGGAGTAAGCGTGGAACCACACAGGGGACCAGGCGGGTGCCAGGCCCACCTGGCATCGCCACCCAGGGACGGCTTTAGCCACCTGAGCCTCCAGCGTGGGGGGAGCATTCATTCTCTGAGGTCGTCATGAGGCTCAAAGGGAAGTGAACATACAGTGTTCTCAAGGTTTTACATTTCTAAAGTCATCTCAAGAGACAGCCGAGCAGAAGGCAAGAGGAAGGAAAAGGCAGTGCCCACGCCTGCCAATGGACTCGGGGAAACGTGGGCCCTCCGCGGTGTCCCAGGGACCTCGAGCTCCACGTTCCCCAGCAAGGCCTGGGTGACACCACCTCTGTTTGGGCCAAGGTGAGACCACGACGGTGGGACCACTCCTGCAGCCCCCGGGACAGGATGGGACGCCCCAGCAGGGAGCCCCCGCCCCACCCACGTCCCGCCACCTCCTCCCAGCTTCCCAGCGCCCTCCCCAGCATCTGGCGGCCTGCGGAGCCTCCCACTCCGAGGAGGTCTCCTCCATGGACTCCAGGCAGAGGAGGACGCTGTCCTGCGCGCATCGCTTCCTTCAATGTCCCACGCCCGGGAGGCTGCGCCACATTCTTGGCAGGAGGGGCCTGTCTCATCCTGCTTTGCTGTACATGTGGGCCCCATTTGCAGGGGGCACCGCGCTGGGGTGGGGGAGATCCAGAGGGGTGGCTGTGGGACTGGCCTTAAACACTTCCACCTGAGAATGTGGCGGGAACACCCCCCAATGCGATGAAAGGGACCAGGGAGCAGGACGCTGCCCACCAGGAAAAGAGGAGCAGAGAAGCCCCCAGTGTGAGAAGGCAGGAGGGGGTCCTGCGGCGGCCGTCAGTGCCGCTGCTGAGCCTCCAGACCCCCAGCGGGAGGCAGGTGGGCAACAGGAGAGCAGTGGGGTGCAGGGCCGGCCCACTGCACATTCTTGCCACTCAGGGCTGGCAGGTACCAGGCTACCCCAAGGAGGCCAACCCCCAGGCTCTCATCGCGGC
This sequence comes from Nomascus leucogenys, assembly GCF_006542625.1. NCBI lineage: Eukaryota > Metazoa > Chordata > Mammalia > Primates > Hylobatidae > Nomascus > Nomascus leucogenys. The sequence continues at coordinate 139,019,009 of NC_044402.1, read as the reverse complement.
TGCTGCTCCAGCAGCCATGGCAGCCCATCACTACAGCATTGGGGGGGGCATCCGCAGGCTCTGCCGGCCTGGAGCCCTGCCCTGCAGCTGGTGAGGCACCCCCACAAGACACCAGAGACCACCCGGTCCAACCACCACTTCCCACACAAACAAACCAAAATGCAGGTGTTTAGCTAGGCATCAACTAGCTTGGGTTAGTATCCGTTGCCTCCAGCAGCTCTTCCTTTCCTGGTCTGAGGGGCTCCGGTGAGGGCTCTGAACAGCCCAGAGTCTTATTGCTTGTATTTGAAAACAGATGCACAAAGCCGCAGGAAGGGCAAAGCCCTCCTAGCACTGGCCGTGCCTAGTGCCTGCAATCTGGCCTCACTGCTCCAATGCCATTAGCTCCAGAACAACCCCTCTTCTCCAGCAGCAAGGACTTCAGGACTCCCAGGCAGACCCAGGCAGGGGCAGCACCCAAGCAGATCCAAGCCTCATGCACTCTCTTCCACACCTGGGCCCCTGAGGCTCCTCCATGGGCTGCTGCGTTTCCTATTTCTTCCAAGACAAAATGGACCCATTCACATTTTTCCATCATGTCCCTCTCTCCCTTCTCCTCCCTGGTTCCACTAAAAGTGTGAGCTTCCAGTGCTTCCTGGGTTTGAAATTTTCACATGCTATCAGTACACAAAGACAGTTCATTTTGGTATTTGGGCTCTTGTCAAGGTTAAAAACCAAAAAATGGATTGACCCATCACTAGACAAAATCAGAATAGTCAAAGAGGTGACGTCATGGGGAGTTCCTAACTCACATATGCGCCATGGTCTGTCTCCTGGTCTTTGTCATTCACACGTTTTAGATGAGCATTTATTTACTATGGCCATAATCTGTGCTGGGCACCGTGGGCCCAGAGATCCCTGAGGCACAGACCCTGTCTCCAAACACGGAAAACACAGAGATCGTGGGAAAGAATTGCAGCTTTCGTGGCAGAGTACACGGCATGCTTGTGTGGGGACAGGCAGGGGCCTCTGAGCCAGGACAGGGTAGAGGGGACAGTGGAGGGTCAGGAACACCTTCCAGAGGGGCTCGCAGGGAAGGAGAGGGAGGGAATGACCAGGGAAGAAACAGAAAGGAACAAAGCCAACTCCAAAGGCCAGAGCCCCTGGACACAGCGGGGCACAGGCGGCAGACAGGCAGAGCCAGGGATGGGGGATCCTACGGGGAAGTGAGACCGGGCACAGGGTTCAAGCACAGGCATGGCAGAATGTGCTGTGCGCTGCTTCAAGGTCCTCTCGGTGGCTGTGTAAGGAATGGACTGACTCAGAGTGACAGGGTGAACCAGAGACCCAAGAAAAGCGGCAGCAGGAGAACAACCTGTGGCACTTAAGATGTCCGGAGCCGTCCTGCGTGCTTTATAAACATGAGCCCATGAAATGCTTGTCACCATGCAGTGGGGTGGGCACTGAGAAAAGGCATCTGAGACACAGAGAAGTCGGCCTGCTGAGGTCTGGGAGTGACCCCGAAAATGGAGCAGGGCCTGAAACCAGGCAGTGGTGAGGGGGTAGGAAGACAAATTTGGTCCAGAAACACTTAGGACTGGGTGCCCAACCAGGGGCACGAATCTGGGAGAGGTCTGGGATGACCCCCAGGTCCCTGGTTGGGGTAACTGGAAGAGCTCAGGGCTGTAGGGAGAAGAGTCTATTTAAAGGGGAATGGAGGGGTCCCACTGGGGGCGGGACGATTTGGGAACATTAGTGGGATGTTCCAGGAGGATTAGATGTATAAGTCATGGATACCCAGGTCAGCCTCAAAGGGCGAATGTGTGGAGTGAGGAGAGAGCTAAGAAGCCACAGGAGACCCCACATCACTGAGTCCTCCTGCCTGATGGCCCCTCCAGGCCTTGGGACAACCTGCCCTAGAATTCCTGATTCCCAGTTGAGGGGAGAGAGGTCTGGGGAGAGGCAGAGCTCTTAGAGCCTGGGAGGACATTCTTGCTTCAAGGCTCAAGTAGGGGGATGAGAAGCCTTCAAGGCTCAAGTAGGGGGACCCTTGGCCGAGAAATTTCATGCAGTAAGGAGGGCTCAGAGTGGCTCATGCAGGAAAGAGGAAGTTCAAGAGCATCATAAAAGGTTAGAATCTCAGAGGGGAAAAGAACCTCTTAACACTTCCAATAGGTGATTTTCTCTTAAAAAAAAAAAAAAAAAAAGAAAAAGTTTAAGAAGCAAGAAACTTTACAAAGGGAAAAAGTAATGTTCAACCTCTGGGCAAATTCTAGCGGAAAAAGGGAGAGAGAGAGAGGTGGGTGGGAGGCTAACACAATTTATGGGCCCTCAGAGCCGCGCCAGCTTGAGAAGGTGGCGGAGCCTCTTGGCCCGGGGCCTGCCTGCTGACTTGAGCTTTGAAAAACAACTTCCTGTCAATAAATGTGAACAAAAGTTTGGACCCATCTTCAAAGTGATGAGTTATGCTGAAAGTATGTTCCTGCAAACGGGGGGGAATGGATTGTTCCTGGCGCTTTGGCATTCAGGAGAGTTTATAAATAACCACTCAGCTCTGCTCGGGTTATGCCCGCTGGGAGTGCCCAGTGCCAGCAAGCAGAGGGAGACCTGGGGAGCGGGGCCGCGCTCCCTGGTAGGACTGGCACAAAGTGCCCAGAGAAGCGCGAGTCACGTCTTGGCGTGGGAGTAGGGGGCTTCCCCAAGCCTCTTTCAGGGCTGGGCAACAGGGGACCCCCTGGACCAGCTCTTCCATTTGCATTTTGGAGGGAAAAAAGGAAGGAATGGATTCTACATGTGGTTTCCATCGGCCCAGAAAAGTAAAAACATGTGCCGGCGTTTCTAGCAGACATGGTCCTTGTTATTTTAATGAGAAAGACCATAATTGGGGACAACAGTGAAAAAGAAGCCATGGGTCCCCTTTGTGCCCTCCCCTCAACCGATGGGGAGCAGTCGCCCCAGTGAACAGTCCCCCCGCCCTTAACCTGCTCCACCAGCACGGGAGGAAGGGAGAAAGCTGGGGACAGGCAAGTCCTCCAGCTCCAACAGTTCCTTTCTCAGGGCTGAAGGTGCCGCCCAAGCAGCTCATTTGTCAGCGTTTAAACATCATTACAACGTTAACGGCCTCTCCGATGCCAAAGAGTTGGCTTTGCACGCCTATAAATTAAAGTACATCAAACCAGAGTTTATTGAGTCTTGGCCAATCAGAAGTAAAACTTCCATAACTTTTTACAATTCTCTACATTCTTCCAATTATATTAAAATATTTATTTGCACCCTGCATGATATATATAAACGTTTTATTAAGAACATTTGAAACCTGGTTCTTTAAACAGAAAAAAGATCCACTCCATGCTGGCAGAGTATGCTGCCAGTATGTGCTGTGTCCAGTTGATTTCATGGAGGGAAACAGCTCTGATTGGATTTTCGAGGGATTAGCAAGAAGGAGCGGCAGAGCACGAAGCCGGCTCCAAATTCATGGCTGCGCCTCCCTTAGCAAATCCCCTGCATTTGGTCGTGACACCAGTGAGGAGCAGGTTCCTGTTTTGTCTCTGCCTGGGCTGGCCTATCTGGAACAGTCTTCTAGGGTCACAGTGCATGTCCTGCCTCTGGGCAGCTGCCTGACCCAGGCCTCCACGAGAGCCGGGAAGAGGCACAGAGACGTTCCGTGATGGCTGGGTGAAGAAGTAGGCAGTCGGGGTGAGCTAGGTTAAAACCGAAAGGCCCTTGTGCCTGGCCCTTTCCTGGCTGTGTGCTGTGGGGCCTGGACTCCCCCTCTCTGAATCTGTTTCCTGTCTCTAAAGTGGGTGTCACAATGACAGCCACCACCATTCCTCCACTACAAGAATCATAGGTGGTGACCTGCCTCATATTCCCGAAACGTCTCTGCACGGCAATATCCTCCTTTGAGCCTCATCTCATCCCATCATTACCTCCTCCTGAAGGTCCTTCTGCTGCTGACACATCAGGTGCATGGGGACATCCGTAGCACGTGGCCAGCCAGGAGGACACTGAGGCCTGCCCGAGTGTCCTCCTGGCTGGCCACGTGATCATAATGCCGCCAAGAAGAACAGCTCTTGTGCTTGCAGGGTGCTAAGTCCTGACCATCTCGGGAAATCCTTGACACTGCCCTACAAGGTAGGGACTCTCGCTGCAGATGAGGGAGGTATGTCTCAGTGGGGTAAAGGGTTTGGCCAAGGCGGTACAGGTCACCCTCAGGCTGGCTGGCGCATAGCACTCCACAGCCAGAGCAGACAGCAGCACAATGAACTACCCAGGAGCAGAAGGGCAGGCTCAGGCCCCAGGAAGAGGAGCGTGGCCACAAGCAGGATTACCTGCCTGGCCCGGAAGGGACAACCGAGCAGAATTTGAAATAAGCAGCAGGGAAGAGATTCTGGTTTCTGTGGGGCCCTCACCAGAAACCCTCTGCCTGCAGAGACCACCTGCAGATGGGGCCCACGGCTGCCCGCAGTTGCCCGGGGCATGGAAGCACAAAGCTCATTTCTGTTACCACATCACTGACTGCAGGATTGGACCTCGACACGCATACTGGTTCTGGCACAAAAGGAGCTGATTTCTTGTTCTTGCAACTGTCCCAGGCAGGGGTTCCTGCTCAGGAGATGGTGCCTCTCCTAGAAGTAATTCAGGGACCAGCCACCTTCCATCCTATGCCTCCATCACAGCCCTTGGGCCTCGCTGTGATGTGCACCCCCAGCGTCAGAAAAGAGGGAGATTGGGAGCACATCTGTGTGGCTGCAGGCATCGCTTTCTGCTGTTCTCTTGTCTACACTTTCTGTGTTTTGTTGGACAATCCAGCCGTCAGGCCATGCCCACCTGCCATGTTGGATGGGCAATGTAGTCTAGCAGTGTGTCCAGAGAGAAGGGAGAAATGATTTTGGTAAACAACCACCCATCTCCACTGCAGGTGATGCAGGCAAATCCCAAAATGGGGGCTCAGCCTGGCTTGGTTCTTGGCTTCATTCAGGAAAGAATTCAAGAGCAAGCCAATAGTGAAAGAAAGCAAGTTTATAGAGCATAGTGAACAGCAAGATGGCTGCTTCATTGGCAGAGCAGGGCTATCCCACAGGCAGAGGGGCCCAGAGTAGCACCTGTGGGTTGCTGGCTGGCTCTATTTATACCCACTCTTGATTATATGCTAAATAAGGGGTGGCTTATTCACAAACTTTCTGGAAGTGGGGTAGACTTTATCCAGTCTATCATTGATGGGCATTTGGGTTGATTCCAAGTCTTTGCTATTGTAAATAGTGCTGCAATAAACATATGTATGCATGTGTCTTTACAGTAGAATGATTTATAATCCTTTGGGCATATACCCACTAATGGGATTGCTGGGTCAAATGGCATTTCTGGTTCTAGATCCTTGAGGAATTGCCCCACTGTCTTCCACAATGGTCTAACTAATTTACACTCAAGACTAGTGGGAAGAATTTTAACTGAGGTAGGAGATGTGCCTGAGAGACCAAGGAGAGGAGAAGGGATGCAGTGGCTAAGAATGGAGCCACAAAACTGGTGAAATCGGAGCTAAGCCTAGAATGACAGATAGCAAGTTTCAGTTGCAGAAGGAAAGGGTGATACGAACAGGATTTCCAAGGAGAAGCCGAGGCACGTGAAAAGGCACAAAGGTATAAATATGTGGTGCTTGCCGGGGAACGGCAACCAGGCCAAAGAACTTGGGGTTCAGTTTTACCAAGAAGGTTATCATCGCCCAGAAAAGCCCAATTAGGAGTCTTCGAATAGAACTGATTTCTAGACCAATTGCTACTTAGCAAGGCTGCTCTCACTTGGTTAGAGTCGATACAGGCTTTTGGTGCCTGCTCTGCCTCCTCACTGAACGTCTCATCTGTTCATCATGTCAGAGGCACTGCTGGGTGTAGGTTCAGAACACTGACACTAGGGCCCGAAGGTGTGAATTCAAACCCAGATCCCTCTTACCAGCTGTGTGTCACTGAGCAAGTTTCTTATCCTCTCTGCGCTTCAGCGTCCTCATCTATAAAATAGGAGGAATAGTAGTGCTCACCTGATAAGCTGGTTGAAAGGATGGAATGGGATAATTTAAGTGGGAGACCTTAGCAAAGTGCCAGGCATTTGAAGAACATTCTAGAAGCATTAGGATTACCTTAAGCCAAGATTGTGAATCACGTTTTGGGCTAGGACTTGAGGAGATTCAGGCCATTCCAGGAGAGCAAGACACAGACCCTGCCTCCAGGGCTTGCCCCACTGACACGGAAGACCACGTTCAGAGGGTCGCGCCACAGAGTGTGGCCAGGAGGGAGGGAGGCCCCGGCTGCTGGGGGAGGAGGGGTACGTGAGATGGGCACTTGGTTTTAAGTTGTGAAAGTTTGGGAGGTTTGGGGAATCAGAGCCCTACAATCATAATTCGAATTCGAAAATGAAACAAAGGGCCGGGCACGGTGGCTCACGCCTGTAATCCCACTTTGGGAGGATGAGGCAGGTGGATCACCGGAGGTCAGGAGTTTGAGACCAGCCTGGACAACATGGCGAAACCTCATCTTTACTAAAAATACAAAAATTAGCTAGGCATGGTGGTGCATGCCTGTAATCCCAGCTACTCAGGAGGCTGAGGTTGGAGAATCACTTGAACCTGGGAAGCAGAAATTGCAGTGAGCCACTGCACTCCACCCTGGGTGACAGAGTGAGACTCCATCTCAAAAAAAAAAAAAAAAATAGAAATGAAACAAAGGAAAAGCAGAAACTGACTCATTTTCTTTCCCATCAAAGGCTAACACCAAATTTTGAGACACAGGTTTGTTTCCTGGGAGTGCTCAGCTTATTTTTCTGGTCCTCACAGGAGCTTCTCTCACCTCCTGTAAAACATTTGCTTGCATTAAATATTTGCTTCTAATCGTATGTAGATATACGGTTTCTTCATATCTGATATTCTTCTCTTTTTATATCGGCCACATCAGGTAATGCGTGAAGCTGAGCTTCAGAGTTGGTCTAAACGCAGGATTTTAAAACTTGAGAGGGCCAGTCAGCTGGTGGTCTCAGCCAGAGAAAACCCAGGTCTTCCTCTCGGGCAGGTAGGCACAGTCCTCTGGGTTTACCACACCACGTGCACGCTTCCTCTTTCAAATACTCATCAAAAAACTGGCAGGGGTACTCTGCATTCATAGGGACGGTGGAAATAGTGCTCTATCCATTGTTGGTAAAAGTGCCAAGTATTACCTTTCCACTGTACAGTTCAGCAATTGATTTCAAAGCCTTAAAAATATGTACATCCCACTTCACAGTCATTAAGGTAGCTACTATCAAAAAAAAAAAAAAAAAACAGAAAATAACAAGTGGTGGCAATGATGCGGAGAAACTGGAGCCCTCGTGCACTGTTGGTGGGAATGTGAAATGGTCCTGCTGCTGTGGAAAACAGTATGGCAGTCCCTCAAAAAATTAAACGTACAATTACCAGATGATGCAGCAATTTCGCTTCTGGATATGTATGAAAACAATAGAAAGCAGGGTCTCGAGGAGATATTTGTACATCCATGGTCATAGTAGCACTATTCACAACAGCCAAAAGGTAGACACCACCCAAGTGGAATAGTATGCAGCCTTAAAAAGGAGGAGAATTCTGACCCATGCTACAACATGATTAAACTTGAAGAAATCATGCCAAGTGAAGTAAGTCACAGAAAAACAAATACTATATGATTCCACTTATATGAGATATCTAGAAGAGTCAAATTTATAGAGACAAAAATCAGGATGGTGGTTGCCGGAGGCTGTGGGGGAGAGGGAATGGGGAGTTAGTGTTTAATGGGGACAGAATCTCTGCTGTCCAAGATGCAAAGACATGTGAAACCTTGGCAAAGTGCCAGGCATTTGACGCGCATTCTAGAAGCAAGCCAGCTCTCCTCTGTGGAGGAATGGCGGAGTGCTGATAAGGGTAGTGCAACAACTCGAATGTATTCATAGTTAATGCCACTGACCTGTGCACTTAAAAATGGTTGATGGTAAATTTTTGTTATGTTATATTCAGGTTATATCACAACCTGAAAAAATGCACATCATTTGACCTAACATTTCTACTTCTTTTTTTTTTTTTGAGACGAGGTCTGGCTTTGTTGCCCAGGCTGGAGTGTAGTGGCACCATATCAGCTCACTTCAACCTTAACCTCCTGAACTCCAGCAATCCTCCCACCTCAGCCTCCCGAGCAGCGGAGACCACAGGCACACACCACCAGGCTCAGCTGATTTTTTTGTACTTTTGGAGAAATGGGGTTTCGCCATCTTGTCTGGGCTGCTCTGCTTGTAGTTTATTATTTTACCTGATTGATTTTCAATTCCAGAGTTCTAGCTACAAGCAGGTTCTTATCCATATTATTATTTTTAAAATTTTTTTAACAACCTAAATATGCAATAAGAAAGAATGAGAATTCTGGGCAAGCATTAAAAATGATATGAGGCCAGGCACAGTGGCTCATGCCTGTAATCCCAGCACTTTGGGAGGCTGAGGCGGGTGGATCACCTGAGGTCAGGAGTTCAAGACCAGCCTGACCAACGTGGAGAAACCCCGTCTCTACTAAAAATACAAAAATTAGCCAGGGTGGTGGTGCATACCCATAATCCCAGCTACTCAGGAGGCTGAGGCAGGAGAATCGCTTGTACCCGGGAGAGGGAGGTTGCAGTGAGCCAAGATCGCACCACTGCACTCCAGCCTGGGCAACAAAAGCAAAACTCCACCTCAAAAAAAATAAAAATAAAAATAAAAAAATAAAAGTGATATGAAAATATGTGTTGATCCAATTTTTGTAAAAAATAATATATAGTCATATATATGAAAAAATCTGAAAAGATCTATAACAAAACGTTAATTATAGATTATCTGTGAATAATATATTTTATTTTTGCTTAAATCTCTATTTTCTGCTTTTTTTCTTATACGTATATAATAGTTAAAATTTTATAAGCCAAAACATTATCTTGGAAATGCAACACTTTTTTAAAATTATTATATTGATATTGCAGAAGCACCTTCAATATATTAGCTGCCATCACACAGATTATCCTATTCCGTCATCAGAGAATTAAATAACAAAAAGACTTTCCCCATTTCACCACTGAAAAGCCTGAGTTCCGGCCGGGCGCGGTGGCTCACACTTGTAATCCCAGCACTCTGGGAGGCCAAGGTGGGCGGATCACGAGGTCAGGAGATCGAGACCACAGTGAAACCCCGTCTCTACTAAAAATACAAAAAATTAGCCAGGCGTGGTGGCGGGCGCCTGTAGTCCCAGCTACTCGGGAGGCTGAGGCAGGAGAATGGCGTGAACCTGGGAGGCAGAGCTTGCAGTGAGCCGAGACTGCGCCACTGCACTCCAGCCTGGGCGACAGAGCAAGACTCCGTCTCAAAAAAAAAAAAAAAAGCCTGAGTTCCATCCAGGCTTGGTCTCTAACTACAGCACGCTTTCATAGCACCTCCTCATTTCTAGAACACATTAACACACAGGTTTTTTGCATGTTTGACGTAGATACAGTGGGTAAAGCAGAAATTGTCATCTCTGTTTTTTACAGATGAGAAAACCCAGGTGCACAGAAGTTAAAAATCCCTGCCCCTGCCATCACCAATGCCACCGATGGGGCTAGTGGTCCTGCTTCTTGGCTTCACGGTATCACCTGCCCATCTCACAAGTGGGAGAAGAAGCAGCAGTTGAAACACTGGTGTAGACCACGAGAAGTGGATCAGCACACAGGCCCCCAGCCTGCCTCTGACACCCCAGGGGTTGGGTAGTGTGGTGCAGGGCCCAGTGACAAACCAGCAGATTCCTCGGGGGCTAAGCCAGCCACTGAGCCCTCCAGAAGCCAACCTTTGCCTCCTTGCCTGGTCCAGTCTGCAAAACAAGCCTCCCTGCTCCATGCCCCCATGCTCAAATGGAGCATCTGTGAGGACCTGGGCCAGGCTCAGCGGTCAGGGGCTCCGGCCACACAGAGGTGTCCATCTACCTGCGAATTCGGCTGACACAGTGAGCGGGCCTGGCGGGTCTCCACCCAGAACTGCTTATTCCAGTCCTCCCCCAGCCCCCCAGGGAGCTCAGGGTCACCCACTCCTGCTCTGGGATGATGCAGCTGCCACCTCCCCCAGGTGCTAGGGCAGGCCCTTCCTCAGGACAAAGCTAAGCTGAGGCAAGGGCTGTTCCTGGTCTCCTTAGTGACCCTGTGGTCCAGCCCAGCCAAGACCCCAAAGCAGGGCCCAGGGTCACCTGCTGGATCTTAGAGGGCTTCCCCGATTGCCCTGTGCTTCCAGTAAGGGGGGTGTATAGAGGGAGAGCTTGGCAGCACCCACTGCTAGGCAAAACGGCCCGTGAACGGGTTAGGAAGAGGTGTCCCTGCTGGACAGCATAAGCCTGCAGGTGGCAGCTTGGCACCCTATCCTCCAGGTGAAGCTGCCAGGTGTGGGAAGCCAGCCTGCCCTCCCTGTGGTGGCCCTGAGAAGGGTCTGCAGACCTAAAACCCACGTGGCCCCTGGCCAGAAGTCAGTAATGGCATGTGGGCTATTGGTTCGGGACTTTTACTCCAGACAGTAGACTATTCTTAGGATGCTAATGACAGCATTTTCTGTAAAAGTTTTACCAACGTAAGAGCTATTTGGAATCCTCTCACTGAAGAAGCACTTCTTGGGTGTCCTAAACGAGCCCTAAACAGCACATAGGCAGACTGGGGTGCAGTCTGCCTTCTGCCTCCCAAATGCCCACTGAAGCGGGGCTTGGCATGAGGAGTTTGGGTTTTCAAAGCTCTAGGACAGAAAACTTCAGACAGTGGCTGCCTCGGGGTAGCCTGGCCAGTCATCCACTCTTCTGTCACTGTTGTGTGACAGCTACATGCCTTGTCCCTACACAAAAGGACCCTGGGGCAGGACACCACCCACCCCCCCACCCCCACGACCAAAGGATGGGGATGTGAATGCCTCTTGATGCCTCTGTCCCTCCAGAATGCACACCTGGCACATGACCTCTGACCCTCACACTACACTTGACCAGGAGAGGCCTCCAATCCCAGGGCTCTGCTGCTACACCCCATTCCCCCCTTAAGGGAAACTCCAAGGGGCTGAGTAGTCATGGTCAGGGGTTATCTCGTGGTGCCCAGTTCCTGGTGACATTTGAAACGCTAATCGTTTAAATTAAAGAAAGGATGCTAGTATAGGCTACAAATCCCAGATTCAGTGCAGTGCATCGGAAATGGTGAAAGTCTTCCATCTTACCATATTCCAGGGCGGGACCTAAATGCACGGGCTGAGATTGGGAGAGAGAGTGAGGGGATGAGTTCAGGAAGGCTTGAGTCCAGGAGCCTGCAGAAATCCACCCTGGCTCACCCAAATCATTGTCACTTATGGAGACAAGCTAGAAGATGAACCAACAGGCAGGGATATTTTGTCAGTAAATACTTCAGAACAATTGCCATGGGATGCCACTGAAGAACAAATAAAGGATGGCTCTTCAAGGGAGGTGCGTGATCCATTGAAACAAGAAGAGAGAGTTTTGTAGTTTGTTCAGTAGGCCAAGTCCTGGCTGGGCCCCATGTGGGCATGAGAGACCGAGGCTCCCAGCCCCACCTGCAGCAGGAAAGCTGGCATTATAATACGTGGTTGAAACGTGTAAATTGTCCCCAAAAGCCTGTCACTTCTCAGTCTCCCATGCAGGCTGTAGTGGGTTGAATGGTGGCCCCTAAAAGATATGCCCACCCAGAGCCTGTGAACGGGATCTTGTTTGGAAAAAGGGTCTTTGCAGATGCAATTAAGAATCTTGAGACGGGATCTTCCTGGATTAGGGTGGGCTCTAAATCCAATGACAGGAGGCTTCATAAAGAGAAGGAGACAGATGCAGAGAAGGGAAGGTGACGTGAAGACACAGGCGGAGGTTGGAGCAACACATACCTAAGCCTAGGACCACGAGGGCGGCTGACGCATCCCCAAGCCTAGGACCCCAAGGGTGGCCACATCTCCAGAGACTGGATGAGAAGCAAGGAACCAGTTCTCCCCTAGAGGCTGTGGGAAGAGCATGGCCCTGTGGACACCCTGGCTTTGGACTGGCTGGTCTCCAGGACTGTGAGGGAATGCATTTCTGTTGTTTAAGGCCCCAGGTCAGGGCAGTTTGTTACAGAAGCCCTTGGCACAGACCTAAGAGCACCCATTCAGTGGGCGGTTTCTCTGATTAATCTTGAGAGTCTCTACCTGCCCACCCACTGACTGACCTGCTGATTTCTTTGAACTCTCTTGTGATCGGGCTCTGCAAGAGGACAAAAGAGGGAGGAGTCATCGAGGTGGGTGCATGACTCGTTGAAACCAGGAAGAGATGCCTGGGTTTGCTCAGTGGGTGGGCCAAGTCCTGGATGGGTCCATGTGGGCATCAGAGGCCCAGGCTCCCGGCCCCACTTGCAGCAGGAAGCTCCGATGTGACCAGCGGGTCCTGTGATGGCACCAGGTGACCCTGCACAGCCCAGGAGATGCCACATTGGTGATGGTTCTTGTGGCCAACAGCCACTGCCCAAATGGCCCTCAAATGGAAGCTTCAAGTCTTGGCTCAAATGTACCCTTCTCAGTGTCCCCTTGGTCCCCCCGGCAGTACCCCTGCCTCACCCACCCTCGCTCTTCCTTTTTTCTGTAGCTCTCATTACCATGCTGTATACTATGAGGTTTTCATATTTATTATATTCTGGATGGAAGCTCCAAGAGACAAGCTTGCTTAGTCTCTTTCTCCCTGACATTCCTGGTCCCTGGGACCCTGCCCGACACGTGGCAGGTGCTCTGTGACACACCAGCTTGATGAAATGGGGGATCGAGTTTGCATCCAGGAACCAGATGGAATGCTACGTGTTGCATTCTCTGCTCCCTGCCTGGGGGCTTTCTCTGGCCAAAGGAACTGCTTAGCCCTCTGTAGGGCAGCCCAGAAGTACCAGGGACTTAAAGCCAGAGCCAATGAAGCATGCAGCCTGCTTTAGAGTCCCTTGGAGGAATAACAGTTCCTCAGGGGATCCTGGGGCTGAGTCCCAATGGCCACTGCAGGACCCTGCTCACTGACCTACCTCCCCCTCAGCTCTCCTCCCTGCTCTGTCTCCCAGGTCACAAGTCTCACCTGGCGTCTCCTTCCAACTAAACCACTTGCATCCAAGTCTTCCTTCCCTGTTTTCAGGGAAGCCCAGACTAACACACGGCCGTGGGATTCCACTGACTGCTCCCTCACTCAGCAGCTAAAATATGCTTTGTAGTCAGACGACTCACATGGGTCTTGAAATGAAGTCTGGGAAGGCTTACTTCCAAAACCACCAGGCACTTTACGCTGGTTAGTAGTCATCTAGATTCTGAATCTGCAAAGAACTGTCCCCCACCACACAAAATAGCCATTCAGAACACATTCTTGGCAGGGGAATTGCTCACTCAAAGGCTCAAGACACAAGCCAGAGGCCAGCGCGCCTCCTTTTCATGTTAGAAAGGATTCACATGGACAGCTCACGGGGCTCGGAGAATCGGGCTTGTTCTGTGGCTGCTGCACTTGGGCAGAGAGCAGGCAGTCACAGGCAGAGATTTTCACGGACTGATTTCACTCCAAGTGGGAAACGTGTTGTCAAAGCAGGAGTGCTGCCGTGGAGTGTCTTGGACCCACATGTGGCGGGGACTGTGCCTGCCAGTGCACAGAGCCTCGTGGTCTGGTCATCCGCCCCAGCGCACCCCCAGCAGCTCCCATCTCCCAGAGGCTGCCACACTTCCACCTGGACACCCCACGCTGGCCCTGCCGCCTGACGACCACTCCAGGGCTGGGCCCATCAGCCTGCTTGTCTTGGCCGGGAGACCCTCATGGCTTTTCAGTCATTCTGCAAAGCAGCTTCTTGCTGTTGCTGTTTTTAGTTTCTCGTTGGAAGAATGTAAATGCCATGGGCAGGTGAAAGCCGGACTGACAGTGCAGTGGCAGGAAATGAGGAAGTTTGCTGAACTGAACAAGGGAACCTGGAGGGTAGACCCAGCAACCACGGAAACCACTTTCCCCCAAATAGACCAACTTGACCGAAAAATCAGCTACCAACCAAATGTGGCTCAGCTGGGAGCCAACACAATGCAGGAAAGTTCAGTCTCACCAAGGTTCAGCTCTAGGGCAGAGGCCTGGCTACCACTAGAGGGGTGAGCAGTGCTGAAAGATTAGGGGGCCTTCACTCAGTGACATTTTATAACAGTTTTTCTAAATATAAATGTAACAAATATTTATACTACGGAAAATTTGGAATCTATAAAACGTTGAAACACTGAATTTACAAGCTCAGGTCTTGCCTTTCCGTGTTGCTCTCAGGCTCTTTCTACACCTAGGTTTCACGTCGGCTGCCCTCATTCCGTTCTAACATCAGAGCACATACGGTGTTTCCAGACTATTCTTGAAGACTGACCACTGTGGACATCTTTGTTCATGAAGTTTATCTCCCTTTACATGAATTTTATTCTCCTTCTCAGAAAGGAGCACGGTCTCAAGGGTGAGGGGGAGCCAGGTCCCAGCCCCACTCTGGGCTTAGCGTCATACATAAAAGCGTAAGTAGTGGGTCAAAGGTAAGATCCCCCCTCAAAATTTAATATTTAAATAACAATTTTTTTATAGAAATAACACATTCTCATCATAGAAAAATAAATTTTGTATGATGATTTTTTGGTCAAGTCCATCTATTCGGGGGAAAGTGGTTTCCGTGGTTGCTGGTTTCTATTCTCTACTTTAAATTTTAAAATAGTGTCAGAATTCAGGTTGCCTGTTCGTCATGTGAGGAGCTTAGAAGTCATCCCTTTACCCCAACAAGTGAAAAGCTTAGTGAACTGAAAAATGAACAACTATTCTTGGGTCTACCAGAGAAATGAGGTCACAGGGCAAACTGCTGCTTTCCAAATTGAAGATAAAAACAGGTTGGGGGGTGGGGGGCTAGGGGAGGGATAGCATTAGGAGAAATACTTCATGTAGATGATGGGTTGATGGGTGCAGCAAACCACCATGGCACGTCTATACCTATGTGAGAAACCTGCACGTTCTGCACATTTCTCAGAACTTAAAGCATAATTTTTTTAAAAAATGAACTATGAGAAAGAAAGAAAAAATAAAAAACAGGTGGATACAGAGAATCCCAGCCCACCAGAGCAGACACATCTGCAGGAATCAGGGCGGGGTCAAAATCCTGAACTGTAATTGACCAATTGCCAGAGGCTCAGGGTGGGCAAGTTTGAGAGTTAAAAACTCCAGGCAGGCCCAATCACAGGGGTCCCTGGCCTCTTTTGTAAATTTTACCTCCAGGAGCTCCACCAGGTTCTCACAATGAAATCAGGGGAGAATCTCCTCGTGCTTCTGGCAGGGGGAGAGAAAAAGGAACCAGTTTAAACTACACTGGGGCATTCTGAGGCCTGCCCTCAGAAGAAACTACGTTACCAGAGCCTAACCTGCTGGGATTTTAGCAGAGCCTAACTACCTAGGAAGGGAAATACCCAGCTCCAACCCCTCTCTACACATTATGTCCTAGCTAGGAGGGGAGAGAAAAACTGAGAAACACTTGTGAAGTTCACAGTCCAGAGACATAGTCTTACCAAAGGACCAAGACCTACCCATAGAACTATAGGACGCTCCCTTCACTTCTCTCCCCATGCCTTACACCACATCACTGAAGGCCTGTCTTCCAGAGTTCCTTTTACCCAGGATGTCATGTTAGGCTACCAAGAAAATAATTACAAGGCATACCGAAAGGCAAAAAACACAGTTTGGAGAGCTAGACAAAGCATCAGAACTAGACTCAGATAGGGCAGGAATGTTGGAATTCTCAGACCAGGAATTTAAAATAACTGTGATTGATATGCTAAGGAAAAAAAAGAAAGGAGACATGAATTACTAATAGCAGACATAAAGGAGGGTACATCACTACAGAGCCCACGGACATTAAAAGGGCAATAAAGGAATACTATGAACAACTCTATGCCCACAAATTTGATAACCCAGATGAAATGGGCCCGTTTTTTGAAAGATACAATCTGCCAAAACTCACACAAGAAGAAACAGACAATATAAATTGGCTTATATCTGTTAAAGAAATTGAAGCAATAATTAATAACCTTCCAAAACAGAAAGCACTAGACTTAAACGGATTTCCTGGTGAATTCTACCAAACATTTAAGAAAGAAATTATACCAAGACTCTATAATATCTTCCAGAAGACAGAATCAGAAGGAATACTTCCTAACTCATTCTAATACTACTTAATACTTCCTAACTCATTATTCCTAACTCATTTCCGCATTAGGCCAGCATTACTCTAATATCAAAACCAAAGACATTGCAAGGAAAGAAACTACAGACCAATATCTCTTATGCATATAGACGTAAAAACTCCCAACAAATATTAGCAAATTGAGTCCAAGAATGTATAAGAAGAATTGTACACCATGACCAAGTGAGATTTATCCCAGGTTGGCAAGGTTGGTTCAACATTTGAAAATCGATTAATGCAATCCATTACATTAACAAGCTTAAGAAGGAAAATCACCTTCCTTCCTTGATATGATATTGATCAATCAATAGATGTAGAAAAGCGTTTGACAAAATCCAACCCCATTCATGATAAAAAATAAAATAAAAACTCTCAGGAAATTAGAAACAGAGAGAAACTCCTTCAAGTTGATTTTTTAAATCTACAAAAAAACCTGCAGCTAAGATCATACTTAATGATGTTGTATGTATATATGGAATATGTATAGCATACTTAAAACTAGAAGCTTTCCCACTAAAATCAGAAACAAGTCACAGGTGCCCTCTCTTTCCACTCCTTCACAATGTTGTACTGAAGTCCTAGCTAATGCAATAAAACAAAAAATGGAAATAAAAGGTATACTCATCAGGAAGGAAGAAATTAAATTTTCTTTGTACATAGATGACATTATCTGTGTAGAAGGTCCAAAAGAATTGACAAAAAAAGTCTGGAACTAATAAGTGATTATACTAAGATTGCAAGGTACAAAGATAATATACAAAGGTAAATCACTTTCCTATATTGCAGCAATGAACAAGTGGAATTTAAAATTAAAAACATATCATTTACATTAGCACCCAAAAAATAAAATACTTAGGTATAAATTTCACAAAATATGTATAAGATCTCTATGAGAAAAACTATAGAACTCTGATGAAAGAAATCAAAAAAGCACTGAATAAATGGAGAGATACTCTACATTGATGGATAGAAAAACTCAATACTGTCAAAATGTCAGTTTTTTACAAGTTGATCTTAGATTCTACACAATCTCAATCAAAGTCTCAGCAAGTTGTTTTGCGAATATCAACAAACTGATCCTAAAGTTTATATGAAGAGGCAAAATGCCCAGGATAGCCAATGCAATCAATACTGAAGCAGAAGAACAAAATTAGAGGACAATTATTACCAGACTTCAAGACTTACTATGAGTAAGTAAGTCAAAACAGGTTCAAGCCTGTAATCCCAAAACTTTGGAAGGCTGAGGCAGGAGGACTGCTTGAGCCTAGGAGTTCAAGACCAGCCTGGGCAACATAGTGAGGCCCCACCTCTACAAAAAATGTTTTAAAAAATTAGCTGGGCCTGGTGACGTACATCTGTAGTCCCAGCTACTCAAGAGGCTGAGGTGGGAGGATCACTTGAGCCTGAGAGGTCAAGGCTGCAGTGAGTCATGATCATGCCACTGCACTCCAGCCTGGGCAACAGAGTGTGGCATTAGCAAAAGAAAAAACAACTAGATCAATGGAACACAATGGGGAGCCCAGTAATAGACCCACATAAATAGAGACAACTGACCTTGGACAAAGGAGCAAAGGCAAGTCATAGAGCAAAGATAGTCATTTCAACAAAGAGTGCTAGAACAACTGCCATCCACATGCAAAAATTAATCTAGACACAGACCTCACACCCTTAACAAAAATTAACTCAAAATGGACCATAGACCCAAATGTAAAACACAAAACTGTAAAACTCCTGGAAGATAACATAAGAGAAAACCTAGGTGACTTTAGGTGTGGAAATGACTTTTTACATATAAGACAAATGACACAAACGATGAAAGAAAGTTGATAAGCTGGACTTACGTAAAATTTAAAACTTAAACTATGTAAAAAAAAAAACCTATCAAAAGAATGAAAAGAATAGCCACAGACTGGGAGAAAATATTTGCGAAACATACATCTGATAAAGGACTATTATCTAAAATATACAAAGAACTCTTAAAACTCAACAAAAAATTGTGCAACTCAATTAAAAAACAGGCAAAAGTCTTGAGCAAATATCTCACCAAAGAAGATATACAGATGGCAAATAAGTGTATAAAAAGATGTTCCACATCATATGTCATTAGGGAATCGCAAATCAAAACAATGAGATACCAGTACACACCTATTAGCATGGCCAAAATCCAAAACACTGACAACACCAAATGCTGACAAGGATGTGGAGCAATAGGAATTCCCATTCATTGCTGGTGGGAATGAAAAAATGGTATAGCTACTAATATGGTTAGGCTTTGTGTCCCCACTCAAATCTCATCTTGAATTATAATCCCTATAATCCCCATAATTCCCACATGTCAAGGGAGAGACCAGGTGGAGGTAATTGGACCACTGGGGTGGTTTCCTCCATGCTGTTCTCATGATAGTGAGTTCTCACAAGATCTGATGGTTTTATAAGTGTTTGGTAGTTCCTCCTGTGTTCATTCTCCTTCCTGCCACCTTGTGAAGAAAGTGCTTTGCTTCGCCTTTGCTTTCCACCATGACTGTAAGTTTCCTGAGGCCTCCCCAGCCATGCTGAACTGTGAGTCAATTAAACCTCTTTCCTTTATAAATTACCAGTCTCTGACAGTTCTTTATAGCAGTGTGAAAATGGACTAATACAGCTGCTTTAGAAGATAGTTTGGCAGCTTTTTACAAAATTAGACACAATCTTACCATATGATTCAGCAACTGTGCTCCTTGGCATTTATCCAGATGAGCTGAAAACATATCACTAAGGTCCTAATTTGTGGATCCCTATAAATCTTACCTCATTTGAAAAAAGGGTTCATGCAGTTGTGATTAAGGATCTTGGGATGGGGCTTGGGGCTTAACCTGGATTATACAAGTGGGCTCTATATGCAATCACAAGTATCCTTGTAAGAAAGGGGCAGAGAGAGATTTGATACAGAGGAAAAGGTGATGAGACCACAGAGGCAGATCCTGGGTGATGTGACCACAAGCCAAGGAATGCCAGCAGACAGCAAAAGCTGGAAGAGGCAGGAAACATGCTCCCCTAACGCCTCTGGAAGGAATGTGGCCTTGTAGACTTCTGGCCCGCAGAATGAGAATAAATTTCTGTTGTTTTAAGCCACCACAACCATCTGTTGATCTAATGCATTACAACAACCACAGAAAATTCATGCACAGTGACTACCCAGATACTCTACCTCAGTTACCACTCACATCTTAACTACACTGGCTTTACCAGTTATCCATCCATCACCCCTCTAGCCATGCACTAATCTATCTTCTTTATTATGCAACTCAAAGTAAATTACAGATATTCATGCACTTCTAAATACCTCAGCATGCTTAGCATTAATTATAATTCAATAATTTTTTCTTTTGATGTAAAATTTATATACAATGTACAAATCTTACATGTGTATTTGCTGAGTTTTGACAAACGTGTGAGCCAACCTCCTGTCAAGACATAGAATAGCACTTCACCCTTCCCAGCCAATCCTCTCTTGCATTCCACAAAGGCAATCACTGGCCTGATTTATTTTACCATAAAATAGTTTTGGCTATTCTAAAAGACTATATAATTGGACCATAAGTATGTAACTTGTAGGTAAGGCTTCTTCCAATCAGCATAATAGTTTGAAGTCCATCTATGTTGTACGTATCAACAGGTCACACCTTGTTCCACAAAGGAGTATCCCATTGCAGGGCTATGCCCCAACCTGCGCAACCAGGTAACTAGTGATGTATGCCTGAGCTGTTTCCAGTTTGGGGCACTGATGAACAAAATGGCTGTGGTCATTTTTGTACATGTTTTTTTGTGAATGCCTGTTTTTCTTTCTTTGGATCAATACCTAGCAGAGAATCATTGGGTCAAATGATAAGAAGCCACCAGAACTTTCCCAAAGTGACTGCACCAGGTACTCACCCACAAGGGTGGTCGCATCCTGCATCCCCAGCCTTGCTGGCATTGGGTGTTGTCAGTCTTTTTCATTTTAGTCCTTCTTGTAAATGCAGACTGCTGTAGAAATCACCACATTCAGCATTGTATATAGAAGGAAACTTTTCTAGTGCTGCTACGTATTTTTCTAAGGCATGATTTTAATAGGCCACATGTTACTAATGGTATGAATGTATTTCATCACACCCCCTTCAACCACTCAGTCTTTTAAAAAGTAAATGTCACTGCCTCCCATGTTTCAGCCACAGGCAATCCTGTCTGTCCCCTGAGTCTGTAATCCAGTGAGGGACACGCACAGGTCCGCAGGCACCTGTAGGATAACATGATGTATTCAGGCAAACATAGCAGACTTAGGAAGCCTTAGAGCAGAAGCCTGACTCTGGGAGATTGGAAAAGGTCTCTAGAACTGATGGCCAAGCTCAGTCCCAAAGGATGAGTATGAATTCCTCAGGGCAGGGTGAGGATGTGTACAGAGGAGGAAGATGATGGAAGCAGAGAAGGCTCCTGCCAGGTCTAAGGGGTCAGGGGAGGGAGGAGACAGAGGGGCCTAGGAACAGTCCTTCCTGGCTGGCCTGTCCTGTGGACATAGGGTCAGAGTGCTTGGAGCTTGAATCCAAGGCTTCACCTTTGGTGAGTTCACCAAGATCCCCCTCCCATCCCTTTACTGGATCTCTCATCTCAGTCTCTTGGCCAAGGCCAGTGTGGCTCAACCCTCCCTTAGCCCAGGCTGGTGGCCCCATCTCCAGTTCCTGTCTGCCTAGGTCTTTCCAGCCTCTGGGTGGCCCCTGGTGGACAGGATGTCAGTTGACTCCAAGCCAGCTCTCTCATGGTATAGGGCCTGCATGTGGGCACCCCACCTTCCCCAAAGCACCCTGGGGATGCAGTGTTTCCCAGATGAAGGCCCCACTCTGCAGCTCCAGCCTGTCTCAGGGTCTCCCAAGTGCAGGGGACTCATCTCCAGTGCCGCCCTGGAACCAGAGTCAGAATGAAACCCTCCTCCAGGGCAGGGCTCCCCAACCCCTGCACAGCACTATTCAAAGGAATCGCCTTCCAGTCTCCAACCATCTCTCCTCAGCCTCTCCACCTCTTTTGTAGACTGGAAATGGGTGGTCCACTGAGGTTATAAACTGGTTTTCTTCCACCTCTGCAGGGCCTCCATGACAGTCTTCAGCTCACTCTGGAAGACGGTGCCTTGGGTAGGACCCATGCCCTGTTTGCATGTCCTGGTTCATTTGCTTTTGCTCTGAATCTCCTCTCTCTCCCCAGCCTGTGGAGTGTGTATCAAGTTGTGAGGTGGAGAAACTGCCTCACATTCATCCTGCATTCTTCCAAAACTGTTGTTTATTGTGTGAATATGTTTATAACATTGGGGACAGAAAAATTTAACCTTCTAAGACTGCAAAAACCTGTTCTCAATATACTATCTCATGTGGGAAGTTTCAAAAGTTGATTTTGAAGTCCAAATGCTGAAAATAGGCTCCTTTGTTTTCCATTGTCCTAGGAGGCCCTCCCTTCCTTGAGGCAGGGATCTTGGACCATGCTCATGTCTGCAGGGTCTCCAGGCAAGTGTCCTCAGATAAAAGATAATTGCCAAGAATGGACATCACTCTGCAGAACTGCCCCCAGCCCTTTCGGCTTCTCCCCCACACCCAGGTCTGTGCTGCCCCAGGACCTTGGCATGTCCTGCCTCCTCTGGCCATGCTTTCCTCTGGTCTTACTATGGTTGGGAAGAGTTTTTATGAGTTAATCTCAATGCTACCTCCTCAGGGTGGCCAGCCCTGAGCACACGACCTAGGTGAGGTCCCATCGTTTTTACTGTGCATTGTCTTTCCTTTATAGCATTTATCACAGATTACAAGTATGCATGTTACTGGCTGCTTACCTACTTATTAAAAGTCTCCCTCACTCTAAACATAAGTTCCTGAGACTCCATAACACTTTTTAATATCTGGCATGTAGTACGTAGTAAGTGCTCAGGAAAATGCCCTCAGTAAGCGAAAGTAAGTGAAGGAAGAAATAAACAAATCAAGAAAATCTGCATGTCAGGAGTTCTTCCTGTACTCAATTAATTGTACACTGCAAGAAAATCCAGACACACAGAAGAAAAATGTGAAACAGTGCAGTGAGAATGAAGTTGTTTCCAGATTTTTCCTACTATTAACAACGAGGCCAGGAACCTACTGGCATGTTAATGTCTGTGTGTCTCTGATTGTTTTTTAAAAATAAGTAAGTAGAGGCTGGGCGCGGTGACTCATGCCTGTAATCCCAGCACTTTGGGAGGCCGAGACTGGTAGATCATGAGGTCAGGAGTTCAAGACCAGCCTGGCCAAGATGGTGAAACCCCATCTCTACTAAAAATACAAAAATTAGCCGGGCGTGGTGATGGGCACCTGTAATATCAGCTACTCAAGAGGCTGAGGCAGAGAATTGCTTGAACCCGGGAGGCGGAGGTTGCAGTGAGCCAAGATCATGCCACTGCACTCTAGCCTGGGCAACAGAACGAGACTCCATCTCAAAAAAAATAAAAAATAAAAAAAAAATAAGTAGAAGTGGAATTACTGAGTCTAATGGCACAAACATTCTCAAGAGTTTATAGACTTCTTGCTGTCTAGAAAACTGTCAGTAGAACTGCGTATCTAGTCCCTAACTCTATGGATACTGGGTGACATTGGCATTAGACAGAGACAGAGACATGAAAAAGAGGGAAATATATAGAGAGAGATGTGTGGACCTATCAGATAGTTGGCATAGTGCTGACTGCTGGAATAAGCAAATCTAAATGCAGTCTGCACTGGGCTGTGCTGCTTGTCCACATTCTTCTCTTCCTCCCCTGCCCTGCCATGACTCCACCCATCCATGGAGGAGTATAGCTTCCCCATCCTGTTGGTGCTGGACTGGGTTGTGTGACTGGCTTTGGCCACTGGGGTGCAAGCAGGCATGAGGGCAGCAGAGGATGTAAGTGGTTCTTGCACTTCTGCCGGGAGAGGAACATGCCCTGGGCAGCCAGCAGTCCCAGGATGAGGAGGTGCCCAGAGCAGACCTGGAGCTACTCTGACCTCAAGTGAGACCATCAGAGTCCCAGCCAATCCCCAGGTCCATGTGCTGTGTGGAGATGGGGATAAGGTGGCAAGGAAGAGGGGGGGTGAACACTGGGAGGCCGCTGCAATGCTCCAAGCTAGAATTGTTGATAATTTGGGTCAGGGTGACAGGTGGATGTAGTGAAAAAAACAAGAGTTATAATTACATCTATATTTTGAATGTGAAACTGAAAAGACGTACTGACAGATCGTGTGGTAGGTTAAAAATGACTACAAATTCTTTGCCATTTCTTCCATCAAAGTGACTGGTATGGTTTGGATGTTTGTCCTCTCCAAATCTTGCAGTGAAATGTGATCCCCAGTGTTGGAAGGGGGCCTGGTGGGAGGTGCCTGGATCATGGCGGCAGATCCCTCATGAATGGCTTAGCACCATCCCCTTGGTTATGGGTGAGTTCTCACTCTTTTCCTCCATGCAAGAGCTGGTTGTTTTAAAATGTGGCATATCCCCCCACCCCTCACTCTCTTGTTCCCTCTCTTGCCATGTGATACACCTGCTTCTCCTTCACCTTACACCATGATTGGAAGCTTCCTGAGGCCTCACCAGAAGCAGATGTCAGCACCACACTTCCTGTACAGTCTGCAGAACTGTGAGCCAAATAAACCTTTTTCCTCTATAAATTACCCAGTCTCCAGTATCCCTTCCCAGCAATGCAAAACCGACTAATACAGTGATGGAGTCTTCTTCCCTTCTCCTTGAATCTGGGTTGGCTCCTGCTTTGACCAATAAACTGTGACAGAAGTGACACTGCATAAATTCCAAGGTTGGGCCCTAAGATCTGTAGTTTTCACCTTTGTTCTTGGAATGCAGCCACCAAGATGGAGAGGCCACCTGGAGCAGAACCAGGGAACTCTGATTGATAGCCCTTGCTGAGCTCCCAGCCAACAGCCAACACCAACTTCCAACAATGTGAATGAATGTCCCAGCCTTCAGACAATTACAGCCCTCCCAATACTAGGTGGAACAGAAGAATCAGCCAGCTAAGCCTAATCAACCCAAAGAGTCATGAGAGAAAATACATGCTGGCTGTTATTTAACTATGGCAAGTATTGTCTTTATAGTTTACTAATGTAGAGGAGCAGCATCCAAGTAGCTTCAACCAAGGAGCCCCACCCATATCTGGACCTGATTTAGAGATGAGATCCTGGACCTCAAGCCTGAGTCTGATGCTGTAATGGGATAGAATGAAAGGACTTTGCTTAGGAGAGAGATATAAATAATTTGTGGCCATAGGGAAGACTATGCTGGATTAAAGATGGCCCCACATTATCTGACACTCTTCCCATAAAGAAGCCAAGCCATGTGGAAAGGCCATATGGAAGACCACCAGGAACTCAGCTCCAGCTGAGCCCCCAGCTGAAAGCCAGCACCAACTGCCAGCCATGAGGTGAACCATCCTGGAGATTCCAACCCAGGTGATCCTCCAGGTGACTGCAGCCCCAGCCAAAACCACAAGAAACTAAAGAACCACCCAGCTGAGCCCAATCAACCCACAGGATTCAAGAGATAATGAATGGATACTAGGCTTTAAGCCACTAAATTTGGGGATAGTTTGTTGCATAGCAACAGGTAGTTGAACCTACAGGTGGGAGAGGAAAGAGGAGGCAAGACTGACTCCAAGATCATGGGCCTGAGCACTAGCTGACTGGTGCTGTGGTTGGACCACAGAGGAGAGAGCCGGGTTTTATTCAGGGATGGAAATCAAGCATTCAAGGTTGAGTATTTTAAGTTTGACAAGTCAGTTGGACATTCAGTTGGTGATGGAGAGTAGACGATTTAGCATCTGAGTTTGGAGTTCAGGAGGAAAGTTCATAAAAATTCAGGAGTAATCACTGTGCTGAGGCTGTATTACACCATGGACTGGGTGAAGTCTCCCAGAGAATGGACATAGCTGGAGCAGAGAAGAGCGAAGGGCTGAGCTCGGGACACACTAACTTGGAGAGGTCAGAGGGGGAGGAGGGGCAGCCACCTGCATGGACTCGGAGGGGAGACAGCAGAGAGGAGAAACTGCGGTGGGGGGTGTCCTTGAAGGAAATGAAAGGTTTCAAGAAAAGGCTGTGACCAAAGATGCTGAGAGGGTGAGTGGGATGAGGGTGAGAATTCACCCTTGAAGCTGGCGGGGAGATCATTACTGACCTTGACAGCAGTTTTAGTGGCCCTGAGGCTGTGGAAGCCAATTAGACTGGCTTGAGGAACGGGTGGGAAGTGAAGAAGTGGAGAGAGGTGAGGAAGATCAGGAACACTTGCAAGAAATGTTGCTAAAGGGACACAGGGGAATGGGGCAGCAGCTGAAGGGACGCAGGGGAATGGCGCAGCGGCTCAAGGGACGCAGGGGAATGGCGCAGCGGCTCAAGGGACGCAGGGGAATGGCGCAGCGGCTGAAGGAGGAGGGGGATTAAGAGAAGGTGTGTTTAACAGTACGGCCGTTATGCATGTCTTTAAGGTAATGCGCAAGATCTAAGACCAGAGAAAACGTGATGATGTAGAAGGTGACTGAGGAGCGAAGTTCTTGGGGTGAGGCATGTGTGAAAAGGGGGTTCGTTCTTGGCAGGGGTAGCTCATCCTCAACAGGCAGGAAGCACGCATGGGTATAGATGCCAGTGGGTTTGCAAACTGGGAGATATTGATAACGAAGTCTTCCAAATAAGAAGTGAGGACACCAACTGAGATTGAAGAATAGAAAGAGAATAAGGAGTTTGAAAAGAAATAAGGGGCTGGGCATGGTGGCTCACGCCTGTAATCCCAGTACTTTGACAGGTCGAGGTGGGTGGGTCACTTAAGGCCAGGAGTTCGGGACCAGCCTGGCCAACACGGTGAAACCCTGTCTCTACTAAAAATACAAAAATTAGCTGGGCATGGTGGTTCGCACCTGTAGTCCCAACTACTGGGCAGGTTGAGGTGAGAGAATCACTTGAACCCAGAAGGCAGAGGCTGCAGTGAGCTGAGATCACACCACTGCACTCCAGCCTGGGTGACACAGTGGACGCTCCTATAAAAAGAAGAAAAGAAGTGAGGAAGGGTGGTAAGCCCTTTGGAGACAGGGAAGTGACTGAGGAAGTGAGTTAGGGGAGACACCGCCTGGCAGAGAACACTCAAAAGATGTCCCTAAGAAGCGGAGGAGGAGAGAAAAGGACTGAGCACCCAGGAAAGAACACTCAGGAAGGAGAGAACAACACAGCTTGGAGACAGAGACAAGCACACGGAGGGAGGTGGTCCTGGACAGCTGGCGTCGTCCCGGGAATGTGGATCCCCTCGGACCAGTATGGGGCACTGACCTGGAAGAGGGTGAGAAGGGGACGCCACTGCCCAGGAAAAAGGCATGATCAGAAACTCTATGCTCTCAGATTGAGAAAGAAAATCTGGCCAAAGTGCTCACCACTGGGCAATCTCAGCCTTCACTCTTTCATTTTTTCAAACTTTCTGCAAGTTTGAAAAGTTGGGGGGAAGAGAAAAGGAAATTCTTCCCAACCCCTGCAGGCACAAATCTTCAGGTAAGAAAAGGGACCAACTGTGGCTCTGGGTCCCGTTGCCCAGAGTTGACCCTCGTAGGCCCAGGAGGATCAGGCTTGGAGATGGCAGGGTGTGGGCTTGACAGCACTGGGGACCAAGGTCTCTGGGAGCATCCGTGGGGGTGACCCTGACCCAGCTTAGTGCAGAGGGAGTAGAAAGTGCTGCCTCAACAAGGCGAGGCCTCCTGGGAGCAGAGCCCGGGAGGCGCCTCACCTCTGTGTGGGCCAGTGTGCCTGTTGGACACTAGACCACGAGCCCTGAACAGCGACCCCAGTGACAGAAGAGGCACCACAGAGGGGACTGACTACAGCCCCTGTGGAAATCAGACACAATGTCCCCAGTGCTCAGACTGTGTAAGACTTGGGTTCTTGGTGGGAGGGGCAAAGGACATTTCAAGAGAGAAAAATCTAGCACCTCAAAAACGTGTGGGGTACCTGTTTCAGGGAGCAGAAAAGTTGTCTTTCTCAGGCATCAGGTAGGACGAGAAAAGTAGTAGCAGAACCCGACAGACCAACTGCTCAGCCAGCAGCTGGCATTGGTGGCGTGCCAACAGCCTCCCTGGCCCATGCGGGCCTCGGGACAGCATGCGAGCTGCAGTCTCCTGTCCTCTTGTGATGTCCAGCACAGTGTGTAGCCAGCCAGGGGGCAAGTCTGACACTGTGCTGGGGCAGGATGGAAGCAGTGAGGGCTGGACCCAGGTTTGGCTGCCCGGGAATGAGATCCAATAAACTCTGAAGGCAGGACTGGAAAGATGAGGGTGACGTAGCCAGAGGGAGCTGGCGGCTACGAGTGGGCAGGGCGGGGAGTGAGTGTGCATGGGGCACAGGGAGGCTGGCAGGATACTTCCGTCTCAGGGAAGGCAGGGCCAACTCTGGGAGACCCCAAGAGGCTCAACGGGGGGCCCTGTGGGACAAAGCACATCAGGCAGCCAATTGGGAGTTTTAAGAAAAAAAAGCTCTGGGATGAGCTTTGTGTATCAGACAGGCGGTGTGCACAGGGAATGCGAGGGAGGTCCGCCAGCAGGGAGATGTCAGCGGGTCCGGTGACAGGCGCAGCTACCTGAACCAAGTAACAGACAGTGAGAGAAGGGCCTTGGGATGAGGAGAAGCTTGGGAGCTGGGATCCAGAGCCCCCAGCACAGCTGCTGAGCCAGCCCCACCACTCGCCTGCCCTTGGCATAGGGCCGTCATGGTGCAAGCCATTGGCCCTCAGTGCAGACCTCAGGCCAGGTCAGCTGGGGCAAGGGCACCTGGGGCAGGGGACATCAGCGTCAGGGTGCTCACAGGCGTGTCTGCTGCTGCCCCTACTGGCCATGCAGGAGGATTGCACCTCCCTGCACCTGGAAGCCACGAGCAGCCACTGACTCACCTTGACCAATGAGGTGTGTGCCCGGCCCTTAGGAAGGGACGGAGAGTGACTCCGTGTCTACCCCTCCAGCTGCAACTACAACCCATGACACACTGGATTAATAACCCTGGGTCAGCCTGAGCCCCTCACCAACACGTGAAGAGTGAATGGCAGAGAGATCTCTGGAGTTCGAGCCACCAAGACTTGAGGTGTGCTTGTTACCACACACAAACTAGCCCACTCCTGACTGATACATCCCCTCTGTCACTCCTCCACAGGGATACCTGCCTCTGCCTTCAAAAGGAAAGAGGGCACTGCTGGAACAGTCAACCTTTATTTTTCTTCAAAACAGTGCCATCAGCAAGATTTATTTAGCAAATACTTAAAATAGCATTTGCAAAGGACACGCCAGGTCCTGTTTGAAAGACTTTACTTACCATTGACTCCCTTAATTCTCACCACAGTCCTATAAAGGGAGTACTATTCTCATCCCTATTTAAAAGTGGGAAAGCTCAGGCACAGAGAGAAGTAACTTCCCCAAGGTCACCCAGCTATTAAGTGGCATAGCCAGGATTTGAACCTGGGCCCTCTGGCTCCATACCTAGTAGTGGTTCAGCTTAACCACTGAGATCTGCTGTCTCTTGGGAAGTGAGAGCTGGTGGTAAGAATTTCAGGGAAAGGTAATTTCATTTTGTTCTTCATGAAACATTCAAAAGTGCTTATCTGTCCATTGAATAAATGAGGTGCCTTTGCAGGCCCGTGCTAGTCCCTGGAGGCCTCCCGCCTCCTAAGAAAACACAGGAGGGCTTCTGGCCTTCACCAAGGTACTTTCCTGGTGGACTTGAGGCAGGCAGGCTAGTGGGTTTCCTGTTTCGATGTGGTTTAGAGAAAAAGAACAAAAGCCCCTTACTCAAGCTGTGGCTTACGTAACTTCCAACCAATCAGCAACAAAATACCCCGGAAGCTGCTGCATTAGGAAGCTAGGGACTTCCCCGGGATCCAACACGTGTAGTGACCCCTCCTTCATTTTAATGCTAGAAATCATGCCTAGGGGTGGAGATTGTTCCATGTGATGTATGAAGAAGCATGTAGAGCCGCTGGAGAACTCTCCTGTGCATGGCCTGGTGACACCCTTCCCTGTGAAATTAACCCACAGACTACTCTCAGGGAGAGGCCCGCCTGCACTTCCCTTTCGTGGTACCGACTTCTCGTGCACAAACTAAAATAAAGTTTTCTCGTCCTCCTTGCTGCTTTGTCTGGTGATCTCTCTTGATTTCTGTCCTGGGAGATTGCCAGAACCCAGGACAGCAATAATAGACTCAGATCCAACCAACTCCCAGAGTGCTACAGCCAGGAGGGAGCCCAGAGGCTCCTCTCACGCCTTGATAATTCAGGGATAAGGACACCGTCCTGGGCCGGTCACTGCATCCTCTGGGCCTGCTCAGTCCCTCCCACCTCGGCTGCTCATCCCAGGTGAGACAACCATAGCAACAGCTCACATCAGTCCATAGTCACTGCGCTCACCTGCTGCTGTCAGAGTGGCCTCCACCCCACAATTGAGGGCCCCTCTTATGACAGCAATGGAAGAGGACCCATCAGCAAGCCTGTTCCAGGGTTGGATGGCCCCCCGGAGGCTCTGGAGCAGCCCGCAACACAGCCCAGGAGCACGGGGCAGTCGATACCCCATGGGCCAGACCATGGCTGATAAAATATGGAGGGCAGAAGGAGGCAAAGAGCAGTGGCCCGCTCCCAGCAGGTACATGGCCCACTCTTCCTGCCGCAGCTGCAGGTGCTTGGTCCTGCCACGATGCAGGCGTCCCCCAAGGACCAAGCAACCAGCCGAGGTGGTTGTGGAGCTAGGCCAGCTGGGTGGGGCAGCTCTGGCCTCTCCCATCATGGCTCACTTCTGTTTCCTCACTTTTTTTTTTTTTCCTTCTTCTGAGACAGGGTCTTGCTCTGTCACCCAGGCTGGAGTGCAGTGGCACAATCTCAGCTCACTGTAGCCTTGACCTCCTTGGGCTCAAGCAATCCCCACACTTTAACCTCCCGAGTAGCTGGGACTACAGGCACACACCACCACACCTGGCTAATTTTTGTACTTTTGTAGAGACAGGCTTTTGCCATGTTGCCCAGGCTGGTCTCAAACTCCTGAGCTCAAGCGATCAGCCCACTTCGGCTCCCAAAGTGCTGGGATTATAGGCGTGAGCCACCGCGCCCGGCTGTTTCCTCACTCCTTCCCTGGGTTCACCATCCCACTAAAGCAGTGATGCGGGAAGTTTGGTTTACGGCTCTGTTTTCTGGAGGACCTGGGCTAAGACAGTGGAGTCAAGAAAAATCAGGGGCTGCCCAGAGTCACTTCCGTGTCACCAGCAGAGCTGGGAGGGCCAGCCTCCTGACTCCCAGTCCAGGCTCGTTCCACTGCAGTGCCCTCCCTCCCCAAGCCCCTGACCCCCGGTGGTCTAGACCAGCATTTCCCAAGGACATTGCGAGAAACATAAGGACAAGGAGACACGCCATGGAAACAAAGCCATCTTGTTAAAGCCCCCTGGAGATTTGCAACACACTCACATGTATGACCTTCAGTTGACCCAACAGCTCCCAAACTCATCGCCTGCAGAAACTCTGGTGACATAATCCTTTGGAGGACACCTCATCCAGGGCTCTGGGAACCGTTGTGGGAAAGTCTCTTCTGCGTGCCTGTGCCCCTGGGCTGCTGTCACACAGAACAACAAAGATTTATTCTCTCACAGTTGTGGAGCTCCAAAGTCTGAAATCCAGGTGCAGACAGTCTTGCTCCCTCCAGAGGCTCTAAGGGGCATCCCTCCCGCCTCCTGCAGCTTCCCGCAGCCCCCTGCATCCCTTGGCTGGTGGCCGCATCACTCTGAGCTGTCTCCATCTTCACGTGGCCTCCTCCCCTGTGCTGCTGTGTCCCCTTCTGTCCCTTATAAGGTCAACTGTCTCGGATTTAGGCCCCACCCTAATCCAGGACCATGTCCTCCCAAGATTCTTACCTTAATTATATCCTCAAAAGCCGTTATTCCAAACAAGGTCACATTCTGAGGTTCTGGATGGACATATCTTTTGGGGTCACTCTTCAACTCTCCACAGCCCCCATTTTCTTCCATCCCTTTTGAAGTTGCCTGCTCAGCCTCCTCCCCTGCTCTCCAGGGCATATTTTCAGCCACTTGTTCCCGTTACCTTTCTCTACCCTCTTTCCCCCTCTGTTAATAAAATCCCCTGGGACCTCCTCCCCCACTGTCCCTGCCATTCCCAGAGGCCATCGGGAAACTCTGGTCCAGCCACAGTGGTCTGGCCACACAGGGAGACACGTGGTGACCTCCATCTCCAGCCAGGATGACACCAGTCTGCGGTTCCCAGCTCGTCGTCCAGAGGGGATCATCCAGGCCCCACACGCCTGCAGCCAGGGCCTCTTTGGGCCCTGGCATTTGCTCAGCGACAGTCCAGGCAGTTCAGGCTTCAGGGTGCTGGGTGGGCCGCCAAGAGCTGGCTGCCACCCCTCGAAGGTGTGTACCGTGCAGAAGGTGAGAAGGCGCTGTGTTCCTGAAAGTGCCTCTGAAATTCCACGGAGCATGTCCTGGCAGGGGCCGCCTACCTTCTGTTCTGTCCCGAGGGCCGGGGTTAGGCCACCGAGGATTCCAGCACTTACTCTTGGCCGTCACCAGCACTAAGTGGGGAGGCTGAGTGCACGGGAATATTATTTCAACAGCCTTTAAGAAAACTAGCTCCACGTCATAAAACTCTTGGCTGGTACCTTTGCTCTTTAGCTTCAGACTTAAATGCCATCGGCGTGTTTCTCAGCAACATTAATTAAAATCCTTTTAAAGACCGGGCTGTTCTCCACACAGGAAGGCTCTCACCTGGGGAGCACTTTCACAGGTGAATTGGCTCCTTAAAAGCTTTTAAATTAATGTCATTCCCCATAATTCTTATTTTTCCAAAAAGTAAGTTTTTACAACTTCGCTGCCTTCCTCCCCAGTGAGCTGAGCGGTTGAGGGGGAAATGGGGGCAAGGTGGCTCTGAAGAGGGGCTCTCCATGGGAGGCCGGCCTGGCCGCCAGTGCTAACGTGTGGGGAGTCCGCACAGGGGCATTGCTTCAATGACTGGCTTCTGGAAAGGGAGGGCTCCCCCGCTTGACTTCACACACTGTTGCTGTTCAGAAGAAATGATCCATAGAGGACTCCTCGGCCCCCACGTTTTGATCTTCCGTGGAGATACAGATACAGCCCAGGACTGGTACTTGGCCCCCTGCTCAGCTCAACACAAGTGACACTCACCCTAGTAACCCGCACGGTGCCCCGTGCAGGACCAGAGACATTTCATCTAACTTAATCCTTTCAGCTGTACCATGAGGCAGGTGTTGTTACTTCCTTTTAAAAATGCAGAGACAGGCTCAGAGAGGCCAAGTCATTTGTACCAGGTAGCACAGCAAGTAATTGGGAAATTAGAATTTTATTTCAATTCTCCTGGCTCCAAAGTCTGTTTTATTTCACCTAGCTACTTTGTGAAAATTATGAAGAGTGAGTTAATTTCGATAGTAATTTAATAAAGATTAAAGGTAAAACAAAGAATTAAGGATGCCGAAATGCATGGCTGGTGTTGAGAGCCCAGGCTCACACTGTCCACCCCGCCCTGCAGGGGTTCTCAGCCCCAGCATCCCCTCTCCACCTGCTAGGGAGACCGTGTGAAAGGCAAAGCTCAGAGGGCTCTCGGGGACTCCCCAGCAGAGGCCTCAGAGGCTAGAGCAGAGCCCAGTGTGGCTGTAGCCCCAGCTGGCTCCAGGTGGACAGATCAGCCCTGGGACCTTCAGTGCCTGTGGGACAACAGGAAACCCAGGCGCAGTACCTCCTAGACACAGCATCCCCCAGGCACAGCACCCCCTAGATGCAGCACCCCCAGGCACAGCACCCCCTAGACGCAGCACCCCACGAGACGCAGCACCCCCCGAGACGCAGCACCCCCTGAGACGCAGCACCCCCTAGACACAGCACCTCCTAGACGCAGTATCCCCCAGGCACAGCACCCCCTAGACTCAGCACCCCCCAGACGCAGCACCCCCCAAGCACAGCACCCCCAGACGCAGCACCCCACAAGACACAGCATCCCCCAAGATGCAGCACCCCCCAAGATGCAGCACCCCCTAGACGCAGCACCTCCTAGACACAGCATCCCCCAGGCACAGCACCCCCTAGACGCAGCATCCCCAAGCACGGCACCCCCCAGGCGCAGCACCCCCGAGACGCAGCATCCCCCAGACGCAGCACCCTCAGGCACAGCACCTCGTAGGCACAGCACCCTCTGAGATGCAGCACCCCCCAGATGCAGCACCCTCAGGCACAGCACCCCCCAGGCGCAGCACCCTCTGAGAGGCAGCACCCCCCGAGATGCAGCACCCCCCAGGTGCGGCACCCCCGAGATGCAGCACCCCCCGAGATACAGCACCCCCCCGAGATGCAGCACCCCCCCGAGATGCAGCACCCCCCAGGTGCGGCACCCCCGAGATACAGCACCCCCACGAGATGCAGCACCCCCCGAGATACAGCACCCCCCCGAGATGCAGCACCCCCCAGGCGCAGCACCCCCCAAGATGCAGCACCCCCCCAGACGCAGCACCCTGAGGCGCAGCAGCCCCCAAGATGCAGCACTCCCCAGACCCAGCACTCCCCGGCCATGGAGCTGCTGCCCTGCACCTGCTGAATCAAGAATGGCAGGAGGCACGACATCAGCCGGCTTCTGCTGAAAGCAGAGCCTAAGACGCAGAGCTTTCCAGGCCGTCCTCTGCTGGGGGCTGTGACCCCCACTAACAGGAGTAAGAGCAAGAGTGGGAGTGAAACGGGAAATGTTCCCTCATCCCCCTCGCAGGGTGTGCAATGGGGGTGTGACTCACTTCTTCATGCCCCGCTCTCAGACCTCTGGAGGAGCATATAGACGGGCAGGCTGTAGGGCTCTGACCCCAGGCAGTGTCTGGGGTGAATGTTTTCAGCTCCTGAAGCCCCCGTGGGCGTGTGTCACAGTGTTGTCTTTTAGTTTTGCTGTCTCTAGGCGGCTTGTGTTAACCAGCTCAATTACACCCTCTGCCTTGTCGCAAGGACAACGGGCTTTCTGTATCCCGGGTTCTTCCTTGGTGTACTGGAAGGATCAGGTCACATGTGGGCTTGGAGAATGAGTGCAAGGTTTTATTGAGTGGAGGTAGCCCTCAGCAGAGGGGAAGCCAGAAGGAGGACGGGGTGGGAAGGTTTTCCCCGGGAGTTGGGCTGCTCAGTGGCCTGGGCTCTCCTCTGACTGCCCCAGCCAAACTCCACATCATTCTGCTTCTGCCCGTCGGTGGCCTGCCGGCATGCCGGTGTGTGTCCGGGCGTTCCTCTCCACATCCGGCCACCCGTGTGTGCCCCCGCTGATGCGCTCCTCTCCTCCCACATCCGGCCACCCGTGTGTGCCCCCGCTGATGCGCTCCTCTCCACATCCGGCCACCCGTGTGTGCCCCCGCTGATGTGCTCCTCTCCACATCCGGCCACCCGTGTGTGCCCCCGCTGATGTGCTCCTCTCCACATCCAGCTGCTTGTGCACCTGCCTGCTGGGGTCTCAGGGCTTTTCATAGGCACAAGATGGGGGCGTGGCAAGCCAGGGTCTTGGGAAATGCAACATTTGGGTGTGAAGGCAGGGGTGCCTGTCCTCACCTAGGTCCGTGGGCACAGGCCCGGGGGTGGAGCCCTCACCAGGGACCCGCCCTCTTCCCTACCCAGCACTTCCCTGCCCCTCTCCCATATCAGGAGGAAGAACCGGTACCAGGGCGTGTTGTCAGCTCATCGGAGACCAGCAGTGCAGCGGGCCACACCCTGGGCGGTGTACAGATGGGCCCAGGACCACCCGGCCGGGGAGGAAGGGTGACAGCTGACTCCATCTCCCACTGACCAGCACTTGCCAGAGGCCAGAAACCCCCAGTGGCACAAGCATTGATTCCCAGGGGATTCCAGTGTCCTCGCCCTGACATCAGCAAGAAGCCAGGGCCTGGGACAAATTATGGGATAGCAGGTAGATGCCCAGCAGGGAGCCTACGAGGGGGGCTTGGCCACCACACTGTCACACCTTCCTCTGCGTCCACGAGGACTCTCCCAGGAAGGTCTATGCCGTGCACACATTGCGCTGCAGTGCGTTCTGAGGGGCTCGAGGAGGTGCTGGGCCTGGCATCTGCACCAACAGGGTTTAATGCAGATGAGGGGCGCGACGCAGCAGCCCAGGGAGGAGAGGGCGCCCGGAGAGGTGAACTTTCGGGGGCTTCAGGAGCCCCAGGAGGCTCTGCACATCCAGAGGCTGAGGAGTCAGCAGAGGCCTCAGATTCCTGGATCCCACAGGCCACAAACAAGGTCCCTCGTGGAAACTGGGGCCACTGCATTCCTGAATGAGCTAGGCTGGGGCGGTGGCGGGGACGGCCAGGCCTGGGAGATGGGTGCTGTCCCCATCCCTGTCCACTCTGATCTAAATTAAAACTTGAACTTCTCACCAGTTTAAAGCTTCTCTCCACCCTCAGCTCAGGCCTGATGCACAAAGTCCTTGCACAGCAGGGCAGAGTCGAGGAGGCCATCTGCTTCTCCCCCGACGCTTCTCCTTCTCCACCCGCCACCAAGGTTCTCTATGGTGGGAGGAGAGTGGGAAGGGAGACAAGGGGTTGCTGTCGCCTGCACTGATGCCCTGCCCTGACGTTTGCCCACACGCTCGCCATGGGGACCTCGAGCGCTGCCTGTCCTCATGCTGTGCCAGCTGACCGCTGCCCACCCACCCCAGCTCGCGGCCCCAATGGCCCAACTCTCCCATCTTTCCTGCCTTCCCCTTGGGAGGAGCCTTCAAGCTGGCTGGAACTCAGCCATTTTCTGGGGCCCCCACCCAGTAGCTTGGGCTCATCCCAGATAGAGATGCAGAGAGATGTGATTCCCAAGCTGGGATTTGGAGGTGGGGCCTGCAGCCCAGCCAGGATCAATGCCAGTTGGCAACGGGCATGGCAGAGAATAGCTGAGACCCAGAGAGATGCGCCTGATGCTTCCCCCGCCCACACCAGGCAGGGGCCACCCCATCCCAGCAGAGTCTGGACCCAGCCCAGAAAGACGGGGAAGAAACCCAGAATTGGCAGAGTTTTCACAACTGGGTTGATCCGGAAGACATTTGGTTACGCTTGTGTTATCAGGCTCCATGGAGCCTTGATTCCAAAAATAAGCTTGCTTATGGAAAAATAATCATCATTTTTGAAAGTTTTTATTAAAGTGTAATACACAGACAGAAAAGTGTGCGTATCATAAGTGTTGGGCTCAGTGAATTTTTTTCATGAACTAGGGATACCCATAAAAAAATACTTTTTAAACTTTGCGTGTGTGGCCGAGGAGAATATTGTTCCACCGCACAGGAAATGAGTCTTCCTGCCAACAAGGGCCTTTAATCCCCTTGCAGAGCCCCTCACAGACACATGCCGCCCGGAGAGGTCCCAGCCTCCAAGCAGAGCACGTGGGCCTCCAGGAGGAGAGTGTCTAGCACTTTTCTTCATGGGGACCTGGGGGCTGATGTAGAACACACAGAATGGCCATGCACGACAATTATCTGTGAAACTTGCAGAGCCCTGGCTGCACCTCAGGCCAATTAACCAGAACCATGAAAACGGGACCCAAGCATCGTGTTTGTGAAAGCTCCCCAGAGAGCCCCACAGGCAGCCCAGCCTGAGGACCATGACTTGAGTTCACTGTGTAATCTGTGTAACTAACTGGTTTAAATACACACTGCACCTAGTTCCCATCCTACCGGTGGTTTAGACAATCTAAATGAATCCTTTAATCTTATGCGAGAAGTTAAAGAACCGCCCAAGGTCTAGTCAGCCTGTGTGGTAGCCTTCTCAGGCTGTCATGACAACGTACCCCAGACGAGGGGCTTGAACAGCAGGTATCCTCACAGTTCTGGCGGCCTGAAGTCCAAGATCAAGGATGCAGCAGGAGTGGTTTCTTCCGAGGTCTCTCCCCTGGGCTTGCAGACACCATCCTCCCGCTGTGTCCTCACTTGGGCATCCCTCCCTGGGTGCTGTGTCCTAATTTCCTCTTCCTATAAGGACACCAGTCACTAGGGCCCACCCCAGTGACCTCACTATAACTTCATTACTTCTTTAAAGACCCTGCCTCCAAATACAGTCACACTCTGAGGTACTGAGGTTAGAACTTCAATATATGAAAATACATTAATTGAGTGGGGCACAGCTCAGCCCATAACAGCCAGATACATCCTACCTGACTAGCAAACGTGCCTGGTGTCAGGTCTGGGAATACGGGGTCAGGGGAGCCCCTTACACGGGATGCTGTCTTCCTGAGAACGCAGTGTGATGGGCCGTCCTCTGGATGAGCTGGCCTTCCAGCACCCAGAAAACCAGACCTTGCCAGCAGCCCCTGCTCCGGCTGGCTTTCCCTGGCTGCTTCTGGAGAAATCTCCACACCTCACATGGAGGCTCTGCCACGCAAGTGAAGGTGAATTCGAGCAGGAAGAGGTTTGGGAAAGGAGGCCCTTCGAGGCTGTCGCAACAGTCCTGGGAATAGGTCACTGGGACCCGCACCGAGGTGTGGCCTGTGAGGGTGTGTGTCATCCGTGGAGTCATTTGCAGATGTCTGCAAGCAGCAAGAGAGCCAGACTGCACGGAGGACTCACCGTGGTGGCCTGAGGACGCCACAGTTGATGTGCAAGGGGCAGCAGCCCAGCTCCGGGACCTTCTGCAAATGCGTCCCTGTCTGGACTCCATAACTGCAAAGGTGTTTTATTTCCTGGAACTTTTAGATCAAAGGACATTGTTTTAGGACTCTGAGCTGCTATTTCCATTTCTCTGGAGAAATCATAAGAGGCAACAGCCAATTACTATCAGTGAGGGTTAAAGGAACAAGAAAGAAAAGGGCTATTTTCCCTTCAACAGTGAGGCTCATCAAAGACCATAGAGTTTGCCAGTCTCACTCCTCAGGAAATGCACGGCTTGAAAGAAACTCTGCCCCAACAGAAGATACTGAATGGAAATTCCTTTGGCAGGCGGAAAAAGAATCAAGTCCTGCGAGTGAATTTGCACCAGGAAATATACTCTTATGTGCTCTTTGAAGCCACCAAGAAAAGAGAATATGCCCCATTTGCTGCTTCTAGGGAGGTGAAGGCTGACTCTCCACCTACATCAGCTGGTGGGGGAGCCCCCTAGGTGACCTCACCTTGCCCAGACCACCCGTCCGCCACTGCTTCCCTCAACCTTCTTCCTTAAGAATGGTGAGACGGCTCAACTGGAATGTTCCGGATGAAAGGAGACGCTTCATGATCACTTCCACCCGCGTTACTCCCCTTTCCCTTTAAAAGAGTTCAACATTGCCTGGGTTTTATGTGTAAGTGGATCCGAAGACCACCCACGTGTTGGGAAGCTGAGGTTGCCAGAAACATTCCCCGATTTCCAATATCTCCCTTCCTGGAGCTGAGAGCTTCATCTCACTACTGGCGGCTTAGTGTTTTGCACAAAGGTATGAGTTCTCAAACATTGTTAAGCAAGAGAGCCATTTGTGAAATAAAATTTTACACAGCAACGTAATTTCTAAAACGGGGTGGGGGGCACCCTCGTCAGTCCCCAGTGCGTCGCTCCATCTGTCCATGGAGTCCCACAACGTGCCAAGCACTGCACAAGTCCCTGAGGACACAAATATCTGAGACCATCTCATCTTGCACTCAGAGTATTGACAGACTCCAGCAGGAAAGATGCTGCAGCAAACAGAAAACTTTGATTCGCTGAAATGAGATGTGATGAAGGAGAAACAATGAGGAGAGATGGGATGTGCTTCTGACCAACTACACTGTAAATAAGTCAAATTAATGTGACTCCAAAACCTTAACTAAGTGATTCTGAAGATGAAAGAAGAAAGGGATAAGAACAATTCAACATTTTTGGAAAGAGGGGCAGTGGAGGAGGCTTGCCTTCGAGGGTATTAAAACAAGTGAGAAAGCAATCAAAACAGGAACTTCATGGTGCAGCTGATGACAGGTAGAGGATGCCCCTGAAAAAGACGCTTCTAGCAAAGGCTGAACACATGGACAAAGTCGCGTTACGGACGATTAGACTGAGGATGGAATTTTCAATTAATAGTGCTTAAAAGTGTGACTCCTTGGGAAAAAAATCAAGTTAAGAGTGTCACTCCAAACCATATCCCAAAGTAAATTCCAAATAGATTGACGAGCTGAACATTGAAAAGAAGCCATAAAATCTTTCAAAGAAAATAGAGGTGAACATTTAACCGACTTTATAGTAAGTTGGGTAAGATCTCTTAAAGTATTATATTTTCTTAGTCCATCTGCTGCTGCTATATCAGAGTACCTGAGGCTGGGGAATTTATTAAGAAAAGGAATTTGTTTCTGCCAGTTCTGGAAGCTGGGAGGCCTCAGGTTCAGGTGCCGCATCCGATGGGCTTCTGGCCAGGGCCTCGTGCTGCATCAGAGCATGGTCATTATAACAGCCCCATGCTGGTGGTAACCAACCCCTCCTGTGAGAACCCACTGATCTACCCATCCACAAAAGGATTACCCACCTCCTAAAGGCCCCGCCTCTCAATACTGTTACCTTGGGGATTCAGTTTCAACATGAGTTTCACAAGGGACAAACATATTTCCCTTTGAAACATTTCATAGCAAGTATGAAAACAAATAACAAAGGAAAATTTTATCTAAAATGGGAAAGTATTCATACCTCAAATAATAAAATTAAGCAAATAAGAAGTCAGGAAAAAATACAAGTAACAAAGGTAACAGAGAGTTCATATCCTTACTCTAAGAAGGGTGCTTTAACACAATTATTTTTTAAAGCCAAGCTTTCAGTAGGAAAAAGAGGTAAAGACCTCATAGGCAACTCACGGAAGAAAAAAAGTAGAAATGGATGATGAGTGTAGAAAGTATATTAAACCACACAAATGTTTTCTTCTTTATACATTGCTGTTTTCTAAACTTTGTAAATGCCCATGTTATTTTCATAATCAGGAAAGAGTACAGCCAGTGTGAATTCATCTAGGCAAAGCTCAAAGCTAATCTTTGGAGCCAGGAGTTCAGGACAGGGTTCACCTCCAGGGGCTGATCGCCGTGAGGGGCGGGAAGAGGCACTCATGTTCTTTCTAAGTCTTGATTTGCTGGAGATCACATGGGTGTGTTCAGTAAGTCAAAATTCATCACAGTATACACTTCCAAAGTGTGTACTTATCTGTATTTGTATATGCTTTGATTTGTAAAGTTTACTTTAGCAAACTCAAAATATGTCTATGGCAAAAGAGATCACAAAAAAGAAATATATATATATATATATAGACAGAAAGAGAGAGAGAGAGAGAGAGAGACGGAGTCTTGCTCTGTCACCAGGCTGGAGTGCAATGGCACGATCTCGGCTGACTGCAACCTCTACCTCCCGGGTTCAAGCGATTCTCCTGCCTCAGCCTCCCGAGTAGCTGACAAAAAATATTTTTAACATAGATGACCACTAAGGTGTTAATGCCTCAAATACACAGTAAGCGTTTATGAACCCACAGGAAAAAGCCAGACATCCAGCAATAAAGTGGGCAAGAGATACGAATGGGCAGAAGTGAGTCAGAGCAAATAAATCCAGCAAACCTGAAAAGAAAAGATACCTGAAGTCACGAGCAGCCAGGGAAGAGCATATTTGCACAACAGAGAGACATCATTACAGCCATCAGGCCACAAAAAAAACTTTAAAGAGAACTGTAACACACTTTGCTGGCAGGGAGATGGAGAAAGGTCTCTAATACACTGCTGAGGGGCGTGTTAAGATCCTGGCCTCTTTAGGAAGCTGCAACTGCTACTAAAATTAAAATGCAAAGACCCTTCAGGTTGAATTCAAGCTAATGGAGAAGGTAAGTAGACAAAGCCGCTTTGCATTTTCAGGGAAACATTTCTTTTCCTCCTGGTCTTCAGAGTGGTATGAGTTCCACTGTTGGATTTTCCTCATTTCTTCATTCAGGAAGGAGAGGCTGGCCCAGACCAGGGTCCATTCCCTGGTGCTGTCTGAGGACTCGTTCGGTCCTCGGGAGGCCTGGACACGTGCACAGGTCTCCTCTCGGGTCCCCCGGCTCCCACTCTGCCACTCCATCCATCGCGTGCACTGCAGTCAGCAGGA
The DNA here is from genome assembly GCF_006542625.1 of Nomascus leucogenys. Classification (NCBI taxonomy): domain Eukaryota; kingdom Metazoa; phylum Chordata; class Mammalia; order Primates; family Hylobatidae; genus Nomascus; species Nomascus leucogenys. The sequence continues at coordinate 138,977,716 of NC_044402.1, read as the reverse complement.
GCCTCTGAAACCACACTTCGGATCACGACACCATCTCTCGGTTGTGCTTGAATGAAATGTTCCTACCACACTGTCCGGGTCTGTCCCTACCAGCCCCTCCAACCTCCTTTCTCCAAAACCCGAATGCCCTCCTGGCCCAGTCCTGCCCTTCTGACCTGTTTCAGTTTCTGAGCTGCACCGACCTCTTGGCCATCTGGTGCCTCTCATGGCCTCCAGTGCTGTCCCTTCCCTTCCCTGGGCGTGGAGAGGCCTCCATGTGTGCTCCCCGTCCCAGGAATATTCCTAGCACTTGTGCAGTCATGATTCATGAGTCTCCCTCAAAGGCTGGAGCTCGGGAGCTGGGCCCCTCCACCTCACCGTCCGCCACGCCCCAACCCCAGCAGTGTCCCGCATGAGGAAGGAGCTGTAAGTACTGATGACTGGCACACTCCTCCGGCCTCCTGCCCTCTGGCAGCTGAGACGTGAATGGCCAGTGTTGTGTGCTAGGAGAGGGAGGGTGGGAGAAAGGAGGCGGCCCCAGCCATCCTGGTGTCTCCTGGAGGTGGCAGTGCAGGCCCAGGACCTCGGGCCTTCCCTTGCTGGCCGGGCGTCCTCCCAGCCCCTCCCATGCTGGGTGTCCAGACAACACCCCACAGGCCCAGAGGCCACTCTGGTCTTAGTCTTGGTCCAGGCCAAGCAGGGACTAGACCTGCTTGATGAGGACTGTGGAGAGGACTGTGACCTCTCCAACCGTTTCTGAACCTAAAAAATGGGCAAAGGGGAGGAAGAGGAGGACGATGACCCCCAGGGCCAGCTCCACAGGTGTGAGGCCTGGGCAGACTCATAGGGGCCGGCTGAGCCCACAGGGGCCCCATGCTCTGTTCAAGGCCTGGCCTTCGCTGCCTTGGAAGTCTGAAGGCCTTCTGAACTGGGGGTCCCCACTTCCATTTCACCCTGGGCGCCATAAACAGCACACCCAGGCCTGAGAGCGCCTATGAAAGAGAGCTGTGGGCTGAGGGCTGACTTGCAGGGGCCGCTGGCCTGACTCCTCACAGTCTGAGGACACCTGAGGACTCCTGCGGCCATCGGCCACCCCCGCCACAGGAGGCAAGTGGTGGAGAACCTCAGCACCTTTTGCTTCTCCCCCCACTGCTGTGGAGCCCCCTCTATGTACTGAGAAAAGCCAGGCCACTCCAGGAACACGCCCTGCAGCGTCCCATGGACACATTACAGCGCCTGCCCCTCGAGTTTGGTGGGGGGGACTGTAAACCCCTCTCCCCTCCCAGGTGGGCCCTCGCCAGGGCAGCTTTATGACAGGGATGATGGGCCTCGAAGGGGAGAGAACTCTGTTGAATATCAATATCCGGGCTCATTAGGAAGGAGATATTTCAAGAATTATATATGCAAACAGTGAAAAGGCAAATGGTTTTAATAATGACTTATTAAAAGGCTTTTCCCTGGACTGAGAGTCCCATAGCGCATAAAGCCCCCAGCACTTAGCGGGATGGATTTAAGCAGCAGAAGGCACGCTCCATGCAATTCTCCCCATAGCTCTGCTGACACGGGTCCCCTCTTGGGGGCTCTGGTCTGGTTTGTTTTTCAGCGGCCCGGGAGGCTCGGGTCTGGCTGGGTGCTGGGTTCCCATGGCTGCTTCTGGCTGCAGCTAGAGATGAAACGTGGACTCCATTCTTCCAGAGCTTTCCGAGGGCACACTATAAACCCAAGCCATCCCTAGTGAGGCACCTCCTCTCTGCGCCTCAGTCTCCTGCGTCTGTGGCTGGGGAGGGGCTGAAGCTGTGGGCTCTGAGCCTTCTCCATGGTGGGCACCCCCCTCTGTCCGGATCACTGCCAGCTGTGCTTGGATGGGCCCAGGACACAGAGGGCAGCAGAGCCTGCAGAACCTGGCACTCAGGGGCCAGCCCCACAAGAGAGCCTCAGTTGAGGGATGAAATCCAAGATTATTTAAATACTTTCTGTTCTAACTTTGAAAAGCAGATGAGAGAAACACTTGAGTTGACCTCTGAAAGTACAGCCTCTAAAAGCAGGCTCTTGAATTCACTTCGCGTCATTTCCGTCATCTGCAACACTTTTTCCGCTGTGTGTTAATAGCTCTTGAGAAAACGGGGTTGGCTCAGCTGGCGATGGGATGGGCTCTCCTGGAGGACCGGCCATGGGAGGGCAACGGAAACCCACAGGGCACCAGGTGACTGCCTGGGGAGTGGGGGCAGGACACCAGCCCCAGAGCCCTGGAGGGGCCCAGAAGACCCTCACTCCCTGAGGGAGGCCAGGACTAGAGGTGAGGTGAGGGAAGCCAGTTCCTGGACACAAACAGGGAGGCCAGGACTAGAGGTGAGGTGAGGGAAGCCAGTTCCTGGACACAAACAGGGAGGCCAGGGGAGGAAGGGCCAAGCGCCAGATTGGAGCCCTGGTAGCTGCCAAGGCAATGGAGCCCTGCAGGTGGCAGGTGTGGGCTCAGGGACCTCAGCTGGGCCAGAGGAAGACCCAGCGCAAGAGTCAGGAAGTGCTGTCCTGGGCAGGGCCTTGGACAGCAGAATCCAGCGCCCATTCTACAAGGAGAAAATCAAGGGGCAGACAGGCAAGGCATGGCCCCCAATTCTTTATGTGGAGTTGGGGCTGAGCTGGGGTCTGCACCCGGTTCCTACACCTCAAGGCAGAGCCCACTCCAGCAGGCCAATCTGCACAAGGCTGGACCAGTTAAGGAATGCAATGCAAGCAACTGGCTGCTCCCAATGTGAACAGCTTAGTGTGAACGCCGCGCCAAGCTGGGCAGGGCAACGCCCAGCCATGTTTAATCGATGTATAATGAAGTCGGGGTCCATCAGTAGGCCCTCTGCGACCCCACCCTGACTTGCCCTTCCAGCCTGACCTCCTCGGGAGTACAGCTCAGCCCCTGACCTCACCCCACACCCAGCCCCACAGAGCCACTCCCCTAGCATCTCCCCAACTCCAACCACACTAGACCCAGCCCTGCTTCAGAGTGACCAATTCCCTCCCATTTGCCTGGGCCTCGGGGTGGAGAGGGGACTGTTTCCCCGAATGCAGGACTTTCCATTATAAAACCAGTGAAGTACCAGTCAAACCAAGATGAGCTTCTTCTTCCAGCCTCATTCCTTCCTTCACATCCCCACAGCCCAGGCCAGCCTGCCCCTTTCGGGGGGGTCTTTCCCATGCACCCAGCCTGACTGTCCTCGTGGGGCCTCCCTGCGTTGACCACTTTCCTGCCTGACCCAGAGACACCCAGGCACAATGCTCCCAAATTACCCCATCTGCAAGCTCCTCTGTTGCCTGCAAGGTCCTGCCTGTTGCAGTGTGAAACACACAAGCTAAAGGGTGCCCCATGCTGGGACAGACCCTGGGAGGCAGCCCTGCTGGCAGCGGGCCCTCTGACACAAGTGAGACAAGGCAGAGGGCAAGGGCCTTCTGGGGGCATTTTGGGGAAAGGAAGGTCATTTACGCTATTCCAATATCCCGGCTCTGTGGGAAAGCTGTGGGGCCCGGAGCGAGGGTCTTCTCTTCCAGCAGGGCGACTGCTCAGAACGCAGTAGTTAAACAAAACGTCGTGGAGACTTCTGTGAAGCATGCATTCGTTTGAGGTCTCCTCCCACCCACCATGTTGCTGCCCCCTCCAACCCCACAGACCAGCATTAGGGAGTGAGTGTATGATCCCTGGGAGCCAGTTTCCAACAGGCTGTCCTGTTCTATGGGACCCCCAAGCCAAGCTTGTCTCAGGATCGTGGGGTGCAGAGAAAGCTAGTGGACGACCTGAACTGTGCCACTGTCAGCCAGCAGCCTGTGCTGGGAATCTCTGAGATGACCCTCCACAGTATCCTGGGGCTGGCAACAGCTGGGAGATAACACCCCTAGTTCTGAAAGGCAAGGGGCAGCAGGAGTAGCTAATGGCAGCTTGAGACAGACCCGCCTGTCCTGGGTTGGGTTTTTCAGAAGCAGGAGTTGAGACAAAGTCAGGATACAAGATGTTTATGAGGGTCCAGCACCTGGACGGGAGGGAGGAGGGAGGAGCGGGTGGAGGGAGACATTCAACTGTGGTACAGGCCTGTCTGGAAGCTCCCAAGTGCAGAGTACCCATCCAGCGTCCCACCTCGGGTCTCCCAAGACCCTCTCCCAGTCTCTGGGTGTGAGCTGGGCATGAAAAGCTTGACCCAGGCCGGCTGGGGCTCATCACTGGGAAGATCCTGAAGAGCTAACAAGTGGAAGCCGTGTTCTGACCACTCCCCAAAGCTGGGAGCAAGTCCTTCCTGGAAGGGGCATCTGGGTGGCACATGTCCAAGTCTGTCACACAGGCTGAGAGGAGCCGAGACATCAGCAGAAGGGCAGAAGTTGAGACAAAGTTTGGGTGTAGGCAGAAGTAGAAGGCAAATGACAGCAACAGACACGGTGGGAGCCAGGCGGCCTCGCCCAGCTCCTGCCCCCTTCTACTCTCTCTCCCTGGCTGCCAACCTGACCAGAGGCCGAAGAGCAGAGAAGCCACTGGGGTCTGGCCCATGCAGTCAGCCTCCTGCAACACAGAGCATGGCAAGGATGGAGGTGGGTCTGGACCAGGAGTAGACAGCCAGCACCCCGGTCAGCAAAGCATGGCACTGTCCCTAAAGATACAGGGCTTCACCAGCAGTCAGCAAAGCATGGCACTGTCCCTAAAGATACGGGCCTTTGACAGTCAGCAAAGCATGACACCGCCCCTAAAGATACAGAGCTTCACCAGTCAGCAAAGCATGGCACTGTCCCTAAACATACGGGACTTCGTTTTCCTTTATTATTGCTTGCATTTGAAGGAGCTTGGAAAGCATGAGGAAGATTACAGAAGGCTAAAACACACACACACACACACACACACACGCACACATGCACATGCATGCACAGACAGGAACATACTTGTCATGTACACACCCATCATGCATAATACACATCACACACACATATGCATGTGCACACATGCACACACAGGCACACACACAGCATGCACACACCCCAAAAATATGCCCATGTATGCACACATGCTCATAAAGGCACACACTCTCACACACCATACACACACACACAAGCTACACTTTGTTGCGTTGATTCTTTTACAGCTTTCTCAAATGTTTCTATAGATGTTGATGCATTTGAATATGTTATCACTTCTTCAATTAATTTTAATAATATATACTTTTCAAAAATTACCTTCTTCAACTATATTTTCAAACTCTTTTAACTTAGAACGGTAAGAATTGTTCTCTGCAAATTCTGATTTATCCAAGGCTAGTCTTATGAGGGGCATTCGTGTTTTCTTACATTTCTTCTTGGTTAACGAGTTAGTAGATTCTCTATTCTACTTTTCTAGAGTCAGCTCTCAGGCTTCATTTATCAATTCACTTGTTTCCATTTTTGAATTCATTATTTCTGCTGTTATCTGTAGTCCTTACTTCTGCTTTCCTTGGGTTTGTCTGTCTTTTATTTCAAGTGATTTCTTAATTTCCTTTGACAATTTTAAAACTGTGGAATTATTTTCTCAGTATAGTCCAAGCTACATCTAATAAGCTCTAGCATGTAATTTTCTCTTTTTTGTTCTTTTCTAAATATTGTATCACTGCTGATTTGGTTTTTCTCTTTTATCCATGAGATGACTGTTTTAAGTTCCCAGGAAGTGGGTCTTCTGGTTCCAATTTATTCCTGAATTTTTATTTTGATTGTCATTACACTGTAGTTAGGAGATGTGACCTCTATTATCTCCAGCATTTAGAACGTATTGCGGATCCAGGGACACAGGAAGTAAGGTGGGCTCTGTTGCAAGGATGGTTACAACATAGACTTCCATGTCAGTCTTCCATTATTTGCATACTCGAGACCCTGATGTGCTGGTTAATTTGCCAAGAAACCCCCGCAGCAGACTGCGTCCGCAGGGCAGGGCTGAGTAGCAGGGGCAGCACCTCTCACAGGGGCAGGGCCGCTTGCCCAGCCTTGAGGGAGGGGGACCCAGACATTGCCTTTCTCAATACTGAGTCCCTAAACAGGATTTCTGGCGGTCTGGGGTCTGGGGCTAGGCTATCTGGACCGTCAAACTCTTCCCACTGCGCCATCAGCCCCACTAGGAAAGAAAGGGGAGAAATTAGGGCTTTGCTTTAAAGAGTTCAACGGTCAGAATGTGTCCCCCGCAAACTGACATGCTGGAATCCTCATCCCCAAGTGAGGGCGGGGCCTCCCATTAGGAGGTGATGAGGTCACAGAGGCAGAAACCTCAGGAATGGGATCAGGCCCCTCATCAAAGAGGCCTGAGAGACACCTACTAGCTGGAAGGCGGTTCCGCACCAGACACCGAAGCTGCTGGACCTTCGACCTCGGACCGCCATCTTCCAGAACTGTGAGCCACACATTCCTGATGTTCCTAAGCCACCCCGTGTACGGCATTTTGTTACGGCAGCCCAAATGGACCAAGATGGGAGCTAAAGGTAACTGACCGCACCTCCAGCCCACCCGCAGAGCTAACAGACAGGTCCTCAGCTGCAGGCCTGGGGTAGAAGGGCTGCCGGAGGGGCTGTGGGGGTGACGGGGGGCTGCATCCCTGTGGCCCCACTTGGCACAGGGGCTTTGACTCACTGCTGGAGCTGCCAGGCTTTGAGTGGACAGGCCTGGCCTGGGAGGGGGCAGCAGTGGCAGAAGGCACCTTGGACAGACGACCAGGTCTCTCCCCTTTGTCCGGAAAGAAGTCCCTATGTGGAGTTCAAGGGAGGAGTGAGACTTCAATTGAAAAAAAAAAAAAAAACTAATGTCAGACTTCCTACCAGTCTTTGCATAGGGACGTTTTGGCTAAATTTTATTTGATTTGGAGGGAAAAGTTAGTGTGACATCATCCACACTCTGCGTAATATGGAGCCCACTTACCTTCGTCTCCAAAACCTACCAGGGACTAGGAGATTGAGAGTGTCCACAGCTGTAGTGCCGCCAGTTTCTCCTTGTGGTTCCAATCCCTCTTCAAATATTTTTTTTTTTTTTTTTTGAGACGGAGTCACGCTCTGTTGCCCAGGCTGGAGTGCAATGGCGCGATCTCACTGCAACCTCTGCCTCCCGGGTTCAAGCAGTTCTCTACCTCAGCCTCCCGAGTAGCTGAGATTACAGGTACCCGCCACCACGCCCAGCTAATTTTTGTATTTTTAGTAGAGATGGGGTTTCACCATCTTGGCCATGTTGGTCTTGAACTCCTGACCTCATGATCCACCCGCCTTGGCCTCCCAAAGTGCTAGGATTACAGGCGTGAGCCAACATGCCCGGCCTCTCAAATAAATATTAATACTGTCTATTATATTTAGTTTTATGGAAGTGTATAACTTCATTATGGATTGAATATTTTATCAACAAAAAGAAACCCTCTTCATGCAGTTTTTCTTCTTTGAACTCTAATTTTCTGGTATTAATATCGTGACTCCTACTTCACTCTGGGTTTTATTTTCTTTTTTATTTACTTGGAAATATTCTCATGATTCTGTGTTCACTTTTCTTATTGTAAACACACAAAAAGTCTCTGGGTTTATGTGGCCCCTGAGAGTCTTTTTCTTAAAATGGGTAAATTTGTCCCATGTAGATTTATAATTATAATTGATACATTTGGTCTTACAGGATCTTATTTCAATCTCCTGGTGGAATGCTTCCTGGGGGTTTTCTTCCATTGTTGTTTTATATATTGTTAGGTTGTTTTCTTTCTCTCTGTCCTCTCCTATACCTTGGAAGAATACAGTCATCATCGTTGTTGTTTTCACTGTAATTCTTTTTTATATAAATATAACGAAATGAATACGGGGAAAAGTTAATTCTGCTGAGTGGAGTGGGATGTCGAAAGGATCATGAGGAAGCTAAAGTGCAGTGGCCCCATAACAGCACGTTGCAGCCCAGAACTCCTGGGCTCAAGTGGTCCTCCTGCCTCAGCCTCCCAAGCAGCTGGGACCACAGGTGCACAGCCCTACACCCAGCTGATTTTTTTTTAATTTTGTAGAGATGGGATCTCTCTATGTTGCCCAGGCTGGTCTCAAACTCCTGGCCTCAAGCAATCCTCCCACCTTGACCTCCCAAAGTGCTGGGATTCCAAGCATGAGCCACCACACCCAGCCTTAATTCTTTTTATAACTTTAAAAATACTTCTTATCCTGTGTTTCTGAACGTTATGATCTACTGTAACAAAACAAAGTGAATAAATTAGCAGAATTACACTTATTCCAACTTCCCCAGCTACCTATTTTTGGTTGGTGTTCTCTGCACATTTTTTGCCATTTTGGTTAATCTGTTGTGATTTTTATCTTATTAAAATTATTAACATTTATTCAGAAAATACTTATTGATTATTCCCTAAGTTCCAGGTTCTGTTGCTGCTGGTGGTTCAGTCATACACAAAACAAAATATGTCCTCAGAATAAATAATCTGTCCTCAGAGAGACTGCAGTCTAGAAGGGAAGAGAGATGTTAGGTGACTAATTCCACAATAGACGTGCAGTCTGCCTTGGTCTGTTCAGCTGCTATAACAAAACACTATGAACTAAGTAGCCTGTAAATAATAAAAATTTATTTCTCATAGTTGTGGAGCCTAAAAGACCAAGATCAAGGCAGACTCACTGTGTGGCGAGGGCCATTTTTCTGGCTCATAAACAGTGTCTTCTTCCTGTGTTCTCACATGGTGGAAGGGACCAATAAGCTCTTTGGGGTCCCTTTTAAAAGGGCACTAATCCCATTTATGAAGGCACCATCCTCGACCTACTCACCTCCCAGAGGCCTCATGTCCTAATAGCATCACCTTAAGGATTAGAATTTCAATATATGAATTTGTAGGGGCTGGGGGGGTCACAAACATTCAGATTGTAATATAAAACTTTTCAGCTTGAGAGTGACACTTACCTTATCATTAGTGGCACTTTACAATCTCCATCAGCCACATGGAAACCTGATTAGATTAGTGATCAGGGAAACGTTTATGTTCTGATGTATGTCCAGACTCAAGACTATTATTTGGACTTAATTTCAAATTTAAACGAATTCCCTGCTCACCATCTGCCCTTTCTTTGTCCAATCCATGTTTAGTTTATGATTTGGATTCATCTTTTGGTTGGTTGAAATAAATCTTCATGTAGTAGTAATAGCTGTTGCTGTTGATGACATCGTCTAATTGAGAAAGTGCATACACAGGAAACAAGTTCTCCTACATGAGATATTGTCTTCTGCTGCATTATGCAAGTAGGAACTTTGGCTAGGAGAAAATCTTGGGTTCACAGACTCTTCATCTGAAGAATTACAAATACTGGCCTTTCTAACACAATGTTGAGATAATTCTGAGGCCAGCCTCACAAGTTCCTTTACTAAATGATCCTTTTCTTATCACTAGGTGCTTGTGAGATTCCACCCATCATACTAGAGGTGTAAGCACTGCACCTAAGGGTGCCTTGGATCATCCCTGAGATGCAGGCACTGCATCAGGAGGTGTCTTGGATCATTCCTGAGGTGTGAGCCCATCATCAGGAGGTATGTTGAATCATCCCTGAGGTAAGAGCACTGCACCAAAGGGGTCTTGATTCATCCCTGAGGTGGGAGCACTGCCCCAGGAAATGTCTTGAATCATCCCTGAGGTGTGAGCACTGCACCAGGAGGTATCTTGGATCATGCCTGAGTTGTGAGCACTGCACCAGATGTCTTGGATAATCCCTGAGGTAAAAACACTGCATCAGGAGATGTCTTGGGTCATCCCTGAGGTTCAGGCACTGTGCCAGAATGAATCATCAGCAGTATTACACCAAGAGGTGTTTTGGGTCATACCTGAGGTGTGATCCTCCTTGAGGTGTGAGCACTGTAACAGAGGTGTCTTGGATCTTCCCTTTGGTGTGATCACTGCACAAGGAAATGTCTTGGATCATCCCTGAGGTGTGAGCACTACACCAAGAGGTGTCTTGGATCATGCCTGAGGTGTGATCACTGTACCAGGGGGTTTCTTGAATCATCCCTGAGGGGTGAATACTGTAAGAGGAGGTGTTTTGAATATTCCCGGAGGTAACAGCACTTCACCAGGAGGTCATTGGATCATCATAGCTGAGGTGTGAACATTTCACCCTTAAATGTGTGAACCTTATATAAGGTGTGAACATTTCACACATTATATCATGCCTGAGGTGTGATTCATGCACCAGGAAATGTTTTGTATAATCCCTGAAGTGCAGGCACTGTACCAGCAGGTCTCTTGGATTATGCCTGAGGTGTGAGCACCGCACCAGGAAGTGTCTTAAATAATCTCTGAGGTGGGAGCACTCCACAAGGAGGTGTCTTCATTCATCCCTGAGCAGGGACTACTGCACCAGGAGTTTTTTTGGATAACCCTGAGGAGGAAGTACTACACCAGGAGGTATCTTGGATGTTAACTGAGTTGTAACCACTGCATCAGGAGGTGTCTTAAGTAATCTCTGAGGTGGGAGCACTATACCAGAAGATGTCTTGGATCATCCCTGAGGTGCAGACACTGCACCAGGAGATATGTAGGATTATGTTTGAGGTTTGAGCATTGCACCAGGAAGTGTCTTTTATCAACTCTGAGTTGGGAGCACTGCACCAGGAGGTGTCTAGGATCATCCCTGAGGTGGGAGCACTGCACTGGGAAGTGTCATGTCATGGAGCATCCCTGAGGTGGGAGCACTGCACTGAGAAGTGTCATGGAGCATCCCTGAGGTGGGAGCACTGCACCAGGAAGTGTCTTGCATGTTGCATCATCCCTGAGGTAGGAGAACTACACCAGGAGTTATCTCGGATCATCCCTGAGGTGTGAGCACTTCACCAGGAGGTATCTCAGATCATTCCTTAGGTGGGAGCACTTCACCAGGTGGTGTCTTGAATCATTCCTAAGGTAACAGCACTGCACCAAAGGGGTGTGAATCATCCGTGAAGTGAGAGCACTGCTCCAGGAGCTGTCTTGGATCATCCCTCGGGAGAGAGCACTACTCCAGCAGGTGTCTTGGGTCATCCTTGTGGTGTGAGCACCGCACAAAGAGGTATCTTGTATTATGCCTGAATGTGAGCACTGTGCCAGGAGGTGTCTTGGATCATTCCTGAAGGTTGAGCACTGTACCAGCAGGTATCCTGGGTCATCTCAAAGGTGTGAGCACTGCATCAGGAGGTGTCTTGGATCATCCTTGAGGTAGGATCACTGCATAAGGAAGTGTCTTGAATCATCCCTGAGGTGTGAGCACTATAACAGGAGGTGTCTTGGATCCTCCCTGAGGTGTGAGCACTGCAACACGAAGTGTCTTGAATCATCAGAGAAAAGAGCACTACACCAAGAGATGTCTTGGATCATGCCTGAGGTGTGATCACTGTGCCAGGGGGTGTCTTGAATCATCCCTGAGGGGTGAATACTGTAAGAGGAGGTGTTTTGAATATTCCCGGAGGTAAGAGCACTTCACCAGGAGGTCTTTGGATCACCATAGCTGACGTGTGAACATTTCACCCAGAAGTGGCTTATATCATTCCTGAGGTGTGATTCATGCACCGGGAGGTGTTTTGTACCATCCCTGAGGTGCAGGCACTGCACCAGTAGGTCTCTTGCATTATGCCTGAGGTTTGAGTGCTGCACCAGGAAGTGTCTTTTATCATCCCAGAGGTGTGAGCACTGCACCAGGAGGTTTCTTAAATAATCTCTGAGGTGGGAGCACTGCACAAGGAGGTGTCTGCATTCATCCCCAAGAAGGGACTACTGCACCAGGGGGTTTTTTGGATAACCCTGAGGAGGGAGCACTGCACCAGGAGGTATCTTGGAAGATAACTGAGTTGTAACCACTGCACCATGAAGTGTCTTAAATAATCTCTGAGGTGGAAGCACTACAACAGGAGGTGTCTTGGATCATCCCTGAGGTGCAGACACTGCACCAGTAGGTCTGTAGGATTATCCCTGAGGTTTGAGCACTGCACCAGGAAGTGTCTTTTATCATCCCTGAGTTGGGAGCACTGCACCAGGAGGTGTCTTGCATCACGCCTGAGGTGTGATCACTTTACCAGGAGGCATCTAGGATCATCCCCGAGGTGGGAACACTGCACTGGGAAGTGTCATGGAGCATCCCTGAAGTGGGAGCACTGCACTTGGAAGTATGTTGCATGTTGCATCATCCCTGAGGTGGGAGCACAACACCAGGAGGTATCTTGGATCATTCCTGAGGTGTGGGCACTTCACCAGGAGGTGTCTTCAATCATCCCTAAGGTAAGAGTACTGCAGCAAAGGGGTCTGAACCATCCCTGAGGTGGCAGCACTTCACCAGGAGATGTCTTGGATCATCCCTGGGGAGAGAGCACTACTCCAGGAGGTGTCTTCAGTCATCCTTGAGGTGTGAGCACGGCATCAAAAGGTGTCTTGTATCATGCCTGACATGTGAACACTGCACCAGCAGGTGTCTTAGCTCATCCCTGAGGAGGGAGTACTGCATGAGGAGGTGTCTTGCATCACACCTGAGGTATGAGTGCTGCACCAGAAGGTGTCTAGGATCATCCCTGAATTGTGAGCACTACACCAGGAGGTGTCTTAGAGCATCCTTGAGGCAGGAGCATTTCAGCAGGAAGTGTCTTGCATGTTGCATTATCCCTGAGGTAGGAGCACTACACCAGCAGGTGTCTTGGATCTTTCCTGAGGTGGGAGCACTTCACCAGGAGGTATCTTGATTCATCCCTAAGGTAAGAGCAGTGCACCAAAGGGGTCTTGGTTCATCCCTGGGGAGGGAGTACTACTCCAGGAGGCATCATGGGTCATCCCTGAGATGTTAGCAGTGCACCAAGAGGCATCTTGTATTATGCCTGAGTGTGAGCACTGCACTTGGAGGTGTCTTGGATCATTCCTGAAGGTTGAGCACTATAGTAGCAGGTATCTTGGATCATCTCAGAGGTGTGAGCATTGCACCAGGAGGTGTCTTGGATAACTGCTGAGGTGGGATCACTCATCAGGAAGTGTCTTGAATCATCCCTTAGGTGTGAGCACTGTAACAGGAGGTGTCTTGGATCCTCCCTGAGATATGAGCACTGCACCAGCAGGTGTCTTGAATCATCAGAGGAAAAAGCACTACACCAAGAGGTGTCTTGGATCCTCCCTGAGGTGTGAACACTACACCAGGAGGTGTCTTGAATCATCAGAGGAAAGAGCCCTGTACCAAGAGGTGTCTTGGATCATCCCTGAGGTGTGAACATTGCACCTGGAAGTGTCTTATCATGCCTGAGGTGTGACCCATGCACCAGGAGGTCTCTTGTATCGTCTCTGAGGTGGGATCACCACACCATGAGGTGTCTTGGATCATCCCTCAGGTGTGAGCGCTGAACCAGGAAGTGTCTAAAATCATGCCTGAGGTGTCAGCACTGCACCAGGAGGTGTTTTTGATCATCCCTAAGGTGCAGGCACTGCACCAGGAGATCTCTTGCATTATGCCTGAGGTTTGAGCACTGCACCAGGAAGTGTCTTTTATCATTGCTGAAGTGTGAGCACTGCACCAGGACGTGTCTTCGGACATCTCTGAGGTGTATGCACTGCACCGGGAGTTGTACTGCGTTATTCCTGAGGTCAAAGCCCTGCATCGCAAGTGTCTTGGATCGTGCTTGACTGTGCCTGACCAGCAAGTGTCTTAACTCATCCCTGAGGAGGGAGTACTGTAAAAGGGAGTATCTTGGATCATCCCTGAGGTGGGAGCACTGCATCAGGAGGTGTCTTGGATCATTCCTGTGGGTTGAGCACTACGCCAGGAGGTGCTTTGGATCATCCCTGAGGTGTGAGCACTGTATGAGGAAGAGTCTTGTATTATGCCTGAGTGTGAACACTGCCCCAGGTGGTTTTTTGGATCATTCCTAGGTATGAGCACTGCACCAGGAGGTATCTCAGATCATGCCAGAGGTGTGAGCACTGCATCAGGAGATGTTTTGGATCATCCCTGAGGTTTGAGCACTGGACTAGAAGGTGTCTTGGATCGTGCCTGAGTGTGAGCACTGTACCAGGTGGTTTTTTGGATCATCCCTAGGTGTGAGCACTGCACCAGGAAGTATCTTGGATCACGTCTGAGTGTGACCACTGCACCAAGGGTTATCTTAAATCATATCTGAGTTGTGACCACTGCACCAAGAGGTGTTGTGGAGCATCCCTGAGGTGTGAGCACTGCACCAGGAGGTTTCTTGGATCATGCCTGAGTTATGACCACTGCACCAGGAAGTATTTTGGAACATCCCCGAGGTGTGAGCACTGCACCAGGAGGTGTCTTAGATCATGTGTGAGTGTGAGCACCTCACCAGGATGTACCTTGGATCATGCCTGAGTTGGGAACACTGCACCAGGTGTTTTGTAACATATCTGAGGTGTGAGCACTGCACGAGGTGGTGCCTTGGATCATCACTGAGGTGTGATCACTGCAGCGGGAGGTGTCTTGGATCATCCCTGTAATGTGAGAACTGCACAAGAAGGTGTTTTCAATCATCCCTGACATGGGAGCCCTGCACCAGGAGATGTCTTGGATCATCCCTGGGGAGACAGCACTACTTCAGGCAGCGTCTTGGGTCATTTTTGAGCTGTGAGCATTGCACCAGGAGGTGTCTTGGATTATCCCTGAGGTAGGATCACTGCACCAGGAAGTGTCTTGAATAATCTCTGAGGTGTGAGCACTGCAATAGGAGGTGTCTTGGATCCTCCCTGAGATGTGAGCACTGCACCAGCAGGTGTCTTGAATCAGAGGAAAGAGTACTACACCAAGAGGTGTCTTGGATCATCCCTGAGGTTTGAGGTCTGTAGGATTATCCCTGAGGTTTGAGCACTGCACCAGGAAGTGTCTTTTATCATCCCTGAGTTGGGAGCACTGCACCAGGAGGTGTCTTGGATCATCACTTAGGTGGGAGCACTGCACCTGCAAGTGCCTTGGATCATGCCTGATGTGTGAGCACTGCACCAGCAGGTGTCTTGGCTAATTCCCGAGGAGGGAGTACTGCAAGAGGAGGTGTCTTGCATCACACCTGAGGTGTGAGCACTGGACCAGGAGGTGTCTAGGATCATCCCTTGAATTGTGAGCACTACACCAGGAGGTGTCTTAGAGCATCCCTGAGGTGGGAGCACTGCACCAGGAAGTGTCTTGCATGTTGCATCATCCCTGAGGTAGGAGCACTACAACAGAAGGTGCCTTGAATCTTCCCTGAGGTGGGAGCACTTCACCAGGAGGTATCTTGAATCAACCCTAAGGTAAGAGCACTGCACCAAAGGGGTCTTGGATCATCCCTGGAGTGGGGGGAGCACTACTGCAGGAGGTGTCTTGGGTCATCCTTGAGGTGTGAGCACTGCACCAAAAGGTGTCTTGTATTATGCCTGATTGTATTATGCCTGAGTGTGAGCACTGCACTTGGAGGTGTCTTGGATCATTCCTGAAGTAGGATCACTGTCTCAGGGAGTGTCTTGAATCATCCCTGAGGTGTGAGGATTGTAAGAGGAGATGTCTTGAATCATCAGAGGAAAGAGCACTACACCAAGTGGTGTCTTGGATCATCCCTGAGGTATGAACTTTGCACCTGGAAGTGTCTTATCATGCCTGAGGTGTGACCCATGTACCAGGAGGTCTCTTGTATCATCCTTGAGATGGGATCACTACACCATGAGGTGTCTTGGATCAAATCTGAGGTGCAGGCGCTGCACAAGGAGGTCTCCTGAATCATCCCCAAGGTGGCAGCACTGCACCAGAAGGTGTTTTTGATCATCCCTAAGGTGCAGGCACCGCACCAGGAGGTCTCTTAGATTATGCCTGAGGTTTCAGCACTGCACCAGGAAGTGTCTTTTATCATCCCTGATGTGTGAGCATTGCACCAGGAGGTGGTCTTGCATCATCCCTGAGGTGTGTGCACTGCACTAGGAGTTGTTTTGCATTATTCCTGAGGTCAGCGCACTGCATCACAAGTGTCTTGGATCCTGCCTGATGGTGCCTGACCAGCAAGTGTCTTAACTAATCCCTGAGGAGGGAGTACTGTAACAGGTGTCTTGGATCATCCCTTGGAGTTGAGCACTACACCACCAGGTGCTTTCAATCATCTCTGAGGTGTGAGCAGTGCATCGGGAAGTGTCTTGTATTACGACTGAGTGTGAATACTTCACCAGGTGGTTTTTTGGATAATTCCTAGGTGTGACCGCTGCACCAGGAGGTATCTCAGATCATGCCAGCGTTGTGAGCACTGCATCAGGAGATGTTTTGGATCATCCCTGAGGTGTGAGCACTGCAGCAAGAGGTGTCTTGGATCATTTCTGAGTTGTGACCACTCCACCAGGATATGTTTTGGAACATAGCTGAGGTGTGAGCACTGCACCAGGAGGTGTCTTAGATCATGCCTGAGTGTGAGCACCTCACCAGGATGTACCTTGGATCATGCCTGAGTTTTGTGGGCACTGCAACAGGATGTGTTTTGGATAATCCCTGAGGTGTGAGCACTGCACCAGGAGGCATCTTGTATCATCTCTGAGTTGTGAGCACTGCACCACGTGGTCTTTCTGGATCATCCCTAGATGTGAGCGCTGCACCAGGAAGTATCTTGGATCCTGTCTGGGTTGTGACCACTGCACCAGGAGGTGTCTTATATCATATCTGAGTTTTGAGCATTGCACCAAGAGGTGCTTTGGAGCATCCCTGAGGTGTGAGCACTGCACCAGGAGGTGTCTTGGATCATCCCTGTAGTGTGAGAACTGCACACTACAGGATGTTTTCAATCATCCTTGAGTTGGGAGCACTATACTAGGAAGTGTGTTGGATCATACCTGGGGTGTAAGCACTGCACCAGGAGGTCTCTTAGATGATGCCTGAGTGTGAGCACCTCACCAGGATGTACCTTGGATCATGCCTGAGTTGTGTGTGCACTGCATCAGGACGTGTTTTGGATCACCCTTGAGGTGTGAGCACTGCACCAGGAATTGTCTTGGATCATCCCTGAGGGTGAGCACTGCACCAGGGGGTGTTTGGGGTTCTCTGTAACGTGTAAGCACTGCACCAGGAGGTGTCTTGGATCATCCTTGAGGTGTGAGTACTCCACAAGGAGTTGTCTTGGATCATCCCTGAGGTGTGAGCACTGCACCAGCAAGTGTTTTGTATTATGCCTGAGTGTGAACACTGCACCAGGTGGTTTTTTAGATGATTCCTAGGTGTGACCACTGCACCAGGAGATATCTCGAATCATGCCAGAGTTGTGAGCACTGCATCGGGAGATGTTTTGGATCATCTCTGAGGTGTGATCACCGTACCAGGGGGTGTCTTGAATCATCCCTGAGGGGTGAACACTGTGACAGGAGGTGTCTTGAATCATCCCTGAGGTAAGAGCACTGCACCAGGAGGTCTTTGGATCATCATACCTGAGGTGTGAACATTTCACCCAGAAGTGTCTTATATCATGTCTGAGGTATGACCCATGCACCAGGAGGTGTTTTGTATCATACCTGAGTTGTGACCACTGTACCAGAGGGTGTTTTGGAACATCCCTGAGTTGCGAGCACTGCACCAGGAGATGTCTTGGATCATCCCTGAGGTGTGAGCACTGCACAAAGGAGCATCTTGTATTATGCCTGAGTGCGAACGCTGCACCAGGTGTCTTTTTGGATCATTCCTAGGTGTGACCACTGCACCAGGAGGTATCTCAAATCATGCCAGAGATGTGAGCACTGCATCAGAAGATGTTTTGGATCATCCCTGAGGTGTGAGCACTGGACCAGGAGGTCTCTTGGATCATCCCTGAGTTGAGAGCACTGTTCCAAGAGGTGTCTTGGATCATGCCTGAGTGTGAGCACTGCATCACGTGGTTTTTTGGATCATCCCTAGGTGTGAGCACCGCACCAGGAGGTATCTTGGATCATGCCTGAGTTGTGATCACTGTACCAGGAGGAGTCTTAAATCATATCTGAGTTGGGAGCACTGCACCAAGAGGTGTTTTGGAGCATCCCTGAGGTGGAGCACTGCACCAAGTGGTGTCTTGGATCATCCCTGTAGTGTGAAAACTGCACAAGGAGGTATTTTCCATCATCTCTAAGGTGGGAGCACTACACCAAGAAGTGTGTTGGATAATGCTTCAGATGTGAGCACTGCACTAGGAGGTGTCTTAGATGATGCCTGAGTGTGAGCACCTCACCAGGATGTACCTTGAATGATGCCTGAGTTGTGTGTGCACTGCAACAGGACATGTTTTGGATCACCCTTGAGGTGTGAGCACTGCACCAGGAATTGTCTTGGATCATCACTGAGTGTGAGCACTGCAGCAGGGGGTGTTTCGGGTCATCCATAAGGTCTCAGCACCGCACCAGGAGGTTTCTTGTATTATGCCTGAGTGTGAGCACTGCACCAGGAGGTATTTTGAATCATGCCTGAGTTGTGAGCACTGCATCAGGAGGTATTTTGGATCATCCCTGAGGTGTGAGCACTGCACCAGGAGGTGTCTCGGATCATCCCTGAGGTGTGAACATTGCACCCAGAAGTGTCTTATGTCATGCCTGCAGTGTGAGCACTGCACCAAGATGTGTCTAGGATCATCCCTGAACTGTGAGCACTGAACCAGGAGGTGTCTTGATTCATCCCTGAGGTGTGAGCACTGAACCAGGAGGTATCTTGGATCATCCCTGATATGTGAACACCTCACCAGGAAGTGTCTTGGATCCTGTCTGAGTTGTTAGCACTGCACCAGGAGGTGTCTTAAATCATCTCTGAGGTTTGAGCACTACACCAGGAGGTGTCTTGAATCATGCCTAAGCATGACCACTGCACCAGGAGGCATCTTGGATCATGTCTCAGTTGCAACAGGAAGTGTCTTGGATCATCCCTGTGGTATAAGCACTGCACCAGGAGTTGTCTTGGATCATCCCTGGGATGCAGCCAGTGCACCAGAAGGTGTCTTGGATCACCCCTGATGTGGGAGCACTGCACCAGGAGATGTGTTGGATCATCGCTGAGGTGTGAGCACTGCACCAGGAGGTATCTGGAATGATTTTTGAGGACAGTGTAGTGCACCAGGAGGTGTCCTGGATCTCCCCTGAGGTGGGAGTACTTGCACCAGGAGGTGTCTTGGATCTAGCCTGAGGTGTGAGCGCTGCAACAGGAAGTGTCTTGGATCATCCCTGAGGTGTGAGCACTGCAAAAGGATGTGTCCTCAATCATCCATGAGGGAGGATCACTGCACCAGGAGGTGTCTTGTATCATTGCTGAGGTGGAAGCACTGCACAAGGAGGTGTCTTAGATCAACCCTGACTTGTGAGCACTGCACCAGAAGGTGTCTTGGATCATTGCTAAGAGGCAAGCACTGCACCAACAGATGTCTCAGATCATCCTTTAGGTGGGAGCGCTACACAAGGGGTGTCTTGGATCATCCCTGAGGAGGGAGCACTACACCAGGAGGTGTCTTGGATCATTTCTGAGGTGCAGGCACTGCATCATGAGGTGTCTTGGATCATCGCTGAAGTGTAAGCACTGCACCAGGAGGTGTTGTGAATCATCGCTGAGGTGTGAGCACTGCACCAGGAGGTGTCTTGGATTATCCTTGAGGTGTGAACATTGCACCAGGAGATGTCTCAGATCATCCCTGAGGTGCAGGCACTGTACCAGGAGGTATCTTGAATCATTTCTGAGGTGCAGGTGCTGCACCAGGAGGTGTCTTGAATCAGCCCTGAGGTGTGAGCACTATACCAGGAGGTGTCTTGATTCATCCCTGAGGTGAGCACTGCACCAGAGGTGTCTTGATTCACCCCTGAGGTGTGAGCACTGCACCAGGAGCTGTCTTAAATCACTTCTGAGGTGTGAGCACTGCACCAGGAGGTGTCCTGGATCATCCCTGTGGAGGGAGTACTGCACCAGGAGGTGTATTGGATCATCCCTGAAGTGTGAACATTGCATCAAAAGACATCACAAATCATCCCTAAGGCTTGAGCACTGCACCAGGAGGTGTCTTTGATCATGCCTGAGATGTGAGCACTGCACTAGGAGGTGTTTTGGATCATCCCTAGGTAGGAGCACCACACCAGGAGGAGTCTTGGATCATCTTTGAGGTGGGAGTACCACACCACGAGGTGTCTTGGATCATCCCTGAGGTGGAAGCACTGCACCAGGAGGTATCTTGTATCATCCCTGAGGTCAGAGCACTACACCAGGAGATGTTTGGATCAAACCTAACGTGTAGGCACTGCACCAGAAGGTCTCTTGGATGATGCCTGAATTGTCAGCACTGCACCAGGAAGCGTATTTTATCATCCTTGAGGTCAGAACACTGCATCAGCAAGTGCCTTGGATTGTGCCTGAGGTGTGAGCACTGCACAAGCAGTTGTCTTGGCTCATCCCTAAGAAGGGAGTACTGCACCAGGGGATGTCTTGGATTATGCCTGAGTTGTGAGCACTATATCAGGAGTTGTTTTGGATCAGCACTGAATTGTGAGCACTGCACCAAGAAGTGTCCTGGATCATCCCTGAGGTGGGGGCACTGCACCAGGAGGTGTCTTCGATCATCCCTGAGGTAGGATCACTACACTAGGAGGTTTCTTGGATCATTGCTGAAGTGTGAGCACTGCACCACGAGGTGTCTTGGATCATCCCTGAGGTAGGACCCCTACACTAGGAGATATCTTGGGTCATTCCTGAGGTGTGAGCACTGCACCAGGAGGTGTCTTGGATCATCCCTGAGGTGCAGTGATATGGTTTGGTCATGTCCCCACTCAAATCTCATCTTGAATTGTAGCTCCCATAATCCCCACATGTCATAGAAGGGACCCTGTGGGAGGTAACTGAATCATGGAGGGAGTTACCTCCATGCTGTTTTCATGATAGTGAGTTAGTTTTCAGATCTGATGGTTTTATAAGGAGCTTTTCCCCCATGTACTTGGCACTTCTCCTTCCTGCCATCCTGTAAAGAAGGATGTGTTTACTTCCTTCCATTTTGATTGTAAATTGTGTGAGGCCTCCTCAGCCCCACAGAACTATGAGTCATTTAAACCTTCTTTCTTTATAAATTGCCAAGTCTTGGGTAGTTCTTTATAGCAGTGTGAGATCAGACTAATAAACACCCCCATGATTCAATTACCTCCCACCAGATCCCTCCCATGACACATGGGGATTATGAGAACTACAATTCAAGATGAGATTTGGGTGGGACACAGCCAAACCATGTTATTCCATTCACGGTCACTTTAAAATATGTCCTCACATTTCAAAACACAATTATGTATTTCCAACAGTCCCCCAAAGTCTTAATTCATTCCATCATTATCCCCAAAGTCCAAATCTAAGGTCTCATCTGAGACAAAGCAAATTCCTTCTGTCAATGAGCCTATAAAATCAAAAGTGAGTTAATTACTTCCAAGATACAATGGAGATACAGGCATTGGACAAATACACCCATTCCAAATGAGAGAAATTGGCCAAAACAAAGAGGCTGCAGGCCCCACCCAAGTCCAAAATCCAACAGGGCAGTAACCAAAACTTAAAGTTCCAAAATAATCTCCTTTGACTCCATGTCTCACATCCAGGTCACGCTGATGCAAGAGGTGGGCTGCCATGGCCTTGGACTGCTTCACCCCTGTGGCTTTCTTTCACAAGATGGCATTGAGTGTCTGAGGCATTTCCAGGTGCACGGTGCAAGCTGTCAGCGGATCTACCGTTCTGGAGTCTGAAGGACGGTGGCCCTCCTCACACAGTTCAACTGGGCAGCACCCCCGTGGGGACGCCCTGTGGGGGCTCCAACCCCACATCTCCCTTCTTCAATGCCCTAGCAGAGGTTCTCCATGAGGGCTTTGCCCCTACAGCAGACTTCTGCCTGGATATCCAGGCATTTCCATACATCCTCTGAAATCTGAGCTGAGGTTCCCAAACCTCAATTCTTGACTCCTGTACATCCACAGGTCCAAGACCACGTGTAAGCCACCAAGGCTTGGGGCTTGCACCCTCTGAAGCAACAGCCTGAGCTCTATGTTGGCCCCTTTAGCCACAGCTGGAACTCATTATCACCAAATCCCTATACTACACAAAGCAGCAAGGCCCTAGGCCTAGCCCATGAAACTCTTTTTTCCTCCTAGGCCTCTGGGCCTGTGATGAGAGGGGCTGCTGTGAAGAACTCTCATATGCCCTGGAGACAGTTTCCCCGTTGTCTTGGTGATTAACATTTGGCTTTTCATTACTGATGAAAATTTCTCCAGCTGGCTTGAATTTCTTCTCCGAAAATGGGTTTTTCTTTTCTATCACATCATCAGGCTGCAAATTTTCCTAACTTTTATGTTCTGGTTCCCTTTTAAACATAAGTTTTAATTCCAAACCATATCTTTGTGAATACATAAAACTGAATGCTTTTAACAGCACCCAAGTCAAATCTCGAATGCTTTGCTGCTCAGAAATTTCTTCTGCCAGATACCCTAAATCATCTCTCTCAAGTTCAAAATTCCACAGATCTTTAGGGCAAGGGCAAAATACTGCCAGTCTCTTTGCTAAAATGTAGCAAGAGTCTCCTTTATTCCAGTTCCCAAAAAGTTCCTCATCTCCATCTGAGACCACCTCAGCCTGGACTTCGTTGTCCATATCACTATCAGCATTTTGGTCAAAACCATTAAACAAGTCTCTAGGAAGTTCCAACTTTCCTGGAAGACATCTTCCTGTCTTCTTCTGAGCCCTCCAAACTGTTCCAACCTCTGCCTGTTACCCAGTTCCAAAGTCACTTCCACATTTTTTGGTATCTTTATAGCAGTGCCCCACTACCCAGTATCAATTTACTGTTTTAGTCCATTCTCATGCTGCTATGAAGAACTGCCTGAGACTGGGTAATTTATAAAGGAAAGGTTTAAATTACTCACAGTTCTGCCGGGCTGGGGAGGCCTCAGGAAACTTACGATCATGGCAGAAAGCAAAGGGGAAGCAGGCACGTCTTCATGTGTCTGGAGGAGGAAGAGAGCAAACAGGGAGGTGCCACACACTTTCAAACAACCAGGTCTCCTGAGAACACATTCACCATCACAAGAATGCAAGGGGGAAATCCGCCCCCAGAATCCAATCACCTCCAACCAGTCCACTTCCCCAACACTGGGAATTACAATTTGACATGAGATTTGGTTGGGGACACAGAGCCAAACTATATCAGTGCTTAACCTCATTTGAGTTGTCACACGCAACCAGGAGGCTTGAATAACCCACTGCTTCCAGACTAGATGGCTTTCCGTGTGACCCCAAGAGAGACTCCCAGCCTCTGCTGATTCCTATGTAAAGTGTGGGTTGGAACTGGATGGTATCATAGGCTCCTTTAGCTCTGTATGATTCTCATGTAAAATTCCACCCAGCAGTCAGGCAAGAGGTGCACTGGGGAGAGGAGGTGGAACCCGCAGGTTATTGATAAAATCCTGAAATCCCTTGGCTCTGTGCTTTAAACAGGCACCTTCCCAACATCTACGACTGTCTTTGAACTGCTCATAAAGAGCACTGATTAATGTGACACTTCACATACCCACCATGAAATTAGGAAGGCCCTTAGATCTCCTTCAAACCCGCGGTGCCGGTGCCTTCGCCCCATCAATCAGAGATGAAACTGTGATTGCGTTGCAAGGAGACGAGGCCATCCTGGAGTTCTGCCATGAAAGAATCGCTGGGACTCAAAGGAGGGGAAAACAAGGGAAAAGGAGAGGGGGAGAGGGAAAGAGAAGCTGCTTCCAGAAGGAATAAATTTGTGCGTGTACTTTGATCCTGCTATGATTTTTATTTGTTTTAGCCACATCCTTTTCACTGCACCACTCAGCTAAAGGTGCTTTAAATTAGATGGCGCTAGGAAACCCTCTTCCTCCCCCCTCCTTCCCCTGCCTGCCACACAGGCCCATGGTCTTCAATCAGTGTGAGATGTATAATCATGCCATGCTCAAATGTAACTGGAATAAATTGAGACAAATAACCTCAAAGGCACCACATGCATTTAGAATGCTCTTTGCCAGGGTTTCCTAACGTGCTTGCAGGCAGCTAACTCTCAAAGCAAACAAAAAGTGGCAGTGTTTACCCAGCTTTGCTTTGGAGCATGTTGAGAGCCTCTGACTCACAGATCGCTGCTGACTGAATCTGCACATACATCGGTGTTCAACTCCCCCAGCTAGCTTCCTTCCCTCTTCCACACTTCTCCCTTTCCCAGGTGTCCAGGCTGAACAGGGACTTGTTTGGGGTCCTCTGTTCCTCTCCTCTACCTGTCTTCAATAGGATAGCACAAAGATCACAAAGGCCTGAGAGCAGAGATGGGAAGTGAGAACCGTGTCTCACTGTGAGGACCCCAGGACCTTTGTTCAAACAAAGCAAAGCAGCGCCTGGCATGGCCGGCCCGTTCTGCTCAGCATTCAGGAGAGGGCTGCCTTCCAGAAACCTCCTCTTTGGTGCTCTTGTTAAAGAAGAAGATGCCTCAGGGCACCTTTAAGAGAAGATCTGAAATGAACCTCTTACCTTCCAAAACCTTCTTTCTCGGCCAATCTTGTTCCATGACCAGCCATGTGGCTGTGGATTTACTGGCTCTCTGGACCCTCACCCTCCCGTCAGGGCGCCATCTTATCCATGTCTCTGCTTGAGGGACACACATGTCAGCTCTCTGCTCCTGCACTGCCAGGCACAGCCATGATGGTCTCAGAGCCATTGGTCCCCAGCACAGAGGTGAGCTTCAAATGGTACCGTGATGATGAAGGTGGCAGGTGCCTAGTAGCTACGGACTTTGGATTATATCCATTTCCAATGATTAACAAGAAGCCTCTTTAATTTTAAGTATGTACTTTTTTTTCAGAAATAAGGTCCCACTCTGGCACCCAGGTGGGAGTGCAGTGGTGCAGTCATGGCTCATTGCAGCCTCAACCTCCCAGGCTCAAGCGATCCTCCCACCCCAGCCTCACAAGTAGCTGGGACTACAGGTGCACCATCATGCCTGGCTAATTTTTTAAATTACTATTTTAATAGAGATGGGGTATTGCTATGTTTCCAAGGCTGGTCTCAAACTCCTGACCTCAAGTGATCCTCCCACCTCAGCCTCCCAAAGTGCTGGGATTACAGATGTGAGCCACTGTTCTGGACCAAGTATGTACATTTAGAAATAACACCCATTTTCCTGTGATTCCTTAGCTTCGTTCTATGAACTGCTAGCTTGTCATGCCTCCCTGTCATATTCTCTGACAGTTTCCAGTCTTATGCCCCATGGATGTCTCTCTCTCTCTCTCTGCCTCTCTCTGCTTTCTGTAATTCCTCTTTGGCTTCCAAGAGTTCATTTTCTCAGCCTGTGACAGCACCCCATGTTCCCCAGTTTCTTATGGGGAATCACAGCTCCCCTGCTACATTTAGTCTGTTGGGAGCACAATTCCAGGTAATCAGCTTCTATGGCAGAAGTGACAGGGCCTGAGCAGCCTCTCACTAGATTTGGAAGAACTAGAGAGCAGGTCTGGTGGCCCACCACCCAGCCCCTAACGCCATGCTATGGCACTTCCTGCCCCCTGAGTTTCATTGATTCCACACCTGGCACCCAGCCCTCAAGTCCATTCTGGGAGCATCCTGTCCCTCCCCCAGACAGACACATGCACTGGATATCCTTTCAATAAAACCATCTGGATGGGATCCAGTCTGGAAGGTAAATCTTAGAAACCTTTCCCTTGTCTTCTTACGCATCTCTTTGGAATTCTTACATCTCAGATCAATTCTGCTAGTTAACACTTCCCAGGAAAGTCACCAACCCCTCTGACGTCAGAATGTATCAGGAGAGAGTCTGTGGCACGGACAGTAACATTCCTCAGAGTTCAACCCAGTCTCCACATTGTCCTGCCTTCTTACCACACAGCCAGAGCAGGGTCATGTGACTGGTTCTGGACCAGTTTGGGCAGGAGTGGTGTGTGTCACCTCTGGGCCAAAATATAGAAGAAACAGTGCGTGAGCCCCCAGGGGTCCCTTCCGCTGCTCTACTCTCCCAGATGGTGGAGTCTCGATCAGCCTGGGTCCTGGGTGTCTCAGTAGAGCAGAGCCCCTGCCAACCTCCACAAAACACGTAGCCTGAAAAAGCAATCTGTGCTGGGTCAGTTTCCAGGACACCAGGACTGGCTCCAACGTGTTCCTAATATCAATGATTTCTATGTCTTGGCTAAAAATACCTTGCCCTCCCCAAGGAGACAAAAATACTCTCCTATATGTCCTTCTGGAATTTTTCAGTCTTTATTACACCTAAATCTTTAATGCAGCTGGAATGTATTGTACGTATGGAATGTATTGTACATATGGACTGGCAGAAGGACGTTACCTTTTCGGTAACATTGTTTTCCCTATGGATAGCCAGTGATCTAAAATCTTGTATTGAATTCTCCCTACTTATTTGAAATGCCACACATATCAAATGATAAATTCTGCCATATACGGTCTCCAGATCTGGAATCTCTGCACAGGGATCAGTGCACTAACTGGAATTACAATGCCTGTTGTCAGTTTTGGGGAAGTTACTTAGCGTGTTCACCAATTCTCCTCGAGCCAGTGCCTACTCTGGACATTCATGATACAAAAAGGCAGGGCTGCACTCCAGGTGAGCGTGTGTAGGAAGGCATGAGAAACCTTGCAGGGAGCAGACACTGGGGGGAGGTTGGGGAGGACCAGACGGACCAAAGCTTTCCTGAGGAAGGTCAAGGGGACTTGCCAAGCCCACTTGATGGACAAAAATTGAGAGCAGAAGAGGGCAGAGCCCATTGGCCCCTGAAAATCTCTAGCTCCAGGACCAAGAAGCAGAGTCCTGGAGGCACCATCGCTCATGCCAGGACAGCGCTTGA
The DNA here is from genome assembly GCF_006542625.1 of Nomascus leucogenys. Taxonomy (NCBI): domain Eukaryota; kingdom Metazoa; phylum Chordata; class Mammalia; order Primates; family Hylobatidae; genus Nomascus; species Nomascus leucogenys. Next base: position 138,950,958 of record NC_044402.1, on the reverse strand, counting down.
GACTGTTGAGAGGCACAGGCCCAGGGGCCAGGCGCAGTGGCTCACACCTGTAATCCCAGCACTATGGGAGGCCAAGGTGGGCAGATCACAAGGTCAGGAGATTGAGACCATCCTGGCTAACACAGTGAAACCCCATGTCTACCAAAAATAAAAAAATAGCCAGGTGTGGTGGCAAGCGCCTGCAGTCCCAGCTACTCTGTAGGCTGAGGCAGGAGAATAGTTTGAATCCAGGAGGCGGAGGTTGCCATGAGCCAAGATTGTACCACTGCACTCCAGCCTGGGTAACAGCGCAAGACTCCATCTCAAAAAAAAAAAGAGGGGCACAAGCCCAAATCAGACCTGCACTGCTCTCCGGCACCTTCCAGACACTGATAGAGGCCTGAGCCATGGTCCACACGGGGGGCTGGGTGTGGCAAGAGCAGCTGCAAGTGCAGCCGTTGTTGGCCAGTATCCCAGGAAACCCCATGCCGGCAGCTCACAAAGCCATGGACTGACGACTTCCCTTTTCAAGATCAGCTGTGTCTTCTCTTCCTCAGGCCACCACTCTTTCCAGTAACAGGGTAGAAAAAACCCTTGATGCAAAAAAGGCAACAGGACATGCTGGGCAAGTTAAATCACTTAATATTTCAAAATATTATTCGACCACAATAATTGTAGTTGTCTAAGAGAATCTGCATTTGTGTGGTTCCTTAAACTGTACTCTTTTTTTTAATATAATTTTTTTTTTGAGACAAGGTCTCACTATGTTACCCAGGCTGGTCTGAAACTTCTGGGCTCAAACGATCTTCCCCCCTTGGCCTCCCAGAGCACTGGAATGATAGGCATGAGCCACCACGCCCAGCCAAATTGTAGCCTTTCTTCCTGTCTTTAAAATTCACTTGACTTCCCATTCAAAATGGCAGACTGAAGCGTTTACATCTTCTGCCACAAATCCCATTAAATTAACAAAGTAAGTATGGAACTATGAATATATTTCCTACAGCACTAGAAATAGAGAATGGTGCCTAATTCTGGAGGATGTAAGTAGAACCCATCACACTGATGCCAGAACAAAACAGAGGGAGAAGCCAAGGGCAGCACTGGCGTGGGACGGGCTTTCCCTGAGGAACCTCGGCAACAACTCATGCGTGGCAACATTTGTGACTTTCAGCAGGAAGGGGCATGGGACTGCGATGGGACTCACCGCAGACCTCCTAGGACCTCTAGAATAGATATAGAGAGCTTGGCTGAACTACCCACCCTGCCCCCGACCAGACTTCAGCTAGCGACAGCTCCCTAAGTCATGGGGTGACCTGCCTGGGAGCCATAGTAAGAACCTGCGACCACAAAAGGACACAGGGAGTGCCCGGTCACCAGCTTGACAAAGGAAGGAAACAAACGCTTGGGAGGGTGGCAAAGTCACCCCAGGATAAAGCCTCCGAGGACATCCTAACATCCAGGACGTTCCAGTAATTTTGCTTAGTAAAAAGGGACCCAAGAACTGCAGTTCAGGAACCAGGGGATCCCACGGGGCCAACCTCCCCCTTGGCCCCACTGAGCTATTGGCTGAACAAGCACAAGCCCCGAGCTCCATTCTAGGCAAGGGGAAACACATCCTGCTCCTTGGAGGAGCCTGAAAATGTACAATGTGTCCAGCGGAGCCCAGGGCAACTCCAGTCCACGAAGCTCGAGTGGTATCGATGAGCCACGTGTCAGCCCTCACTTCCTTCCCCTTCCCCTGACCAAAGCACCTTAGAGACAGGCCAAACTGATCATTTGTGCCCAACAAATGAAGGCCAACGGGTGACCTGAGCCACCAGTCAGCACCGCCCAGGAGCCTGGACAGCCAGCTGCTGGGGTTCACACACCCGCTCAGGAGGGAGGGCACGCGTGCCCATCGGTTCTGCCCGCCTGCCCCTGGGGGCTGCACTGTGACCAACTCCAGCCTCCTGGGTCATCTGCCACTCCAGCCATCCAAAAGAACCGCCAAGAAAGGGGAGCTTCAGCCAGCTCTTGAGGTGGGAAGTGACGGGTTCCAAATTGCCTTTTATGAAAATATGCACCAAGAAAGGATTGGACCAGGCTGGATAATTCCTTTGCTTGGGATCTCAGGGGATGAGGGGTTCAGGAAAGCCCGAGTTGTCAGGGAGGTGTGGATTTGAATCTCAGCGCTGACTCTGACAAGCTGTGTGACTTCAAACAACAACCCACCCGCTTTCTGTCCAATAGGGATGGAAATGCCACCTGGCCAGGCTCTTCAGGGATATAACCCCAGTGGGCCCGGCCTGGGCAGATGCTGTGAGATGGCACCGTGTCATGTTGGCATGGGCTGCTGCCCCTCGTGAACATTTCCTTTTGGTCCTTGTTAGCTGGTGTCTTTGGGTGAGTTTCATGGTGGTGTCTCATGCCGTCAAGCACGGCAGCAGGGAGCCCCCTCCACCCACCCCAATCCCCCAGGACTCCAGGCTTCCCTCTCACCAGTTGTACAGAGAAGACGACAGCCCACAGAACCATGTGCTGTGTAAGCCCCTCACTGCAAACACCCCCAAAGGTCAGACACCAGGGGACCCACAGGAGAACGAGAGGCCTCCGCCTCTGAGGTCAGGCCTCTGACCATGGCCGTGTGTGCTGTGATGCCCTGCGTGGCTCTCCTCCCCCAGGAGGCCCGCCCGGCTCAGCTCTGTCTATGGGGAAGGCCACAGAGCTCTGGGGGCTGGCTTTCCTCAGCCCTGAGTAATTACAGACATGTGTCTGCACATGTCACTGGTCAGACTCCCACGACCCTGCAGTAGATCCTCATTAACCCGGGGACTCAGGGACTCTGAGAGGAGCAAGGGGCCGAGAGGAGCGAGGGAGACCTGGGCGCTGGCAGGGATGGGGAACCTGCAGAGAGGCCCAGACGTCCTGTGCCCATGCTGATGGGCAAGGTATGCCACCTGCCCTGCGAATGACGAAGAGGGAGGCTGCCGTGGGGCCAGGGACGGGCGCGGGGAGCCTGAGCAGAGCAGGTTGGGGAGCCACAGAGAAGAGTTTATGAATCGGCATCCAGCCCCCTCCCCTCTCCCTCCTGAGCACGGCTATTAAACCCCTTCTGGCCTCCAGATGCGCAGTCTGCAAGCTATTTCCCTTTTGTTATTTCAAGCTCAGGGCCTTGATCTTTTGCCACTTTGGAAGAAGCGGAGAAACAAAGGGATCTGGTGCTGTTGCTTAATAGCGTGGCTGGCTTGGCCCTGCTGGGCCGGCATGTGTCTGATGCTCTGTGCCGTCACTGCAGAGCCATCCCTTTGATGGGAGCAAGGCAGGGACCTGGCCCAGGAGCTCTCTGAGAGCTGCTCAGCAGCTCCCCCTCCTGTTCCCGCAGGCCTTCACCCCATGCATGGAGAGCCGGCCCACTGTCTTCCGCCTCGCCACAGTGGCCGCTTAGAGACAAGAAGCAGATAATGCAGAGCCCTCGGGGTCCCCAACAGATTGGAGCACAGTGCAACCAGTCACCAGGGCTGCTGGGCCCTCGACTGCACTTCACTCAAGCTGAAGGTGCAGCGTCCCCCGCAGGTCGTGGCAGCCCCCCACCCTCCTGCAGTATGTCAGGAAGAGCACTGAACTAGGAGTCTGCAGGCCTGCATTCCAGTTGCCTGCATGCCCCAGGCAGGCTGAACCTCTGCTTGCCTGGTTGGCTTCTGTGGCACTGGCTCTGAATTCAGGGCTGGGCCCAGACAGGAATGCAGCAGACACTTGCAGAATGACGAAAATCCCAGCTCTGCCATGAGAAGCCATGTGACCGGGGCCAGTTCCATTTATTCTTCATTCCCTCCCTCCTGTATTCACACACTCCATAAGCAACCTGATCACCTGCTCCATGCCAGACAATAAATGGATTCCACCCCTGCCCTCAATTGTAATTAGTGTAACAAGGGCTGTGACAGAAACCTTGTGGAAGGACACTGGGTTGTCCCACCAGAGGGAGGAATGGGCGTCAGGATGGCAGCTTCCCAGGCTGACACCCACCTGAGCCCAAAGGATGGAGGGAGTTTCTCAAGTAAAGGAAAAAGGAAGACCAGTCCAGGCAGAGGATGAAGCCTGGGGGTACCTGGAGACACGAGAGATTGAGGACATTTGGAGACCACTCAGGAGCCCATGTGGCTAGAGTGAAAACCTCAAAGAGGCAGAAATAAGATTTACTAAAGGGGATTGTGCATCCCCCTGAGAGCCCAGGAGCCACGCAGGGCAGACAGTAGGGAGGGGACCTACCTGCAAAGTGTGAGAGGCTGACCGGCCAGCTGGGGGGCTGCAGGCAGCAGCTAGTGCAGAGGCTGCTGTACCCCAAAATCGGAGGGGGGGCCACAGCCGAAGAGGAGGGGGAGGCAGCTCTGAGAAGAACAGGTAAGAACAGTCACCGGGACCTAGGACTGCACACCCCTGAGCAGGTGGTGGCATGCAGGCCCCTCCAGACAAGGTGCCTGGCAGGAACATGAGTGCCATCTGGGAGGGGCTTTGCTTTGGTGGCACTTAGTGTACCATGACTGAAACAGGTGGCAGGAATGACCAGGCAGAGCGCAGGCGGATACAGCCAGCTGGTGTCAGACATCAGGAGGGCCGTCTGGGCCAGAGGCAGGGGAGGAGGCCACAGCAAACGTGGGGAAGCAGAGCCTGGGAATGGAGGGACCCAGGGCAGCCTCCACACTCGGGGGCCAGGCTGCAAAGTGGAAAAGTCCGCAGAATGCCAGGATAAGGTCTTGGAGACTGGTGTGGCCCATCCTGGGGAAACACAGTCACCTGTTCCCCTGCTGCTACTGTGGGAGGGGAAGGTCTCAAGATACACGACCATGGGTTCCCACCACGGAAACACTCTTGCCCACACCGTGGTCCTGCAAACCCCCTCCTCACCCCACACTGTCCCAGGCCTGAGGGTGCAGGCTGTGGCCACATTTTCCCGAACCACAGCCCTGTGCCGTGGGATCCACAGAAAAAGCCTTTCCAGATGCCTTCAGTTTGCACAAGGTGCTGCCACTCTCAGATCAAGGGGGACAAAGCCCTGGGCTGGGAGTGAAAGGCCTGAGCCAAGTCTGAGCTCTGTCTCTGGTACACCAGTGACCATATCTTTCAGCCTCATTCACTCTGCTGGGTGTTAACACACCTGAGCACACGCACAGAGGGCTGGTGTAAGTATCAGTTGGGTATGGAAAGGAATGCTTTGTTCATTGTTAAAATAACATGAACATTAAGGATGTTAAGAATGTTTAAGTTCATCATCACCACCACCATCACTATCATCGCCACCATCATCACCATCATTATCATCACCACTACCATCAGCACCATAATCACCATCATCATCACTGTTACCATCACCAACACCATCACTGTCACCATCACCATCACCACCATCACCACCATCATCGCCATCACCACCATCATCGCCATCACCACCATCATCATGACTATCATCACCACCACAATCACCATCACCATCGCTGTCACCATCACCATCACCACCATCGCCATCACTATCACCATCACCATCACCTTCATCACCATCACCATTACCATCATCATCACCATCATCACCATCACCATCATCACCACCATCACTATCATCACGACGACTGTCACCACCACCATCACTACTACCACCGCCATCACCATCACTCTCATCACCACCATCACCATCACCATCACTGTCACCATCACCATCATCACTGCCATCACCACCATCACCACCACCACCATAATCACCATCATGTCACCATCATAATCACCATCACCATCATCCCCATCACTTTCACTGTCACCATCACCATCATCATCACTGCCATCATCACCATCACCATCACCACCACCATTACCACCATCATCACTATCATCACAACCACCATCACTATTATCACTACCACCATCACTGTCATCACCACTATAATCACCATCACCATCATCACCATCACCACCACCATCACCACCATTACCACCATCATCACTATCATGACCACCATCTTCACTACCACCATCATTATTACCACCACCATCACTATCACCACCACCACCACCATGACCATCACCACCACCATCACCATGACCATCACCATCACCACCATCACCACCATAATCACAATCACATCACCATCATCACCATCACTGCCATCACTGCCATCACTATCACCACCATCATCACCATCACCATCACCATCACCATCACTGTCACCATCAGCACCATAATTACCATCACCACCACATCACCGTCATCACCATCACCATCACCACCATCACCATCACCACCACAACCATCATCACTCTCAAATGGTCTCCCCGTGACAGAGAACATGCAACTCTCTGAGTCAGCCCATCTCATTTACGGACAGTTTTGCTAATAGACAGCTCTTTGCTTCTTTTGTTTGTTTGTTTCCATTGTAATTGGCCTTCCCATCTATATGGTCTGTTGGGTGTTGCTAGAAAAGAATACTTGAGGCTGGATAATTTATTATTTTTTAAAAAAGAGGTTTCTTTAGCCCATGGTTATGCAGGCTGAGAAGTTCAGGGGAATGGCAAGCTTCCCTCCATCTCCCCTTGGGAGTCAAGGCAAGGAGACCCTGCCTCCCTTCTCCCCCTGTGATCAGGGCACAGGACGGTGTGACAAAAAGTCCCTGCTTTGTGTCTTTTCAAACAAAGAATAGAGAAGGGGGAGTAAGTGTTCTGGAGCCCCAGGCCTGGCTATATTACTTAGACTTGTATCAACCTGGCCATGTCATTTAGCTTTTCTGAGCCTGAGTTTCCCCAAATGGTTATGTTGAGAATTAAAGGAGGCCATATGACCACCTGGTACATAGCCTCACTCCCAAGAAGGGCCTAAAAATGTGTATCTCCCTGTGAGCTCCACTGAGGGAGGGCAGGTTCCAAGGAGGAGGCCCACAGGGAGAGCAGTGCCTGCTGCTGGGGTCGCCTCTGCAGCCCAGGATTGCCAGTGGCTGGGCCCCCAGATGGCAGGGCCACAGGTGAATGGGAGCTCTGTGAGGTGGGGTGGGTGGGACCCCTGGGACCAGTCGAACCTGGCCTGAGTAAAGCCTCCCTACAAGCTTTTGCCAGGGGCCCAGCCGACCCTCACTGGGTGCCAAGCCAGGCCTCTTGAAATGGCAGCAAGGAAAGACTCATTCAAGGTAAGAAGAAAAGCCAGGGCTAAGAGACGGCGGCCCCAGCGTGCAAAAGGCAGGGTGTACAGCTGCCTGGCCAGCTGGCTTCCAGTCCAGGCCACATCACTAAGCACCAACAGATTGATTTACCCACCCTGGGCCTTGGATTCTCGGCCTTTAACAGCAAGGCCAGATCAGCACTGCCCATGTACCAGAAGTAGCATGTGCACGCACATGTGAGGAGGTGTGTGCACAAACCTCCAGGGAGGGGCTCTGTGATCTCCAGCAGATCTCCAGGGACCCAGCACTGAAAACTGACTGAACACAGACTCCAGTGGTAGATAATCCCCAAGAACCTCCAAGTTTAGTGGCCCAACCACCATGGCCGGTGCAGAGTCCCTGGGTGGGAGGGGGGTGAGCGGGCACCTCCAGAGAGCAGATCCAACCCCCGAGCGGCAGGGAACCCACAGGACGGTAAGAACACCCCAACTTCTCCTTTGCTCCCTCTGGATAAGAAAGGCTACAGGATCTTTGTCCAAATAGCACAACGAGGCCAAGGGTGGAGATGAAAGCACTGAGTTGGCATTGCAGGAATAGTTCCTGATAGGCCGGATCTCAAAGTTGGATGTTTGATTGATGAATTCTTCTCTGTAAAAACAAATAGCATGATGACCCAGCTCTCCACAAAGAGCAGAGTGGGAGGAGGAGCTGCAATGTGCCCCCCACATGATGAGCCCAGGAAAGCATGTAGGTCTGCATGTGTGTGCAGTGCGTGTCTGTGTAAGTAAATACACCAGCGTGTGTGTGAAATGTGTTCTCACATCAAGCGTTCCGACCCTCCGTTTGCCTGGGGAGGCGGAAGTGCTCAGAGTGAAAATCAGATGCAGACATGTGTATGACAGCAAGTCCAAGTCTAATTAAAACAAGCTTCCCACCTCCCCTCTCCAGGAACTGAGATGACCCCTGCTGGATTCTCAGTAGCTTCTGTAGGTTTGGTGCATTTTTAAAAGGAGCTAACCATTATCCCATCAAGTACGTCGGACGAAGTGTGTATGTTTCCATTTAAACCCCCTGAGTCTAAGATGGTATTTAATTCTGTGGAAACCACTGAAATCCTGCAGGATTCTGAGGAAACAGTCTATTGATTCACGTCAGTCCTTCCCAAACCTCTGACAAAACGAGAATTCTTTCCTGATGAGCCTCCCACCCCCGTAGCAGGGCGGACGCTTAGATGAAGCAAGAGCTTTGCTGTGAGAGAAGTGCCGGTGCTTGAGCCAACAGACACAGCTGCCCCTCAAAGGGACCAAGGAGATTTACCATAATTGAGCTCCGGTAAATTCCAGGGCTGAGGCAGGGTTTTGTTTCACCCTGGATGGCAAAAGAAAGAAAGAAAAATGGCATAATGCTGCACACTTACCAACATGTCATACATTCTTACACAAATCGCACTGCAGAACATACTCCCTCTTACCCACTACTACCAAAAATAAAGACAAAGAAAAGTTCAAGGATGCTGAAATCACCAAAAACCGTCAGCTCATGACATGCTCTAGAGGAAACCCGCTGTTGGGGGTGCACAGAGAACAAAGTCCGGACTAAAAGGAGTTGCGGGGCCCAGGCATACAGGACAAGGACTTTTGCTCTCTTTAGTTTGGGCAAATGGAAAACCCATATGAAACTCCTGTCACTCCAAGATGGGTAAATAAAAGAATTCCAGCACCTTAAGCTATACAAAACTTCAAAATGAAAATACAGCAAAGTAAAAAAGCAGATAAAGAGAGCACTTCAAAACATAGCAAAAAATTAAAGAAAAGTGGAGACAAAAACTGTTCTCATATTCTCAAGTAAATGAAAGAAAACATGTAAAAATTTAGACATGTAGATATCTTTTTCATCCAGCTAACTTTTTAAGTACCTTATATATGTATATATGTTTATTTATATACATAAAGCACATATATTTATATAAATATGTTTATATAAATCATATAAATATATATGTAAGTAATGTATATATATTATCTTACCTAATCCTTAAATTGAATTAACAGTCTTATTTCCATTTTACACAGGAAGAAACTGAAGCACCTGAAATTGAAGTCAATTGATAATTATAACAATAAATATAAATGGGACAAATACACTGTTCCAGTTTCTATTTGCTGGGCAACAAACCACCTTAAAACTTAGCAATATAAAAGCTATTTTATGGCCGGGCGCGGTGGCTCACGCTTGTAATCCCAGCACTTTGGGAGGCCGAGGCGGGCGGATCACGAGGTCAGGAGATCGAGACCACGGTGAAACCCCGTCTCTACTAAAAAAAATACAAAAAATTAGCCGGGCGTAGTGGCGGGCGCCTGTAGTCCCAGCTACTCGGAGAGGCTGAGGCAGGAGAATGGCGTGAACCCGGGAGGCGGAGCTTGCAGTGAGCCGAGATCGCGCCACTGCACTCCAGCCTGGGCGACAGAGCGAGACTCCGTCTCAAAAAAAAAAAAAAAAAAAAAAAAAAAAAAAAAAAAAAAAGCTATTTTATTTATGCTCACAATTCTACAGGTCAGGAGTCAGGGCAGGCACAGAGAGGAAAGCTTGTCTCTGCCCTACCATGTTGGCAGCCTCATTCTGCTGAAATAGGAGATAGCAGGGACAGCTCAACTTGTGCCCCATGTGTGGGCCTTGATTCTTATTGACATGGCATCCTCTGGGGATTCTCAGTAACTTCTGTAGATTTGGTGCATTTTTAAAAGAAGCTAACCATTATCCTATCAAGTATGTATGATGAACTGTTTATGTTTCCATTTAAACTTTCTGAGTCTGTGAGGCTATTTAATTCCATGAAATCCTGAAGGATTCTAGGGAAACAGTTTACTGGTTTACATCAGCCCTTCCTGAACCTCCAACAATACAGTTTTTTCCCGATGAATCTCCCAGTCCTGTAGCTCTGGATGGATGTTTAGATGAAGCAAGAGCTTTGATGTGACAGAAATTACCAAGGTGACTTCTTTCACTGCCGGTCTAGTGATCCCAGCACCTGGGATGATATGAGTGGAATAGCTAGGGGCTGGACAGCACTTTCTCTCTCTCTCTCTCTCTCCAAGTGGCTTCTTGACATGGCTAGCTTGGGTTCATCATAGAATTGTGGCCTCAAGGTAGTTGGACTTCTCACATAATGGCTGCCTACCCTCATCCCCTTTCAAGTGAGCACCAAGATACCAAAGCAAAAGCACCAAAGTTTCCTCAATCTGGTCTTAGAAGTCACGCAGTATCAAGTCTCCTGCATTCCACTGATCAAAACAGTCATAGAGCCTGTCTAAATTCCAAGGGAAGGGAACCATAGACCCCAACTCTTGAAGAGAGGACTGTCGCCATCTTTAATCTGCCATTCTTATCTTTTAAAAGAAAAAAGTCACTCAGAAGTCAGGAAAGGCTACAATGCTCTGGAGGAAACCAACTGAAGAAAATAAACAATGCACTCCTAAATAACCAATGGGTCAAAGAAAAAAATCACAAGGGAAGCTAGAAAATACTTTGAAGTGAGTGAAACAAAAACACAACATACCAAAACTTATGGGATGCCACTAGAGCAGTGCTTAGAGGGAAATGTCTAGCTATAAATGCTAGATCACAAAAGAACAAAGATCTGAAATCAATAACCTAACCTTCCACTTGCAAACCCCAGTGGTAGATAATCCCTAAGAAAATAAGAAAAATAAGAGCCAACCCAACTGAAAACAAGCAGAAGGGAGGAAATAATAAAGATTAGAGCAGAAATAAGAGAAACAGGGAATAGAAAACCAATGGAGAAAATCAATGAAACCCAAAAGCTGGTTCTTTGAAAAGGTCAACAAAACTGACCAACCTTTAGCTAGACTGACTAAGAAAAAAGAGGAATGACTCAAATGACTAGAATCAGAAATGAAAATGGGGACATAACTAAGGACCCTGAAGAAATAGAAAGTGTTATAAAGGAATACCATGAACAATTATACACCAACAAATTGTATAACTTAGATGAAATGGACAAATCCCTAGAAAGACACAAACTACTGAAGCTGACTCAAGAAGACAATGTGAATAGACATATAACAAGTGAAGAGATTGAACTAGTAATTCAAAAATTACCCAGAAAGAAAAGTCCAGGCCCACCCAAGCTTTATCACTGAATTCTGCCAAACATTTAAAAAATTAATATGAATTCTTCACGACTCTTCCAAAAAATAGAAAAACCGCAGGAACATTTCTTAACTCATTTTATGAGGTCACTATTACCCTGATGCTAAAACCAGAAAAGACATTACAAGAAAAGAAAACTACAGACCAATATCTCATATGAATATAAACAAAAAAATTCTCAGCAACATACTAGCAAACTAAATCTGCAACATATAAAAAGAGTTATATATACACCCATGGCCAAGTGGGATTTGTCCCAGAAATGCAAGCTTGGTTCAACATCTGAAAATAAATGAATATAATACATCATATCAATAAAATAAAAAACAAAAGTCATATAATATTCTCAATAGAACCAGAAAAGGCTTTTGACACAATTCAACACATTTTCATGATAAAAAAAAAAACACTCAACAAACTAGAAAACAGAAGAGAACTTCCTCACTTAATAAAATGCATCTACAAAAAACGTACAGCTAAGTTCATACTTGATTGTGAAAGACTTGATGTTTTCTCCCTCATATCATCAAAATTGATACCTTTTGTGCTTCAAAGGACACCATCAAGAAAGTAGAAATAACTCAGTGAACTGGAGAAAATACTTACGAATAACATGTCTGATAAAAGACTTGTATTCAGAATACATAAAGAACTCTTCTAACTCAATAATAAAGACAAATAACCCAATTTTAAAATGAGTTAAGAAGATTAAGTAGACATTTCTCCAAACCAGAGACACAAATGGCCCATAAGCACATGAAGAGATATTCAGAATCACTTGTCGTCAGGGAAACACAAATCAAAACCACAAGGAGATACCACTTCACACCTACAAGGATTTCTAGAAATCCAAATGTTCATCACCTGACAAATGGATAAACCAAATGTGGTCTGTCCATACAATGGAGTATTATTCCACCATAAAAAAGAATGAAGTATCGATACATGCTACAAAATGGATGAACCCTGAAAACATTATACTGAGCAGAAAAAGCTGGACACAGAAGGCTGTATATTACATAATTCCATTCATATAGAAGATTCAAAACAGGGAAATCTATGGAGACAGAAAGCAAATTTGTGGTTGCTTAGGTCTGTGAGGAAGGGTAAAGCTAAGGAGGTGGTAACTAAGTGGGGGTGGGGGTGGGGGTCCTTGTTCTTAGAGCTCCCAAGATGGTGGCAGGATGCTTACAAGATGGTGGCAAGCCTCTTGCATGCTGACCCGGGGTTCTTGGCCTCATGGATTCCAAGGAATGGAATCTTGGACCATGCGGTGAGTGTTACAGCTCTATTAGAAGCTGTGGGTCACATAACCCAGCGACTAGTGTTCAGCTTGATTAGGACAAACCCGGGCACTTAGCCATGCAGAAACAATGGCGAGCCTTTAGCCCGATCGGGAGCGGCAATGGGTGCCTCGCTGGATCAGGAGCACAGCGGACACCCTGCTGGATCCAGAGGGGTGGAAGTCAGCGGCGGGTCTGTGACGGCGGCAAACAGCAGTGGTGGACAGCAAGCAAAAGCTCAGCTCAAGCTGCAACAAATACGGACCAGAAGAGTGTGCACCTGCAAGATTTAATAGAGTGAAAACAGAGCTCCCATACAATGGGAGGGGACCCAAAGGGGGTAGCCATCGCTGGCCCCAATGCCTGGGTTTATATCCCGATCATTGTCCCTCCCCCTGTGCTCTCAGGCGATAGATGATTGGCTATTTCTTTACCTCCTGTTTTAGCCTAATTAGCATTTTAGTGAACTCTCTTAACTACCTGACTGGTCAGGTGTGAGCTAAGTTGCAAGCCCTGCGTTTAAAGGTGGATGCGGTCACCTTCCCAGCTAGGCTTACAGATTCTTATTCAGCCTAGGAAAGCCAGCTAGTCCTGTCTCTCATAAGGAGGATCAACATGTTTGAAAAAGAACCGTGATGACAGTTGCACAATTCTGTGAATGTACAAAAAACACATAATTGTATTATTTAAAGGGGTGCATCTTAGTCTGTTCAAGCTGCTATACCAAAATACCAACAACTGGGTAGCTTAAAAACAACAGAAATTTATTTCTTACGGTTCTGGGAAGTCCAAAATCAAGGCACTGGTAAGTTCAGTGTCTGCTAGGGGCCCACTTTCTGGTTGACACATGGCACCTTCTAGCGGCAGCCCCACATGGTGGAAAATAGGAAGAAGAATAGCTCTCTGGGGCCTGTTTTAAAGGGGTACTAGTCCCATGCACCTAATCACCTCCCAAAGTCTCCACCCCTAACACCATTACTTTGGTGATTAGGTTTTCAATATACGAATTTTGGGGACACATGGACATTCAGACCACAGCAGACTAAGTTGTATAAGATATCAGCTTAGACATATGTGGTGAATTATATATCAATAAAGCCATTATTTTTTTAAAGTCATAGAACCTTTCCAGACTTGTGGGGAGTTGGCAGTTGACCCCACCTCCTGATAGAAGGAATGTCAAAGACTTTGAGGCCATCTTTAATCTGCCACACTAAACTTTTTAAAGAAAAAAAAAACACTCAGATTCAACCTTCTTGAAAATCAGCACTGTGATTTAAAAATTACAGCCCCTGCTGGGCTCGGTGGTTCATGCCTATAATCCCAGCACTTTGGGAGGCTGAGGTGGGTGGATCACCTGAGGTCAGGGGTTCAAGACTAGCCTGGCCAACACAGCGAAACCCTGTCTCTACTAAAAATACAAAAATTAGACAGGCATGGTGGCAGGTACCTGTAATCTCAGCTACTAGGGAGGCGGAGGCAGGAGAATCGCTTCAACCAGGGAGGTAGAGGCTGCAGTGAGCTGATATTGCACCATTGCACTCCAGCCTGGGCAACAAGAGCAAGACTCTGTCTCAAATAATAATAATAATAATAAATAAAAATAAAAATTACAGCCGTTAAACAAGGCTCAGCCAACTGCCTTTGGTCCAAATCCAGCCTCACCTCCTGCTTGTGTAAATAAAGTTTTATTGGAACACAGCCACACCCATTGTGGCTTTCTCAAAATACAGCAGAGTTGAGTATGTGTGACAAGGACCAAATGGCTCACAAAGCCTAGAATATTTACTATCTGTCCCTTTACAGAAAACATTGCCGATTCCTGCCCTAAAACAAAACAAACAAACAAACAAAAACTGAGAAAAGCTGAAAGTAAAAGGGTGAGCAAAACATGTGGCAGATTAAAAAAAAAAAAAAAAAAGGATCTGCCCACATGAAACCTTGCAAATGACATCACCCCTCACTGGGTGCTGGTTCTCCTCCAGCACCTTCACTGCCCTCAGCCAGCAGCCACAGTGGGATGGGAGCAGTTCCAGACGCCAAAGTGCAGGGCTTGGCACGAGGCGGGGCTGGGCGTCTGTGCATCGGTAGAACGATGGGCCTTGCCCAGCCATCCAGGCAGAACACTTCCGCCGGTGGTCAGAAGCCCACCCTACCTTCCGCAGCGTGGTTCCAGCCCTAAGCCCAGTTACAGCCTGTCACAAGTTGGGTTCCCCAGGAAGTGGTCCCTGGCCTGGGGATGACTGCAGGTTTGCAGGTGAGAGCACACCCGTGGACAGCATGCGCCCTCCTGGCGAGGGTCCTGCTTGCCTCTTCTGGCTCCTGGGGGCTGTCGGCACTCCTGGCTGTGGCCCCATCTTTCCCATACCCGGCATTGTCTTCACATTGCCTTCTCCTGTCCGTGTCTGTCCTCTTCTGTCTCTTACAAGGACATTTGCCGTTGGATTCAGGGCTCACCTTCATCCAAGATTATCTTAAGATCCTTAATTTCATCTGTGCAGACCCTTTTGTCCATGGGGTCACATTCTCATCTTCTGGATACACATCACTCTCAGGGCCGCCATTCTACCCGCCTCATCAGTGTGCAGCAGTCTGGACCTACAAGCTGTGTCCCCTCTGCTGCCCAGTGGAGTTGAGGGCCTGGCACCCAACACCCAGACAGGGTGGCCACCAACCTGGCCGAGGGGACTGTTCCCAAGATGATCATAGGACATCAGGCAGGGCTCCTGAGCCAGCCCCCCACCAAGCCTGCCTCACTCCCAGTACGGCCAGAAGAGTAGCTGAGGCCAACCCCTGAAGCAGCCAAGGCGTCCTCTAAGCCCAGAAATGCCAGGAATCGGGGGCTGCCCAGCTCCAGACGGGGTCATCACACTCCGACCCTCGGAGGGGCCCCCCCGCCTCCCAGCTCCAGACAGGGCCCCCCCTACGCCTCCCAGCTCCGGACGGAAGCACTTGCCCAGCTTCACCGACCTCCATGCCGCGGCCTGGGGTCTTGCTCCAACGCAAGAGAACATGGGTCTCGTTGAGGGCTCCTCTGCCCCACGTCTCCTGCTCCTGGACACCCAGGCCTGCCCTCACCACTGCCGCTGGACACCGGGCGGGGGTCCTGGCCACTCTTCTGGAGGGCCAGTCTGATGTTGCAGGTGCAGCCAATTCACTGTTTGTCCCTCACAGTATGCCAGAGTCCCTCCTCCCTGCGAGAGCCACTCCCAGGGCCCAGTCCTCCCCCAAGAGGTGCTGATGAGTGCAGTATGGAACTATCTGCCAGCCAACCTCAGGTGGCCTATCAGGGGTGTCCTGCCCCACGGGGCCATGCATGGTGTGGCCCTCCCCGGTGCTGTCACGTCTGAATGTGGCCCTGCAGACTTGTCCCCACTGGGCTGGAGCACATCCCCCGGGACCTGATCCCAGGAGCTCCACGAGCAGCTTGCACACAGCTCCATGGATGCCCCCCACAGCGGGAGAGACAGGAAAGGCCAGCTCCGAGTCCCACACCTCGCTGTTCAAGCTGGGAAAATGATGCTGTTACCTTGGGAGGTGAGACCCCCCAGATGGGAACCTCAACCCTGGGAGCTGGTGTGTTCCCGGAATTCGGGGGAATATTTCATTCCCTGCACATGGTGTCTGGACTTTCATATCCCTCCTCCCAGGCACCCAAGCATCACTTCACAACCCCGTGCTCAGCAAGCCCCAGAGAAAACTCCTCAATAAACTATGAGTGTTAATACCCGATGCAATAAGATGTGATTAAATTTTACACGAGGGAGGGGCGTAGGTACTTCAGAATCGTAAAAACAGCTTTTCCACCAAACTGTCAGCATTAGACACAAATATGAGAGCAAAGGGGCGCCCGGGCTTACTCAGATTGCTCAGTTTGTTTACACTAAGTGCGCACAACATAAAAAACACCTGCTCCACTTTTAAAATCAGTCTTCTCCATTGTGCACAGGAAAGTTATAGTTTGGAGAGGTTTTTTATATTTTAATAATGCCACCCATTTTGTGGTGTATAAAGAGTGAGAAGATACAAGGCTTATTTAAAAACTAAAAGTATCTAGACTCCTCCCAAAAGAAATCAAGATGAAAAAACACCCAAAGGAGGGCAGCCAAGTGGTGAGACCTTCCGAAATCTTCTGTGCTGACCCCCACCCCAGCAGGCCGTGGCAGAGAAGGGCCTGGGGTGGCCGGGAGGTGGAGGGCGGGCACAGCCCCTGCCTCTCCTCACTCCCTGAGGCGCCCACCTCCAGGGACCCCTTTCTAGTAGGTTAAACGGGTGCTGGCGCTCCACCACCTGCCCCAGCAAGCAAGCTGCAAAGCGGGCACCAGGCAGGCCCACCCAGCTGTGTTATCGGAAACTGAGGAGGACCAACTGCCCCAACCAGAGAGAACCAACAGAGACCCCCAGAGGGGCAGCAGCTCAGAGGTCAAGTGCAGGGGCCCTGCACCCACTCCCTCACTGTGGGACCTCGGGGTGTGACTGAAGCCACAGATTCACTGAAGCCACTTTTCTCACCTAAAAACTGGGGACCTGGGTCCTACCTCCAGGATGGCTGAGGGAAGTGCCGCGACACGGCTGCGGTTACTGCTGTTCGGAGATGCAGCTGAGGAAACACACCCTGGGAAGAGCAGGCCAGCTTAGGAATGAAACCAGGGTGGGCTCCTGTAGAAGACGGTGGAAGGAACAAAAGCATTTAATCACCCGCTCCAGAAGCCCAGTGCAGGGAGCAGCAGGGAACTTTTAATGGCATTAATCCAGAAAGACAAAGAGAGCCAGGAGAGGCTGCAGCAACCAGGGTTGTGCAAGGGGAACTCCCGGCAGATCCAAGAAAGCTGACTCCTCAGCCAGGAGCCCACACAGCCCAAAAGCGGCCTGGCTACCTGGAAGAGGCCTGGGAGGTGCAGGCGCGGGTGGCTCCGCTGCCTCTGGAGGTCAGGAAGGGGGCCACGTGCAGAGGGGTGGTCGGAGGCCTGTGTAAGACACTTCAGGCTCTCTCTGTCCCCTGACTGTGTCCGACCAGAAGACCAGCTGTTTCATTCCCCAGAGAGGGTGACACTGAGGGTCAGCGGACAGGGTGAGCAAAGTAAACAGATCTTACACACACTGTGCACAGACCCGCACCTCCATTCCAGCGGGCTCCCCAGGGCTGAGTCAGACTCGCCCCTCCAATAAAGAAAGACCTAAAGATGTGGCTGCATCCGCAGCCCTCCAGCCCCAGGCGCTGCTGCAACACCCCACCCTGAAGCTACTGAACGGCAACCCTACCCAGGGTGGCCAAGTCAAATACAGGACCCAGATAAATGTGGATTTTAGATCAACAACAAATCATTTTTTAGTATAACTATGCCCTATGTCATATTTAGAACATACTTATACTAAAAAAAAATTCCAAATATAACTGGGCTTTCTGTAGTTTTTGTTGTTTTCAAATCTGGCAACTTTACTCCCACCCAACACACACACACACACACACACACACACACACCTTATACATGTTTTTTTCACATCTCTCTCTTAGGTGAGAGCAGACAGCCAAGGAACACCCCAGTTTTGAGGAAAGCTCTGACAGAGAACAAAAGAGGGACGAGCAGCAAGTTACAGGAAAGACAAAGCTGGAAGAAAAGCCCAGGCATTTTTTTTCGGCATCAAAGGGCTCAGTGATGCCCTGTGGGCGGCATGCAGGGAGACCCACTCGGAGACTCGTCCTGTGGCAATTCAGGACCCTGGTGCAAATACAAGCTCCTACAAGTTTCCAGAGAAAAACGAGGAGGTTTCATAATGGATTGAGAACTAGGAAGATGCTGGGACTTCTCAGCCACAACCTCAAAAGCCAGAAACCAGCCAGGCACGGTGGCTCATGCCTGTAATCCTAGCACTTTGGGAGGCTGAGGAGAGTGGATTGCCTGAGCTCGGGAGTTTGAGATCAGCCTGGGCAACATGGCGAATCCCTATCTCTACTAAAAAAAAAAAAAAAATACAAAAAATCAGCCGGGCGTGGTGGTGTGCCCCTGTAATCCCAGCTACTTAGGTTAGGAGGCTGAGACATGAGAATTGCTTGAACCTGGGAGGTGGAGGTTGCAGTGCGCCAAGATCGCACCACTGCACTCCAACCTGGACGACAGAGTGAGATTCTGTCTCAAAAAAAAAAAAAAAAAAAAAGCCAGAAACCAAGGAGCAGTGCCCGCAAAATTCCGAGGGAAATGATTTCCAATCTGGAATTCTAAGCCCAAACTGTAGAAAAGAAAGATATTTTCAGAACTGCTACATCTTCCCAAGTCACCACCTATGCATCCTTTCTCAAGAGGTTCCTGGAGGATAGCCAGAACCAGAGAGCCAACAGGTCAACCAGCAGAGGGGGAACTTGAGAGACAGAATGGAGAACACTTAGCCCCAGCCAGGAGTGGAGGGGCTGCAGGGGGCAGGGACATCCCCAGACAAGACCACCGCCCAACAGCCACCTTCCCTGGAGCAGGGTCCATGGCATCAGGAGTGCGCTCTTCACGAAGAGGAAACAGAGACATGGTTTGTAAGGACATTTATACAACTATGGGAGAGGCTGGGGTTGTTGTGGTGATAAACACATAAAAACAATGCAAATGAAAACATAATTAACTCCAGAGAAAACAAAAAGTTGTTCAGGTAAGGAGAAGTAATATTATTCTAATGGCTTGGCTGTGAATAGTAAACGCTAACTATTCATCTTGGTGAAATGGTGAGATGCTGCTGGAAAAATGGAGGGATGGGATGTGTGTGTGTGTGTGTCTGTGTGTGTATGTGTTAGAAAGAGACACACAGAGTGGCCAGGCATGGTGACTCATGCCAGTAATCCTAGCACTTTGGGAGGCTGAGGCAGGCAGATCACCCGAGGTCAGGTGTTCAAGACAGCCTGGCCAACACGGTGAAACCCCGTCTCTACTAAAACTACAAAAATTAGCCAGGTGTGGTGGCACGCATCTGTAATCCCAGCTACTTGGGAGGCTGAGTGAGGCAGGAGGATTGCTTGAAGCCAGGAGGTGGAGGTTGCAGTGAGCCGAGATTGCGCCACTGCACTCCAGCCTGGGCAACAAGAGCAAAACTCCATCTCAAAAAAAAAAAAAAAAAGAAAGAAAGAGACACACAAGGAGACAGAGACAGAGAGACAGCAGAGGACAGAATATGGGTCAAGGGTGAAGAGAGAACTGGAGCCCGCCCTGAGGGAAGCCAGCAGACGATGCCCAAGGTGAAAAATCAGAAGTGTCAACATGAACATGTTATTCTAAGACATCCAGGTAAATACGAAAATAATTGGCTGAAAGACTAAAAGCGTTTGCCCCAGAGAAGGAACTGTAGGACAGCCCCGTGGAAGGGCTGCTGTTTTGCCTTTAAATTCTCTGTATGTATAACTGATAAAAAGCACAAGCAAATTTTTAAAGAAATAATGTTTTCAAAAATGTAGGTAGGTGTGGAGTGAGAGCCAGGATAAAGATTGAGCCTTTTCAGCAATGGCTATGATTTAATATATGCCTTGGCAGGAAAGTGCAAACGTCTGGGGGTGGGTGTTGGCAATTGCACTGGGGAGGGCATTGGCCCTGGACCTTCATCTCACACACGCACGGCCCCAGCACCCTAAATCACACAGATTCGCCGTGAAAATGGTTCGTAAGTACAGGCAGCTTCAGGCCAAAATCTCAGCGGCCTCCCTAAGTCCCTCCTATGTGGAATGCTGAGGCCACCTGTTCCAGTTTCTTCTTGCTGCTGTAACAAATTACCACAGTTTAAAACAATAGGAATTCATTTTCTTACAATCTGAAGCTCAGAAATAAAACAATCAGTCTCGCTGGGCTACAATCAAGTTGCCTTGTGAAGGCTCCGAAGGAGAATGTATTTCCCTGCCTTTCCCAGCCTGGAGGGCCCCTGCAGGATGATCTCCCCATCCCAAAATCCTTGACTCAGTCACATCTGCAAAGACCCTTGCTATGATCTGACTGTCTGTGTCCTCCCGGAATTCGTGTGTTGAAACACAAACTCCCAGTGTGATGGTGTTAGGAGGCAGGACTTGGAGGTGACGAAGTCACAAGTGTGGAGACCCGTGGATGGGATTAGAGCCACATGAAGGGGGCCCCAGAGCACTGCACTGGCCCTTCCACCGTGTAGGACACAGTGAGAAGGTGTGTAACTAGCCTGCGAACCAGAATTGGGGTCCTCTCCAGACACCACCTCTGCCAGTTCCTTGATCTTAGACTTGCCAGGCTCCAGAACTGTGAGAAATACATTTCTGTTGTTTCTAAGCCACTCAACCTACAGCGTTTTGTTGGAGCAGCCAGAATGGACTAAGACAGGGGTCCCCAACCCCCCGGCCGTGGACCGGTACCCGACTGTGGCCTGTTAGGAACCAGGCCACACAGCAAGAGGTGAGCGGTAGGTGAGCCAGCATTACCGCCTGAGCTGCCTGAGCTCTGCCTCCTGTCAGATCATTAGATTCTTACAGGAGCATGAACCCTACTGTGAACTGCACGTGCTCGGGATCTAGGTTGCCTTATTCTCCCTATGAGAATCTAACGCCTGATGATCTGAAGTGGAACAGTTTCATCCCAAAACATCCCCACTCCCCTCGGGTCTGTGGAAAAATTGTCTTCCACGAAACCGGTCCCCGGTGCCAAAAAGGTTGGAGACCACTGGACTAAGACATCCTTTTGCCATCTAAAGTTACGGTCACAGGATCCGGAGATTAGGGTGAGAATATCTCTGAAGGTGGCCACACAGCCCACCACAGCCCTGCAGTTGGTGACATGGCAACAGAAGCCAGAGGTTAGAGTGACTCATGGAGGGGGAGGGCCACGGATGAAGGAAGGTGTCTGCAGAAGCCAGAAAAGGCAAAGAAATGTATTTTCCCTTTAGAGCCCCCAGAAGGATCCACTGTGGACTCCTGACCCCAGAGGCGTAATAGAGAAAATGAGTGTGTTTTAAGCCACTGGCTGTGTGGTAATTTGTGGCCACAACCCTGGGAAGCGATGTGGCCTTCGGATAGCGCCTTCCTGCAGCTGCCTTGGGGCACTAAGGGGCCTGAGAACCGAGAAGGAACCAGGAGACAGGCTGGGCTGTGCCTGTGGGTGGTTCTGGCTCCTGAGTGCAGGGGTGGCTCTGGGTGCCAAGCAGGGTCACGTTTCCCAGTCCCTGAGTCCACCAGGAGCATCCAGGCATCCGGGACACCTGGCAGCGAAAGGAGGCCGGCTCCTTGGAAGCCACAGTGACCAGCGTGCACAGGCATTGCACAGAGGGGAGATGTGAGGGGCGCTCAGTGTGGCCTCGGTCAACACACTACCTGGCCTTGGGCTCTCAAAAGTCATTTTAGGCTGAAGGTGGTCAGTGAATCACATCTGAAGGCGCAGGGGCCTTGGGCCCTCCTGGCTAACAGAGTTCCTTAGGAGCACAGAACCCCAAACGGAACCACCTTGGAAAGTCCACCCAGTCACTGCAGGGTCTGGGCGGGGGTGGAGGTGCAAGGTCCCCAGATATTCTCGGAGATTTTCACGCCATCTCAGCAGCACATTCAGAACTCAGCCTGCGCCGGCTGCAACAGGAAGAAAGAATTATGACTTGTGACTTTGGAAAGTGAGAAGCTGCCCGGATTCCCCCTCCATGAGACATTTGGGGTGGGAAGTTCAGGGAGAATTTCAACTGCAAGACCAAGGTGATTTAGAAGGTAAAACATTTGCGTTTGTGTCAAATTTCCACACCTTCCCCCTCCGGATCCCGCCGCCCCTGCTTCCCACACAGTGCGACTCCCCCCGCGGCCCGCCTGATGACAGCCCGCTTTGGGGGCTCACGTCTGCAGGTTAGAGCCCCCCCAACCCCGGCAGCCCTCCAGCCCCCTCGGGGCTCCACCCAAGCCCTTCCTCAGGCTGGATCAGCTCCCCAGGCCACCCCGGGGTGGAAACTCGCCCTCCCGCTGTGGCCCAAGCGCTCACACTGCCTCCATTGTCCGGGCAGCCCAGCTGGCCCGAGGCCAGCCTCACCCCAGCTATTACAGATTTTTCAAATCCTTCCATTTATGTATTTGGTTTGGTAGCTTTAGGTTGATGATGTACTTAATTTCACCACTATATTGAGTTTGAATGAGCTGAAAGGAAAACATGCAAATAGAGAACAATGCCTGGCCAGCCCCACGAGCCCAGAGGACAGGTTTTTCCCGTCGGCAGTCTGCTGCACGCCGTTGGCCATTTTCCTCCTGGAGCTATAGGTGCACCCCAGGCGTTTTCTTTCAGGCAGCTTTGGGATCAGTGCAGGTCCCAGCGCCCAGCTGGACTCCCTTTGGGACTGCTCTTTCTTGGGACTTTTAAATACAGCAGGGTTAGCAGGAGGGTTCCTCTGTCACATAAATATCTGATCCTCAGGGGTGGCAGCCCCCAAGCTTTTCCCACTCACGGTAGATGCGGAATACCATGAAGATCTGTGGACAGAGTGGGCAATCTGCTCCTCAATCCACCCCTCCCTCACTCTAGAATGTGCACTTTCTCTACAGTTTTGCAAAAGTGGTTTTTGTAAAGGTAGTAAAAGAACAGAATAGCAAAATAAAATGGTCCAGTAGGTAAACCCAGGTATTTTAGGGAAGTTGCTTCTCTCTAGGCTTCCTTTGATGGGGGGCCTTGCTTCAGGCCCGTGACAGAAGCTTGCCTCAGTGGGGGGGCCTCAGCGGTCACCTCTCCAGGTTTGAGAGCTGAGCGCACTCCAGCCACCCCAATGGCCTGAGTTCCGGGGCGTTGTGTCCACACCTCAGCCACAGGGCCAGCTGCCTGGGCGGGCGACCACACGGCCCCGCAGTACCCATGCTTGGAAGGGGCTCCGCACGTGGTGGCCACAGCTCTGTGGTCACCGTCTTGAGATTCTTCATAATTTTCTTTGAATGTGTTTCGTAAATAAAGTCTGGTGGGACAGTGGAGCTCGCAGCTCCCAGCAGCCCCACCCCCACAGGATGTGTGCTCTGCCCTCACCCAGCACCTGGGCGGGAGGGTCAGGGTCAGGCGCACACAGCCCGCCTCCCACCCTGAGTGCCAAGTCACAAGGTAGGCCGGGCTCCTGTGTGGGCCATGCATTTGCGCAGCTCTGCTGCGGGGGTGGGGAGAGGGTCTGCCACCCAGCCCAGAGGCCCTTGCACTTGGAAACAGCCATAAAAATCCAAGCAAGCCCCGGCCTCGGGACACGTCTACAAAGCCCAGCTTGGCCTCTGCCACCTCAGCCCAGAGTCCCCTGCGCTTGGAAACAGCCCTCCCATCCAAGCAGGCCCAGAGAAGGGCCACCGAGAAAACCTACAAGACACCCCACCCAGACCATTCACATCCCTGTCTCCACCCCGAGCTGCACAGCACTGCATTGCACCCCTTCGTGGCACTCACTGTGATGAGATGGTGCACATTGAATTCTTTTCTTGTTGTTTTGTTTGTTTGTTTTTGTTTTTGTTTTTTTGACACAGGGTCTCCCTCTCTCACCCAGGCTGCAGTGCAGGTGGCACAATCTTGGCTCACTGCAACCTCTGCCTCCCAGGTTCAAGCGATTCTCCCTCAGCCTCCTGAGTAGCTGGAATTATGCACTCATGCACGCATGCCACCACAACCCAGCTAATTTTTGTATTTTTAGTGGAGACACGGTTTCACCATATTGGTCAGGCTGGTCTTGAACTCCTGACCTCAGGTGATCCACCCACCTTGGCCTCCCAAAGTGTTGGGATTATAGGCATGAGCCACTGCGCCTGGCCCGAATTCTTTATAGACACACAGTGAGAGAAGTCCAGCTGCATCCAGGCTCTGCTAGTCACTTGCTGAGTGACTACAGTGAGTTTCTTAACCTCTCTGTGCCTCGGTTTTCTCACCAAAAAAACAGAGGGGACAGACTCTCTGTGTCAATGGGATGATGCATGTGAAGAGCCTGGCCCAGCACCCAGCTGATACCTCACAGGCCTCTGGAGCGACTTGCCCCTCTCCTGCACCTGCATGCACAACTGTGCTTGGCTGCACACACATACACTCACACACAAACACACACTCATGCGTGCACACACACTCATGCACACACATTCATGCACGCACTCATGCATACACACTCATGCATGCACACACATGCGCACACACTCATGCACACACATACATGCACACACTCATGCACACATGCGCACACACGGACACTCATGTACACACACGCACATGCACACACACATGCACACGCACACACTATGCACACACACATGCACACACACAGGCACATGCACACACTATGCACACACACATGCACACACACATGCAGAGATGTGTGCAGACATGTGTGCACACACACACCCTCTCAGTGAACACAATCCATACTCTACACTTGTGTTTCTTACAAAGCCCAAACGTGGGCCTTGAAGATCACAGGCAGGAAACAGATATTTCTTAAATAAATAAATGAATAATACACTCTTTACATCATGATTTTCTTCCATCTGTTAAGTCCCCAGGAGATTCTACTCTTGTCCTGCTTTGTAATTGCATCCTTTACTAATCTGAGACTTAACATACATATTTTTGTTTTATTTCTAATACAGTCTAACTTAACCAACAACCCGAGGCCAGAAGCTGTCCACAGGACATTTACTGTATGCTCAGAGATGAGCGACCTCTAAAGCCCCCACAGAACTGAGCATACAGTAAAGGCGTCAGAAAAGTGGTTGTGCCAATGAATGAGTGAATGAATGAGTGAATGGCGTGGTGTCCTCATAGCCAATAGGATTTGTCTCCACACCAGCTTGGAGCTCTGTAGAGGGTGTTCCTGAGGCTGAGTCTGTCCTCCATGAAGAGGGGTTGCTGACAGGCTGATGGTGTCTGTCCTGGTGTGAGAGGTGGCTGTTGGGTCATTGATGGGCTGGTGGTCTCTGTCCTGGTGTGGAGGTGGCTGCGGGGTTGTTGACAGGCTGACAGGGTCTGTTCTGGCATGGGAGGTGGCCATGGGGTCGCTGATGGGCTAGTGGTATCTCTCTTGGCATGGGAGGTGGCCGTGGGGTCGCTGACAGGCTGGTGGTATCCGTCCTGGGTATCGGAGGTGGCCGTGGGGTCACTGATGGGCTATGGTGACTATTCTGGTGTGGGAGGTGGCCAAGGCAAGAGAGGGCTTCACCTATGCCAGCCCAGATAGCCCTTCTAATTTTAGAGATAAGAAAACTGAGGCCCGGAGAGAAAAGTGAGATCCTGAAGGTGAGCCCACGTTGGTTTGAGTGGAGAAAGAAGGAAGAGCATGGCACCCACTCCAGGAACTCAGCAGCCCAGGAGTGAGACGAATGTCTCCAGTCCGAGCTTGGCACATGCAAATAGAGGCAGCGGATCTTGTACCGCCTGGGCAGGTTTCCGCCACCCAGTAGTTACCATATTGCAGGGAATGGGGTTCGATATGAAGGAAACGGTCAATAGCTCTTTCAATACCCTAAACCCACTCAGGCTGCCAACATCGCATTCTGCAGGGCAGTTTCCATTCCCTTAGTCAAAAAAAAAAGAGAGAGGAATCGCTTAATATGAAACTACAAATGAGATTAATATAAAGATTTTTAAAGTTTATTTTGCTCTGACTAGGACCCCAATAACTATATGTATCTGTTAAATAAATGCAGCCCCGGAGTATTATTTCATGAAGCTTCAGAGTCCTCTAAATTCCTCGCCAGCCCCAGCCCTGTGAAAAGAGCAGAATTCAAGAACCACAAGAGCGTGCACTTGGCGGAGCAGCCGCACCGGTCACAGGGCCCTTTGTGTGACTGCACATACTTTGGCTTGGGGCAGAGAAAACGCTTTTGCCAAAAGGGTTATTATTACCTGAACCATGATTCATGCGAGTGCTTCCCGGGAGGGGTGTTTTATTATGATTTCTCAGCTCTCAGCTCCTTCTTGCCCTCAAAGTGGGGCTGGGCTGCATTCCTGTGATACTGGGCTGTTCATAAAACACAAACGGTCCATTCACTGTGCCCCAGGGGCCGCTGGAGGATGACTCCTACCTCCCAGCCTGGCCCTCCAGCCACAGTCCTCACCCCAGGGGAGCCAGCCTGGGGGTCCCTATAGTGAGCCTGGCTGCAGCGGCCGCATCCTGGCATCAAACCTCTTTTCCGTCTGTTCTAAGTGGCCGACCTTCCAGTCACAGAAAACAGCCATTATGGATGGCACTGCAGGACCCCCATTCCACAGGAAGGAAACGAGGCCACCCCTGTACCGGGTCCCAGGACTGGGCACATGCGTGTGGTCAGGTCCCCTAAGTGTGTCCTGGCTGTGCCAATGGCACCATTGGGCTGGGCTGCTTCCGCCTTGCCCAGCCCCTAATGATGTCAAAGGAGGACACAGACCACGCACCGAGAAAAGGAATCTTACTCACAAGTAAGGTTTGCAGGAGGGTCAAGCTGGAGAAAGACGGCGCACCAGGAAACATACACCAGGTATTTAAAGATGAGACATAGGCCGGGCACAGTGGCTCACATCTGTAATCCCAGCACTTTGGGAGGCCGAGGCGGGCGGATCACAAGGTCAGGAGTTCAAGACCAGCCTGACCAACATGGCAAAACCCCGTCTCTACTAAAAATACAAAAATTAGCCGGGCATGGTGGGCACCTGTAATCCTAGCTACTCAGGAGGCTGAGGCAGGAGAATCGCTTGAACTCAGGAGGCGGAGGTTGCAGTGAGCCGAGATGGCACCACTGCACTCTAGCCTAGGCGACAGAACGAGACTCCATCTCAAAAAAAGAGATGAGACACAGACAAGATCCCACAGCTATCAAGTTTACAGCAGGTCTGTTCCTGCTTTTTGGTAGAAAAATGGCCATTTTTAACATGATTCTCCTACCTGGACAGTCAAAGCAAACATTCCTACACCCAGTATTGCAGGAGTCAGAGAGACTTACAGGAAGTGTCCAGGTTTCTTTATCTGGGGACGTGGAGCTTATGCCCCTACAGCTGCATGGGCCTCCAGCCTCACCCACCTCCACAACTCACTTCTCACAGCCCCATCTCTCTGCCCCACAGGACGAAGGGAGACCCGCTTTCTTCCTGAGGCAAGAACCCTCGTGCAGGAGCCCAGAGCCCAGTGGGAAGGGGCTTCCTGTGCGGCTGTGGGCTCTGGGGAGGCTGAGGTGGCTCCCTCGAGTTCTTCCGCTGTCCCCAGAGATGACGGCTTATTCCAGGAAACACGGCCCCATAGCTAGCTCACCCAGGAGGAGGCCACTCATCCAGCTGGAACACAGTGCCCTCTGACCCTCAGAGGGAGGGGGCCCGCCCGATGGAGGCTGGCCTTGCTTCTCTTCATCGGGACCACACCCTCCCAGGAGCCACCTGAGCATTGCTGCCTCTCGCCCAGCCCCATCTCACCCTCAGACCTGCACGTCCCACACAGCGGCCGCCAGCCACAGGAGGCCACCAGGCACGAGACAAGGAAGCTGTCACAGGCTACCAATGTCAAAAGCACACCACATGTCAAAGACTCGGGACGACAAGGAAGCACAGTATGACATTCACAATTTTATATTATCATAGATTGAGATAGCATTTTAAACAGAGGGTTTAATAAAATACGTTGTTAGAGTGGATGGCCCGTTTCTTTGTACTGTTTTAATACAGCATAGACACAGGAAGAAGGAGCCACAGCAGGTGCCATTAACAGATGTGGCCTGCATTTATGTGCAGTGTCCACCATTGCCCTAGACTGTCCCCGCCACACTCAGCTCCATATTCACCCCCCTGCTTGGCACAGAGCACCTGCCCCTGCTGGTAACTGGGTCCAGAAGGTCAGAAACTCCCTGAAGTGAAGAGTGGCCTCAGGGAGCCTGGATCGCAGGCCTCGTGTCCAGCCGGCCTCCTCCCTGGAACAGTCCCGAGACCTCCTTGGTTGGCCCCTCTCCTGGCGCCCTTAAGGACTCACATTTCCCCCAGTCCCCATGCTGCCATGTTCCTCCCCAACCCCCTGCCTCCCCTTCATCACAGAAACAGGAGCCTCCGCTGGACCGCCTTCCCGAGTGGCCCCTTGAGGACTTGGCCTTGCCTGGAACTGCCCGGGCCTCTGTAGGGCTGCCCCTCTCTGAGGGCAGAACTCGGAGGGGCTTCCTCCACCACGCCTCCATTCAGCACCCCGCTCGCTCCATCTCTACCCTGTACCCTGCTTCCTAGCTCTTAATCCCATCTGATAGTCAATCTTCACTTATTTTCCGTGAAGCCTCTGTCCTTCCAGTAAAATATAAGCTCCCTGCAGGCCCAGACTTTCACTGCCCCTCACAGCCTGGAAGTCGGACAGTGAGAGCCCCACGTGTCCCATGTCCATCCCCATGTGCAAAGGTGCCTGTGTCTCAGAGGCTGAGGGGCTGTTCTGTCGCAAGCCTCCACCCACACTCACCAGTCTCCCTAAGTTCCATCCACTCCCCTTCCCGTCTCCATGCTTCCCCGTCCTGGGTCTCTCCCCCAGCCCACTCAGGGTCTCGGCCCACTCAGGGTCTCAGCCCTCTCGCTGTGTCTGCCTCTGCTGCCTTCTCCTCCAGCCTCTTGTCTTCTGAGTGGAGCTGCCTAAGTGGCAGTGTCCCCAGGGTCCACCCATTCCCTGCGTGCTCTCTCCAGGGAGCTCGGTGATGTCCACAGTTGAGCCCCCTGGGATCCTGAGGAGAGTTTTTGAGGGGATATTAAACTGGATTGGGGTGGACACATTATCATGAGCTTACGGGACAGGCTGAAGTCAGCAGGTATTTCAAACCCTGCCCGGGCCGTGGCTGCTCCCGCCTGGACAGGTAGCGACAGCTCTCCAAAAGCTGCGGTCCTCACCCATCAGGGTACCAGCTGCCTCAAGGGTGCCTGGGCCAGCACCACCCTCACAAGAAGCCAGGAGTCTACTCCGGACCGATGGCCACATGAGACCCTTGGAGAGCCAGGGGAAGGGTGGGGACAGGCTCACTGCCTCCTTCTCTCCATAAATGCCCCTGCCTTTCTGTGGGATGCTGGTGGTTATGGTGCCAGGAAGGGAAGCACGTGGGATCTGCCACCTCCTTGACACCCTCTTCCTTCCAGCTGTGTGGAGAAGCAACTCACCTGTTCCCAAGATGCCAGTGGGCACACACAAGGTCAATAAGCCCAACCGGTTCTCGATGCCACACAAAAAAATCACACACTAGCCTCGCTGCCCCCCATTGTTCAGAACCAGCCTGGTCCTCTGGAGCAGAGGCACCCAGATGTCCCATGCCAGGGACCCGCATGCCATCCTCCATCACACCCTAAATCTGATCCTCAGCAACACCCACTCTTCTGTCTGCTTTGCCGTCCAGTCCAGAACCTTCTCATCTTCAGCACCTCTCAACCCTCAGCCAGCAGGTCTCCAGCCCTGCTCACTTAGCTCCTATGTATTTCCGGGATCCCCCACCCAGCCCTCCTTGCCCTGCCCTAACCCAAACCTGGCATCTCACCATGACTGTGGCAGCCTCTCCCCATCTCTCGCTCCTTTTCAGAGCCTCCTCCCCAAAGGGTCCTCACAGAGACCTATGTCCATGGTAAAGCACCGTGAAAGTTGTCAGAAGCAAAATGGAGTTGCTTGTGTTTAAAATAACCCTGACAAATAGAACCAGAGAAGGGCACGGAGAGAGAGTTCTCTTGCACAAATGCCTGATAACAGAAACTATCACAAAAGACAGCGAAAACCACCACCCAGGCCGGGCGCGGTGGCTCACACCTGTAATCCCAGCAGTTTGGGAGGCTCAGGAGGGTGGATCACTTGAGGTCAGGAGTTCAAGACCATCCTGGGCAACATGGCAAAACCCTGTCTTTACTAAAAATACAAAAACTTAGGCATGGTGGTGCACGCCTGTAATCCCAGCTACTTGGGAGGCTGAGGTAGGAGAATAGCTTGAATCCAGGAGGTGGAGGCTGCAGGGAGCCGAGATCGTGCCACTGCACTTCAGCCTGGGCGACAGAGTGAGATTCTGTCTCAAAAAAAAAAAAAGAAAGAAAAGAAACCCACCACCTTGCACAAAGGCTGTGGCACAAAAAAATAATTCTGTGAGGACATCTGCCCAGCAACTGCCTGACCAGCCTTGGACTGGCATCACCTTTGTGACTGATCTTTGTAGCATGGATAATCATCCCAAAGCAATGACATAATCCTCCTCGTTTTAGTAACCAGTGTCTTTTCCCTCCCTGAGTGCGCACATGGCTTACTCTGGCACACGTACTCCCACTGCAGTGCTCCATTCCCAGATACGGTCCATTTTCCTTCAGAGTCTCTGTCTGTTATTTAGGTTAACAGGACCTGGCGCTTTGGGGGTTATACCATCCTGTGAGCTCCCATTCACCCACAGGATAAAAGTCCAAATGTTTAGTTAGTTTTTGAAAAAGAAACAAGTCTCTCAGTATCTCCAGTCAGGAATTTACTATGAATCTATGTGCCCTAGAACTTAAAGTATAATTAAAAAAAAAAACCACTTTGTCCTCCTTGAACGTCCTCCTTGCTAAGTAAGCTCAGATTGCCCCAGGAATGAGATACATCCGTGGAGAAAAGAAGTTCTCTGCAAGGAACCCGTGATAAGAAAAGGCCCAAGGCATCAGCTCCAGCACCTTCCATCCAGACACCGTCCTCCAAGTAGACGCTTGGCTACTTATGCCAAATTGCACAGACTAACGCCCACCACCTTTCTTAGGAGCAGTGGAGGGCAATGTTCTTAAAACCTGTGTGAAGAGAATCTGAGTGATTGAAAGATATTCTATGCACAAGAAAGGGTCTTCTAAGTGTTCATTCCAAGTCCTGGTGAAGAGAACAAGATCTGGACTGAGGCCCAGCGTGGGAGCCCTTAGGATGGGCTGCCTGGAAGGTCCAACCCTTTAATCGTAACGATTAGGAAACTGAGGTTCAGAAAGGGTGGCTGGCTTTCCCAAGCCAGTACAGCTGCCTAGTGGCAGAATCGGATTAAAGCTGGAGTTTGAGGGTGATTCCCTTTTTTCCTCTATTTTATTTTTTTTTAGTAACATAGGTGGAAGCAGAATGGAAGAAACTGGAACGTAATACTGATCTGCTTTTGCTCAGCTTGGAGCAGGGAAAGGAGGAAGACGCCGCGGAGGAGGAAGCGGACATGGACATGCAGGCAAAATAGAACCCGGTTCCTTCATTTGTGTGGATATGTGGTAGGGGTAATATCCAGGCACATATTTTTCCCCCAGTTTTGAAAAAGGTGGTAGGACAATGACCTGGGATGTGGAGACTCCACCATGCATGAATCAAAACCAGTGTTCCCTGGAGTGGCCCAGTCTGGGGAAGGGCTTGCTTGGCCTTTCTGTGCCATCACACAGTCTCTGCCTCCCTTTGACCACGAGGCAATGGAAAAGACCCTCTCTGTGAATATGAGGTGGGCAACTGTATGTTTTCCCATGAGAATGTCACTAGAGGCACAGAGAAGAACCGAGAATCTTGTGAGAGCAGCATGCTGAGCACACAGAGTTTGTCTGCGAGTCAGCACCTTGCACATGTTTGATGCGTGAATGAATGGCGTGAGAGCATCCAGGAACCCAAATGACATCATTGTTCCCCAGAGGCAAATGGCATGGATTGTCTTTGTGACAGCAATAATGACAGGAGAGCAAATAGGGATCCCCTCTCTTCAGCCATGTGGCCGCGGCCTGTGTCACAGACAGACAAGCACTCAGGAGCAGAAACGCAGGCGTGCAGAGAGAGGGCCAAGGGTGCGGGGACTCCGCAGGTCTTGCCACCTCCACATCTCATCTTCAGAATACACTGACCCAGCCACCCTCCTGTGTGGCCCAGAAAAGGAAGTGCAATAAAAAGGGCTAAGGTCGTTTTCAGCTTCCTTCTGCGTCTGGAAACCTCATCGCTGCCTCCCTTCCTAGGATGGTTCAGGTTAGGTGAGCAGAGACAGGAAGTCTGTGGCCTGCACGGGCTGCCGGGAGAGCAGAGCCTGCACCTCGCCCACCTGCACACTCACCTCCTGCGCTTTCCCTGTCTGCTTGAACACTTAAGCAGACCTTCTGGGAGGGACTTCTGGTACGAAAAACAGTCACTGGACCAGCTCAAAGCCAGAGCCAAATAGGAAGGGGGACGCGCAGGTTCCATTTCTCGGGTATTAATTGTGTGAAATACACAGGGTTGCGATTGTTCTGTTCCCTTCCTCGCATCCCCTCCTAGGGCTGAATGAATGTAAACATACAAAGCTGCATGGGAAATTCTGGCCAAAATATTTACATAGAGGTTTATGAGCAAAAGAGCCGTGCTGTGGCTCAGATCTGTTGCCACTGGCCCATTGAGTCCTTGCTCAGATGCATTTCAGCCTTCTGCTCATTCTCTAATTTCTTCAACCTAACTACTCTGTAGCACTTGGTGAAACACGATTGCATTTTAATTTTTCTGATTATCAAGGAAATGTATGTGGATATTAGCTTCCAGGAAGGTGAAGCAGACCTACTTTCCCTTTTCCTCTGCTAAGTACAACTAAAAGCCCTGGACATTATATATAAACCAAACATGATAACACCCTGGGTAGGGTGCGGTGGCTCACGCCTGGAATCCCAGTACTTTGGGAGGGTGAGGCAAGGGGATCGCCTGAGCCCAGGAGTTTGAGACCAGCCTGGGCAACACAGCAAGACCCCATCTTTACAAATAACAAATAAAAAATTAGCCAGGCATGGTGGTGCACTCCTGTAGTCCAAGCTACTTAGGAACTGAGGCAGGAGATCACTTGAGTCCAGGAGTTCCAGGCTGTAGTGAGCTATGATCATGCCACTGAACTCCAGCCTAGGTGACAGAGCAAGAACCCATCTCAAGAAAAGAAGAAAAAGAAAAAGATGAAAGGAAGGGAAAGGAAGGGGAGGGGAGGGGAGGGGAGGGGAAGGGGAGGGGAGGGGAAGGGGAGGGAAGGGCTCCGAAAGGTAGAGAGAAGAAGGTGGACCAGCTAGGAACCTTAGGATCCAAGGAAGGACCCAATGGTGGGTTCCCTGGCTTTTCTTTTCGTCTTATATATCCCAGACTTAGAGATAAAGAAGTCTGCCACCCATAAATATCATCAGGCATAGACCACAAAAACTCCAACAAAAGCTTGCTCTCTTTAGCCAAAGAATCAAGAAAGGTGCAGCCTCACAGGGCAGAAAACTGAGACGATAACTGCTCTCCAGCCAAACGCTGCAGGGAAGACTGTGGACCCACCTCATACTGAGAGCAAGGGCCGAGTGGGGAGCCCCAGACTTCCACCCTCAAGAAGCTTTAACGAGGCACACCTCTCCCTCCCCAACCAGGAAGGGGAGATCTTTAACACAACCCGGGGAAAACAAGGCCGCCCCACCCTAGTATCAGTGGTGCTAGGGCAGTGTCAAAAAGGGCCAGCTAAGAAGAAAGGTTAGACAAGATCCAGACCCTCATAGCATAAGATGAAACTGTCCAGATTGCAAGTAAAATCCCTCATCATACCAAGAACCAGGAAGATCTCAAACTAAACAGGAAAAGACAGCCTGTAGATGCAGACTCTGAGGCAACAGAGATGCTAGAATTGACAAAGATTTTAAAGCAACCATGATAAAAATGCTTCAAGGAGCAATTACAAACATGATTGAAACAGATAAAAATTGAAAGCTTCAGCAAAGAAACAGAATATACCTTCTAAATGGAAATTTATGAATTAAAAAGTAATAACTGAATATAAAGCTCAGTGGGTAAACTCAACAGCAGAAGGGAGAAGCCAGAGAAAAAGGTCAGTGAACGGAAAGACAGCACAACAGAAATCACCCACGTTAAACAGTGGAGAGAAAATGAACTGAAAAGAGACAGACAGAGAGGCAGAGTCTCAGGGGCCTGTGGAACAGTAACAAAAGACCTCCTATTCATGTCACTGAAGTCCTGGAGGGAGAAGAGAAAAAGGGAGAGGCTAAACATACGTATTTTTCGAAAATATAATGGCCAAAAACACCCCCAATTTGGAAAAACACATAAACCAACAGATTCAAGAAACTGAGAAAACCTCAAACTGGATAAACCCAAAGAAATACATGCCAAGATACATCATAGTTCTGAAAACTAAGGACAAAGAAAAAAATCTTGAAAATAACAGAAGAAAAATAACATCTTACCATAGGAAAAAAAAAGACAATTAAAATTGTAACAGATTTCTCGTAAGAAACCAAGGAGGCCAGAAGGAAGTAGCAAAATATTTTTCAAGTGCTGGGGGAAAAACAAACTGTCTGCCCAGAATCTGATACTCAAGGAAACTACCCTTCAGGAAGGAAGGAAAAATCGAAAATAAGGAGAATATGTCATCAGCAGATCTACCTAGAAGAACGGCTAAAGAAAATGCTCTAATCAGAAAGAAATTAATAAAAGAAGGAAACTGAGAATATCAGGAAGGAATAAAAACACACATAAGAAAATACATGAATAAATACAATAGGCTTTCCTTCTCCTCTTGAGTTTTCTAAATTATGTTTGATCATTGAAATGAAATTATAACACTGCATAATATGGTTCTAAATAGATTTGAAGGAAATATTTTAAAGCAATTCTATAAAAAATGGAGAGTGGTAAAGGAAAATACAGAGAAGTAAGGCTTCTACCCTTCATTCAGTTTAGCAGAGAGAAAGCTGTTCAACCGTGTCTGAACTTGGCATCCAGTGCCAGGATGGCAGTGGCCCCACTCACATACTACTAAGGGTCAAAATCTCCATCCTAGGGGCTCATGAGGCCCCCCTCCACCAGAGGGAGCAGAGCCCACATTGCTGGGTAGAATCCCTTTTCCTGGCAGAGGGCTTTCTACCACCTCTTCAAATCAGGGGGAAAGCCATATGCCTCTTGCTGAACATCGCCTGGGAAACAAGAAACTAGGGCAGCCTGAAATTGCCCCCTGAATCCAACAGGTTGAGTCTGTCTGGGGAATGACTGGGGAACCATGTAAAAGAGTCATCTCCACCTGCCTAGGCTTTGTATTAGCCAGTCACTACTATTAGCTCCTCACTGGCCTCACTGAGGCTATCCTGATACCATGGATTCATGGGCCCCTAAGCTGAGGCCAAGGTATGGGCTCAGGGTATGGTCAGTCTGAGAGTTCCCTGTGCAGGTACTGCTGTGGCGGGAAGCAGAATCATAGTCCAAATGAAGAACAAGAATATGAGAATAAGCAAGAGTCAGTGCCCCATAGTCATGAGTAGGAAAGAGGACATGTGAGGCATGAATGTCCTAAAGGGATTCAGAGTAATTGTATGGAGAGGGGTCTTGGCAAGTGAGTAGCTGAAGGGGAAGGGAAAGGGTGCAGAATCTTGGGTGAGCCCAGTCAGTGGTTCCCCAGCCACCAGCTGGCTTGTGTACAAAACAAGATGGCTACCTTGCATCAGAGAGGTGATTTCTGAACTCCCACTCTTCCCCTATGGGAATAGGGGTAAGGCGGGATCAGTTTCAAAGAATCTGGTGTTCAGACAGCAAATTCTCTTTTAAAATAGGCCAGGCACAGTGGCTCATGCATGTAATCCCAGCACTCTGGGAAGCCGAGGTGGGAGAATTGCTTGAGCCCAGGAGTTCAGGACCAGCCTGGGCAATGCAGCAAAACCCTGTCTATACAAAAAGAAATTTTTAAATTAGCTAGGTGTGGTGGTGCACGCCTATATTCCCAGCTGCTCCGGAGGCTGAGGCAGGAAGATGTCTTGAGCTCAGGAGTTCTAGGCTGCAGTGAACCATGATTGTGCCATTGCATTCCAGCCAGGGTGACAGAGCCAGACCCTGTCTCCAAAATAAAATTTTAAAAAATAGGGGCCATGGGGACAAAATGCATCTGAATTTTTAAGAGGTGAGCTGAGAGAGGATACTAAAGCTTGAAGCATCCCTGGTTTGATAACAGGTCTGAAGACAATATTTCAGAGGCAGGGGGATGAGAGCAGGAAGAAATATGGCGTGGAACAGCGGATCCGTCTGTATGACCCCATTGTGCTGGGAGAGCACGCCTGGAAGCTTGAGCCTGGTTTCTCCTGGACTTCACCCCACGTACCTTTTCCCCTTGCTGATTTAAATCTGTATCTTTTCATTGTAATAAACAATAACTGTGAGCATCCAGCTTTTCCTGAGTCCTGTGAGCCTTTCTGGTAAATCACTGAGCATGAGGACGGTCTTGGAGGCCCCCTCTACTCAGAGCTGGTTTATGAGGTCCTAGAGTGGCCAAGCTCTGTCAGTGTAGAAGCAATTCCTCTGGCTGCCCCCAATGTCACTTGCTGAGAGGTCACATGTGTTGCCCACTCATTCATCCAGGACCGGCCTCCTCCGATGGGCCCCTCTACAGCAAGGACTCACCCTGCTCAGAATCCTGGGCCTGCAGGGGAACCTGAGGCTGCAGAGGGAAATAGGGCTGAGAGGGCTTGAGAACCACTGCTGTAGAAGCATTTAAGCAATTGTTTGTGTCTAGCCATTTTCATTTCTTTAAATCTACTTTTGTTTTCTTTATCAGAGTGGTACATGCACACACACATGCACCATAAAAGCCAACTTCCAAGAGGTACAAATGGATAAATACCCCAGAATGCAGCCAAGGAGCTTCAGCTGGGCAGATCTGCAATGGACCAGAGCTCAAGGCAGTGCGGAGCCCCCGCCATGCCCAATGCACAGGGATGGCGGGCGTCAGAGAGGACTTTACCTCCACGTGGAGGTCTGCAAGCCCAGGCTGAGCAGGACCATCTCCGCGCCAAGAGGCTCATCGTGGTGGCCCAAGGTGCCCCTGAGCTCGGCCTTCACCCCGCAGATTCCTTGGAGAGGCCCTGGAGCAGCTGGGGGGCTCTCATGCTCTCTCTCCTAACAGGCCAAAGAACCATCCAGGCCCCAGTGTAAGCCTGGGGTGGCCCGGCAGGTTGAGGGGCTCTCACCCTCCTGCAGAAGCGTGGCATTAGATCCCGGACGTCAGACGCAGGGTAGGGGCACGTTTTCCACCTCAGGGTCTCCAGCAGTCTGTGAGAGCCCGGCCACAAGCACAGTGTCTAGAGCAAGGCTTGGCACACAGAGATGCCCATCCAACCACAAACAGAGTAGGTCACTGCAGAGAGAGGAGGAGGCAGAAGATGGAGAAAAACCTTGCCCAAAAGAAAGAGGGCCCAGGAATCCCGGAGTTGGTTGTTCCTATTTCCTGTGGATGCAGGGAGTCCAGCCAGCCCCCTGCAGACAGCACAGCTCTGAGCACCTGAGCACATCATAGCCACTTCATTTTTGGTCCCACAAGACCACATGTTTTTAAAATCTCCCTGTGCACATGGAGGGGACTGAGACATCTAGAGAACTTCCTTCAAAGCAAGCAACTTCCTCCAGGCTGGGAAAATGCAGTGAAGGCGCTAAGCTCAAGTCTGTGAGGACCCCAGGCATCGCGGTCAAAGTCATGAAGAAAAAATCGATTTGATTTATTTCCCATCCACCAGTCATTCATTCATTCTTTCATTTATTCACACCCCTTCGAATCAGAGGACCTTCCGGGGCTCCAGCATCTACCCAGTTCCCATGGCTGGATCAGCCGCTGGAATGGGAGTCACACCCGCATCCCCCCTTCAGATGGGGGTCAACCCTGGGACAGACGAATTCCCCATTTCAAATCCTCCTACAAAATGCTGCAGGCAATGTATCAGCAGGCAGGTCCTGCCAAGGGGGCAGTAGTGCAGTGGGCGTCCGTACTCTCCCAGGTCCATATTCTTTGGGAAACATCTGGATGCTGACTGGTGCGAGGCTGTGACAGGAGCCACGTGGGCCAAGGGCGCCCAGGAGGAACAACTGCCCGGGTCACTGCCTTCCTCCAGGGCTTTCTGAGAGGCGGCCCTTGGGCCCTGGGGGAGGGAGGGAGTTAGCAGGAAGGAGAAGTTTGTCAAGACTGACGATGGCCAGAGCCAGTAACCCTCAAATTGTGGTCAAAGTGCGGCCTCTCTCGCCTTTCCATAATTCTAGACACTTGGTAAGAATGTGGACTCCACCTCAGGCCTGTGCCATGTAGGCCAAGGGTGCAGCCAATTAGAAGCAACTTTTGGACCAAGCAGCGGTGGCGAGGGAGGCCCCTGCAAACAGAAACCAGCCGCCTGGAGTGCACGAGGCGCCCCTGTCCTCCGAGTTGACTCAGACCATGTGCGGGATGCTAGTGTTCAACCGTACGCCAGGAGCCTTTGTGCAGGGAGCCATCTGTCTATCCTTCCCATCCCTGGCGCCCTAGACTGTTCTAGAAAAATTCCAGCATCCAAAGGTACATCCTTGACCTGGCCCAGTCTCCTCATGAGGGCTGTGGGCCCCAGGACACTGACACCTCACCAAGGGAACCAGAATCCCCAGCCCAGGGCCGAGCCCTGCTCAGGGGCCTACAGGACAGCCCAGCAAGACACCTGCACGTTACATCTCCTTATCTCTCCGTGGGTCCCTGGAGGGAAAGTTCCAGGAGGGCAGGATCAAGGCTGTCCCTTTTGCCCAAAGCCTTCCGCTGTGGCTGGCGCTCAGGAGGTGCACATGGGGTTGTGCTAGCTTCCTGGAACTGCCATTACAGGTTGCCACACACCAAGGGGCTCCAAACAACACCCTCTCACAGTTCTGGAGGCCAGGTCCAAAACCCAGGTGGCAGCAGGCCTGCTTCCTCCCGGAGGCCCTGAGGGAGAGCCTGCTCTGGCCGCTCCGACATCTGGGGGCTGCCAGCAGCCCTCGGGGTACCAACCTCGGCCTCATCCTCACAGGGTCTCTTCCCTTGTGTCTCCAGGTCTCCCTCTCCTTTCCCTTTTAAGGACACAGACACTGGACTTATGGCTCACCCTACTCCAGCATGACTCTAGCTTAACTTACTCACATCTGCCAAGACCCTATTCCCAAATAAGGTCACACTCACGGGTAACCTGGGCTGGGACTTCAACATACCCCCGTGGGGGCCACAATTCAACCCCCTACACGATCGACTGAAGGAAGGAACGTGGTCCCAGCCCCAGGAGGAATCTTCTCAGGTGCTCAGCCTCCCTGGACCTTGCCAAGGCCGCCCCCAGTGGCTCCTGCGCAGGAAGAATGAGCGCAGAGGCGGGGCTGAGGAGGCTGCAGAGGGCCTTCCCCGAGCGTCCGTCCACTCCCCGTCTGTCCACTCTCTGCACCAGGACTCAAGCAATGGAAGGAAGCGCTTGGTCACTATCCATGACCGCGTCCCACAGTGTGGGAATACATGCGAGGGGTTGGACATGCCTGTGAGGAGTGGGTACATAGAGGTGTGTGCATGGGGTGTGATGTGTGTGTGTGGTGTGTGGTGTGTGGGTGGTGTGGTGGTGTGTGTGTAATGTGCAGTGCGTGTGCTGTTTGCTGTGTGGTGTGTAGTGTGCAGTGTGTGTGCTGTGGTGTGTGTGTAGTGTGCAGTGTGTGGTGTGTGCTGTGTGTGGTGTGCAGTCTGTGGGATGTGTGGGGTGTACAGTGTGTGTGCTGTAGTGTGTGTGTATACTGTGCAGTGTGTGGTGTGCAGTGTGGTGTGTGCTGTATGTGGTGTGTGGTGTGCAGTGTGCGTGTGTAGTGTGTGTGGTATGCGGTGTGCAGTGTGTGCGTGTATGTAGTGTGCAGTGTGTGTGGTGTGTGGTGTGCAGTGCTGTATGTAGTGTGTGTGTAGTGTGCAGTTTGGTGTGTGGTGTGTGCTGTGTGGTGTGTGGTGTGCAGTGTGCAGTGTGTGGTGTGCAGTGTGTGGTGTGTTCTGTGTGTGGTGTGTGCTATGTGTGGTGTGAGGTGTGCAGTGTGCATGTGTAGTGTGCAGTGTGTGTGATGTGGTGTGCAGTGTGTGGTGTGCAATGTGTGTGGTATGTGGTGTGCAGTGTGTGCTGTGCAGTGTGTGTGGTGTGTGGTGTGTGCTGTGTGTGGTGTGTGGCGTGCAGTGTGTGTGGTGTGTGTAGTGTGCAGTGTGTGTGGTGTGCAGTGTGTGTGGTGTGCAGTATGTGTGGTACGTGGTGTGCAGTGTGTGGTGTGTTTGTGTAGTGTGCAGTGTGTGGTGTGTGTAGTGTGCAGCGTGTGTGGTGTGCAGTGTGTGTGGTGTGTTTGTGTAGTGTGCAGTGTGTGTGGTGTGCAGTATGTGTGGTGCATAGTGTGCAGTGTGTGGTGTGCAGTGTGTGTGGTGTGTTTGTATAGTGTGCAGTGTGTGTGGTGTGCAGTGTGTGGTGCATGGTGTGCAGTGTGTGTGGTGTGTTTGTGTAGTGTGCAGTGTGTGTGGTGTGCAGTATGTGTGGTGCATAGTGTGCAGTGTGTGTGGTGTGCAGTGTGTGTGGTGTGTTTGTATAGTGTGCAGTGTGCGTGGTGTGCAGTGTGTGGTGTGTGGTGTGTGCTGTGTGGTGTGTGGCGTGCAGTGTGTGTGGTGTGTGTAGTGTGCAGTGTGTGTGGTGTGCAGTGTGTGTGGTGTGCAGTATGTGTGGTACGTGGTGTGCAGTGTGGTGTGTTTGTGTAGTGTGCAGTGTGTGGTGTGTGTAGTGTGCAGCGTGTGTGGTGTGCAGTGTGTGTGGTGTGTGTAGTGTGCAGTGTGTGTGGTGTGCAGTATGTGTGGTGCATAGTGTGCAGTGTGTGGTGTGCAGTGTGTGTGGTGTGTTTGTATAGTGTGCAGTGTGTGGTGTGCAGTGTGTGTGGTGCATGGTGTGCAGTGTGTGGTGTGTTTGTGTAGTGTGCAGTGTGTGTGGTGTGCAGTATGTGTGGTGCATAGTGTGCAGTGTGTGTGGTGTGCAGTGTGTGTGGTGTGTTTGTATAGTGTGCAGTGTGCGTGGTGTACAGTGTGTGGGGTGCAGTGTGTGTAGGTTATGCTGTGTGTGGAGTGTGTGCAGGCATGAAAGCTGAAGTTCTGCTGTATTCTGCTCACTAGGGGAGAAGTTTGCAGTCAGTGGACGTGCTGGGTTTTATAAGATGAACCAGAAAATAGCAGGTAGTTTCCCCAGCACGAGCAGGGGAAGGAAGAGCTCTATTTTTCGGGATTCGGTGGGTCCTGAAGGAGAGGTGGATTAGTCAGCTCGGCCTCCCATGACCAAGTGCCCCAGCCTGGGTGGCTGACACGCAGAAGTGCATTTTCTCACAGTTCTGGGAGTGGGAAGTCCGAGCCCCAGGTGCCATCAGGCTGGTTCCGATGACAACCTCTTCCCGGCTTGCAGGTGGCTGCCTTGCTGTGCGTCTTCCCATGGCCTTTCCTTTGTGAGCACACGGAGAGGCACATACGGAGACAAAGACCTCCCCCATCTCCTCCTCTTCTTAGAAGGGCACGAATCCTGTTGGATCAGGGCCCTGCCTTTATGAACTTACTTTATAACCTCCTCACAGGCCCCATCTCCAATACAGTCACATGAAAGGTTAGAAACTCAACATATGAATTTGGGGGGACACAATTCAGTCCATAACAATGTTACCCAGCTAAAGGGGCTCGCTGCCTATGTCAGTCCATTCTTGCATTGCTATTTTAAAGAAGGGTGTCCAATCTTTCGGCTTCCCTGGACCACACTGGAAGAAGAATTGTCTTGTACAACACACAGAATACACAAACATTAACAATAGCTGATGAGCTTAAAAAAAAAGGTCCCTGCATAATTTTCGTGATATCCGCCACCATAGATGAGCAAAACAGTCCTCATGTCACAGTCCTAACCATGTGCTGCCCCTTTCGGAGGGTCTTTTAAAATCGTCAAGCAGGTCCCAACTTCGCAGTCACTGACATAGAAAATGTATGTATCTAAGTAATAAAACGTCATTAATTTTTTGATAATTTTTATTATAAAAGTAAAAGAAAACAGGACAACATAAAACTAGTGGGATATTTGACATTGTTTTTGAGAAACTAACGCATCAATATCCGGTTCAATGGAAGTAGTTGCAATTCTCAGAGGGTTCTCAAGGTGCTCCTCAGATATTTTGGTTCTAATTTTACTCCTTATGTGCTTCATCCTTGAAAACAGTTGCTCATAAACACACACCACACACAGCATACACCACAAACACACTATGGTGCTGCCAAAAAGCAACGACATGAATGAGGCATGATTGTGAAGCCAGGGATATTTGTCTCCGGGAAGATAGGTCTTATAAAAGTCCAGTAAAGAAGCATGATGAGATTTTTCTTTAAGTTGAATGTCACATTGCAGCTCTATGCATTTGCAGGTAACATATTTATGTCGGCTGAAAATGGAGTTGCAACTATACCAAAATATTGATTATTTTTCCAGAAATCTTAAAACCTGTTTCCAAATTCCTTTATCAAATCAAAAAGCAAGGCAGAATACTTTTCGCTGTTGACAAGCCCGTGTTTAGCAAATGTGTTGAAATACGTAAAATTGTTTGCCTTAATTTGAGCTTGCCATAATTTCAATTTTATTTGGAACACTGTTATGGTTTGAAACATTGTATTGATAAGTTGGTTTTCACCTTGAAGATTCATGTTTAACTCATTTAAATGAGTGGTCAAATCCACTAAAAATGCTAAATCTGTAAGCCAGTTTTCGTCATCAAGTTCTGGCACAAATTTTGTTTTTGATACCATAAATAACTTGATTTCATGTCGCAAATCATAAAATCTTTTCAACATTTGTCTCAACTTTACTTCCAAAAAGTAAATGATGTTGCTATCGTCAGCATCCATACTTTTAAGGAATTCCTGGAATTGGCAACGATTCAATCTCTTGGCCCCTATGAAATTCACAGCTTTGATGACAATTTGCACGATGTTATCCATTTTTAAAGCTTTTGTGCATAAATTTTCTTGATGTACTATACAATCACACTTCATCAAACGTGAGTTTCGGACAGCAACTGCATCATTTTCTATTAATTTTACAAGTCCCTCTCTTTTACATACCATCGCTGGGGCACCATCAGTAACTATACCAGGTATGTTCACAACGGACAAAGAAAATTGCTTTAATGCATCTTTTACTGCTTCGTATAAATCTCTTGATTTACTCTGTTTTTTAATGGCACTAAAAAAGCCATTTCTTCATTATATGGGTTTATTATTTCCTCACGATATGGCTTTATAAAATGATGACATTATATTCGTCATCA
This sequence comes from Nomascus leucogenys, assembly GCF_006542625.1. NCBI lineage: Eukaryota > Metazoa > Chordata > Mammalia > Primates > Hylobatidae > Nomascus > Nomascus leucogenys. The sequence goes on along the minus strand of NC_044402.1, from coordinate 138,907,439 downwards.
ATGCCTCTGATAAAAATGGCAAGTTGTGCTACATGTGTAGCATCAGTGCTTTCACCCACTGCCACAGCACAAAGTTTAAAATTAGCAGTTTTATGCTCTTTTCATAGACTTTCCAATTTCTCCAGTTCGCCCTGGCTATATTCTGGCAAGACAAACTGATTTTAGAAATATCTTCTTTTTTATCAGGGCAAATGATATATGCCATGCCTCCCATACATTGCTTAATAAACTCACCATCACTAAATAGTTTTGCTTTTTGCTATTAAATTTGCTATCATATAACTAGCTTTTACAATAGACTCCGTTTGAGTTGCAACTTTAAAAAAAAAATCTTTTGTGAAGACAGACATTTTTTCAGTTCTGCTATTTTTGTCCTTACGACACATTCCTTGACACGCACCAAATTTGGCAGCATATCTTTGCATATAATGCCTTTTCAAATTATAGTCTTTTAAAACTGGCACAAACTCCCTACAAATGAAGCAGAGTGCCTTACTATTTGCCTTGACAAAAAAGTACTCATCTGTCCACTTTTCATTGAACAATCTTCCCTCATCTGTATTTTTTATTTTGGGGGGAGGGGGTTGTTTTCTTTTGAGACATTGTAGAAGCCATATGCTGGAATTTTAAAAAATAATAATAGATAAGCAACTCGATTTATGTTTATTATGAAAATTAATAGACAGGAAAATAGAAGCAAGGTTTAATAACCAAATAAAAATACTAATACTTACAGGTCTTCTAACTAATATTAAACACCTATCATTTACAAAGGTAGGTTGAAATATTATCAAAAATCATTGCTCAAGTCGCCAGAAGCACATATAACGCCTGAAAGTGTCAATTCAGTTAGTGCTGTTTCCTGTTCCCTGAGTACAGTTTGGGTGCCACTAGATGGCATCAGGTACAGTGCAAGGGAATTTCAGCGTAGAGTAAGGGTCAAGAAGGTGGTCTACCATGTATTCGCTATGCAAACTCCACCAACCACTTAACCCCCTCTGAACCTCGGTGTCCCCATCTGTAAAGTGGGGACAATAACTCTGCTAACTACCTCACAAGCTATTATGATACTCGCATTTTAACATCATTGACAATTACACTAAGGCAAACCACTACTAAAACAAGTGGCCTGGAATTATTTCATCAATCTGCTTCTGGTATGACAGAGTCACTTTTATCAGACCAAACTCCCTGCCCAAAATAAGAAGAAACACTGCATAAAGGGCAAAGGTTGGCAGGGCGCAGTGGCTCACGCCTGTAATCCTAGCACTTTGGGACGCCAAGGCAAGCGGATCACGAGGTCAGGAGATCGAGACCATCCTGGCTAACACGGTGAAACCCTGTCTCTACTAAAAATACCAAAAAAATTAGATGGGCATGGTGGCGGGTGCCTGTGGTCCCAGCTACTTGGGAGGCTGAGGCAGGAAAATGGCGTGAACCCGGGAGGTAGAGCTTGCAGTGAGCCTAGATCGCGCCACTGCACTCCAGCCTGGGTGACAGAGCGAGATTCCATCTCAAAAAAAAAAAAAAGACAAAGGTCCCTGGAAGAAGGAAACTGCACTGAAGTGAGCCTGACATTATGTGCTGCTTTCACCCTCCAGGTACTTGAAAATTCCTAAACAGCATGGAGTTGAGAGGATTAGAACCCAAGCAGAAACTGGCTACTATAAGTGAGAGAAGTTAAGCAGTTGCATTAGTCTCACAGGACTGAGGAGTAAGAATGGAGTTCAAGATTATCAAGTCAGCTATGTGCTGAGAACCTTAAGCAACAAGGGAGGGAAATGAAGGAAAGTGAGCCCAACCCTCTGTATCACTTATCTCCTCAAAATCACTGCTGATTTGCAAACAGTAGCCCAAAGGCTGAGAGAAAGCAAAAGTCAAGTGCCTGAAAAGCCAAGCAGAGCTTGGGGCACTCTCACTACGCTGTGGCAAAGTTGGAGTTGGAGCATCACATGTGAATAACAATGATCCAGAAATAGACTTGGCCTTACAAAGCCTGAAAATCACCTCAAGGCAGCCCACTACTTGCCCCTAATCTAACTGCCTGGCATAAGCAAAAGTAAACCTTCTCTAGAGGAAGATAACATCATTCAGGACTGCACAATTTATGATCACAGTGTCCAGCATTCAGTCGAAAGTTACTAGACACACTGGACACAGCACCGAGATAAAAAAGCCACAAGAGAATACTATTGTGGAAACAATTCAAATGTCCTTCAACAACAGAATGAATAAATAAAATATAGTATATTCATATAATGGGTTGATAGATAGCAATAAAAAACTGCTGCAGAGAACAGCATGGATAAATCTCAGGCATGATGCTGAGTTAACAAAGTCAGACACAAAAGAGTTAATAGTATGGGATATATTTACAGAAAATCCAAATACAGACAAAACCAATCCATGGTGATAGAGGTCAAAAAATTGCTTATCTTTATATCAGATACAAGGGACATGATGGAGACTCTGGGGTGCTAGAAACTTAAAACATCTTCATCTGGGTGATAATTATTTGGATATGGAGATATAATAGATATGGATACAGATATGCACGTGTGTGTTTGTGTGTGTGTGTAACAATTCATCAGGCTAAATACTTAGGATTACTGTATATGTTATACCTCATAAAAAAAGAAAAGTGAGAACTAATCATTCTAAATAAATAAATAGGTCCAATACATGACTTTCAAAGCAGATTAGACATAGTTGAAGAGAGAATTAGAGAACTAGAAGATAAGTCCATAGAAAATTAAATACAGAAAGAGAAATACAAATAAAAATACAGAAAATCATTTTAAGAGAAATTTGGAGCAAGAAATATTTAACATGTGAGCAAAGAAAACATAAAGTAACTATAATAAATATAAATTTATTAAATATATTAATTAAAGGACAGATGGATAAAAATAAGAAGTCCAACTCTATTATATTTTTATAAGAGACAGATCTTAAATACAAGGATACAGAGAATGTGAAAGTAAAAGGATTAAAAAAAGAAAAGATATACCATGCAATCACTAACCAATGGAAACCCAGCAAAGCTACAATAATATCAAATTAAACTCAAAGAAAGAAACATCATGACCAGCCTGGCCAACATAGTAAACCGTGTCTCTACTAAAAGTACAAAAAAATTAGCTGGGCATGGTGGTGGGTGCCTGTAATCCCAGCTACTCAGGAGGCTGAGGCAAAAGAATCACTTGAACCCAGGAGGCAGAGGTTGCAGTGAGCTGAGATCGCACCACTGCACTCCAGCCTGGGAAACAGAGCAAGACTCTGTCAAAAAAAAAAAAAGAAAGAAAAGAAAAGAAAGAAACATGAATAGAGATAAAGAGGGATATTTCATAATAATAAAAGAGTCAACCCACCAGAAAGCCATGGCAATTCCAAACTTATATGCACCTAATAATATAGGCCTAAAATATGCAAATCAAATATTCACACAAAAAGAAAACTAGATGAATACACAACCAAAATGGGATATTTTAACAAATATCTCTCCAAAATGGACAGAATAAGCAGACAAAAATATCAGTAAACACATAGAAGATTTGAGCAACATGTTGAAATCTCAACAATTTCAAAGAATTTTCAATTTCCAAGAATACTGATTATGTTCTCTATTTTCTGACTACAGTGGAATTAAGCTACAATTGTGGGGAAATTAAAATTCCCAAATACTCTTTTAAACAACCTGTGATTCAAAAAAGAAACAATAATGGAAATTAGAAATATTTTGAAATGAATGGACATGAAAATATAACATACCAAAACATATAAACATGTGAAATTAAAGCTGAAGCCATGCTTAGAGGGAAATTTATATCAATTTAAATACACATAAGAGAAAAGAGGAAAGGCTTAAAACCAATTATCAAAGTCTCCGTTTTATGAAAATAGACAAAAACAGCAAACTAAACACAAAAAGGAAAAAACAAAGCTTAAGGGCTTATCCAGAAGACATATGTGAATGTAACTTCTGTCTATTTTTTTGTATTACCTTTCCTGTGGTGCTGAGGCTTCTGTCTAATGGGGTATACCTGCAATGAAATTCACTGTAACCCACAATGTTTTGGAGAGATTTATTTCGTAAAAATGCTGCCAGCTTAAACTGAAGAGGATAGAGATAGAACTCAATGAAAGGAGGCAGTTTGACCCCAAAAAATCTGCTGACAAGAAGGCTGTGTAAACTACTCCACTGCAAACACACACTACATTTTACCAAGAAAAGAAAAGATGACTCAGGGGGTAGAACTAAGAGCTCAGAGAGCAGAAGGAAGTGCTAGGAAGAGTCATTTCCAGGCCTCGAGACCTAATCAAGGAACTTCTAACATTTCCCCAGCTGGATTTCAGAATTGTTATGGACCAATGACCACTTTTTATCTCTCATTTTTCCCTTTTACAAAAGGAATATCTATAATGGCTATACTATGCCTGTCCCACTGTGGTATATTAGGCAGGGGGCAGATAATTTGTCTCTTCAGTTTCACAGGACTGAAGATGGAGAGGCACTGTACAGCAGGAACTGTACTCGAAGAGCTTTATCCCAAAGACAGCAAACTTGGAGGCATTTGAACCATGCATGGGAGGAGAGATAAGGTGAATATAGCTACAGGAGTGTTTTAGACTGTTTGGGCTTCTATAACAAAATACCATAAACTGGATAGCTTAAAAACAACAGAAATTTACTTCTTGCAGTTCAGGAGGCTAGGAAGTCCGAGATCAAGGTACTAGCAGATTTGGTGTCTGAGGAGGGCCCACTTTCTGGTTCATAGACAGTACCTTCTTTCTGTGTCCTCACATGGTGGAAGGGGTGAGCTAGCTATCTGGGGCCTCTTTTATAAGGGCGCTAAGCCCTCATGACTTAGTCTCCTCCCAAAAGCCTACCTCCTAATACCATTGCCTTGTGGGTTATGATTTCAACATATGAATTTTGGAGTGACACAAACATTCAGACCATAGCAAAAGGGATTTGGGGTCAGGAAGATTTGGGGTCCTTTTTATGGAAGATAGTTGAATCTATAGTCAAAGAAGAGGAAAGTTCACTCTGCCTCTCAAGGGAGGAACTGAAAAGCTATTATGGCCAGGCACAGTGGCTCGAGCCTGTAATCCCAGCACTTCGGGAGGCTAAAGCAGGCAGATTACTTGAGGCCAGGAGTTCGAGACCTGCCTGGCCAACATGATGAAACCCCACCTCTACTAAAAATACAAAAATTAGCCAGGTGTGGTGGCATGTACCTGTAATCCCAGCTTCTAGGGAGGCTGAGGCAGGAGAATCGCTTGAACCCAGGAGGCAGAGGTTGCAGTGAGCTGAGATCATACCACTGCACTCCAGCCTGGGCAACAGAGCGAGACTCCGTCTCAAAAAGAAAAAAAAGAAAAGAAAAGCTATTATGGCAGTCAGTATGGATACAGGAAAGATGAAAAAATGGGGCCAAACCTCATCTCTGAACTCCAAAATGGTACATCCTGCTAACCTAGTCCGTATTTTTCACTGAGTATCTCAAAGGTACCTCAAATTCAGCATGTCCAAGACCAGGCCTCCCATGATAACTTGCATCTCAGTCAACAAGAAGACTGTATCCAGTGTTTGAGGCAGAAATCTAGACCTCGTCCTGACAGCTGCCTTTTCCCCACTACTTATTATCCAGTCAGTCACCAAGTTCAGAAGCTCTTTTTTTTTGTTTTTTTTTTTTTGAGATGGAGTCTTGCTCTGTCACCCAGGCTGGAGTGCAGTGGTGCCATCTCAGCTCACTGCAAGCTCCGCCTCCCAGGTTCATGCCATTCTCCTGCCTCAGCCTCCTAGTACCTGGGACTACAGGCACCCGCCACCACACCTGGCTAATTTTTTTGTATTTTTAATAGAGACAGGGTTTCACCTTGTTAGCCAGGATGGTCTCCATCTCCTGACCTCGTGATCCACCCACCTCGGCCTCCCAAAGTGCTGGGATTACAGGCATGAGCCACCACGCCCGGCCCAGAGGCTCTTAATTCTTACATAAGCCTCCTTCTACTCCTTCCCCTCCACCATTCACCACCACCACAGTCCAGGCTGCCAGTATCAAGGCTGAACTCCAGCAATGGCCAGATTTTTAGCCTCCCTCAGACATCAAGGCCAGTTCCTGCAGTCAGAAGGCTCTTTCCAAAATGCAAATCCCATGTGACTTTCCGTGCTTTAAACCTGACCCAGCAAGGCTCCATGGTCTCTATCTTCCAGCCTCTCCAGACTCATTTTGCTCCTCTCTCTCCAGCCCTCTGCCCTCCAGCCTCACTGGCCGGCCTCCTCTCAGCCCCTTGAGTGGGCTGGGTGACTTCCCACCACAGGCCTCTGTACAAGCTACCCCTCTTCCTCCACTGTCCAACTTGCCCCCTCTCCTAGTAAACTCCTCCCTGACATCAGATTTTGGCTAAATGCAGCTTCCCACAAGGAGCCCTCCCACCCTCACTTTGATGCTTGCCTCATTAAACAGCATCCTTTGCTTGGGGTGCCCCTTGATAAGCCCCAGGAAATCAGGAGCCAGCTCCTAACACAGGGGCAGGTACATACAGACAATAAATGCTTGTTGAATGACAGTGAATCTCACTTAACCCTTGAAATAAACTTAAGCAGTGGACATTCTTGATCTCTCTCTGTAGATAAAGAGACAGGCCCAGAAAAGTAAAGAGAAATGGTCAAGATCACAGAGCTAGGGACAGGTCCCTCTCACTGAAAAGGAGCAGAAAGTCCAATTCACTTCTGATTAACAAACAGAAAAAAAAAAACAAAACTATTGGGAAAGTATATCTTACTTCGAAACTTATGATACATTACAAAGAACAAATGGAGAAATAAAATGCTGTGACTGGGTTCCTTCTTGTTTAATTCTTTTCCCCTTGTATTTTCTCTTTCTTTCTTCTCCCTAATTTTTCTCCTTTCCCTGTATTCAGTAGCTGACTTGTATCCCTTTAAATACTTCCCAAGGAAGCAGCCTGAACAGCCTTTCCCACAGATTTGGAAATGCCCTGCAATAAAAATGTCAAGGGTGAAATAAGACAATGCATTTTCTCAGCCCTACATCAGGCCAAATTACATAATAAAGGCCCAACATCTGAACAATAAAACTCAGGATGAAAGTCACCTTTAACTTGCTGGAATCCTGGTTAAGGTCTGGATTAAATGGAGTGGGGGGCTGGAGCTAAAGTTGTCATTCTCCAAGGACTTTCATACATGGGGCAAAAATCCGCCGGGCCCCTTCCCAACCTCCTCCGTTACCCAGTCCCCACTACGGCCAGAATTATACAAACCTTGCAGAGGCTCTGATGAACTTCCATCAGTTCTCAGTTGATTATTGAAAAATTGTCCTCTTGTGCTAGAATTAAAAGCCTGCATTGTTCCTGCTCAGAGTTCCTCCATCAGAAGACAGATGCCCTTAGGCCCTGATATCTGTAGGGGTGTAGAAGCAATCCCTTTCCTGGCTGTCCTGTAGGTACCATGTACCTGCTAGACTAAACAGAGGTTTGTAACCACACACACCCCAAACAGGCCAGCTCAGGCCAGCAGCACTGCCAAATTCTGGGAGGCCAGGCAGCACTGGGCCAGTCCCCACTTGACAGTGTCAGTCCAGGCAGAGCCTGCAGGTCTAGACATCTCACACCTAGGGACAAGGCTGGTGTCCAGGGCCTTTCTCATCACTGTGTCTTTCATCAGAGCAGGTCTGACTTATGCTTCTGGTTGGTAGCTTTTTAAAAAACTTTCTTACTTAGGTGAAAGGACTCAAAGACTCCTCTCCCAAAGTACCTGAAAATCTCCCTTCTCTCCAAACACCAATTTGCACTTTGTTGCTCCATCAATGACCAGCAAACTTTTTCCCCTGGACTTTTACGATGTTAGAAGACAGTGCAAGTATCAGACATCAGCAAGATGGCCAGCTAGAGTTTCCTGGCACTCACCCCCACCCACCTATAAAGGGAACAAAGCAACAGATACCTTATTTCCACTCCAGTGACTGAGGCGGTACACTGGAGAGCACCAGGGGAGTGGTGAAATCCCTGTGGGGCGCAGAAGCCCAGGACAGTACCATAGAGAGGTGAGTGAGGTATCCTGCCTCTGCCACACTGTCTCCCCCACCAGGATCTGCTCAGAGTTGAGGGACTTCTTAGAACCAAAGCCAATGCACCATTCCCAACCAATACCCTAGAACCCATCTACAACGATGTGTTCCTACAAAAGCTGCCTTATAAAATTCAAAAAAGCAACTGTTCCTTTAGATATGCAGGTATGAATGTAGGGACATGAGAAACATGAAACATGAAAAAGCAAGGAAACATGATATCCCCAAAGAAACACAATAAGTATACAGTAACAGACCACAAAGAAAAGGATATTTATAAAATACCTAAAAAGAAATTCAAAATAATGACGTTAAGGAAACTCAGTAACATACAAGAGAGTATAGACAAACAATTCAATAAGATCGGGAAAATAATTCACAATCTGAAAAATAAAATTCAACTAACAAATAGATATCATAAAAAATAACCCCCAAAAATCTTGGAACTCAAAAATTCAATTAATGTAACAAAAAAATACAGTTGAGAGCTTCAACAACAGACTAGATCAAGCAGAAAAGAATTTCTGAACTTGAAGACAGGTCTTTTGAAATAATCCAATCAGAGGGGGAAAAAAGAAACAATATAAAAAAAAGAAGAAACTTACAAGACTTATGAGACACCATTAAATGAACAAATATTCACATTATAGGAATGCTATGGGGAGAAGAAATGGAGAAAAAAAGCACAGAAATCCTATTTAACAAAATTATAGCTGAAAACCTCCCAAGTCTTGAGAGAGACATAGATATCCAGATCTGAGAAGCTCAAAGATTCCCAATAAAACTCAACTAAAAATTATCCTCTTTGAGGCATGTTATAGTCAAAGACAAAGAGAGAATTCTAAAAGTTACAAGAGAGAAACATCAATTCACAAATAAGGAAATTTCCATTAGATTATCAGCAGATTTCTCAGCAGAAACCTTTCAAGCTAGGAGAGAATGGGATAATATATTCAATGTGTTAAAAGAAAAAAAAACTGTCAGCCAAGAATACTACATCTATAAAAGCTGTCTTTCAGTAATGAAGGAGAAATAAAATCTTCCCTGACAAGCAAAAACTGAGGGAATTCTTCACCACCTGACTGGCCTTACAAGGAACGTTTAAGGGAATGCTATAGCTAGAAACAAAGAGACAATAATTACTATCATTAAAACACATGAAATTATAAAACCCACCAGTGTAGGTAAATCTATCATACTTAGAACAGCCCAGTGCTGTAATGGTGCTATGTAAATCTTTCAATCCTCTAGTTTGATATTTAAAAATCAAAAAGGTCAAAAACATCAACTACAAAAGATAAAGATGTAAATTAAGGCAACTAAAATACAAATTGTAGGCGGAGAGGAGAAAGTCTATATTTTTATGTAACCAAACTTAAATTGTTAGCAGCTTAAAATAGTGTATTATATCATGAGGCACAGTAGCTCATACCTGTAATCACAGCATCTTGGGAGGATGAGGCAGGAGGATCACTTGGGCCCAGGAGCTCAAGAACAGCCTGGGAAACAAAGTGAGACTCTACCTTTACAAAAAATAAGCCAGGCATGGTGGCACGGACCCATAGTCCCAGCTACTCAGGAGGCTGAAACAGGAGGATCGCTTGAGCCCTAGGAGATCAACTGGGGCAACAGAGCAAGACCTTGTCTCAAAAAAAAAAAAAAATAGTGTACTGTAACTACAAGACTCTTTATGTTAGACCCATGGTAATTACAAAGAAAAAAATTACAGCAGATACACAGATGAGAAAGAGAAAGAAACCTTAACACCAAAAAACCCACCAAACCACAGACGTAAACAAAAAGAGAAGAAGAAGAACAAAGGTCTACAAAACAACCAGGAAACAATTAATAAAATGGAAGTCTTTTTCTACCAATAATAACCTTGAATGTAAACAGATTAATTCTATAGCTAAAAGATATAAAATGGTTGAATTGATTTTTTTAAAACAGACCCATCTATATGCTGCCTACAAGAGACTCCCCTCACTGCTAAAGACAAACAGACTGAAAGTGAAGACATGGAAAAAGATATTCCATGCAAACATAAACCAAAAACAAACAGGAATAGCCATATCGATATCAGACAAAATAGACTTTAGGTCAAAAACTGTAAAAAGAGCAAAAGAAGGTCATTATAAAATAATAAAGGAAGCAATTCATTAAGAGGATATAACAACCATAAATATATATGCACTCAATATCACAGCATCCAAATATACAAAGCAAAGATTATTAGATCTAAAGGGAGAGATAGCCTACCACACAAAAATAGTAGGGAACTTCAGGGTTCTACTTTCAGCAGTGAACACAGATCATCTAGACAGAAAATCAGCAACAACAAAAAACTGAACTTATACCACAGACCAAATAAACATAACAGACATTTACAAAACATTCCATCCAACATCTACAAAATACACCTTCTTTTCAACTGTACATGGAATGTTCTTCAGGATAGATCATATGTTAGGCCACAAAATAAATCTTAAACTTAACAAGATAGAGATCATATCAAGTATTTCTTCAGACCATAATAGAAGTCAATGACGAGGAAAACTAGAAGTCAACAAAAAGAAAAATTTCAGAAGTCTTAAAAGTACATGGAAATTTAACAACATGCTCCTAAATAACCAATGAGTTAATAAATAAATGAAAAGGAAAATTTTAAAATTCCCTGAGATCCAAGGTGGGAGGATCACTTAAGGTCAGGAGTTTGAGACCAGCTTAGGCAACATAGTGAGACATTGTCTCTATAAGCAATTTTAAAAAAATAGCTGGGCATGGTAGCACATGGGAGACTGAGGCAGGAGGATCACTTGAGCCCAGGAGTTCAAGGTTACAGAGAGCTATGATTGTGCCACTGCACTCCAGCATGGGCAACAGAGCAAAACCCTGTCTGTAAAAAATAAAAACAAATTATAATAATTAAAATTCCTTAAGACAAACGAGAATAGAAACGCATCATTCCAAAACCTATGGCACACAGCAAAAGCAGTTCTAAGAGGGAAGTTCATAGTGATTAAATCTGTACATCAAAAAAGAAGAAATATTTCTAATAAATGACCTGCCATGAACATCTAGGAACTAGAGAAATAAGAAAAAACTAAACCCAAGATTGTTAGAAGGAAGGAAATAATAAAGTTTAGAAAAGAAACAAAACAGAGCGTGAAAAAAAGGACCAATTCAAAAGATCAATGAAACAAAAAGTTAGTTTCTTTGAAAAGATAAACCATATCAACAAACCTTTAGCTAGGCTAAGAATAAAAGAGGATAGATACAAATATATAAAATCAGAAATGAAAAAGGAGACATTACAAATAATATCACAGAAATATAAAGGATCATAAGAGACTATTATGAACACATATACAACAAAAAATTTGTAAACAAAAAGGAAATGAATACATTCCTGGATATAACCTATCAAGATTAAATTATGAAGAATAGGAAATTTTAACAGACCAATAACAAGTAAGAAAATTGAATCAGGCCGGGCGCAGTGGCTCATGCTTGTAATCCCAGCACTTTGGGAGGCCGAGGTGGGAGGATCACAAGGTCAGGAGATCGAGACCATCCAGAAAATTCTGAAGAGGGGGGGAAAACTTGCAAACTAATTTTATGAGGCCAGCATTACTCTGATTCCAAAACCAGATAAGAACACAACAAAAAAGAAAACTATAAGCCAATATCTCTGAGGAACATAGATGCAAAAATTCTCAACAAGATACTAGCAAACTAAATTGAAAGTCACATTTAAAAGATCATTATGATCAAGTGGGATTCAACCCAGGAACATGAGGATGGTTCAACATATGCAAATCCACACATGTGACATACCACATTAACAAAAAAAGGCAACAAAATGATCATTTCAATAAACACAGAGCATTTGAAAATCCAACATTCCTTTATGATAAACACTCTTAGCAAATTAGGTATAGAAGATATATATACCTTGAAACAATAAATACCATATATGACAAATCTACAGTTAACATCATACCGAATGGGGAAAAGATAAAAGCTTTGCCTCTAAGATCAGGAAAAATAAGGATGCCTATTTTCACCACTCCTATTCCACATAGGACTGGAAGTCCTAGGCAAAGCAATTAGGCAAGAAAAAGAAATAAAAGGCAATCTCTATGGAGTCTAAAAGATAATGCTTGAAATCCAAGGTACTTTTTAGCATCAGTGACAAGGCAACATTGGATGTCGGGCTTCCCCTGAGATGACATCTCCCAAACTAAGATCAAGAAAAGCAATGCCTCCAACTCCGCAGAGCATCAGAGAAGGCCACATGAGTAGGTCAAATCTTCATCCCTACCTGGCAGTAAAAGGGGGCCCTTCCCCTCCCCACTGGGTTTGTGTCAAAGGAAGCACAGTAAAGCCTAAATGTCTACCACCACCCATACCCAGGAGTAGTAAAACATCCTTCTTCATCCTTTTGGGTGGCAGTAGAGGCTGAGAGGGGAATTCGGACTTCCACTCCTCCTGACACTTTCTTAGGTGACAAAGTGTAGAGCAAGCTTGAAAAGACAGGAGATTTAAATAAGATCCTGAATACCCAAAATGTCCAGGATACAACTGAAATTCACTTGTCATACCAAGAACCAGGAAAATAATCAACTTGAATGAAAAAAAAAAACAGTAAATAGACACCAATATCAAGATGACACACACACATGGGAATTACATGATGAGGGTTTTTTTGTTAATTTTATTTATTTATTTATTTATTTATTTTATTTATTTATTTGAGACAGAGTTTCGCTCTGTCGCCAGGCTGGAGTGCAGTGGCACGATCTCAGCTCACTGCAACCTGCCTCCTGGGTTCAAGCGATTCTCCTGCCTCTGCCTCCTGAGTAGCTGGGACTATGGGTGCCTGCCACCACCACACCCAGCTAATTTTTTTTTTTTTTGTATTTTTAGAAGAGACAGGGTTTCACCATGTTAGCCAGGATGGTGTCAATCTCCTGACCTCGTATCATCTGCCTGCCTCAGCCTCCCTAAGTGTTGGGATTACAGGCATGAGCCACTGTGCCCACCCAATTAATTTTATTTTTTAATTGACAAATAATAATTGCACATATTCATGGGGTACATAGTGATGTTTCAATACATATAATGTGATCAGATTTGAGTAAATAACATACCCATCAAATGCTTATCATTTTTCTGTGTTAATAATATTCAATATCTTGATGAAGATTTTAAAGCAGCCATCATAAAAATGCTTCAACAAGGAATTGGAAACATACTGGACATAAACTTTTTTTAAATAGAAAACCCTGGCAAAGAAATACAAATATGAAAAAGAAACAAATGGAAATATCAGAACTAAAGAATACAATAACCAAAACAAAGACAAAAACTGAATAGATTCCACAACAGAATAGGTAAGACAGAGGAAGGAATCTGTGAACTGAAAGAGAGAACAATACAATCAATCTAAACAACAGAGAAAAAAATAGACTGAAAAACAAATGAACAGAGCCTCAGGGACCTGTGGGATTATAACAAAAGATGTAACATTTATGTCATGAGAGTCCTGGGAAAAGAAGAGAAAAAGAGAGGGACTGAAAAAGTACTCAAAGAAATAATGGCTGAAATTTCTCAAATTTGGCAAAAAACACAAACTTATAGATACAAGAAGCTGAGCAAATGCTAAATAGGATAACCTCAAAGACACTCACATCAAAGATACATCATAATGAAACTCCTGAGAAATATGAACAAAGAAAAATCATGAAAGAAATAGGAGATAATCAGCTGGGCACGGTGGCTCATGCCTGTAATCCTAGCACTTTGGGAGGCCAAGGCGGGTGGATCACCTGAGGTCGGGAGTTCGAGACCAGCCTGACCAACATGGAGCAACCCTGTCTCTACTAAAAATACAAAATTACCTGGGCATGGTGGCACATGCCTGTAATCCCAGCTACTGGGGAGGCTGAGGCAGGTGAATCGCTTGAGGTGGAGGTTGCAGTGAGCCGAGATCGTGTCATTGCACTCCAGCCTGGGAAACAAGAGCAAAACTCCATCTCAAAAAACAAAAAAAAAAGAGAGAGAGATAATCAACACCTTACCTATGTGAAAGAAACAATTCAAATGACAGCAGATTGCTCATGAGAAACCATGGAAGCCAGAAGGAAATGGCACAAAATTTTTCAAATTCTGAAAGAAAAGAACTGTCAATGAAGATACCCTTCAGAAATGAAGGGAGTAATCAAGACCCTCTTGGATTCAAAAAAAACTAAGAAAATTTGGCACCAGAAGACCTATCCTAAAAGAATGCTTAACGAAGCTCTTGAAATGGAAAGGAAATGATAAAAGAAGGAATCTTGAAACATCAGGAATGAAAACAGAACAATAAGAAGAGTAAAAAAAAATGGGTAAATACAAGAAATCAGGCTTTAGGAAAACATTTTACAAAACATGTATGTTTTTTCAGGCCCTTGCAATGGTTACTGTCAACAGATGCACGGATAATGAGTACTTGGGAAATCACTAATTCTTTTTAGGTTGTTTGAAAAAGCTAATTTAGAAGGGGCTTATTTACGTTTTGTAAAGAAAAAATGTCTTTCTGATTACTTTGTTTGCTTTTCAAAATATCATCGTCCTTATTTATGAGTCAAATTTCTCAAGGAGAACATTACATACTCATAAAAATTTGAATTTTATTCCTGAGCTTATTCCAAATACAGTTTCCAGATTTAGCAAATAAAAAATACAGGAGGCCCAGTTAAATTTAAATATTGCATGGGACATAATTATAATAAAATGTATGGCTTATCTGAAAGTCAAATGTAAGTGGGCATCATTTAATCCTACAGGATTTCCTGTAGGATTTAAGTCATCAGCATCTACAGAACAGAAGCTCTTCCTGATTAGACAGAACAACTCTTCTGGAACCTCCTCCTCTCCCAACAAGACCTGCTAAGGGACCACCCATCCTACTATCATCAGTGTCGGACAATAAATAAAAGTCCATCTTCAGAAATGCCTCATTGCCATGATCCTATGGTTTGAGTGTATGTGCCTCCCCACCAAAAATTCATATATATTGGAACCTAAGACCCAAAATGATGGTATTAAGAGGTGGGGTCTTTAGAAGGTGATTCAGTCTTGAGGTCTCCTCCCTCAAGAATGGATTTGTTCCCTTATAAAAGGGCTCCAGGGCTGGGCACAGTGGCTCATGCCTGTAATCTCAGCCAAGGGGCTGGGAGGCTGAGGCAGGAGGATTGCTTGAGCCCAGGAGTTTGAGACCAGCCTTGGCAACATAGTGAGACCCCATATCCACATAAAAAAATTTATTTTTAATTATCCTGGTGTTGAGGCACATGGCTGTAATACCAACTCAGGGGGGGCGGAGGTGGTGGGGATCACTTCAGCCTGGGAAGTCAAGGCTGCAGTGAGCTGTGACTGCACCACTGCACTCCAGCCTGGGTGACAGAGTGAGACTCTGTCTCCAGAAAAAAAAAAAAAATGGGAGGGGCGGTTCCAGCGAACTAGTTAAGCCCTTTGCCCTTCCTCCCCGCTCTGCCATGTGAGGACACAGAAACGAGGTACCATCGTAGAAGCAGAGGCCAGGCCCTCACCAGACACTGAACCTGCCAGTGCCTTGATCTTGAACTCCCCAGCCTCCAGGACTATGAAAAATAGCTTTGTATGAGTTTTAATTACCCAGTCTCAGGGACTGTGCTACAGCAGCAGGAATGGACTAAGACGCATAGATTAGGACATTCTGGGGGCTTTTTTAAAGTTTTAACTCAGAAGGGTAAAACTTATCTGCTCCTAGTGGCCTTAAGAACTAGAAGGCTTTAGAGCTACTCAGGTAGATATCAGCTACAAGTCTCTACACAAGAAGGACCCGCCACCCCCACCCCAGCACACCTCCCTACCCTGGCTGTTGACCTGTACTTGTTCACTGATCACCTCTGCCAGCTCCTCCAGGCATGAAGATGACAAACCTGTACTCAGACTCTTCCCACAAATGTTTGTTGCTAGGCATGTCTAAGATTACAGGCCTCTGCTGAGAGATTGGGGTGGGGTCACCACTCAGCTGGGAGGGGAGGGAAAGGCTTCCCGGCAGAAGCAACATCTGAAGTGGGGCATCCAAGAGAGAGGAAGGGCCCTGCACAGCTGTGCAACGAGCAGGCCATGTGGTCAGGGGAAGTGCACAGCTCTCTATGGCTGGGGCCAGGAGAGAGGGCACAGGGCTGGGTGGCCACAGCAATGGGTTGGGAAGGCGAGGGCCAGCGGATTAGCAACCCTTCTCAGGAAGCTTTTCAAATCTCTCCCCAAGTCCTCCATCCTGATGTTACCTGGTTACTGGGACGTCAAATGTGGTTTGCACACCTGGAATTCCGATTGGGTTTTACAAGCCGTGAAATGTGAGCTCTCAGCGCAGCACGACCTCTCCCGCCCGGGCCCCTCGGTCCTCTAGAGCCGCCCTGGAGCCCAGGGCTCACCACAGCTTGGCTCAGAGCCCAACTGTGCCTTCTAACGCAGTGTGGATATCCCATTTGGGATTTCAAATCCATAAATGCACATTTTCCAAAAACCCCTTCCCAGGGATGCTGGATGGCCAGACTCCCAGATACAAGACCTGAAGGGAAAGCAGCCTGGGAGAGCCACAGGCAGCCCGGGGCGCGCAGATGGCAGGGTCTCTGCAATGGGCTCCCCAGAGGCTATGTTAGTCTACAAAATGAATTCATTTTTGTTGAAAAACATCATTCACTCATTCCTTCACTGACCAGCATTGATAAAGCACCTACTATAGGAAGGTTCTGAGAGGGACAAGGACGCACAGCAAATGAACAGGCTGCCTCGTTCCAAACCCAGGCCGCTTGCTTCTGTAGAAAGCATCCGTTACTCTTCTAATCCACTCTTAGTTCCTCAACGAACAGGCTCCTCTTCCGCTCAGAAGACATAGGGCATGGCATGAGACAGGCCCTGGGCTTGGTCCTGGCACCGCCAGGGCAGGGGGCCACCACAGCCAGCTGTGTCTCCTCACCTCCCCAAGCCTCAGTGTCCACAGTGAAAGCCGAGACTGAGCTAGACTCCACTGGCTGAAGTCTGAAGGTCAAAGATCAAAGCCGGAGTCAGGGTCTGAAGGTCAAAGCCGGAGTCAGCTCTCGCTGTAGCTGCCGTTCTGACATTCACCGACCCTCAGGTTGAAGTCTCAGAAGGGCCAGGAGTCCGTTCTTCCCTGGCGCACGTAAGACAGGCAGGGGCTGACTCTGCCTTCTGTTCCTCTCCAGGGTGACTGTGCTTTCACATGGCTGTGATGGAACCAGGAGACATGATATGCACAAGACTGGTCCCTGGAGAGCAGAGACTGAAAACACTGGAAGAAGGAGGGTGATGATCACTGCATGCCTCCTACCTCCACAGGGAGAGGTGAAAGAAGAGGAGCCTGAAACTGAGCATTAGAATATGGGGCCCAGGAGACCCTGGTTAAAAGCACAGCATTCAGAGATCCAACAGTGGGAATACATTGGAACTCAGGTTTCCAATTGATAATCTAATCTTCAGGAGACCCACCTTGTGTATAAAGTTCTCTTTCCTGTAGGAAACAATCAAAGAATAGCTTAAATACCTGAGGCCTTGATTCCATTAGGCCTGTAACATCTCCTGACCTCCACCAACAGAAGCTGGAGTACCTGAGGGTCACAGGATGCTTCTCTCCTAATTGTTTTAAGTGTACATGAAAGTGAGTCACATAGGAAAAGCCTGCTGGGATTCTCCAGGCCATGCACCGTGTGGAAGAGGCAACTGCATGATAGAAATCCTGCATTTCTGCAATGCCAAGAGACACGGGGTCCACATTTTACCACCTCTGATGCCAGGGTGCGTCACACCAGCAATGGCAGTGTCAGCTGTGATTGGCATAGTCAGTGATGTCATTTATCAACACTGGTATCCTGGATGCAGTGAAGCGTGGGCCAGACATGATGCTCCACGTCTGAGCTGCACTGCATCGTTTATCCCTCACAACATCCCACAAATGACATTGCATTGGCAGCCCCACTTTGCAGATAAGGAAACAGAAGCTCAGTCAGCTACACAACGCTCCCAAGGCCCCTCAGCTAGGGCATATTAGCGCCATAATCTTAGCCCTGCTGGCTCCAAAGCCTCAAGCTCTAACTAGCATGCCACAGCACCACCCTCATTCAGGGTCCTCAGTGTGGCGGGGAGCGGGGAGAGAGGTGGAGCAGCCACGGCAGCCAGTGCTCACTGAGCATCTCTCAAAAGACAGGCATCGTAAGGCGCCTGCCTGCTGGCCCATCCAGCTGTCCTAACAACCCTACCAGGTGGGCACTGTGTTATGCTCCCCATATTGAAATGAAATTAAGAAAACAATCCTATTTACAATAGCATTAAAAGGAATAAAATACTTAGAAATAAATTTAACAAAAAAGAGCAAGACAAGCACCCCCAAAACTATAAAACATTACTGAAAGAAATTAAAGAAGACCTAAATAAATTGGAAGATATCTTGGGATAATGAATTATTAGACTTAATATTGTTAAGATGGAAATATTCCCCCTAATACTCAATGGATTCAACACAATTACTATAAAAACCACAGCTGCCTTTTTTGAAGAAATTGACAAGCTGATCCTAAAATTCATATGGAAATGTAAGAAACCCAGAATAGCCAAAACGATCTTGAAAAACAACAAACTTATAGTACTCATACTTCATGATTTCAAAACTTATTACAAAACAACCGTAATCAAGACAGTGTTGTATTGCCATAAGGTTAGAAATATATCAATAGAATTGAGAGTCCAAAATAAAACCTTATATTAATGGTCAATTGATTTTTTTTTTTTTTTTTAAATGGAGTGTTCCTCTGTCACCCAGGCTGGAGTGCACTCTTGGCTCACTACAACCTCCACCTCCTGGGTTCAAGCAATTCTCCTGCCTCAGTCTCCCGAGTAGCTGGGCTTACAGGCACCCATCACCACCCCCGGCTAATTTTTGTATTTTTAGTAGAGACGGGGTTTCACCATGTTGGCCAGGCTGGTCTCAAACTCCCGACCTCAGGTGATCCACCTGGCTCGGCCTCCCAAAGTGCTGGGATTACATGCTTGAGCCACCACACCCAGCCATGGTCAACTGATTCTTGACAAGGGTGCCAAGACAATTCAATGGGGGAAAGAATAGACTATTGAACAAAAATAGTTGCTGGGACAACTGGATATCTACATACAAAAGAATGAAGTTAGGCCCCCCACCTTACACCGTATATACACATTAACTCAGAGTGGATCAAACACATAAAATGTAACAACTAAGAGACTATAAGTCTTGGAAGAAAGCATGGGAGTAAACCTTCATGATCTTGGATTGAGCAATGGATTCTTAGATCTGACACCAAAAGCACAAGTAAAAAAGAAAAATAGACAAATTGGACTTCTTCAAAATTAAATGCTTTTGTGCTTCAAAGAACATCATGAAGAAAGTTAAAAGAAAACCTACAGAATGGGAGAAAATATTTGCAAATCAAATACCTGATAAGAGAATCGTATCCAAAATATATGAAGACCTCTTCTAAGTAACAATAAAAAGACAACTCAATTTTAAAATGTGCAAAGGATCTAAACATACATTTCTCAAA
The DNA here is from genome assembly GCF_006542625.1 of Nomascus leucogenys. Taxonomy (NCBI): domain Eukaryota; kingdom Metazoa; phylum Chordata; class Mammalia; order Primates; family Hylobatidae; genus Nomascus; species Nomascus leucogenys. Next base: position 138,887,719 of record NC_044402.1, on the reverse strand, counting down.
GAACATATGTAAACAGCCAAAGAGCACATGAAAAGATGTGTGGTAGTTATCACTCACTAGGGAAATGCAAATCAAAACCACAGTGAGATGCCAATTCATCCCCACTAGGGGGACTAAAATCAAAAAGACAGACAATAACAAGTGTTAGCAAGAATGTAGGGCAATCAAGACCCTTGTGCATTGACAGTGGGAATGTAAAATAGTTCAGCCACTGAGAAAACCAGTTCAGCAGTTCCTCAAAAATTAAACATTGAGTTAAAGTATGACCCAGCAATTCCATTCCCAGGTATATACTGAAGAAAACTGAAAACGTGTATCTATGTAAAACTTTGTACCCAAATGTTCATAGCAGCCTTATTTGCAATAGCCAAAAAATAGAAACAACACAAATGTTCATGGACAGATAAATGGATAAACAAAATGTGGTGCATCCATAGAACAGAATACTATCTGGCCATGAAAAGGAAGGAAATTCTGACACATGCTACAACATAGGTGAACCTTAAAAACATCATGCTAAGTGAAAGACGCCACTCACAAAAGGCCACATATTATATGATTCTATTTACGTAAGTATAAATGGGATAGGTAAATCCATAAACACTGAAAGCAAATTAGTTGTAGCCAGGGTCTGGCAGGGACAGAACTAGGGAGTGAGTGCAAATAGGTATGAAGTTTTTTGTTGGGGGTGATGGAAATGTTCTGGAATTAGACAGTGGTGGTCAACACACAACTTTGTGGATATGCTAAAAACTGTTACACTTTAAAATAGCATACTTTAAAATGGTGAACTTTATGGTGTGTGATTATATCTCCACAAAGGCATGTAATTCTTTGCTGCCGATGGCATGGCCTTGCTCAAGAACTCTAGAGGAGGTCCAGGCACGGTGGCTCACACCTGTAATCCCAGCACTTTGGGAGGCCGAGGCAGGAAGATCCCTTGAGGCCAGGAGTTTGAGACAAGCCTGAGCAACATAGTAAGACCCTGTCTCTACTAGAAACAAAAAAATTAAAAATTAGCCAGATGTGGTGGTGAGCAACTACTGTCCTAGCTTTCCAGGAAGCTGAAGCAAGAGGATCGTTTGAGCCAGAAGTTCAAGGCTGCAGTGAGCTATGATCGTGCCACTGCATTCCAGCCTGGGTGGTAGAGTAAGACCCTGACTCAAAAAAAAAAAAACCTCTGGGGGTGGGAGGTGCTGTACTGTGTGTCTTGTACTGTGGCTTGGTCTTGTCCAAGACTCCTCAAAATATTTGTGTATCTCCTTTACCCCGGGGCAGTTCTCACGTAGTGAACACTGATCCTTTTAAGGAGTGGCTAGCAAAACCAAGACTGCCTTGATCCCCACAGCTGTCGCTTGTCCACTGACTCAAGTCCCATCACAGTCCTCCCTCCCCCACCAGCCCACCCCTGACAGTGTAACTGGAGCAGTATTTCTAAAATACTGATTGGGCCGCATTACTCCCTTTCTTGAAACCCTCCAGCTGTTCCCCATAACCAGTCCTAGTTAAACAGCCTCATATTAGAATCCACTGGGACGGTTTCTAAAACTATTGAGGCTCAAGCTCAACTCCCAGAAATTCTGATTTTACGGCTGTGGTCAGCAGATAAGAGGCCCCCAGGGATGTCCACATCCTAATTCACAGAAGCTGTGAATATGCTGTGCTAACTGGGTTGTCGATGGAATTAGTGTGGCTATTCAGTTGCCCTTAAGAGAGGGAGATCATCCTGGATGATCTGGTTGGTCCAGTGACATCACAGGGTCCTAAAAAGTGTAGGAGGGCAGCAGAGTGGAGGTCAGAGTGATGTGGTGAGGACCCCCAGCCAGGAGTTTGTTGCTGGCTATGAAGATGGAGGAGGGGGCTATAAGGCAAAAATGTGGGCAGACTGTAGAAGCTGGAGAAGGCAAAGAAATGGAGTCTCCCTGGCGTTTCCAGAAAACACACAGCTCTGCCCACATCTTGATTTTGGCCCAGTGAGGCTCGGGTGGGGCTTCTGACCTACAGAACTGTAAGATAACAAATCTGTCTTGTTTTAAGCCACAAAGCTTGTATCACCTGTTAGTAACAATAGGAAACTAACACACAGTTGATCCAGACGATGCCCAGGCATCGGGAGCTTTTTAACACACCTCAGTCACTGCGCAGCCAGAATTAAGAACCACTGACCAACGGTAATATTCCTCAGCTTTCAGCATCCACAAACACAGACTGCTCATTTTAAATAGACATTGTTAATGATCACCCATTTTTATAAATAAAACGTTTTTTCGTTATTGTCAACTACCTCACTTTCATATCTGAGAGGGACTTTGCACCCTTCACCAAAGCATCTGTGTCTGGTTCAGTGATGGCTAAGTCCAGCTAAAGCACAGGTCTCACTTCCAGGCAGTTTCTTTGCTTACCCTTTTTTATTCCCTTTTTAAACTAAATCAGAAAATTTTAGCCTACAATTACAGGTTTTCAGAAATGACACCCATCTGTGAGACGTTCTGACCATTTGGATCAAACGTGGATGCTAAACCTTTGGCGCTCTCGTCCCTGAGGATGACTTACAGCGTCATCAGACACCACAGTGGCCCGCCTCGCAGCCTGGAGACTGGGACAGAGCGGATCAGGGGAATGGCAGCAGATGGATTCCTTGTTCACTCTTTGTAGCACTTCACTCTAAAAAATATTTTCTTCATGTTCTGTAGCCGCATTTGGACATGATTTAAAAAATATGCCGACAACATCAATTTCTCCAAAAAGGCAGTGGGTTGGAAAGAGCCCTTGTAAGAAATCCCGGTACTAGCCAGGCGTGGTGGCTCACACCTGTAATCCCAGCACTTTGGGAGGCTAAGGCAGGTGGATCACTTGAGGCCAGGAGTTTGAGACCAGCCTGGCCAACGTGGTGAAACCTCATCTCTACTAAAAATATAAAAATTGGCCGGGCGTGGTGGCTCACGTCTGTAATCCCAGCTACTCAGGAGGCTGAGTATCACTTGAATCCGGGAGGCAGAGGCTGCAGTGAGCTGAGATTGTGCCACTGCACTCCAACCTGGGTGACAGAGTGAGACCCTGTCTCAAAAAAAAAAAAAAAAAAAAAAAAAATCCCGTGACCTGACATTACCACGAATTGTGGTCTCTCGCCTTGAAGCAGAAGGTTCACACCACTCCAGGTACTGGATCCATCAATGAGGCACGCCCCAGGAACAAGCCACATGGCTCTAACTGCTTATTTGATTGTTTGACTGAAACTTGAACTCAGAAATGACCTACACTTAACAAGGTTGAGATGCTAGAGTTTTCCCAGCATGGAGGAGGGATTCCAGAGGCGTAGGGAGATGGGAACATTGGACTGGGTTTAACATGTGTGACCCGCACACCTCTCTCTCAACTACACATTGCAGGAAGGCTCCAAAGCACTGTCGCTTTCACTTGGGCACTGAGAAATGCCTGGGAGCACCTGCATCCCTGAGAAGCTTTGCAACTGCTCTCTTTGGCAGGCAGGTGCGATGGTGGAGACGGTGCCACTGAGCTGGGCTCTCTGATTTCAGTGGGGATGACAGGGTTCCAGAGGAGCAGAGGCCAAATGCCAGGACTTCAGCAGCAAAGACCAGGGGGCTGCGTCTGCCAAGGGAGGTAGCAGACACACGCTGGGGATCAAAACACCTTGGTCCGCGGGGCTCTTTGCCAGTGGCTAATTGAACTTGGTATCCCTAGGAATACAAGAGGACTGATTGACGGAAAAAAGCAGAAAACCTTAGGTCTGGGAGCCAAAAATCTGACTTGAGTCACAACTGTGGATAGCAACAGCCTCTCTCCCAGTTCTCAGACCTAACTCAATTCACAGGCCAAGATTCTTGAAAGGAAGGCTGGGTCCCCTGAGGAAGAAGCCTGCAACACTGCTTCAAGCACATGACATGCCTCCTCCTCCAGCCTGCAGATCATTCCCCAGTGCTCTACTGGGATTCGGGAGCACGCCTTCCTTGCCAGCCGGCACAGGGCTGATGAGCCTGTCGGTGGGCGGCTCTGGAGGTACACTGGTAAGAGGAAGAGGTTTCTCTTCCTAGTTCCACTGTGCTTTCCTTCCTTCCGACTCCCTTGGCACTCGCGGGTATGTGGGATGCCAGTGGAGCTTACCTCCAGCAGGTTTCAGCAGCACCCAACAGGGAGCATCCTGGCTGAGTTCTGCGGCTGTCCCAGGTGGCCTTCCAAAAAGTTCACCTCCCACAGGCAGCCGCCCAGCATTGCCCGGGAGCCCAACCTGCTCCAGCTTCCCAGCAAGTCCAAAAGCATCCCCTGCAAGCAGCTATCCCGCAAATTTCTTTGGCATCCCAGCAAGTAATTTCCTGCCCACAGCTTTACCCTATCGAATATGAAGCCCTGGCCCAGGGGAACCCAGTGAACTTCTCCACCCTGGACTAGGCTGCTTTCGATTATTCGCTCTGCCCATGAGAGTGGCTGTGGGACACAGGTCTGGAGTTCCTCAGCATTTCTGTGCACTGTCATCTCACAGAGCGGCTACCGAACATGTGTGAATGCCTGGTTAGAAGGGGCACCTCCCCTAGGATTGCTGCAGTCTCCCCCACTCCCGACAATTCAGACCTAGTATTTCTGCACTATGACTCCTACGTGGCCCCAGCAGGTCTTACCATCAATGACACCACCCACCAGGTTCTGCACTTCAGGGCACCTGGCTCCTGACAGTCCCAGGGAAAAGCTTCTCCACACGGAACTGGAACGTGTGAGACACATCCCTGGATACAAGGGACCAAGCTCAGGATGCCCCAAGACGTGCTGAGACTGTCCTACCAACCACTCTCTCCTCAGGGTGGCCTGGGCCCAGAAACAATCCTGACATCCATCCAGGCCACAGCACTGAGCTACACACAGAGCCCTTCAGTCATTCCCAGGTCTTACGCAACAAAACTTCAGCCAAATGGACTGAGAGCTCTTCCCTGTATCCTACTGCCTCCACACCCCACCCCTACCTCCAATGATGGCAGACCCCAGTTCTGTTCTCAGCCACTCCACAGAATAAACAAAAACCCCCAAGTTAAAGGTAGCCTAATGAGGCAGGCAGTTCCCTTAGAAGTTTGAGTTGGAAGCCACACAAATCCACCCAGAGTCATGAGGCCAGCAACATCCATGAAAAAAGATAAACCATCCCTGTGAGCCACAAAAGACCCTGGCTAAGGTCCATGCCCCATCCATCCAATCAGGGAGAAGGGAATGGGGGCTCAGGCTACGTGGGTTTCCCTCAAGGGACTGGAAAGAGCATAGTGGGGTGGCTCAGGAGTCCCCAGCAGCTGGTAGAGGAGGACAGTGACATGACTCTGGCAAGGGCTCTGGGCAGGCTGGAATATGCCATGTAGCTCCTGCAAGCTTCCCACAGACCCAGCACCATGCATGAGCAGCACCCAGTGTGGATGTGTGAATAGAAGTTCAACTTCTGGCTAAGACCACCCCCACAAAGGCTGCTCTCAGATCTCCTCTCTGGCATGCACTGTTAAGTCAAACAAGGACAGTGCACATTCCCTGCACACCTAAGGTCCTCCTCCAGCCAGAATTTTCTAGTGCAGAGTGAGGTGGGACCCTTGGCTGTAGGTTTCCTCACACTGGCTGCACTCATAAGGACTGGGTCTCTGGTGAACATTCCGGTGCTGAATGAGGAGGTCTCTGTGGTAGAAGGCCTTCCCCTGTATCTGCATTCATGAGGTCTTCTTTGGGTGGGAGTTTGCCGAGGGTGAGAGGCTGGGCCTGCAACTTAAAGCTCTTCCAAACAGGCTGTACTGAATGGCTTTATGCAGCACAAGCCTGGGATTTGGCAGGAGGTTCCTTCCGTTCATTGCACTCCAAGCAACATTCTGGGTGATGCACATTCCAGGGCTAAGTCATCAAGCATTTTGAAAGTTCCATTCCATTCCCTCCTGCCAAAACCCCCCAAGTTAAAGGTGGTTAGGGTTAGGGTATGGTTCTCCATTGAGAATTCTGCTGTGAGATGAATCAGAGCTCCATTAATTTATGTTATTTGCTGCTTTTAGGATCCTCTCTTTGTCCTTGACATTTGAGAGTTTGAGTAGTGTATGCCTTGGGATAGTCTTATTTGGGTGGAATCTGTTTGGTGTCCTAGACCTTCCCATGCCTGGATGTTTAACTTCTTCTCAAGCTTTGGGAAGTTCTCTGTTATTATTTCTTTGAATCTGCTTTCTACCCCTTGCCCTTGCTCAGCTCCCTCCTAAACACTCATGATTCTCAGATTTGGTCTTTTGAGGTAATTTTCTATCTCTTGTAGGCGATCTTCATTTCTTCTCACTTCTTTCTCCTCTGTGTATTTTCAAAGAGACAGTCTTCAAGCTCACTGATTCTTTCCTCTGCTTGGTCCATTCTGCTGTTAAGAGCCTCTAATGAGTTCTTCAGTTCAGCAAATGTATTTCTTAGTTCCAAGATTTCTGTTGGATTATTTCCATCTTTGTTAAATTTCTCTGATAAATTTCAGAAGTGATTTTCTGTGTTCTTGGTGACCCCTGAGTCTCTGTAAAACTGCCATTTTGAATTCTTGGTCAGAGAGCTCACAAACTGTCTTCTCGTTAGGGTCACTAGATTTTTGCTTTGTCCTTTTTGAAGAGGTCACAGTTCCCTGTTTGCTGTTGCTTCTTGTGAGTACACATCTGTCCTTGCATTGAAGGATTATTTATTCCAGTTTTCTCTGTCTGGCTTGTTTTGGGTTTTATTGGATATTTTTGCTTAGCAAGTCTTTACCACTAGGTCACTGCCTCCTTTTCAGCTCCATGTGGCACGTTAAGCCCAGGCTCACCTCAACTCCAGTACATGATGGGAGCTTTGCATGTCCTGAACTGGGAAGGTCCCAAAGGCATTATCCCAGCAGTGTGAAAAGGCTGGTGGGGGGTTTGTGCCCAAGTGAGCTGGGAAACATACCTCCTCCAGTGGCTGTTGCTGAACAGCCACTCTGATTTGGCATCTCCTGTGGCTGTTACAGAGCAGTCTCTCCAGGGCTGGGGATGGTAGTTCCCCCTCCCCCTTTTGTCACTGCCTGTCCTCAGAGATTTCTCTCTTCAGGCAGTCATGCTGCTGCCTGTGGGTTAATGCAAGGACAGGTCTCCTGCCAGGGATTCTAGCATGGTGGGAAAGCTGGTTGACCACCTCAGTCTCACTCTTCCCAGTGTAAAAACCGGTGAGCTGGTGATATGGTTTGGCTCTGTGTCCCCAGCCAAATCTCATCTTGAATTATAATCCCCATAATCCCCAGGTGTCGAAGGAGGGCACCAGGTGGGAGATGATTGGATCATGGGGGTGGTTTCCCCATGCTGTCCTCGTGACAGTGAGTTCTCACGAGATCTGATGGTTTTACAAGTGTTTGACAGTTCCTCCTTCACACACACACACACTCTCTCCTGCCACCTTGTGAAGAAGGCACCTGCTTCCCCTTCCACCATGACTGTTAAGTTTCCTGAGGCCTCCCCAACCATGCAGAACCGTGAGTCAATTAAAGCTCTTTTCTTTATAAATTACCCAGTCTCAAGTCTTCATAGCAGTGTACTAATACTGTAGGGGAAAGATTCTCCACTCAATTGTTGCTAGGCAGAATCTGGGGAAGGGGCATCATGGATGCGGAAGTCTGGTTCTCCTACCATCTGCCTGGAATTTTTTCACTTCTCTGTGGCCCCAGAATCTGTCTCATCCCCTTATTTGAGTCCCGGGTTGTTGCTGGTGAAAATCTCACACTGTATATTTATTTTGGTTTTCTGTTGGGGGCGTGAAGCCAGCTTGATTCTATACCGCCATTTTAAAGCTGAAAATCCTCCAGGGCTAAATCAGAGCAGACCTTTGGCGGAACACTTTCTGTGCATTTGTAAGGACTTTCTATAGTGTGAACTCTCTGATGCTGAATGAACTTAGCAATATGGCTACAGGTTTTCCAACCTTTACTGCATTAATGAGGCCTTTCTGTTGTGAACCTTCTGGCACCAAAGAAAGGTGAGTCCTTTACTGAATGCTTTCCCACATCAGCTGCACTCATAAGGCTCAGCACCACAGTGGACTCTCCGGTATTCAATGCAGCTTGCAGCTAGAGTTGTGGCTAAGAAACTTCCCACACTCACTGCACTCATGAGACCTTTCTCCAGCACTGGGTTCCCCGTCCTCAGGTTCTCTGGTGCTGAACTGTGCATTTGCAGCTCATGGCCCCCTCACACGCCATACTTTCCAGGTGAAAGGTTCCCCCATCTTCGGTGCTCCTGTGTGGCTCCCCTCACCGTGATGGCCTGCTGCTGAAGAGGCCAGTGCTGGGTCCCATCCTTGCCTCACACTAAGGGCTTCCACAATGTGGGGACTCCACAGCTTTCCACAAGGCCCTGCCCTCGGCCCTACTGCAGTGTTTCTCTCTGCTGTGCTGCCTCTGGGCTGATTTAAACAGAAGCCAAAGCCTCTCCCACATGCCTCTCATGGGTATGCTTTCTGCCCAGGTGTGCTCTCTGGCACTCAATCAGGGGCGAAATGCTTTTCAACACTGGGCATTTTCTCTTCATCTCTCCCCAGGGAAATGACGATTATTCAGCTTTTGCTCGCACACACCCCCCATCAGTCCTCCTCCCGCCCTCCATTCTCCTAATAGGCTTGTATCATAATATGGTTACTGTTCAGTGCTTATATTTTAGGACTATATCAATACTATTCATAACTAAATTATATAGTAGTATTACTGTGGTAATTTTTTCTTTCCTACCTGTTTTCCTTGGAGTTATGTCCCTTGGTTTCCTAAGTACTTGTCAATAATTCAATCTCAGCTCCTATGTAAATCCTCAATATGTTCAGAGGCAACAGGTGTCCTAACAGTTAAGCCATCTTCTCTGGAGCCAGCACTAAACCCAACCTGGCTGCCTTCTATGCTGAGTGCACGGCTGCCATCCTGGAACCTCCTTTTGCTGTGCTCCTGGGGAGTCACCTTGCTCTTTGCATTGGATCTCCCATTGCCTTTATGCCATGCTTTCTCCTTTTGGAGTACATTCTCTAGTCCCTTTATTTAAAAGGGTGTGTAAAGGCCAGGAGTGGTGACTCCCACCTGCAATCCCAGCACTTTTGGAGGCTGAGGCGGGCAGATCGCTTGAGTCCAGGAGTTCAACACCAGCCTGGCCAAGATGGCAAAACCCTGTCTTGACAAAAAAATCAGCCAGGCACAGTGGTACATGCCTGTGGTCCCAGCTACTTCGGAGGCTCAGGCAGGAGAATCCCTTGAGCCTGGGAGGTCAAGGCTGCAGTGAGCAGTGTTTGTGCCACTGTACTCCAGCCCAGGTGACAGACCCTGTCTCAAAAAAATAATAAAAATAAATAACACGGTGTGTGGAATATACATTTTTAAAGAGCCTACAAGTCTTTTGGCATGACTTTTAATCTATCTGGAAATAATCTTCCTTCAGAATTGGAGAAGGCCATTCCCTGTTTCCTATGTGGCATCTGAGGACTACAAAGTTATTGATTCCTAATACTCTGCATGTGTACTGTTCATTCCCTCCAGCCATTCCCCGGTGTTCTGAAATCTCACACTCATGTGCCTGGATGTGCACACTGATAAGGAATGGAAGAAGGCAGGGTGCTTTCTCCTTCCATTGTGTTGGCACTAGGTGTGCTAAGCCCTTGTAATCTGGAAACTGACAGCCTTCATTCTCAGAATTCTTTTATTCGCTGGGATGCATTGAAAGACGTGTGAGGGTATGTCCTGGGCCATGTTATGGATGGGTAACTTTAGGTCTTTCCTTTTAGGCTGGTGAGATTCCTCAAAGAAGTCTCGTTCTGCTTTATTTCTTGCTAGAGGATACGACTGAGCTATGGATTTTAGATACTGAAGGCTGAAAGCAGTACACCTCCTCTGGTCTTTCACGGGTTTGAAGTAGGCACAGTTGCCCAACTGTGTGGAATGGGGAGTCTAACGGCTTCTTAAACAGGCCTCAGCTCCTAGTTTCACCTCATCTCACAACTACTTCCAGAGGTACCTAGAAGTGCCAATTCCAGATCCTCTGGGAGCTCTGCAAGACAACTCGGACGCTCAGATGTTCCCATTTCTTTCTTACAATGTAGATTTCTCAGGTGTTTCTAAGTCAACTACCATTCACCTATTTTCTGGAGAGCTTCCCAATTTTGTTGCTATTTTTAATCATCCTAGTTGATTTATGCTTTTTTAAAAAAAATTCCCTGTCATATCAATGGGATTTCAGGAGGAAGCAATGGTAAACAGCCACATCTAACTGTACAGGAGGCTGGGAAATGAAGCCTTTATTCTGGGAATCCAAGTGTCCAGCTAAAAACTGTGAGTTGTATTATCGCAGATGGAGAGAGTGGATGGTGAATGGAAACTAGCAATCTCTGCCACATAAATCCAGCTAGTTTCGAGGCAAAGAGAGACTGAGACTGCTCATGATAAAAAGCCTTCTTTGCAGGAGAGTAGGAGAGGTGGCAGAGGTTCTGGGACAAGAAATGAAGAAGCAGAACACACAAGGAGTCGCTGACAGATGGATGCATGTCTTTATTTAGTTCATTCATTCCAAGTTCATCCCAAATCTTCACATCTCACCCTCCCACCATCAAAACAGGTCCCATGTAACAACAGGGGGCCAAAAACAACAGGCTTGCCCACAATCTCCATCACCCCCCACCCCACGGAACACTGTGGGGACAATGGCACCTTGCTTGAAAGCCACAGGTTTCAAACACTTTTAGGGGCACAACTCTCTCAAACTGGAAACCACGAGCCACTAAGTAAAACAGGCTGTCAGGGAGTTTCAACCTGGGCAACATTTGGGGTACGTCCCTGGAGCCCCAAGTTCCCTCAGAGGAGGTGAAAACTCCTGCTTCAGAGTCCTTCTTTCTATCCAATCACTTAAAACGTTCCATAGAAAGAAGAAAGAAAAAAGAACTCCCTTGTTCTTGAAATGCGCATACCAAGATTTCACACGACCAAAACTTCCACCTGTTGAAATAAACAGTCCACAAAATTAAGGCATTTGGGGGCAATTAGAGGGAAATAAAGCATTTATTAAAGTTACAATAAGCATATCAAAAATGTTCATTATGCTTTTGAAGGCTCTTAACTAGGCACAAGGGCAGAAACAGTCATGGTCCCGGCCACTGCAGGCAAACACGTGTTGATTACCAAAGCAGGAAGGGAAACAGAGGGCTGGTGGTGAGCATTCTCTTCAGCAGGTCCCCAGGCACCAGGCCCCCTCCAAGTCATGCCTCACATGCCCAACAGCAAAGAGAAGCAGTGGGAGCTGTGCAGACACTGCAGGGCAGGGCAGGGCACTGCCGGCTAAATTACAGCAGCAACTGTACACACGAAACAGCTTCTTCATAAACACCATTCTCAAACTGGATTTATGCACATTCATACACTACCTAGTATATCTAAGAGATCTTGAAATCAAAGCAACATAAAAAAGAGAGATTCGCCTGCATTCCAGGCACTGAGCAATGAGATGTCAAGGCAACAGAAATCCCCCTCCTGCCCCCACTCACTTCTCCATCCCACTGTCTGCCGAGAATTTATAGTATTTATTCCACACATCACTGTGCACTTCAAAATCTGCACATTCCTCTCCATGGAATTCTCCTGGGATGTGAATCCCACCAACGTGCATCATGTACGCCTCTAAACTGTTTCATTCCACACTGAGAGATTCGGGTTTGGAGCGGAAGGAGGGGAGTGAGGCATAAGTGAGAAAGGAGGTCACATGGCCCAAACAGGTATTTCCAGGAGGCCAATCCCAGCAGGCGGGGATCCAGGCCCCTGGAGGCCAGGCCTGCTTGCCGAGTACAGACGGCCAGGTGAGGAGGCAGAAGCTGTAACCCCAGAGCCAGAAGACCCACACTAGTGTCATCATCAACATACAGGGGGGCCACAGGCTCCCAGGACCCAGGTCAAGGGGCAGTCCTCACCGAGAAGGCCACACCAGCTTCCTGTGAGTGTGTTCCATGGATCCAGGGGTGGCCAGAGGCCCATCACCACGGGTGTTTGCAGTTCCTAAAACCGCACGCAGCGATCTCCAAACTCGTTCTTGGCCATGAGCAGTGACAATGCTGCAGTGCTGTCTGCCGTGTACAGGCTGTTCAAGAACCCAAGAATTTCTCACCAATACGTAAACACGCACCACAGCTAGACTGCGGTTCCCTGACTTTGGGAATTCAGAGACCAGCGAACTTAAGAAGAAATTCTGGGGCTGACAAACAGCAACCAACATTTTGTTTTGCAACCAAGAGCATTTCAAAAAGCAAATATATTGCCCTCTACTTTTACCTTCATTACATAAAAGGAAATTTTATCATCCAAATAAGGAAGAAAATAACTTCAGAATAAAAAACAATCCTTTAAGTTGAACAAATGTGACTTCACCAATTATTTACCATGTTGTTCTCATACACCTCACCTGCATAGAGCGCTCTGTCCCCAGTGCTATGCTGTGGGCCACAAGGACTCTGGCCCATCGGGGTCCACAGTCTAGCCGGATCTCCCAGGGTCACAGGTTCATCCAGCCCTGTCACTACCTCAAATGCGTTTCCACTAAGAGGGACAAGTCACCAGGACAGCAGTTTACACGCACATGGAGACTGCTTGCATAACACATTGCTTCCCACGTGACCCCACAAAACCCTGCCGGAAAGGCACAGCAGGAAGCCTTGTCCCTGTCTCAAGTGGAGCCGCCTCTGTGAACAGGGACTTGGCCAAGGCCGCACGGATGGCAGCAAAGCACAGGCCAAGCGTCTCTCTCAGGCAGGCTCTTCCTTGGCTTGGTCCTCTGTCTGCTGTATCCTCCTCTCTTTTCTCTCAAGAACTTCTCATTTGAAGAATCAATTCATTGAAAAAGGAAAAAGAAAACTTACTAAAAACAATTGTTCCTTCTCTTTAAAATTACCTGTTTAACAAGTACATTTTAACGAAATTTTCAAATGTCAAAAGAAAACACCAAAAAAACAAGCATTGTTGCCTTAAACACTTCTCTGGAGCAAGGCAGAATATAAATAAATAAATAAATAAATAAATAAATAAATAAATAGCGCGAGTGATGCAGAGTCACAGAATGTGGGTGATATTGATGGGTTTATCTAAAACTCCTCACCCGGTACTGCAAAGCTGAATTCTCAGAGGTATCAACGTTGTCCCCCACCCCACCACGGCCCAGCCCAGCCCATCTGCTGACAGCAGCCAAGGCCCAGGGCCCAGGACTGTTCCACGGCCAGCAGCTGCCCTGGCAGTGGTGACAGTCAGATGCTTCTGGGGTGCAACCAGGGACAACCTTCAGGCTCCTTCCCCCTGGCCCACTGAGCCCCCCTCCTAGCGAGGACTCCGGGCCAGCCAGGCAGCAGCCTCACTGAGGACCACATTTCCCTGCACCGTGGGACTTGGGCACCCCAGAGCTTAGGAAGGTGATTTCCTAAAGTGCTTAGGTGGAAAGTGCTACTCTTTCCTATTCTGTATCCTGTCCTTGCCAACGGAAGAAAAAGGGAGCTTTAGTGAAGGGAGTGTCACTAAAACCCAGGAAGAATGACCTTAGCTACCCACCCTGTTTTCAGATTCATATTTGGCAGCTACGAAACAAGACACCCAACCTCCAAATTGTTTGGATTCTGAGAAAATTGGCAAAGGCTGGCTTGAACAGAGAGGAAGTTGAACATGTCCTCTGCAGATGAAAAGCTGAGACCCTAGACACCTGCAGGCCAGGACAAGCCACAGGCCAGGCAAGGGCTGTGAGAGGCCCCCTCCTCCAGCTCATTCTCTCCCCAGACACATCATTCCCTGGCCAGGTCTGGGTGAGGCTTCTCTGCAAGGGTCCATTCAGTCCATTCCTCCTAGAGAGACCAAGGCAGTGACCTGGTCCCTCCGAAACAGGCCCTGGGCTGTGCAAAGGAGCATGACGCCCACGCTGCCACATCTGGGTCCTTGCCTCTGTGCAGCCTGAAGGTCACACCAGCGCACTCATGCATGGAACTCCCACAAGGCAGCACTCCCAGGTGCCGCTTCCCAAAAGGTCCAAGAACTGAGCCACCTCCTGCACCGGGAAGGGCTGGGGAGGCCTCGTCCTTAACAGGCCCCTGCAGAAAGTACTCAGTAGAGCAGACGCAGAGCATGTCATGTGTCTACCACATGGCTCACCTCGAAAAAAGCCACCCTCCTCTCCTACACTGAGCCCAAAGGGTGGCAGGAAGAAGAGGCTCAAGGCGGGAGGAGCTACACAGTAAGCCAGTAAAGAGCCAGAGTGCAGAGAGCTAACCAGCCTCCCTGAAGGCCCCTATCAGCCCTACCAGGGTGATGAGCCACTGCCTACGACCTCCAGTGACAAGGCCCAGTCCACTGTGGTGGCTCCAACTTCCATATCATCATTCCTTAACTCCCTATAGCTCCTGCCCCAGCCATACCCCCATTTTTGTCCTAGTCCCACTTTGGTACCACAAAGAACATGTCTACCCCTTCTCCCGGGCTAAAGCCCCTGCAGCACCCGGCCCCGGCTGTCCTGGCCCTCCCCAGCCGCTCACCACCTGCGGTTCCTCTCCTAACTTGGGAAGACCCTCCTGGCATCAGCAGGACCCAATCCCAAGCTCCCCTCGGGAACAGCACACAGCCCACATTTACACAACCATCACAGCTTCTAACAGTGTCACCTCAGCTGAGGAAACACCTCCCGGATTGCATTTTCCCCTCTGAATCACCCGAGGACTGTTCTTCCCTTCGGAACTGCATCTGCACATACACGGGTCAGCTGGGGTGACCCACACAGAGCCCATTTGTGACACGGGGTTGGGGGTATAGAATTCTATCCTCTGGCTGTAGAACGCAATAATGGCCAAACACTACCTGCCTGCTAAGACGCACAGTGATGCTACTAAGTAAATAAAACGATATTCATTGTTCAATTTTTACAAATTAGAATTCTCTTATTACAGAAAATCTAAACATAGACTTGAAATCTGCTCCTTCCTAAATATATCTGAAGTCTAGAATCACCATGGATCCACACAATGGTCATCATGGGCTTCGAATGACGAAATGTGATTCACTGGCAACAGCAGCAACTTGGGAGGGCTCTGAGGCTGCAGCCACCAGCCCACCTGGCTATGCAGCCCTGGGTGAGGGGAAGCCCCACCCACGCAGCCAAAGCTATCAGCAATGATAACCCCGGCCATCTCTCTCCCGGGAAAGACTTCTGACCTCACTGCTATCCCCTTGCGTAGATTCTAGAAGCAGCGACCAAGACAAAAGAGAGCAATCAACCAACCGCCAGATGTTCTGTCCACTAGGCAGCATGCACCTGGAGGCTCAGAACCACCCAGAGGACTCGCCACATTTTTCACTTTCTGGTATGTGTGGGGGATAGAAGACAGCGCCTCGGGCATTTTCCTCGCCTATTAGAACTGGCAGTGAATGCTGTTGGAACGGTCCTTGGTCCCAAGGAAGGCAGTCATTTCCTGGGGAGTTTGGTGTGGGCCTCCTAAAATCAATCACTGGAAGCTCCCTAAGGTGAAGTGGCAGAAAAATCATGACACCTGATGAGAGGCACAGTAGGTATCGGAACAGGTGCCATGCAGCCAGGAAACCACCCTTGAGTGAAGACACTCACTGTGAGACCTCCACCGCAAAGAGAGAATACTGAAGTGGCAAGGAAGGAGCGTGTATGACAAGTGCATGTGTCACCCCAGGAGCAGGGAAAACAAACCAGCAAGTTCATGAACTGCATTTCTGTCCTCTATTTTGCTTACAAAACTCCCTTTTCATTGAGATACTAGAAGGCTTTAATCGAACCATCAAATTGAGAAGTAGAAAAATAACGAGAAGCACAGTTCCAGAAGTGCTAGGAGTCTTCCCTACAGGGAAATGAGTAGGCCTCCAACCTCACCCCTGCATGTACATATTCCATGGCCCGTTACATTAATATGCAACTGAAAATCCAGAACAGAGAACTTCGGAAAAACAATAATAACTTTAGTATGAGCCTCTCAGCTACAATGACCCAAAGACTGTTCAGCGGCCCAGGCACCTGCGGAGCAGTGACAGTCCACGAGGACATCTTCTGCAGCAACAGCCATCAGGAGACCACCAGCAGCACAGCACTCAGGGCTTGGTGTCCACCTCTCTGCAGATCGCCTTCTCCCTCGCTGGAATCAACCGCAGCACTTGAAGTCTACTCATGAAGTAGAAACTTCTTTATGGGGTCTGGCAGAGGCAGCGAAGGAATCAGATGAAGCCGGTATTTGCCAAGAGCTCTTCTCACAGCCACACGGCACAGACACAGCAAGGTTCTGGGAACACCTGGAGGCCGTAGGAAGAAAGAGAGGGATAGAGGAAGGTTCATTCTATCCCAGTTCTAGAGAGAAAAGGCAGCTGGGACTGGCAGCCAGAAGTGCACAAATGCTCACTACCAACTTCAAAATGCTCAGTGAAACACAAAGTGATGGCTTTTCCTGATGGATGAGGAGAGCAGGCCCCAGGGAGGAAGGTCTTATCTGTTCCTTCTGTCGGAGGAAGGAGCGAAACCTTTCCAGCCTTGTTAACCCAGGGCATCTGCTCCCTGGGTCACAACTCGACCATGTTTAATGCACTAGAGAAAGAAATCAGAGTGGACCACTGAAGGCCCCAGCAGGTGCGGGCCGCGGACACCCAGCCTCTGTCAGCCTCTTCCCTTAGTCAATCCCTGAAGCTCCACCAGTGCCTGGGGAACACAGGCCGAGCAGTGCTTGAGGGGCACAGGCTGACGACTTTGCCCCCAATGAAAAGAGCACAGCCAAGTTCTGTCTCGATTAGCGAGGAAGCTGAGGAGTGGAACAGTCCTGAACGCAAGCTGCTTCTTCTATCACTATAGTTCCCAGCTGACCATTCATTAACTATTTGTGGGAAGGCTACACAGGAGCATGCTTTAATGAACTGGTTTAGGGAAATCCAGTAACAAAAACACAATGAATTTAAAGTCCTTTGAGAGGCAGGGAGAAGGAAGAGGTCCTCAACTTGGATGTCTCAAGACCCAGACTGGGAGCGGTGGGAGGGGGTGACATGTGGGCAGGAGGTTCAAGACAACACATGAGGTCAATGTCTGAATCCCAGAGAGCCTCGGATAACAAGACCAAGCTACGGATCAATTCCAATCTCTAGTGCTATTGATGCATTAGTCATTAACAAAATCTTTCTTCATAAATAAGCAGACTAGGAACTTCATTGTTACAAAACTTAGGCTTATCACACAATCCAAAGTAGCGATACTAGAGTGCAATTGAAGAAAGGAGAGTAAGGAACCCTAGAAAGCCCCACTTGCAATTTGTTTTAAGGGCTCATTTAAAAACCAGGCATAAAAGAAGTGACGTCTATAAGAATCTGGGGCCACAGGTCAGAGCAAAAGGATAAAGAGAATATAATTGCAGGCCAGGGCAGTGGCTCGTGCCTGTAATCCCAGCAGTTTGGGAGGCTGAGGCGGGCAGATCACTTGAGCCCAGGAGTTCAACACAAGCCTGGGCAACACAGCAAAACCTCATATCTACAAAAAACACAAAAATTAGCTGGGCATGGTGTGCGCCTACAGTCCCAGCTACTTGGGAGACTGGGGTGGGAGGATCCCATGAGCCCAGGAGGTCATGGCTACAGGGAGCCATGATTGCACCACTGCACTCCAGCCTGGGTGACAGAGCAAGACCCTGTCTCAAAAAAAAAAAAAAAAAAGAGAGAGAGCATAATTCTAGGAGTTCTGACAACACACATGTACTTTTAGAGATTCCCTGGTATCAATTCTTGGTATTCAGGAATTTAAAAAGAGAAGATCAATCTGAACAACCACCTGGAAAACCACAAGTGCTAACTGAAGATTTTGGCCAAGTGCTCAGTTGGAGGTTTTTGTTTTTTGTTTATTGCTACATCTTGATTCATTCAATCAACCCAGCCCACAAGTCAGAGCTGAACTCAAGCCACTTACTTCTGGCCTCTTTAAAGACCTGCAAGGCCTCAGGGTCCACCTTTCTTCTTCCTCTCGACTCTGGGCCCAGCGATTCCCACTTCACTAGATTCAGGTTGGCCCCAAATTCTACCAGCAGGCTCACGAAGGCTGCCTCACAGCCGTGCCGCAGAACAGCATCCATGACGCACCCAGGGGAGCCCCTGTAGAATCCCTGTGTGTTGACAGGACCATTGCAGTTGAAGTCGGGGTTCGCTCCAGCCAGGAGGAGCAGCCGGAAGCACTGGAGGTTGTGGTAGGCTGCGCTGATGTACAAGGGGCAGACCACCAAGGAGGTGAGCCGCCGGGAGAATCGGGGCTGGACATCTGGAGTCAGGTGGTGGTTGACGTCAACATCAGCCCCGTACCTGCAGGGAAGAAAGGGAAAGTCAGACCGTGCAGGGGACTGACCACAGCCCACAGATCCCACAGATCCCACAGCCACCCTGAGCAGAAGGCCTTGATTCAGTGACACCAGGCGCTATAGGAGACTCCACAGATCAGATAGCTTCATTACGTCCAGCAACATAAGGTAGCAGGAAAGAACTTGGAATCCCCGCACATAGAAAAAATCCTAAGGAAGTCCTTCAAACCTTTGAAGGTCCAATAATCCCAAGGCTATTTAAACTATTTCAGAGCAAAGAAAAAGAAGAGAGCCTTACAAATTCATCTGATGAAACTGGCACAATAACCCCAAAACCCGACAAGGGCCAAAGCATAAGAAAAACTACCAGCTAATTTCATTTAGGAGTATCAACTTTTAAATCTTCAATAAAATTTTAGCCGAAGAGAATCCTTAAGTATATTAAGAAAGCAGTATACCATGACCTCATGGGAGTTATCCCAAGAATGCACAGGTAACTCCAATATTAGAAACTCTATTAATATAATCCATTGTAAAATGAGGTTGAGGGGAAAATCCTCTGATTATCTCTGCAGATGCAGAAAAAAAAAAAAAAAAGGTGGGCATATGACAAAACTCAAGAGCTATGCATGTTTAAAAATGCTCAATAAAACAGAAAGTGATGGCTTTTCTTTAACATGATAAAACATACTCCCTCAGGCCAGAAGTCAGCATCTCATTTAACAGGGAAAGGCTAGACGCATTCTGGCCAAAGCTGGAGCAAGACAGACTCCTGCTTTCCAGCCTCCTATTGAACACTGGTGTTAAAGGTACCCTGTGCAATCAGGCAAGAGAAAGAAATTAAATGCATAAAGTTGGAAAATAAGAGGTAAAAATTTCCTATTTTCAGAGGATACAATGTGTCTGAAAAGCCCTAAATAATGTGGAAAAAACAACTAACAAGAAATGAAGAACTTTTTGAAGTAGCAGGTTGTCAAACCAATAGGCTTCATATAAAAAGTAGAAGGGAAAATTCCATTTATGATAGCAAAATAAATTTTACAATGACACATCTAAGCATAAACTTAATAATAAATGTCCAAAATGTGCATAACGAAAATGATAAACTACTACTTAAAGTCAACAAAAGTAGACCTAAGAGAATGGAAAGACATACTACAGTACTGATTAAGACTCAACATCAAGAATATAATTCTCCCAAAATTTATTTTATAAATGAAAATGTCATTACTAGAACTAAATAGTTCTAGTAATGTAATAGTTGATCACAAACATAAATAAATAAAAATAGCATCCCTTGAGCTACATTAGTTGATATATGAAGTTCATCTGTAAGATCAAAGAAGATGAAAAAGCCAAGCAAGAAGGGGGTGGTGGGAGGTATCCACACCATAAGTGAAATTTATTATAAAGGCTAAAAATAAAACTGGGTATTGGTATGTGAACAAAATTGACAGAATGATGGAACTTTACAGAAAATCTCGAAATGGGCCAAATTGCATATGGAAATTTCATATATGATAAAGGCAGCATCTCAAACAACAGAGAGTGTAGATGTTTTACTAAGTGTTTTTTGGGGTAACTGAACATCCATATGGAAAAAGGTAAAAGTATATCCATTCACCAAAGCATATACCAGAATAAATTCCAAACTGACCATAACTTAAAACGTAAAATATGAAACCATGCAAAAACTAGAAAAAACCTCTAAGTAAAATTTGCCTAATTCTGACACAAAATCCACAAATAAAATGTTTTTAACATGAAAATTTTTAAAAGAAAAACTCTTGCATAGCATAAGCATGACAAAACAACATAAGCAAAAGTAAAACAAGCAATGAAAAATTGGGGAAAAATGTTACAAAAGGTTAATACCCTTAACATATAAAGAGCTTCTAAAAGAAAAAGATCAATAGCCCTACAGAAAAATTAGAGAGATGGGGCGGGGCGTGGTGGCTCACGCCTGTAATCCCAGCACTTTAGGAGGCCAAGGCGGGCAGATCATCTGAGGTCAGGAGTTCAAGACCAGCCTGGCCAACATGACGAAACCCCATCTCTACTAAAAATACAAAAATTAGCCGGGTGTGGGTGTGCCTGTCATCCCGGCTACTTGGGAGGCTGAGGCAGGAGAATTGCTTCAACCTGGGAGGCAGAGGTTGCAGTGAGCTGAGATGGTGCTGCACTCCAGCCTGAGCAACAGAGCGAGACTTCATCTCAAAAAAAAAAAAAAAAAAAAATAGAGAGATGGACAGCTACAAATGGCTCTTAGCCACATGAAAAGACGCTCAGCCTCACTCGGAACAGAAATGCAAATTAAAACTATTCTGAGATATCACTTCTCACCTATCAGATTGGGAAAAATCCAAAAATTTATTGACCAGCCTTTTAGGAAACAGGAAATCTCATTCATTGTTTGAGAAATGAAAAGTGAACTTTCCCCCCGTGGAGGGGGCAATCTGTCAATCGCTAGCAAAATTACATATGCATTTACCCTTTGACCCATCAATCACACTGCTCGGGATCTATTTCCAAAATACATCTATGTATGGAAAGATGTATGCACAAGGCAATTCATTACAGCACTATCCATAACAGCTGGAGACAGTAAACCACCCAGGTGTCCACTAACAGGGGACTGGCTGAATGAACTGCAGCTCATCTGCACAACGCCGCCCTGTGCAGCTCTGAAAAGGAGTGAGGGGGTCGCTGTACACTGCTCCGGAACAGCCTCCGAGCACAGGAAGAGGGAGGGAAAGCAGCACAGTGAAAGTGTACAGTCCACTACTGTTTCTATGGGGGAGGAGGCTGCAGTGTGCTTATGGTAAACCATGGAACTTTTTAAATGGTTATCTACTGGGGAGGGAGAGAACAGGATCAAGGAGACAAGGATACAAGCTAGATTTCCAAAATTTTGTACCTTGGCCAAGCGCGGTGGCTCATGCCTGTAATCCTAATGCTTCAGGAGGCCAAGGCAGGCAGATCACTTGAGGCCAGGAGTTCGAGATCAGCCTGGCCAACATGGCAAAACCCAGTCTCTAATAAAAATACAAAAAAAAAAAAAAGTGAGCTGAGCATCATAGCATACACCTGTAGTCCCAGCTACTTGGGAGGCTGAGGCATGAGAATCACTTGAACTCAGGAGGCGGAGGCTGCAGGGAGCCAAGATTGTGCCACTGCACCACAGCCTGGGCAATAGAGCAAGACTGTCTCAAAAAAAAAAAAAAAAAAAAAAATTTATACCTTGTTTTATAATTTGACTTCGGAACCACGTAAATTTTTTATGTTGTAAAACAAAATTAAGTAAAAAGCAATCCTTAAAAACTGAAAGCAGGGGGATGTAGTGGCTCATGTCTGTAATCCCAGCACTTTGGGAGGCCGAAGCAGGCAGATCATTGGAGATCAGGAGTTCGAGACCAGCCTGACCAACGTGGCAAAACCCCATCTCTACTAAAAATACGAAAATTAGCTGAGCGTGGTGGCGGGCACCTGTAATCTCAGCTACTCAGGAGACTGAAGCAGGAGAATGGCTTGAACCCAGGGGACAGAGGTTGCAGTAAGCCGAGATCATGCCACTTCTCTAGCCTGGGCGACAGAGCAAGACTCCATCTCAAAAAAAAAAAAAAATTGAAAGCAAAAAGAAACACATGAACTCAATCAGGTATCCAGCTGGCGCTATGATGCGCTGCCCACTAGGACATCTTTCTTTTCGGGCACACTAAACATCCAGACTCCCATGATCAGCACAGACCATTCCCAGCATTACGTTCACCTGGAAGGCCCTACCTAGGCCAGGACGCACAGCTTGTCAGCAGGGCAGCGTCACACAGCTCTCCACGTGGGCATGCACACAGCCATCAGTGAGATAACCCCTAGGCTGCCCCTCCTAATCCCCAGTGACAGCCAGATAGATGGGAGGAAACAAATCTCACATAGGGCAGGTACAGGAGCCACCTGACTTAGAAGCCTCATTCTCCACCAAAGCCAATCTCTAAATGACTCCATTTACTTTACTTGCCCTTGTCACTGTACTCAGAGATGACCAAATATATGGCTCTCTGTCAGACGTTTAGGGTTCTTCCAGGCCAAGTGCAAACCACCAATCATTTTTACTCTGAACAGGGATCAGTCAATGAGGGGGCCCTGGCTCAGAGTCAGAGTCCTGACAAGGTGAGAAGTCCACCCGGCATGAGAGGTGAGAGCCCAAACAGGTCAGGAGCCATGTATGGGAAGAGGCAGCAAAAGGAGGCTGGCTGGTGCCACACAGGGGACAACACGGACAACACAGGCAGTATGTGGAGGGCAGGGGAACCGGGTTTCTCACTGGTGAAAGGAGAATAATAAATGCAGAAAGGAAGAAAACTAGGATGAACCTTGTGGTGTGAGCCTGGATTAAAGGTAGCCAGGTGAACTCCTGTCAATGTATATAAAGAAATATAAACAGAGATGTGGAATGTACATACAACCTTAGCTTGGTCCAATAGGAGGGCATGAAAACAGTGATACCCCAAAAGCAACAGGCATTCCTAGTGTCCAAATGTAGGTTTCTGCACACCATTCTTCACTAAAAGAAACCAGGACTCCTTGGAGAAATGACTTATTCCAGGACTGAGGCAGTCAAAGTGCAAGATGAGCCGAGAATATCTTGTTGCAGGACAAAGTGAGGAGCTGCTCATAGAATGATTAAGGACATGTCAAAAGGACAGAGATGGCTTGAAGCAGCTTCAGTAGCCAAACTGAGACAATACGAATATCAAAATAAGTAACAATAATAATGAATTATAACTCATTGGATAATATCAGAAACCATGCGTCTACACTAATAAATAAATGACAAATTAAAAATCTGAGATGAACAGGACATATACATTGTTGTAAAGCACCTCTCCTCAAAATACTACTTACGGAGAGAAAACGAATAGCTTTACGGGAGCGAAACATGGCAGGCACCACCTTAATCAAATAACGGAAGTGAGTATCGGCAGTAATGGACACACTGCAATCACATGCAGCCTGACAAGAGGGGAATGCGAACACAACCTCCCTTCCCGATTCCTGCCCAAAACGCATGACATGACTAATCTGAGTCAACATGAGAGTCGGCACCTGTTTTCTTGAGCTTTCGTCAGCCCACACAGTCCCGCAATGTCTCACAAGATTCGTCACCACCAAAGTATTTCATTTGTAATAGGAAAGGGCAATATGTGGGGAGCAGCGATGACGGGACCAGAACACGCAGGGTGCAGGGAGGACAGAACTGCGTCACCTTCCGTGCCGCAATCACAGCGCTTGCCGACAGGTAAGGCCAGCAACCACGCTTTCCGGTTAGAACCGTCTCCTCAGCACCATCCTGAGTGTCCAGAGAAATGTTCCCCTGGAACCAAAACTGCTGCTTTCAGGCAGCACAGGCCTGAGGACGAGCACATGGACCAACACGCTCACATGACAATGAAGCTTCCACTACAAACACAAACATCACCCTCTCTCCAACCAACATGCTCACGTGACAATGAACTTCCACTACAAACACAAACATCACCCACTCTCCAAGACATTCTAGGAGTGACAGGGGAAGCATTCTAAAACACACAGAGCCAACAAGAAATTGATATTTCATTTCATACACCCAACCAATTAAGCAAAGGAAAACTAGATCTCAAGCAGTGAGGGTTTTTTTCTGCTTATTCTTAGGGAAAATCTTCCAAAACGTTTGTAATTTTGGGCAATATGACAATCTGGTATTAGCTGAGCTGTGGGAAAGATAGCCCTTCATCCACTCATAAAAATATACTGGATGAGATCCAGTTAATTTTAATCCTGAATATTTTCCAAATTCCTCTATTGCTTTTAATATCACTGGCAAGGAACCATTGGGAGAACTCAATAAATCAATTTAACTTTTGCACATACAGAAATACCACTCTGTACCTTTTTTCTAAAATATGAGCAATACATATCAAGGGAATTTACAAATAACAAAATGGAGGTGACTTACAGAGGGACAGAAAATTGCAACAGTGAAAGATGAGAGCCCTAAAGGGGAACTGGCACAGGGAAGGCAGAAGCTAAGTTATTTCCAGATAACATCACTGTTCTGTAACTTAACCATATCACTCTACTATCCAAAAGTCAATTATCTTAGAATTTAGAATATAGAAAACTTTTTAATAGAATAATATCTGTTCTTGGTACCACCTTGTAAAAGTAATGTCCTGTGCTCCAGTGAGGGAGTAAGATGTCTTAGTAACGTTTTCGCAAGAAGGGCATCTATGGCCAGGCGCGGTGGCTCACGCCCGTAATCCCAGCACTTTGGGAGGCCGAGGTGGGCGGATCACAAGGTCAGGAGATCAAGACCATCCTGGCTAACATGGTGAAACCCTGTCTCAACTAAATATACAAAAAATTAGCCAAGCATGGTGGCGGGTGCCTGTAGTCCTAGCTACTTGGGAGGCTGAGGCAGGAGAATGGTGTGAACCCTGGAGGCAAAGATTGCAGTGAGCCGAGATAGCGCCACTGCACTCCAGCCTGGACAGGGTGAGACTCCGTCTCGAAAAAAAAAAAAAAAAAGAAGGGCATCTGTATATGTACTTCTCGGGCAGCCTATAGGTAACTCAAAGCAGTTGTGCATCATGAACTGACTGAAATACCCAAAGGGATTTCTGGAACCAACATGGAATTTCACTGATTGATCCTACTCAAAAGCATTTCCAAATTAATAGCTTACATTCTCCAAGGTGCAAAGACATGGGACTGAGGTGGCTTAATCAGGTTAGAAATCCTTAAAAAGAGGGAAAAAGCCCCGCAGCTTTATCATCCTCTAACATAACAACCTTACCACTCTCATTTCTTTATCCTCCCAAAAGCCAATTGTGTAGCTATTTAATTTATAAAACCCTTCAACAGGAAAAACATATTCTCAGTACCTAATTTAAAGACCATATTCTGTGCTGGGTAAAGGGAATCCCAGGTCCCTGCTCATCAGAGCCACCCTGGCTGCAGCCTGTAACAACAGAACCCTTACCTAATCCTTTTCAATACGGAAAAATTTCCCTGAGAACCAGCTACCTAAACTGCACCCTGTCCAAACGCAGAGCAATTTGGTCTCCAGAGTAAGAGAGGGAAAAAAAGCATCTTTGCTGGAAAGAAGCCACTAGAAACATGAAAAATAAAAACAATCTGGTTCAAAAAGAAAAAAAAAAAGGCAACCATTAGTATGATTAAAATAAGACTGTAGGCCAGGCGCTGTGGCTCACGCCTGTAATCGCAGCACTTTGGGAGGCTGAGGCAGGTGGATCACAAGGTCAGAAGATCGAGACCATCCTGGCTGACACGGTGAAACCCCATCTCTACCAAAAATACAAAAATTAGCCGGCCATGGTGGCGGGCACCTGTAGTCCCAGCTACTCAGGAGGCTGAGGAAGGAGAACTGCTTGAACCCAGGAGGCGGAGGTTGCAGTGAGCCAAGATCACACCACTGCACTCCAGCCTGGGCAACACAGCAAAAAAAAATAAAATAAAATAAGACTGTAAACCTAGTATAATGGAAGAGGAAAGCAAAAAAAAAAAACATGTAAGAAGAAAAGATATCAAATGGAAATAGTTACAAAACAGAAAGATAACAGAAACAGACTCTAACATCAGCTATAGCAATAATGTTCACTGTATTAAAAAGCAAAAACTCCTAGACAAATAGTTCTACACAAGCACAAATAGAACTACTGAAACTCCCTAAGATTAAAACTAAATATTACATAATGCCATGTAAATGGGCCTTAAATAAAACTAATAGTACTCTTGTTTTGATAGAGCATAATACGTAAGCAGGAACTTTTATGAGCTCAATTAGCATCAAAATTTTCAAAGCAAAACCTATTCAAAGTACAAGGGGAAAAAATGGCAAAATCACAAATGTGATCAGAGACTAACAGAATTCTTTAAATTTCTGGCAGATCCAATGACAAAAATGTAAAAAAAAAAAAAAAAAAAAAAGAGAGAGAGAGCGCGCTAACCTAACAAAGTATAATATGTAAACAAAACACCCATGGTCATGTACTTGTTTCAAGCATTCACAACAACGTAGTCTGACATTAAAAAATAATAAGAAGCCAGCATTGTGGTGCACACCTGTAGTGTCAGCTACTAAGGAAGCTAAGGCAGGAGGGTCACTTGAGCCCTGGAGTTTGAGGCTGCAGTGAGCTATGATCACACCACAGCACTCAAGCCTGGGCAACAAAGTAAGACCCCATCTCAAAAACTAAACAAAAATAATAATAATAATGATTTTTTTACTTCAAAGAATCCCCAAAATGAAAACTATATGGTCCATATTATCTGAGCATAACACAACAAAAAGCATTATTAAAACCTTATCTTCCGTAACTCTAAGAACAAAGAGGAAATCCACTTCAATTAGAGCTATTTAAATAATAACGAAAAAGCTTAGAGAGGATGGTCAAAACTGTAGTAAAAGGTAAATTAACGTTCCAAGTTTGCATTCTTGAGAAAAAATGAATAAGCAATCAACTCAAAAGGGAAAAAAACTAAAAATTAGAAAAAGATAAAAGTAGATGTAAAGGAACAGGTAAGCCGAAAAACAAAGAGACCTGATAAAGCCAAGAGGCAGCTCTTTACAAAGGCCAGCAAAACAGGCGAGTCATCTAAAGAGCCGAATTCTAAAGACAGAAAAACTGCAAATACAGAGAAGAAAAATAAAGTGGCTGCAGGAGCCAGGCGAGCTCCGCAGTACTGGCCTGATGAGGGCCTTCAGGATGTCGGCCCGGCCCACGCGAGAGGCATGGTAGACGGGGGTGCTGCGATGGTGCCGGCTTCCGTTGGGGTCTGCGCCAGCTTCGAGAAGGATCTGGGTACTCTCTAGGTGCCCGTTCACCACAGCCACATACAGGGCCGTCTGTCCTTTTACGTCCACCAGATCCACCTCGGCCCCCTTCCGGATGAGGAAGTCCACACAGTTCCCATGGCCTGCAGTGGCCGCGATTCGCAACGGTGTGCAGGGGAGCCAGCCACAGCACCAGACAGACTTCTCGTTGATGCGGCTGCAGGAGGAACACAAGGGGGCTCATGAGAGGCAGCTGCAGGACAGGGACGGGCTGCACTGCCCCCCTCACCCTGGCAGCATGGACACAGTCCCCCTCTGGTTAATAACGCCTCCACCTGGGCTCTGCCTTCTAAAATGCTCTCACACCTTTCCCCTGCGGGACCTGGGCATGGCAGGGCAGGCATTACGAGCCACATTCCAGAGACAGGAAACTCAAGACACCTGCAGAATGATCAGCACCAAAACTAAGATCTCTAGTTCTTAGATTTCCTGACTGCCGTCCGAACTGCCTTCCTCTACAAAGGTGGGAAGGGTCTGCCTGGGAGGCAGTGCCGAATAAACAGCGCACTCGCCCGGGTGTCTGGGTAAGAGCCCCTAGGCTGCTCTTCCCCAGTTACCATCTGTGAAGGCTTGACGCTGGGCCTCTCTAGGCCTCAGCATCCTCACGGTGACTATGTAGGCCCCCAACCTCTAACACTGCACAAATGATGGCCTGAAGGAATCACTAAGGTGGCATGGGGGCTACACCCCTGGCCCAGAGCGGCAGAGGAACCTGTCCAGACTCAGCTCTCGGCAGATGTCACAATCGGACTGCAACTACCTGCCCCACCCACCGACCCAGCAAGGCAGCGACTGCAACGGGTTCACAGCGAGCTCCCAGTGTCACTAAGAACAAAGCTCAGGGGCCCAGAGCACCAACCAGGGCCCAGGAACATGCAGCGGAAGCAGCTCCCAAGCCAGCCCTCGGGGCTCCTCCGCCAGCTGCGCCTAGGCTCTGACTGCCCAGGAAAGTCGAGGAGCACTCCAGGAACTCATCACCAAAGAAGTAAATAGCAATGGGAAAATGTAAAGAACCAGAGATGCCCTGAGCCTGAGTAAAAGGAGGAGGAGAAACAGTGCTGGGAAATACAATATGGAAAGACGGGCTGAGACCTCACCGAACTCTATTTCATTCTGTTACATCTGCAAGTTGAATTAAGGTTTTCTTTGGGCTTGAGTCACCCACTTTAAATATCTGTGCGTAATCCATCTGTCTTCCTATGACAGTCCTTTCTGGTATTTTTCTTTTAAATACTGATATCTGTTCTGATGAAATACTGCTAAGACATTAGAAGGAAATGAAGAAATACATTCCTGTACTATTAGAAATCCTTTTCTTGGGAACTATGCAAAGAAAAGTTGTGGCATTAGTCTCGACACGAACACGTAGGCATTGCTGCTACCACCGCACTGGCATTTGGGTCCTGAAGGGAAAGCGGAAACACAACAGCAGCATGGATAGTTCCTGGCTGCCGCTGAGTTTAAGCTCTAGCTGGGACTGCAACCTTAGACTCACAGAACAATCAGAGAACACTCCACAGAGCAGGCAGACTGTGCTCCCCCAGGCGTCCTGAGCAGGGAGAGGGAAGGGCAAGCATCACTTGCTGTGAAGGAAGGGCTGGAGCCATTTTGCGGGGCCAGGCAGAGTTTGGCAAGGCCAGGACAGGGGACCACTGATGAGGGGAACAGAAAGGAGAAGGCTGATGAGGTAAACAGGCCTAAGGCTGAGGCCCAGGTCCCGGGGGCAGATGACTGAGGGCCTGAGAAGCTAGAGGAAAGGGCACTAGGGAAGGTGGTGACGCAGGGTGAATGTACAGAAGCACCTGCAAACAAGAGCCACGAGAAATGCAAGATGGGGCGGGGCCGCCACTGAAGAGGGAAACAGTGGTACCTTCAGGAGTGACATCAGGAGGCTGAGGCCCACAGAAGGCCAGAAGTTGCCAGAAAACACTAAGGTCAATGGCAGAGCAGGACCTGAACTCAGGTCTCCCTGCCCACACTGTCTGGCTGTCTCCTACAACTCTGACCATGCTGCCTCAGTCTCCTTTATCCCCGTCCTCTAAAGCTGGAACACATTCCTCCCAACATCAAGGTCTTCATCTGCACACGGACTGTGGGGCTCAGCTTCATGCAGACCTTCAGGGCCCAAGTACCCGGACCAGCCCCGGGCAGCGCCGCTCACCTCCGGTAGCTCTCCTCTTGCAACAGGCTCCTGAGGGTCTGGAGGTCCCCGACGTAGGCTGCATCATGGAGCCTCGTGTCCTCACAGTGCTCCAGCGGATGATCACAAAATTGCTCCCTCAGCCACTCCTTCAGATTACGACCTGCACTGAAGAGAGGGGCTCCTGTTAGCTCAGGGAGGCCCTGCCAAGACTAACCAAAAGGAGGTGCCATCTGCAGCGAGCCTCCCCTCTCCCAGCCACGGGGCACCTTCAAACGCTCAAGAAATAAATCACAAGCTGGGCATGGTGGCATGCCTATAATCCCAGCTACTCAGGAGGCTGAGGGAGGAGGATCACTTGAGGCCAGGAGTTCAAGACCAGCCTGGGCAACACAGCAAGACCCTGTCTGTAAAAACAAAAGAAATAAATCACAGAAAACAGTAGAAACCTTCCCTTATTAAACTAGCACACTCCTGACACCAATGCTGACAAGAATAATTTTTTAAAAGTTGATGGGGCCCAGGAACTATAAGCCAAACCTACTGAAGAATAAAGAAGCAAGATCCTAAAGAAAATATCAGCAGATTGAATCAATATTGTGTCAAAGAATCCACTGATAAGCCAAACCTGAAGAATACGGATGCAAGATCCTAAAGAAAATATCAGCAGATTGAGCCGGGCGAGGTGGCTCACGCCTGTAATCCCAGAATTTTGAGAGGCCGAGGCGGGCAGATCACGAGGTCAAGAGATCAAAACCATCCTGGCCAACATGGTGAAACCCCATCTCTACTGAAAATACAAAAAATTAGCTGGGCATGGTGCCGTGCACCTGTACTCCCAGCTACTCGGGAGGCTGAGGCAGGAGAATTGCTTGAACCCGGAGGCAGATGTTGCAGTAAGCCAAGATTGTGCCACTGCACTCCAGAGCCTGGCGACAGAGTGAGACTCGGTCTCAAAAAGAAAGAAAGAAAATATCAGCAGATTGAATCAATATTGTATCAAAGAATCTAGCAAATATCTTAGTACTGGCATTTGGGAATATCTTAATACTGGGAAACTATGAAGGAGAACATAGTCATCTCCTTCACTACAAAAAAGACATACGGCAAAATCCAACGGCTGAGCGAATGCTGCTATCTGCTATACAGGTGACTACCTACCACGCTGCCCCGGGCAATGGCCACAGGGAGGCCTGCCTAAGAAACTCCTCAGACAGGTGCACTTGACCATAGAGAAGTCCCACCTCAATAAAAACGAAGGTTAAAAATACATGTACATAAATATAAATCCAGCCCATTTAATGAAGACTATAAAACTCAAAGACAACACAAAAGAACAGAATAAGCAGAAAAAACACCAAGTACTTGGATTAAAACATTCAACATTCAAGGAATTTTAAATAAAGTGCGAACCATTTCTTTGGGGTTTTGTTATCAGATGTCACAAAAAATATTCTAAAGTTTATTTTAAAATATAAGGGAGAAGAACTTTTTTGGTTTTTAGTAAGTGTACAGAGAAAAGACCTACCCTACTGGGTAACAGAACACTCATCAGAATAAAAAAGAAAATCAAACCATCAGCTGCCCAGAAAGATCTCAGTATAAACAACTTAATACAGGCAGCCTTCATTTCACTGCATTTCACCTTATCAAGCTTCACAGGTAGTTGTGTTTTTTTACAAATTGAAGGTTTGTGGCAACCCTGTGCTGAGCAAGTCTTTTGGAGCTATTTGTCCAACAGGATGTATCTATTTTGTGTCTTCTGGGTCACAATCTGGTAATTCTTGCAATATTTCAAACTTTTTCATTATTATTTTATCTGTTATGGTGATGAGTGATTTGTGATGTTACTATTGTAACTGTTTTGGGGTGCCACAAACTGTGCCATATGAGACAATGAACTTAATCCATCAACGTGGTCTGTGTTCTGACTGCTCCACCAACCAGCTGCTCCCACTCTCTCCTCAGGCCTCCCTGTTCCCCAGACACAATATTGAAATTAGGCTAATTAATAACCCTACAATGGCTTCTGAGTGTTCAAGTTAAAGAAACAGTCACACATCTCTCACTTTAAGTTAAAAGCAGGAAATGATTAATTTTAATGAGAAAGGCATGTGGAAAGCTGAGAAAGGTTCAAAGATAGGCCTCCTGTGCCAAACAGCCAAGTTGTGAATGCAAAGGAAAAAGAGCTTGAGGGAAATTAAAAGTCCTGTAAACCACAATTGATAAGACAGCAGAACAATCTTATTGCTGATATAGAGGAAATCTGAGTAGTCTGGAGATACGATCAAACCAGCCACAACATTCCCTTAGGCCAAAGCCTAATCCAGAGCAGGGCCCTAACTCTCTCCAATTCTCTGAAGCCTGAGAGAGCTGAGGAAGGTGCAGAAGCAAAGTGTGAAGGTAGCAGAAGTTGGTTCGCGAGGTTTAAAGCCATCTCCATCACACAAAAGTACAAAGTGAAGCAACAAGTACTGATGTGGATGCTGCAGCAAATTATCCAGAAGACACAGCTAAGATAACTGATGAAGGTGGCTATACTAAACAACAGATTTTCAATGTAGAAGAAACAGCCTTCTATTGGAAAAAAGGATGCCATCTAGGACTTTCATAGCTAGAGAGGAGAAGTCAATGCCTAGCGTCAAAGCTTTAAAGGACAAGCTGACTCTCGTTAGAGGCTAACGCAGCTGGTGACTTTAAGTGGAAGTCAGTGTTCATTCACCATTCCAAAACTCCTGCCTGTGCACTATAAATGGATCAACAAGGCCCAGGTGGCAGCACATCTGTTCACAGCATGGTTAGTGAGTATTTTCAGCCCACTGTTGAGACCTACTGCTCAGAAGATTCCTTTCAAAATAGTACTGCTCGCTGACAATGCACCTAGTCACCCAAGAGCTCTCATGGAGATGTACAAGATTCATGCTGTTTTCATGCCTGCGAATACAGCCATTCCACAGCCAATGGATCAAGGAGTCATTCTGACTTTCACGTGTTATCATCCTTTAATACATTTTGTCAGGCTATTGCTGCCATAGGTAGTGGTTCCTCTGATGGATCTGGGCAAAAATGAACTGAAAGCCTTCTGGAAAGGATTCACCAATCTAGATGTCATTTAGAACATTTGTGATTCATGGGAGGAGGTCAAAATATCAAAAGGAGTTTGAAAGAAGTTGATTCCAACCCTCATGGACGACTTCGAGGGGCTCAAGACTTAAATGGAGGAAGTAACTGCAGATGCGGTGGAAATCACAAGAGAACTAGAATTACAGCCTGAAGATGTGACTGAACTGCTGCAATCTCATGATCAAACTTGAATGGATGAGCAAAGAAAGCAGTTTCTTGAGATGAAATCCACTCCTGGTGAAGATGCTGTGAACACTGTCATAACAACAACAAAGGATTTAGAAGGCCACATACATTTAGTTGATAAAGCAGCAGCAGGGTTAGAGAAGACTGACTCCAATTTTTAAAGAAGCGCTACTGTGGGTAAAATGCCATCAAACAACATCTCATGCTACAGAGAAATCTCATCCAAGGAAGAGCCAGACAATATGGCAAACTTCATTGTCATCTAAGAATTGCCATAGCCCCCGATAAGTCAGGAGCCATCAATACTGGAGCAGGACCCTCCACCAGCAAAGACTGTGACTCACTGAGAGCTCAGATGATGGTTAGCATTTTTCAGCAATAAAGTATTTTTATATTAAAATGTGTACATTTTTAGACATAATGGTATTATTGTACTCGTTTTTTTGTTTTTGAGATGGTCTGTGGCCCAGACTGGAGTGCAGTGGCGTGATCTCAGCTCACTGCAAGATCCGCCTCCTGGGTTCACATCATTCTCCTGCCTCAGCCTCCCGAGTAGCTGGGACTACAGGCGCCCACCACACCCAGCTAATTTTTTGTGTGTGTATTTTTAGTAGAGAAGGGGTTTCACCATGTTAGCCAGGATGATCTCGATCTCCTGACCTCGTGATCTGCCTGCCTCGGCCTCCCAAAGTGCTGGGATTACAGCCATGAGACATGGCACCTGGTCTATTACACTCTTAATAGACCATAGTATCATGTAAACATAACTTATATATGCACTGGGAAACCAAAAATTTCATGTGACTTGGTTTACTGCAGTATTCACTTTATTACAGTGTTCTGGAACTGAACACAAACTATCCCCAAGGTATGCCTGAATGTGATAAACCGGCATCACAATCAGCAAGAATGGAAAAGAGTATTCAACATATGGCATTTGTACTATTAGATACTTATTAGGAAGTAATTGGGTTATTCACCTCACATCATAACCCAAATAAACTCCTGAAGATTTAAGAGTTTTGTAAAAATAGTTACACAATTCATGTGTAAGTAAAGAGCAAAAACTCAGACTGCTTGGATTCCAGTCCCTGCTCTGCCATGCTGTCCTAGTGTGAGACCAGACAGGCAGGTATAAAGCACCTGCTCCCTAAGAGGGCTCTTTCCAGATGCTGATATTGTTTTTTATACTAAAATTAATCTCTTTTGAGTACTACTGTACATGAGACTCAACCACAGGTAAAATGCGGGTGGTGAATAAGTGTCCGGGCTCTGCAGGGTTTGACAGTCCATCGAGTTGCTCATGCTGACCCCACAAGCAGACCCGCCGCAGATCAACACGCCGGCATGAACAGCTCTTTAAGCCACCATCGCAGTCTTCCTTCAGTAACTATCCTCCCCTGTGATTACTCCACAGTTGCGGTTACTATAGGGTGAAAAAGTTCAAAGTCGGAGTGGGAAAGATTCAGGTGTAGGGCAATAAACAACAGGTAAATGACGGCCACAGGACTTTTGCTGAGCCCTCTTCTGGGCCCCCTCTGCTGGCCTCTTGTGCTATCCATTCCTGGCCCTGCTCAGAGTAGACTCAGAATCTTTCCCCAGCTCCAGATTCAAAAGCAACTTCCAAGTTTGTGTTTTGCTGATCAACTACTCCAATGACAACACAACTGCTCCTGGATAGCACTTAAGCTTCAACTGAAAATCTGTTGCCCCTCTACCCGAGGCCGAAACAAAGTGAATAACAAAACAGCAGTGCATGAGGATATAAAAAGGAGCCCTCAGCCGAGTGTGGTGGCTGCCGCCTGTAATCCCAGCACTTTGGGAGGCAGAGGCGGGCAGATCACCTGAGGTCTAGAGTTTGGTATCAGCCTGGCCAATATGGTGAAACCCCATCTCTACTAAAATACAAAAATTAGCCGGGCATGATGGCCAGCACCTGTAATCCCAGCTACTAGGGAGGCTGAGGCCGGAGAATCGCTTGAACCCGGGAGGTGGAGGCTGCAGTGGGCCGAGATCACGCCACTGCACTCCACCCTGGGCAACAAGAGCGAAACTCTGTCTCAAAAAAAAAAGGAGACCTGTGCAGCCGACAAAGCCAGTGTTTATTCCCCAGGACTCCTCTTTATACTGGGAAGTAGCTGTTGGTCCTCTTTTTCCCACGGAACACCTATCATTCCGTCTCTCACTCTCACATGAGATGACATCCTAGACCCTAAGGTCCTGGCCGTCTCTGAAGTCAAAGTCAACGCCAACCAAAGCCCAGGATGGTAGATGCTTTGTCTGGCTTGTTCTTCTGGTCGCTGCAGTATCCTCTGCTGGGTCTAGCCAACAGCAGGTCTTCAATACAAGTCTGTTAAATGACTGGAAGGAGGTGCAGAGGGAGGGATGAATGGAAAAGCCTATCTGCACCGGTCTCCAAGTCAATCTTTTGAGATTTTTAAGAAATGTATTGGTTTATCACTAAGAAGGAGAGGAACCCCTCCAAAGACAAAAATAGGCATGTAAAGAAAGCCCAGAATACAGGAAACTATTGGCGCGAATGGCAAGCTCAGAAATCCGGCAAGAAGGAACTCCCACCACACCACCAGGAAACGGGAACCCGTCCTGACCGCTTCCTTCACATCTGCATGGTAGGGACACTTCAAGGTGGAGACCCGAAGTAGGATAGTTATTTTGGAAGGTGGGTGAGAGCCTTTCTATCTGCCTCCTTTGCTGGTGGGCCAAAGGCCCCTGGACATGTTGTGTCACTGACGAGCTCGCTGGAGACGGCGTCCCCGTTGTCCCTGGTCTGTGTCTGTGGTGGGTGGGAAGGCTGCCCCGCTGTATCACCGGACACGCCGTAGGCGGCAGAATGGTGAAAAAGTGCCTGCCCTCCCTAGGGCTACCCTCTGGCTGGCTTTCCTGATCCGTGCGCTCAGAGCTGGAAGGTGGCCCACGTCCTACTTTTGCGGTTGGGTCATATCAAATCTGTATCGGCTAACGGGAAGGAAGTTACGAACAAGTTCCACTGGAAAGAAAATCTAGCGCGGGGACTGCACTCGAGGCCGAGGAGCAGGCAGCGCGTCCGTGGTGGGGTCGCCCAGCACTGCGAGCCGCGCTGAACCCGACCCCCGGCCTGCGGGGCGCGGCTCCCTGGCTGCCCCGTGGACCCGGCCAGCCCGGGACGAGGACGCAGGGCCTCGGCAGGGACGCCGGAGCCAGCCCTCCGCCATCCCCACACGCCCCACGGCCCAGCGGCCGCGCGCACGTTACCTGCGGAGCCCGGCCCTGCCCGCCCGTCTGGGCTGCCGCCCTCCGCCATGGATGCTTCGGCCTCCGCGGCCGCCCCAGACCCGCGCGCGCCCCTCGAGCAGGAAGCAGAACGGCCTGCGACCACTTCCGGCGCCGAGGGTGAGGGGGCGCGTCGGGGTCGCGGCTTCCGGCGGGCGCGCGCCCGCCTCACTGGTTTCCGGGGCCGCGCAGGGGCCGCGCTCCCACTTCCGGCCTCGCTGCCCAGCTGGGTGCTGGCTGGTCCCTTCGTCCGGCGAGAACTTCGCGAGTAACCGACTCTCGGGATGCCGGCCGCGCTGTGGTTTCCTCACATAAGAAGCCAAGGAGTCGGAAAGCGTGTTGCCTGAGGCAGCAGCCTGGGAATTTCGGTCGGGCGGGCCGTCCCCACCCCCACGGACGGGGCGTGGCTTCTGCCAGATGTGGGCGGGGCCTAGAGGGCCGTGGCGGGCGGGATCCGGGCCTCGGCCGGGCTGGCTTGATCCCCGCGGGTACCCCCACTGGCCACGAGCAGCCCCGGGAGGGTGGATTCGGAGGCGCGGGGACTGGTGAGGGCCCACTGCAGGGCTGAGCGTCGCAGCGTGCTGTGGTTTTAGATGAATGCTCCCCCAAATCCCTTCCATGAAGCCCGCAATCAGCTCCGTAACTGATGACAGCCAGTGGCTGACGCAAAGTTCATTGAATAAATGAATGCATTCGTGAACAAACGAGTAACATTTCTTGCACACTCCCAACTTCAAATATCGCAGCGTCATCCCACCATGAGTATTGGTGTTCGTCCTTCAGCACGGATTCCCTTGGCTCCTCCCATTCTCCCCTGCTGAGTTTAACAGCGGGGCCTCATGCAGGCGGAGGATTTGTACACAGCACAGCAGGAGGCTGATGAGGGAGTCCGGAGACCCCAGCAGTAGTGGGCGTGAGCTGCTGGCCCATCCGTGTGTACAACATTCCGGACTGGAGTAAGGGAAGCCGCAGGCGCAGCCCCGCGAGTGTCCCTGCTGGGGCTGGCCCTGGGTGGCCCAGATGCACCGGGTGGGCCCACTGGGGGCAGACCTGGCAGGCCCTGTGGGGGGTGGAGGCGGGAGCGGGGGTACTTCCTACAGTGGTGTTTGGTCTTGATAACAGCAGAGAGCACCACTGGCATGAGGGACAGGTGACTCCGATGATGACGCTGCTAGGCCGGGAGCCAGGGGTGTGCCCAGCCCCTGGCTCCACCACAGCTGCACATCCCGAACTCTTGGAGCTTCAGCAACTCCCAAACTTGAAGCCGACTCACGTGTTGTTGGATGGACGAATGGATAAACGAAGTGCCGTCCATCCATACAATGGAATAGTACTCAGCCTTAGAAAGGAAATGCCGTCCATCCATACAGTAGAATCTTACTCAGCCTTAGAAAGGATGGGAATCTTGACACACGTCACAACACGGATGATCTTGAAGACGTTTTGTTGAGTGAGATAAGCCAGTCACAAAAAGACAAATACAGTACTGTGTGATTCCAATTATTTGAGGTCCCTGGAGCAGTGAAATCATGGAGCGGAATGGGGGTTGCCAAGGGCTGGGGGAGTGGGGAATGAGGAGTTAGTTTTTAATGGGGACAGAGCTTCAGTTGAGGAAGATGAAAAAGTTTTGGAGACTGGTCGCACAACAATGTGAATTGTGCATTAACAGTACTGAACTGTGCATTTAAAGAAAGTTAAGTGTTATGTTCTATATATTTTACCACAATTGTTTTAAAGAATTTTTTAAAAGAGGTTCCGGTGCAGTCAGTCAGGGGTGCAGGTTGGGTGTTGGGTGGTTCAGAGCACCCAGGTGATTCTAAAGTGCAGCCTGGCGAGAGCCAGGTCTCCGTGGGCCTCCGCTGCTCTGCCTGCCTGGTCCCTGTGGGCCCACAGTGAGCGTCCCGCGTGTCAGCAGCCTTTGCATCAGGGTACTGAGTCCCTGAGCAGAGTGGCCCTCCTGCGCCTGCACCTCCACCTTCCCTGCCACGTGTTGCCCTTGGGATCCTGCCTCTTAGAAGAACCTGAGGCCGCACGTGGTCCGTAGTGGGGAGGTGGCCTCACATCCCCACCTCTGTGCCTCCTAAATGCCCACATGGTGCAGGGCAGTGTCCACAGAGCCAGCAGTGCTGGAGGGGGAAGGACACTCAATTGCTGGCCACCTGCCAATACCATCGCCCCCATTTCTCAGGACCCTGAGATCTGGGGGCCTGGTGCTATGCCCAAAACCACACAGCCCACAGGTGGCTGAGCTGGGATCACATCCAGACTGTCCAGTCCCACAGCCTGTCTCCCCCTCAGACCTCACCTCTCCAGAGTCCCTCTTCTTCCAGGTCCTCTGAGCCCAAAAGACCCACCAACACAGGGACACTCAGTGACCGCTGGAGATCAATCAACTTGGGTCCCATCACCTACAAGCAACAGGGATTTACCAGTGCCATCCCAGCCCAGCACAGCAGCAACAGGACCAGTGCAGTGGGCTGTCTTGCCCCTCCAGGTCCCAGTGGCTCCCTCCCGTTTTCCCACTCCTAAAATCACCCGTCGCTTCCTGTTGCCCCCTGGAGGCTCAGGCCTCCCCCAAAGTGTCTCCACTGACCCCTCTGTGGAGCCTAGCCCAGTCTTTCTGGTGGAAAATTTGGCAATCTAGCTAAAGCATAAGAATGAATAATCCTTGATCAGAAATGCCTCTTCCAGGCATTCATTCTAGGGAAATAATCAGATGTGGGGGAGATTCAGCTACAGTAGTGCTCGTTACCATCATTTTATAACAAAAATGTCCAACAATGGGCTTTCTGGTTCAGGAGGTCTGAGAAGGGGCCCCCATCCCTCATGTTTCCTGTTGCGGGGAACAGGGGGCCCCTCTGGAAGCATGGCAGGTATACGGGGGGCTGGAAACATGAGCTCCACAGCTGCAGGCTGGTGAGGGTCCTGCTGGGCTTGGGTGTGCTGGTGCTGCTGTCGCTCAACCCCCACAGCTGTCTCCAGGAATTGGGCAGCAGATGTCACCCAGGCAGGGACCAGAAGTGGGAATCTCTCCTGATCCTAGGCCCTGCGGGCCTGTGTTTGGGGCGTCTCCTCCCAGGAGGCCCAGCCCTCTCTTCCCCTTTGAAGGATCTCCTGCTTTGAAGGAAGCAGGGCATCTGAAGGTTTACCAGGTGAGGCCACGAGATGAGGGCAGCTCACTGCCCTCCAGGCGTTGCCCGGGAAACATCTTCACCAGCCCCTGCCCCGCAGACCCCGTCTCAGGCCTTGGAGCCCACCTGCAGAGTCAGGGTGTCTGCCCCAGGCTAGGGAGCCGGATCCACATCCTTCCAGCTGAGTCACGGGACAGGGTGACTCCTCTGAACGCCAGCTGCCTCCCTGTCAAATGGGGCTGATAATACCCACCTTGCAGGCTTTGTAAAGACACAAAATCCCATAGAATGTGCCCAGGCTTCCTGGGGCAGAGAGAGCCTCAGGACACAGTGGGCATTGGTGCCATCGCTGCTAACGCTATGGCATGGCTTTGCTGAGTGGAGCCAGGCCTGCCTCCAGCCTCCCACCCCACCCCACCCTGTCCTAAATTGAGCCCACCTTCTCTGCCCAGCTAGGAACAGAGCAGGGCTGAGGGACAGAGACAGTGTCCCAGCAGGCCCTCAGCTTGGGGCTGGTGGGGCTGGGCAGGGCCCAGGCAGTGATGTTCCTTGCAGCCCTCGAAGCCTCCCTCTTCTAGCCAGGTCGGCCTCTGCCTGGATGTGGCTTAGCCTGGCAGTGGAGGCCCCAGGGAGGACCGGGAAGCCCAGCTGTGGGGACTGCAGAGGACAGTGTGGGCCCTGGGAGTCCTGCCAAGGGGGTGTCCTCTTTCAGCGCCCCCACAGGTGCTGTGCTGCCTCCTTTGGTGTGACCGACAACTCCACCAGTGTCAGGAGGCCACGGCGCGCAGTGAGCCCCTGCATCCTCTGCCAGGGCCTGCGTCTTTCCAGGCAGCACCCGTGGAAGGCACCTACTACGTGCTGGTCACTGCCACAGCGGCAGGAGTCAGAGGTGAGGAAATCTCAGTCCCACAGCAGGGACTGGCAGCAAAGACAGGAGGTTCTTAGAGACTCTTCGGCCACAGGGGGACCAATAGCCCAACTTGCCCAGCACTGAGTGGGCCCCAGGACACAGGGCTGCCAGTTTTCAAAGTAGGGTGAGTGCAGACCCTATCCCAGCCCTCAGCTCCACTCCCTGCCTGTCCTGCTGCAGTGCTGGAGTCTTTGAGCTGGCCCCACCATGCCCTCCTTACCGCCAGGTGAACTTTTCCTGCCATACCAGTTGGTCTCTGTCACTCGGGCTCACAGACTCCTTCGTGGTCCTCTCAATGCCCATCTATAGGCTCTTGGAGGAGCCTGGACGTCTGAGGCCCTTCCCAAGAAGAGCCCCAACCTCCCTCCCCTCCTCCAACTCCCAAGCTCCCTGCCTAGAACCTGACCCTCCAGGGCCAGCACTCTCTCCCTGGGGTCTGCACACGAGGCTCCCTCCCTCCCATACCCCTGTCCTGGGGACCTCTCCCTCTCACCAGATGCCTCCCCCACCCCACCCCCGCTTTCCGCCCCACAGCTGGGGCCTTGGCTCCAGGTCCTCCCAGCAGCATTTATCTCTCCTCACCTGACTGCAGCTGCTGGAGGAGCTGGCCTATCTCTCTTGGCAGACACTTAGGTTCCACGAAAGTGGCTTCTGGTGGGACGGGTATTTTGATTCTGTCACAGGAGCTGGCCCAGGCCTTGTTCCTGAACCAATGGATAAAGTCATTCATGCTCTGAAATTGATAAACTGCCACACCAGGGCAGCGGGGTTCTAGGGTTCAGGGGCAGGACACCATCCCAAGGAACCTATAGACCAGCATGGGGGCGTTGAATGGCAGCCCCCAAAACAGAGATGTCCACGGTCTAAGCTCTGGAAACCGTGAATGGGACCTTATTTGGAAAAAGGGTCTTTGCAGATGCGATTAAGGATCTCAAGATGAGATCGTCCTGGACTTAGGGCAGGCCCTAATCCAATAGTGGCTGCCTTTACAAGAGAAAGGCAAAGGCGGATTGGAGAGAGAGAAGACGGTGTGAAGACGGGATGGAGAGTGCAGCGATGTGGCCACAAGCCAAGGAACACCTGGGGCCCCCAGAAGCTGGCAGAGGCAAGAAGGACCCTCCCCTAGAACGTGGGGGTGGGGGGAGCGCAGCTCTGCCCACACCTGGGCTTCAGACGGGTCTGTGGTGAACTGTTTCCGAAGCTTCAGGGCTCATACATCCAGTAAGGAAACTGGAATTACAGTCGCTCCCTGAGGCGAGGACCCAGTAGGAGAGCCCAGGGCTGAGAGCGGGGAGGCCTCTCCGGGAGCCACACCGAGGGTAAGAAGATCTAACTCCCCTTAGCCCTGTTACTCAAAAGCACTGCTTTGCTAACAGTTTCTTTTTCAGAAAGTTCTTCATGTTTGGAATGTATTTTCCCCTAGGTTATCAGCAGAAAACACACGCCCGAATGGGCGCGTCAGTGGAGCTGAGCCTGTTGCCTCATCCAGTGCCACTGAGGAGCCCTCGCGGTGTCTCCCTGCAGAGGTCACACTGGGGTCAGAACCGAGGCTGTCTTGGGCAAGGGCCAACCGCAAGGCTGTTTCTGAAACCATAAAGTAATACCCCAACCGCAAGGCTTAAGAGAATACCCTGTGTTACAATTAATAAATAGCATTGTTAATCGACGTGAACAAAGCCGGCCTTCATCGCTTTATTTGGTGGCCCATTTGGTGAAGCACTTAAGAAGAGTCCTGGCCAACATACACACATCATGGTTTTAATTACATCCTGTGAATTTATTTTTCCAGAGAGAAATATTTCTCAGGGAAATGTCCATAAAAGCAACTTTAGCAGAGTGTGATGGTGTGTGTGTGTTTCCTCTAGGAAATCTGTTTAGTTTAAGTCCCAGCTTTGAGCAGCACTTTTTACAAAGACAGGGGACCTGAAGAAGGCTGCCGACAGCCAGAGCAGGCAGTGTCCCGGCAGAGAGGAAGTCTCCAGGCTGCTCTGCCCTTCGTCTCTCTGGGAACTTGCCCCTCTCCCCTTTTCCACATAGGAATTCTGAATTGCTCTTGGAAGCCCAAAGGGGGCTGGGCTTTTCTCTGCCCCTCCCCCAGCTGAGATCCCCTCTATGGCTGGCATTTCTTAGTGGTGTGAAAAGGACATTTTTGAAAATGGAATCCTGTTTTCACCGCTCTAAGGAAAGTCACAACTTCAAACTCTTTTCCAGTGGTTCCTGTTCCTCGAAAACATCTGTTTGAGAACTAGGCGTTCTCTCCCAAACTGTTGGGATTTTTTCTTAGGTTGCCCTTCCAATGTTAAGGCGTTTAACCCCCATACCATTACTGCATCACCTACCTTCCTTTGCAAGCCACTGCTCACTGTGTACATAACCAGCATCACAAGCACAAGGACTCAGGACCGGGCGCTGTCTAATCTCTTCAGTCTCTGGGTCTCCTGCTTCCAGGACAGGGCTGGAGCCAAGGACTCACTCTCGACTGACTGACTGACTACGTGGCTGATGAAGGGAGGAGTGCATTTTTAAAAGGAGAGTAAGTTGTCCCCATTACACCAATCTAAGAAATGACATCTTTTCCTTTCTCTACGTAAACTTCATGTCCTTATTCACAGGCATATAAAATTACAAAATCACAGTGTAGACACACATTTACTCCCCACTTTCCTTTCTGTCATGAACCTAATGATGCATTTATCTATATGGAACTCCTCAGGCTCTCTGAGACACAAGCAAATACTTCTGACGGCAGAGAGAAAGTCAAGACGTGGTAAGAAAATCAGTGTCCAGGAGCTACAGTTTCTATAGTGTGGGCGACTAGATGCCTGACGGCCCTCCTGATGCAAACAGCTAAAATGCTGAAGAAAATGTAAAACTCATCTTGTTAGAGGCATCCTCAGGCTGCCATAGCAGCCAGATGCAAAGAGAAGGCAGAAACCTTGACAGCTTAGTGGGGCCTGAGCCAGCACTCATCTCAGACTCTGTGCTGAGAGCTTGAACTTCTACCTGGATGACTGCATGGGGTGCAGAAACCAGTTTAGAGCAGGAGTCTCATATGAAATGCTTGCATAGAACTGGCACCCATAGAGTCCCGCCCTCAGTGTAAAAAGTAATGAGAATGAAAACAACAACAAAAAAAATACAAATAACCTCATTTAAAAAACAGGCAAAATGGCTGGACACAGTGGCTCATGCCTGTAATCCCAGTGTTTTGGGAGGCCAAGGGGAGAGAATTGCTTGAGCTCAGGAGTTTGCAACCAGCCTGGGCATCCCAGCAAGACCCTGACCCTACCAAAAGACAAAAAAATAGGCAAAAGACTTGAATAGAAATTTGTCCAAAGAAGATACACCAATACCAATAAGCATTTGGAAAGATACTCAACACCTTTAATCTTTACAGACATAAATCAAAACCATAATGCAATGGCATTTTACATCCATTAGGATGGCTACTATTTAAGAAAAAAATAGAAAATCACAAGTGTTGGCAAAGATATGGAGAAATTGGAACCCCTGTGCACTATTGGTAGGAACTTAAAATGGTACAGGCACTGGCTGGGCACAGTGGCTCATGCCTGTAATTCCAGCACTTTGGGAGGCCGAGGCAGGTGGATCACGAGGTCAGGAGATCGAGACCATCCTGGCTAACATGGTGAAACCCCGTCTCTACTAAAAATACAAAAAATTAGCTGGGCATGGTGGCAGGCACCTGTAGTCCCAGCTACTCGGGAGGCTGAGGCAGGAGAATGGCATGAACCTGGGAGGCGGAGCTTGCAGTGAGCCAAGATCACGCCACTGCACTCCAGCCTGGGTGACAGAGCAAGACTCTGTCTCAAAAAAAAAAAAAAAAAAAGGTACAGGCACTATGGAAAACGGTATGGTGGTTCCTCAAAAATTAAACAGAATTACCATGTGACCCAGCAATTCCACTTCTGAGTATATCCAAAAGAACTGAAAGCAGGGACTTAGACATTTGTACACCCATATCTATTTATAGCAGCATTATTCACAACAGCCAAAAGGTGGAAGCAACCCAAGCGTCTGTGAGTGGATGAATGGATCACCAAAATGTGGTATGTCCATATAATAGAATATTCTTCAGCCTTCCAAAGGAAGGAAATCCTGTTACATGCTACAATGTGGGTGAATCCTGAAGACATCTATGCTATGCAAAATAATCCAGACACAAAAGGGCAGACGCTATATGATTTCACTCATGAGGTATCTAGAGTAGTCAAATTCATAAAGACAAAGAATGGCAATTCAGCCAGGGGTTGGGGGAGGGGAAATGGGGAGCTAGTGTTTAATGGGTATAGAGTTTCCGTTTTTAAGATGAAAACATTCTAGAGATCAGTTGCCCAACAATGTGAACACACTTGACACTACTGAAATGTACACTTCAACGTGGTTAAGATGGTAAATTATATATTACATGTATTTTATCACAAAAAAAATTTTAAAGATAACATTGAGGAGGAGGTGGAGGTAGAAGTAACAAGAACTAAAATACTGGCTCAGCAAAAAAGCCTGCTCATCTCAACCTTAGCCCAGGCTGGGCCTGACATGAAGTTTAGGTCAAAAACCCCACCGAAATTCACACTTTGGTGTTCTGAAAACTCTCAAGCAAAGAAGCTAAGTGACAGCAGTTCTAGGTTGATAGTGC
The DNA here is from genome assembly GCF_006542625.1 of Nomascus leucogenys. Classification (NCBI taxonomy): domain Eukaryota; kingdom Metazoa; phylum Chordata; class Mammalia; order Primates; family Hylobatidae; genus Nomascus; species Nomascus leucogenys. Next base: position 138,843,082 of record NC_044402.1, on the reverse strand, counting down.
CCCAAGCAACTGGCAGAAGCAAATATAGCTCCTTTCTAGAGCCCACTTCAACCTGGGCTTCAAAGAATTTCCACAGATCAAGTTCCAAGAAAAATAACCTCTCATTGGGGCAAAAATAGCAAAGTGCACACGGAGGGAGAGTCAGCAAAAGGGTCCTTCACAGGCTTCAGACACTGAAGAGACACTGAATACGAAGCTACTATCTATCCAACCAGTGCTGGCTTACTGAGCCCTGTTCAGTGGACACAAAAGTGAGATAAACAGACAAAAGTGAGAGAGACAAAAGTCCCGGCCGCCATGGAGTTGACACACCTGTGTCCTGGAGACGCACACAGGAGAAAGGCACAGGGAGTGCCAGGCTGGGGAGACACAGGATAAGGGCGCAGGGAGTGCCAGGCTGGGGAGACACACACAGGAGAAGGGCGCAGGGAGTGCCAGGCTGGGGAAGGTGTCAATTTCAACTTTAATGTTTAAGTAGTAAAGAGAAGCCTGAAAATGTGAACAAAGTTGGTATGCAATAAGATCATAAAAAAAAAAAGAAAATGTGAACAAGGGCCAAGAGACTTCACAGAAAGAACCAGTATATTTGAAAAAAAAAATTAAACAGAACTTCTAAAATGAAATTAAAAACACAGTGGTCGAAAAAAACATACTAAATGGTTGCAGTGAAAAGTATATTAGATATGTTTAAAGAGGCAATTGGTTGTGGACTTAAAGACGTTGCTCAAGAAATCATCCTAGCCAGGCAAGGTGGCTCACACCTGTAATCCCAGAGACTCAAGAGGCTGAGGTGGGAGGACTGCTTGAGGCCAGGAGTTCAAGACCAGCCTGGGAAGCAGAATGAGACCCCATCTCTACAAAAAGAAAAATAAAAAAACAACTAGCCAGGCATGGTGGCATGTGCCTGTAGTCCTAGCTACTCAGGAGGTTGAGGAGGGAGGATCACTTGAGCCCAGGAGGTTGAGGCTGCAGTGAGCTATGGTCCCACTATTGTATTCTGTCCGGCATGGGTGACAGAGTGAGACCCCATCTCTAAAAAATAAATGAAATCTAAAAAATTTAAAAAAATCATCCCAACTATAGAACCAAGAGACAGAGATAGAAAAATATAGACAAGAAGTGAAGGACATGGTCGCTGGGGTAGGAGGGTCTAAGGAGCATCTGCTCTGGAGTTCAAGAAGGGAGTCAACAGAGAAGAGAGGAAGCAATATTAAAGGAGATGGGAATGAAATTTTTCCAGAGTTAGAAATCCAGGTATCTCAGTAAATCCCTAGCAAGATTTAAATAAAAGCACACTTCAATGCATGTTGAAGTCTTGAGGCTACAGTACACCAAGGAAAAAGATTCAAAAAGCAGCCAGAGAAAGAAGAGAGATCACATAGGAAACAAATGTAACTGAAAGCCGACTTCTCAACAGCATCAGTGGATGCCAGAATGCACTAGAATGACATCTTCAATGTGCTTTAAGAGATCAATTGTCATCCTAGAATTCTAGACTCAGTGAAACTACCTTTCAGGTATGATGACAAAATAGACAAAGTTTATCACTAAAAGGCACTGTCTAAAAGGTGGGTCTCTTGGTGGTCACCACCTGCCAGGAAGCAGATCTTAGATGATTTCCCAACAAAACACAGGATAGATTAAGGAATAAGCTTTATCAGGGAAGTGATAGGAGAAGGAGGTGGACAAATTCTTAGGCAGACTGGGGGCAGGTCCCTAGTGAAACCCCACCTTCAAACCAAAGACAGTTTAAAGCCCGAAAGCCAAGCTACCAGTCTTGGATAAGTCCACAGACCGAATTGAGAACCTCTCTTCCCATTTGGCATACTTTCCTCTGATTGATCCCCACCCTTCACCTATTTTACATATATCTACCCTTCCCTAATTGGTTTTTTACACTGTCATGCCCACCTTTGAATTGTGCCTTTGTTTTAGCCTTTTTTGCATACTCACAAACCAATCAATAACACACCCCGATTCTGAGCCCATAAAAGCCCCAAACCCAGCCACACTGACAGAGAGACCACACAACTTCTTGTGGGAGACCATCCTTGAATCCCATCTCTGCTGAGAGCTGTTTCATCACTCAGTAAAACTCTTCTGCACCCTTCTCACCCTTCAATTGTCAGTGTAATCTCATTCTTCTTGGATGTGGGACAAGCACTCGGGACCTCGCTGAACTCGGGTACAAAGACGGCAGTAACACTGTAGCCCCCTACCCTCCCCACCCATGATCAATGCCTAGCGGCCGCACCACACCAACAGGAAGCAGTGGCAGGGCTGGGTGAGCCCCAGAGCCATGGGCCGGAGCAGGGCAACAAGACTGACAGAGATGTTAATACACCCCTGTTTGTCGGGCTGCGGCAGGCCTAAAAGACCTGTTAGCACATGTAGCAGGGCCTCTGGGGCTTCAAGGTTGCGGCCCTCCCTGTTTTGATGTGACCGCATTCTCCTCATCTGTACACTAGAGTTCACTGCGGGAGCTTGCAACATGCCTGGTCCAGCCACAAGCCCCACACAGAGCCCACTCCTGTGCCAGTGCTGGACCCCACACTTACTCACCCACACACACCCTCTAGCCGGGGGCTGAGCACTCAGTCATGGTGGCCACAGGGTCTGCCCGGTGTGCAAGCCAGGTGCGGCCTGGTGGACTGAGTGGGTAGGGTGCCTCCTGTGGCAAACCTGGGGCCGAGCAAGGCCCAGGCAGAGGTGTGGCTGACCAGAGGTCTCCAGCTGGCAAAGCAGCCAAGAAAAATCCTGCATCAGAAGCTTACATGGGCAAGTGGCAGCAAGAGACACAAAAGCAGGGAGCCTGCAACCCCAACCTTACCTCGTTCTGCTCACACAGAGACAGCTCACCTTTCAAGGAGAAGCACCAGCCCCTGCTGCTACCCTTCTAAGGCAAACAGGAAGTGACCTATTAGGAGGGGGATGACTTGCTGAGGCAGCAGCAGTTGGGACTTGGGCACCAGCTGTTTTCATTGCTGCCTGAGAAAGCCAGCTGCCCCACACCTGAGCCCCACAGGATGTCAAGCTTGCATCACTCCCCCCCACTGAAAGAAGGCAGGCTGAGTGGGGGCAGCGGTGGTTTTAACTGACTCTTTATCCAGGCCACCCTGAGTGAGCTTCTAGGGCTAGTTCCAGACAATTCTGCTTGTCATATCCTGTATCCCTTAAAGGAAATTCTAAAGGATCAACTTTAGAAAGATGGAAAAGGATCCCAGATGGAGGGTATTTGATGCAAGAAGGAATGATGAATGTACCCCATAAATATATGTACCTATTATATACCCATAAAAATTAAAAGAAATGATGAGCAGATATTGGTAACTAGGTAGATAAATTCTGACAAACCTTGGCTGCCTAAACAATAGAATGTTTAATTTGTGAATTTAAAAACAGGATAAAATGGAAACACTGGACAATATAGCATATAAATTGGGATTGTCCTTGTATTATTTGAAGAAAGCTAAAGAAATTAAGCTTAGACTTTGTAAACTACCAGTGTTAAAGTAGCTACTGTAACTATTAAAATAACAGTCATATAATGTACAAACTCCAAACTAGACAGATCTAGGAAAAATAAGAGGATAAAACCTTTTTGTCTCCCAAAGAAGTCCAGAAAAAATGAGGTTGAGGAAAAACAAAAAGTGGGAAAAATAGCACTTAATAAGATAGTATAATAAATCCAAATGTGATAAACTCTCCAGGTAAAAACAGGGACTACTGACTCAATTTTTCTTCTTTTTTTTTTTTTTGAGACAAGGTCTCTCTCTGTCACCCATGCTGGAGTGCAGTGGCACGATCTCAGCTCATTGCAACCTCTGCACCCCTGGCCCCCTCCCATACATACTCCCCCTTTGGGCTCAAGCAATCCTCCCACCTCAGCCTCCAGAATAGCTGGGACCACACAGGCATGTACCACCACCCCAGCTATTGTATTGTGTGTGTGTGTGTGTGTGTGTGTGTGTGTGTGTGTGTGTCTGTGTGTGTGTGTTGTATGTGTATATTTTTAGTAGCGATGGGGTGTTGCCATGTTGCCCAAGCTCGTCTCAAACTCCTGAGATCAAGCAATCTGCCTGCCTCAGCCTCCCAAAGTGCTGAGATTACAGGCGTGAGTCACCACATCTGGCCCTGACTCAATGTTTATAAAACACACAGTTAAAATATAAGAATTCAGAAAGATTTAAAGGATGGAAAAATGTATGAGCCAGAAAAAACTACGAGGAGAAATAAATTGTTCATTGTAGTACTCGGGAAACTTTAAAACACCTCTCTCATTGAATGATGAATCCAATAGAAAAAACATCTATTAGCATATCGATTTGAACAAAACAGTTACAAGCTCGACAGAATGGGCATATATAGATATAACACTGTGCCCGACCATGTGAAGGTACAGGTCCTTTTCAAAATTACAGGGACCATGAAAATAGCACACATTAGTGAGGATATGGAGAAACTGCAACTTTTGTACATTGCTAGTGGGAGTGCAAAGTAGTGGAGCCACTATGGAAAACAGTATACCAGTTCCTGAAAAGATTAAATCTAAAATTACCAAGCAATCCAGCAATTCTGCTTCTGAGCGTACACCCAGAAGAATTGAAAACAGGATCTCAAAGAGATATTTGCATATCCATATTCATAGCAGCATTATTCAAATAGCCGAAAGGTAGAAACAACCCAAGCGTTTACTGATGGATGAATGGGTACATAAAATGTGGTATATACATACAATGGGATATTATTCTCTGCCTTAAAACGGAAGGAAATGCTGACCCATGCTACAACATGATGAACCTTGAGGACATTATGCTTAGTGAAACAAGCTAGTCACAAAAAAGATAAATACTGTATGATTCTATTCATAAGAGGTTCCTAGGGCAGTTAAGAGTCATAAACACAGAAAGTAGAATGGTGCGTGCCAGGGGCTGGGGGTAGGGGAAATGGGAAGTTACTGTTTAGTGGATACAGAGCTTTAGTTTTGGAAGGTGAAAAAGTTCTAGGGATCAGCTGTACAACAGTATGAATGTACTTAATGCCATTGACCTATACACTTAAAAAATGGTTAAGATGGTAGACCAGGCAGGGTGGCTCACACCTGTAATCTCAGCACTTTGGGAGGCTGAGGTGGGTGGATCACCTGAGGTTAGGAGTTCGAGACCAGCCTGGCCAACATGACAAAACCCTGTCTCTACTAAAAATACAAAAAAATTAACCAGGTGTGGTGGTGCATGCCTGTAGGCCCAGCTACTCGAGAGGCTGAGGCATAAGAATCGCTTGAACCTGGGAGGTGGAGGTTACAGTGAGCCAAGATCGTGCCACTGCACTCCAGCCTGGGCAACAGAGTGAGACTCTGTCTCAAAAAAAAGGTTATTTTTGTTATGTGTATTTTATAGTAAAAAATATAATGATATGTCAAAATATTGTTTTTTAATTATATGGAATGCTTCAAAAATTTTGTGCTATCCTTGCCCAGGGACCATGCTAACCTTCTCTGTATCATTCCAATTTTAATACAGTGAGCAGGAAGTGCTATTCGTTAAGCCCAATAAAGTAATTAAGTTGTGAAAAAAATATATGGAGCTTTCATGAAAGTGACCATGTGCTGGGCCATCAGGGCAGCCTCCACACCGTTCAAAGCATCGGTATTGGGCAGGCCACATTCTCTCACCAAGATGCAATCAAATCAGAAATCAATAATAAAAACAGAACCCAGGAGAAAAAAAACAGAAGCATGTATTTCATAATGCACTAAAGAAGAAATTATTATAGAAATGAGAAAATATACACAACTAAACTAAAATAAGGTGCCCCTTCAATGAAACTTAAAATCATGGTTAAGAGAACATCAGTTAGTGACAGGGAAGAAATGTAGTAAAATTGTTTATGGAAAATAAAAAGAAGTCAACATTACGTAACACCGTAAGCAGCATAGTCCCAATGGTATAAGCGGGTGCTTCTGTGTTTGTTATACGGACAACAGATTGTAATAGACAAGGTTGTAAAACACACAGACACACATACACGATGAGAAAATGAATACATATCAGCAACTAGCATTATAAATTGTGGTCAATTTTGGAAGGTGGGATTTACAAGTGATGTTTATTTACTTCTTATGGTTTTCTAGATGAATTAATATGAATTCGGTTATCAGAAAGGAAAACAATAAAGGTAACTAAGATAACAGCAGCAAAGGCTTGGGAAACACAAGCCCCCAGGGCCCACCTCTTGTCCTCCCAGTGCTGCTGCAGGACTGACGCCCATCACACGAACACAATAAACCACAGGACACTGGGTGCCCAGGGAAAGACACCAGAGACCCTCCCGATCCTGCCTTCCCAGGTGAGGGATGACACCCGGCAGGACCCTGGGTAGGGGCAGCCTGGGTTCTGTACCTAGATTCGCCAAGGCCAGTTCTGATCTGTCTGCAATGCCTCTCACTCTCCTTCCCCTATCCCCCGCCCCCGTTCTCAGGCTCTTCGCTGGTTCTGGAGCCCCCAGCTGAAGGTATTGGACCGCTGAGAATACCTCAATACCCAGTTCCCTGGAGCCCGCTGAACCGAGGGGAGGAAGGCCATATCCAAAGCCCCTAAATGTGCCTGTTCACAAAAACAGCGCCTGAAGGAGCTGTAAACTCAGAGGCTGTTTGATGGGGAAGCAGGACAGGTGTAGTCATTTGGAAAGCAACCAACATACCTTCCATCCACACCCCCAGCCCAGCCTTCCCAGATCCAGGGAACCGGCTCTTTACACGGGCTTGGGGACTCAGGGAGAAATGTAACTTGAAGAACCTGTTCTTAGAAGATGATCTTGGAAAGGAGGGCAAATCCCCAGCGACCCAGAGGATTTTCAGGGGCTGCTCTGGAGCTGAAGAAGGTCTCACTTTTCCAGGGGCCTGAATTCCTTGACTGCCCACCCGCCCCACAGGGGTGAGGGCTAGAGCTTTCAATGGCACCTGTCCCAGCCTGCCAGTAGGGGAGGACCAAAACCAGAGGCAGTGTCCTCCCCTCCTAGGAGGAGGAGAATTATATATATACATATATATACATATATATACACATATATATACACATACATATATATATACATATATATATATATATATATATATATATTTTTTTTTACAGTCTTGCTCTGTCGCCCAGGCTGGAGTGCAGAGACGCGATTTCGGCTCACTGCAACCTCTGCCTCCCAGCTTCCAGTGATTCTCCTGCCTCAGCATCCCAAGTAGCTGGGACTACAGGCATGCGCCACCACGCCCAGCTAATTTTTGTATTTTTTTTTAGTAGAGATGGAGTTTCATCATATTGGCCAGGCTGGTCTCGAACTCCTGACCTCTTGATCCACCCACCTTGGCCTCCCAAAGTGCTGAGATTACAGGTATGAGCCACCACGCCCAGCCTAGAAATATTAATAATAAATATGAAATTTCACCAGCACATACTTACAGAAACCTAGATGGTACATATATTCTTATTTGTGTATATATTTTTTCATATGGAAAACCAAATGTCCCAGCACCATTACTGAATATCAACCATTTCCCCTACTTGATCTGCAATGCCCATATCAACTGCAATATATCAGGTTTCTGGATTTGCTCCTTTGTGGCCTTAAGGGGACCACCGTCCTATATGCTGTCCCTTGTTCACTGAATTGTGTGCCACATGATTGTGACAAAATATACAATACCCTTTATTACAAATTCCATATAGCTAATTGATTCTCACAGAATGCTTTTGATTTTTGCTGAACTCTTGTATTCATAGCCAACCTATGGTTCCAATTGACAAGTTTAGTTCGGACACGAATGCTAGTTATTTTCATTTCTTTTAACAAGTAAGGGTAAAGTGAAACAACAAAGACTTACATAGGAACTGCACTTGTTTTGCAATGACCCGAGGGACTTCTTTGTTGAACTGGATAAGTTTCTGATTATTGGAAGAATTTTCCTCCATTTGCTTTGTGTTCGTCACAATGAAATGGCTGTGAACATGGCTGTGACATTTGGTTTTATTTATTTATTCTTTTTGAGACGGAGTCTTGCTCTGTCACCAGGCTGGAGTGCAGTGGAGTGATCTTGGCTTACTGCACCCTCTGCCTCCCGGGTTCAAGCGATTCTCCTGCGTCAGCCTCCTGAGTAGCTGGGATTGCCCGCCACTACACCCAGCTAATTTTTTGGTATTTTTAGTAGAGATGGGGTTTCACCATGTTGGCCAGGCTGGTCTTGAACTCCTGACCTCAGGTGATCTGCCCGCCTTGGCCTCCCAAAGTGCTGGGATTACAGGTGTGAGCCACCGCGCCCAGCTGGCTTTGACATTTGCTTCACGTTTACCGAGCATTCCTTCCACTCACTTTCACGCTATCACTTTCTTAAAATTAGATAAACAACAAAACAAGTCAAGCCCTGACTTGTAGCATCTGTCAATTTCCATGGTGTAAATACTCTCGCCTTCAGCGAATGTGATTTCACCCAACTTGGAGTTAGAAGAGACACACAATCGTACATACACCCCAGGATTTCCCCGAGGTCCAAGATATAAATCACCTCAGGGCATGGACACAAGGAAAATGTAAAAAATTAGTTTTCCCTATTCCTTACCTTTGTGTTTTAATGTAATGGCTCATAACATTCCTGAATGTCTAACTCTCACTGTACAGCCAGCCCCAGCCCACGAGTGCCCCTTGTGCCCTGTTCCTGGTGCCCAGGCCCTCACCACGCCAGCCAGTAGCAGAAGGCTTTGGGGGTTGGAGAAGAGAGTGGGTAAGCATGGCCTGGAGGCCACCATGCAGCTGTGGACGTGCCCCACTAGCTGCGTCCTGCCAGGCTCATCTTGGAGGTTACAGGGACCTTAACTCAGCCCAACTCACCCCAGAGGCCACTCTGCTCTTTATATAAATCACAACCTTTTTCATTTCACTGCTAGGGAGTCCAAGTATTTTACCACCACAAATGGATGTTTTGGCAGGTGTAAAAATAGGGAAAATATAGAAATAAATGATTGTGCAGTTTTACAGGCAATGGGAGAGAGCCCTCGTGGAGGAATAAAGGCCTGGCTCACAAGCTCACAAGCCTCGCCCATATGACTATGCTCCGAACTGGGGCTGAGAAGCAATCACAGCTCAAGAGGCGTCTGAGAAGAGAGCTTCCCTGCACAGCACCACGGGCTGCAAGATCCAGGTCGACGTGCTGACGGAACGTTTTGATTTTGCAACTATCGAACGAGATTAATGCTTAAAATCCATGGTTAAAGAGATTTTATTTGAAAGTTCTATTTTTAAAAGCATCCTGGTGTTTGTATTGAAACTGTCCCAAAGACGCTTTTCTTTAGAGCCATAATCCCTGGAAATGGAAAACCCACCAGGAGAATGAGAGCTTGCTCCTCTCCCTGGGCGCACGCTGGGCTGGAGAGTAGAATGAGGTCAGCTTCGCGGTGGGTCCAAGCCACACGGCGGATGGCTGCGAGTCCAAGCGACCGGCCAAGGCTCGGGGCTGCATTATGACTTTCAGGAGCCCTTCCTCCATAAAAAAATATTAAAAATTCGATTTTATGGTGGCATTGATGTAAAGATGAATATATTAATATTGTATATTAAAACATTTACTTTGACCTAGAAGTTCATTTTTTTCTTCTGATTATGAAAGAAAAGAAAACACTTTCGAGGGCTCTGGAAAGCACCATGGGTGCTGGCGCCACGCCTGCTGGGCTTAATGGGTCTGGGCGCCCTGCGGACACTCCCACACTGAGCGGCTGCAGCCTCGGGGCAGGATGGGCCAAGTAGCAAGGTCTTGGTTCAGGTGCATGGTTTGGGGCGGGCGGTGGCCATGCAGCCCAGTGGAATTGTTTAGAGCAGGAACGCCTGTCTGATTCTGCCCTCCCAAGTGTCCTCACTCACTCACAAATCAGCCGAAAAAGTGGTCACGCTAATCTCAACTCAGCAACCTGCCCTTTCTCAGCTGTGTGCTCATGCAGATGATAGAACACTCAAGCAGAAAAATCCCAGGGACGGGCAGGCCATGCTCTCCTGAACTGCTCCCTGGGGCCCTGGGCCAGCCACGTGCTCGGCCAACGCAGCCAGGCCCCTAAATCCCAAAGGACATCGTGCCAGGGACCGAGAGCTGGCAGGGACTGTACCTTGCTCTCTGAGCTTCGGTTTCCTCATCTGTGGGTTGGCTATGGCCCGACTCCCAGCCCCGGGGAGGCTCACTTGAGAAAGCAGGCGCCAAAGGTCTTCCTCAACAACCGCACACCAGGAGGCTTTTCTTTCTTCCCTGTGGCTCCAACAAAACAGCAGAGAGACTTCCCTGACAGAGGGAATTTCAAGTCCTGAGGTGCCAAGCACTGGAACACTGCAGGGCAGCTGCAGCCAACACAGGCAGCCAGTGTCAGGCACACAGTCACAGAGGGTAACTTTGCCCAGAGTTTGAATAAAATTTTTGGAAGACCCCCAATTCTGAAGGGGTCTTACACAGGCTCCTTGAAAGTGAAGTAGGAAAACTGGCAAATGCAGTCTGTTCTCAGAGGTGCAGGCCACTGAAGGCTGCCTGCAAGGTGGTCTCATGTCCTTGCACCATGGGGAACCTCCCCAAAAGGTGGTTTCTATTCAAAAGGGAATGAAGAGATTCATTCCCCAGCTTGAAGGACAAGTTGGGGGCCGAACAGGACTCCCTGGGCAAACATTGAGCAGTGAGGAGGGACTGGAGACTTCAGGGGCCTTCCAGGGGTTGGGGGATAGGGGCAGGCAGGAACTGCAGCCCAGGCTCCATCTGCCTGGGGGCTCCTGAAGGTCACATCTGCCAAGGCCTGAAGCCTACGTGGGTGCTGACGTGTTGATGCAGTTGGTAGAAAGTGCAATGGGGGCGTGGAGATCTGGCCTGCTTGCACGCCTCCTGTGACGAGGAGCTCACCATCTACCTGATGAGGGGCTGTCCCGTCATCTTTGAACCCTGTTGGAACGGAGGCTCCCTCCGTACACAGAGCCAAAGTCAGTCTCCCTTTGTCTCCCACCCATAGGTTCCGGTGCCACACAGAACAGGCTCAACCCTCCCTTCACCCCAGACCTGTTATTTCAAGATAGGGGGCCATGTCCCTGCTCCAGCTTTTTCTTGTACCAGCAAAATATTTCTAAATTTGAGAAGTACTTCCAAAATCTCCTCCAGAAGTCTCACACCATTTACACCCCCACATCTTCAACCACTCCAAATAGTATCAATTTTTAAATTTTTGGCGACCGAAAGATGTGTGCAACTGTGATATTAACCTACATTACACAGATCACAAACCAGAGCCAGGGTCCGCCTGGAGCACGCCATGTGCTGTGTGCTGAGGGCTGCCCTTCGCACTTTCCACCTGGTGCTGCGCGTATGCTCTGATGACAAGGTGAGGCCAGCACTCTTGAATCCAGCCAAGCAGGTGGGAGAGGGAGGCCAGAGTCAGGCCACCTGCCTAAGCCAACAGCCAAGGCCAAGGGCGTGGCAGTGCCTGTGCCGCTGGGAAGCCCAGGTAACTCCTCTTCCAGTCTGGATTCCCAAATCTCTGCCACCTTCTCTCTCGACAGCAAAGTTGGTTTCTCATGCTTTGTGATTATTTGATTGCCTATTTATTTCTTTCTTCTATCGTTCAATTGGGCTGTTTCTCTTATTAAAAAGTCTGTCTTTTAGGAGGCCAAGCCCCCAACCCACAGGCCTGAGCCCCCCCACCCCACCAGAGGCCGAGGCCAAGGCAAACTTGCCCATCCCTGAGGTTCGTCCATCCTCAGAGGTGGGGCCTGGGCTCTCCTTTCCTTGTGAGTCCTCAGCTTAGGCTGCTGTTTCCGTCCCTCACAGGAACATGCTAATAGCAAGCTATCCAAACGTGGCGGAGGATTTCTGAACATCACTGTGTCTTTATGGCACATTTCAGCCATCAACTTCTCTGCCTAGGAGATGAGATTTGAGACCATCCACCAAGACGGGGCCACAGGCAGCTGGTCCTGGAGGGTCGGGGCTGAGCAGGAGCCCCCAGGCCCTGCCAGCCAACCACCAAGGTGAGGGACAGCACAGCACACACTGCCAGCACACCGCACACCAACAATCACCAGGCACCCATGAGCCACGTGTGCTCCCCGTGGCTAAGATGACCTGTCAGTGGACAACTGAGGCTCAAAGGAGAGACAGAAAGCAGCACCCCAAATCACACATCCACACCTGACAGGAAGGGTGTCCTGAGCCCACACTCCGTGTTCTTCCACACCACCTCAAGAAGGGGCAAAATTTACCCTGCAGGGGTGCGGTTTGGCAGGGGAGAGGAATGAAGCCCAAAAGGTGAAAGAAGGCCTGAAGCTACGCCCACCACCCACAAAACTGGGCAGGGGAGGAGGGGTCTAGCCACCACCCCCAGAAGGCCGGTGGTGGGACAGGAGGCCTGGCTGTCAGGGCCTATGCTGTGGGCTCCGCGGGGCACACACACTGTGGTTCTTGCCTCAGCTACTTCCTGTTCAAGCTTGAACCCCATGCAGATCTGCCACTTACTGTTGATAATAAACCTTGTTTGTGCTTCAGAAACAATGCGGCATGACCCATGAACAAGATACAGAGGCCAGGGGTGAAAAGCGAGGCACCACTTTGGGCCAGACTTTCAAAGTCAATCTGTGTCAAGGGCCTCTCAACCTAGTTTGGGTTAAGACCTAGGAAACACCTTCAGAAGTAGTAAGCAGCGACTTCAGAATTTAAACTCTGGATTTTTTTTTTTTTTTTTTTTTTTTTTTTGAGACAGAGTCTCACTCTGTCACCCAGGCTGGAGTGCAGTGTCATGATCTTGGCTCACTGCAACCTCCACCTCCTGGGTTCAAGCGATTCTCCTTCCTCAGCCTCCCAAGCAGCTGGGATTACAGGTGCGTGCCACCATACCTGGCTAATTTTTGTATTTTTAGTAGAGACGGGGTTATACCATGTTGGCCAGGCTGGTCTCGAACTCCTGATCTCAGGTGACCCGCCCACCTCAGCCTCCCAAAGTGCTGCGATTACAGGTGTGAGCCACCGTGCCTGGCTGGAATTTCTTCAGATGAAAAACAGCTGGACAAACCTAAAGACAGACAGCCAGCTGCCAGAGGAGGCGGGAGAGTGCAGGCCAGCCTGGGGAGCAAAGCTCAGTGGGGCGGCTGCAGGACAAGTGTACTCCAGGAGAGAGAATGCAAAGCCCCCGGGGCCTCAACAGGGGTCAGCTGCCTCCCCAAGGCTGTTTCCACAAAACCTCTCAGGAAAGACTGGAGAAAGTTTGAAGTGTCCCTTGCTGTGCACACCTGAGAAAGACCCTTCTTCCCTATGGGCCCTGTCTCCTACTCCCTTCCCAGCTCCAGCGGGTTTCCCCATTCCCTAAGACTGTCAGGCTTCTGACATGCCCCTGAACGGTGTCTTCTGTCCCATAGGGGAGAAGGTTCCAACAGTAGTCATTGCTGGAGGGCACAGAACTCCTGCTGGAATCTTCTCCCTTTGGGACAGAAAATACGGTGCAGGGGCAGGTGAGAAGCCTGTCAGCCTTAGGGCACTGGGGGAGCCCCTGTAGCTGGGAAGGAATAGGAGACCTTGACTCCTGGGGGAGGGGCAGGAATGCAAGCTGGTTCCAGAGCTATAGCCAAGACCCAGGGACACGGTGTCCACCTAAGACTGGGGTTAATCAAGCAACAGAGTAATGCCCCCAACCCCCCTGCCAGCTGACAAGCCCTGGGCAGCAAGAAACAGTGGACTCACGCATGTGTGCAGAACTACTCAGAACGATGGAGGAACAGCCCGCCTGAGCACACAGGACTTCATCTATGAACGCAGGATATTTTCATGTTGGGTAATCGAGGACAGCACATTACTAAGCCAAAGGAGAGAAAATGCGATCACCTTAACAGGTGAGAACAGGCAAGAACAATTCAACATCCATTCCTGCTAGAGGTTCTCTGTAACCAGGATCAGAAGAGTCTGTTTTTAACACGAGAAAACAGCCGTCGCCATCGTTCCTGGAAGCATCGGACCAATTATAAAATCACAAGGACTGTCCTTCATATTTGTCCAGCATCGCACTGGGGGAAGGAAGCTATAGCACAGTCAAAAGGCAATCTGGGAATAGTATGAACTCAAAACACGAAGTGCTTCTAGAAATCCACGAGGGAAAACCAAGAGTCCAACAGAATAAAGGGCAAATGAGCTGAACAGTCAGCTCACAGAACAGAAAAGCAAACAAGCACATGACCCTTAAACACCTCAAGAGAGGCTACAACTCAGTCAAAATGCGAAAGTGCAAATGAAAACAGGCTGCTGTTTCCGTCCCTCACAGGAACATGCTAATAGCAAGCTATCCAAACGTGGCGGAGGATTTCTGAACATCACTGTGTCTTTATGGCACATTTCAGCCATCAACTTCTCTGCCTAGGAGATGAGATTTGAGACCATCCACCAAGACGGGGCCACAGGCAGCTGGTCCTGGAGGGTCGGAGCTGAGCAGGAGCCCCCAGGCCCCGCCAGCCAACCACCAAGGTGAGGGACAGGATCCTCTTTCTCGCCTGAGTGGTAGAAATCTCTACGTGTGGCCATCCGCTGCTGGAAGGCTGCAGGGAAAAGGCACTTCCACATATTTTCTGGTGCAGGAACATGGAACCATCCCAAAAACAGCATCTGGCAACACCCACCTATATGGCGACGCACTGTGCTTTGACCCTGCAGTCTCACTTCTGGGTATCTCTCCACACATAAGAAAGGCCGGGAGAACAATGCTATTCGCAGCGGCATTGCTTTTAATGGCGGAAGACTAGAAACCACGTGACTGAGCGCCAGTGAGCCAGCAGGAGAAGCCAGGCAGCCGCACAGGGAGATCTATGCAGCCTGGAGAGAAGTGAGGACGGTGTCTAGGGTGGACACTCCGAGGTCCCCACAGACTGCATAAACCCGAAATGCCAAGGTTCAGAACAGGGTATCTAGACTATGACCTTTTGTGAAACTGTACGTTGCGTGGGTATAAAAGTAAATATTCTTATCTGCTTGTACAAGAGTCTAATGCAAATGGCTGCCTACAGGGCAAGGAGAAGCAAGGCAGACAGGGACCGCGGGAGGGGACCTCTCACTGAGGACCCTTTCAGCTAACCGTGATTGTGGATCCATGCTAATATATTACCTCTTCCATTAAAAGCCCTTTAAATAAGAAGAAATGAATACTTTAGGAATATGAATTAGTTATGCCAACATGAATACGTGGCATGACTAAGGGTGATACTGATACATGATTGACAGTAAGAATAATTTTCTTTAAAAACTTACACATAGCACTATCTGCAGGGTGTCATGCCTGGCTTCTGGAGAACATAAATCAGACCCTACCATCCCTGTGCACAGTGGGGCAGGGCCAGCCCAGCCTCGTTCCACAAGCATCTCCTGGAATCACATGGCTCTGGGTGCCCAGCTTTGTCAGAAGACACCCAGAGGTTTCTATGGTGCTTTCGCCAATACCACACGCCCGCCAATCTGGACACACACATTTGACTGCATTCATTTACAAGGATGTGATTCTGCTGTGGCTGACCAGAGCACAACCTTCTTGTAATATGTGTACTTTAACTTTCTTTTGAACTCCATTTTCTTACCAGAAAGACCAATTTGCTTGGTTTAAGAAACTGATAACCAATTTGGAATTCAGCTCTATATATGGATTTAAAAACATGTTTTACGTATTATTATTATTATTTTAGAGTGGGTCTTGCTCTGTCACCCAGCCTGGCATGCAGTGGCATGATTATGACTCACTGCAGCCTCAACCTCCTAGGCTCAAGTGATCCTCCCATCTCAGCCTCCTGAGTAACCGGAACTACAGGCACACACCACCAGGCCTGGCTTTTTTGTTTTGATGGGGTCTCACTGTGTTGCCAGGGCTGGTCACGAACCCCTTGACTCAAGTGAGTCTCACGTCTCGGTCTCCCAAAATACTGGGATTACAGGCATGAGCCACCACGGCTGGCCAAAACAAGTTTTATAGTTTTTTTTTTTTTTGAGACAGAGTCTCACTCTTTCACACAGACTGGAGTACAGTGGCACAATCTTGGCTCACTGCAATCTCGGCTCACTGCAACCTCCGCCTCCCTGGTTCAAGCAATTATTCTTCCTCAGCCTCCCAAGTAGCTGGGATTACAGGCACCTGCCACCACGCCTGGCTAATTGTTTTTTATTTTTAGTAGAGACAGGGTTTCACCATGTTGGCCAGGCTGGTCTTGAACTCCTGACCTCAGGTGATCTGCCTGCCTTGTCCTCCCAAAGTGCTGGGATTACAGGCGTGAGCCACCACGCCCGGTCAAGTTCTATAGCTTTAAAAGACATTTAAATTTCTCTTGCTGAATTTAAAAGAAACTAAAGTCCCTCCCAAGCTCCCTTTATGAAAATACACATAATCAAAAAGGGGTTCTGACTAGGGGGCTTCACTAATGCCCCAATGTAAAGCTTGCATAAGCCATACTTATTGAAACACCTTTTAGAAAAATATAAAACGTTTTTATTAATAAACTGTATCCTAGGATAGAGTTAAACTCAGAGCCCAAATGTAACAAGTAGTTACATTTGAGAATCGCTGAGAACAGCTATTCCTTCCCCTCCGACTTAGCTGGCTCATGCTTGACTTAGAATTTTTCTTACTTCTGCTTTGCTACGTTAGTCTTTGCTGGACATCCCCTCAGAGGAGCCCACAGTGGTCTACGTAGAGGTGCCATGAACAAGGTTATTTACTCTCTGCACTTTTGGGTGTGGAAAGAAGAGTCTGGGAGGGAGCCAAGTCCAGGTCTGAGTGTTTTGTGTCTTTCCTGATGGTGACATGCTGAGCCTTGATCCTGCTTGGGCGTGGCCTCCTTCTGAAGCAGGTTCCTGTGGAAGCTCAAACAGGCTGCTCATCCTGCTTGCTGCTGGCTCACACTGGCTACTGATCCCAAAGCTGCTCAAAGCCCCTGGCCATCTTTTCTCTTATTCGTGTGCCATTACACTGTGCACATCAACCAACAGAAGATAAACCCCGTCAGTCCAGGGCAGCTCAGAAAAGTAGCACTGGAATAGTTCAGAGGTACTTGTTAATACACTGGCTAGAATTCCATATCACCCAAATCCTAAGTAGCACTTCATGTCACCAAGTGACATCATTTTTCTTCATAGATTTCAGTTTTTAAAAGTTGATTATTAAAAAGAAAAATAAGGATGAATATCAAAGTAGAAAGCTGCATTTTAGTTGTGAACTATTTCTTACAAAGGTTTATTATGCATTTCCTTTGGATATAAATTATCATCAGCTCAACTTTTAAATTCAAATTCCTGAAGTATGACTCCAGTACTCCCTGAAAACTTATAAACCAAAGTATAGAAAAATACTTAATAATCCCATTTGTGTATTGTCTCAAAATAAGAGAAAAATGAAATTTCTCAAATTAAATAAGATCAGGATCTAGTGTGTATTAAGATACAGTAACAATCACGTGTAGAGACCTTCTAAAACTTCACAAATGGTCTTACAATTTCTGATAAATGCTTACCTATCTTATAAAACTTCAATTCATACTGAAAAGAGATGTGTCACAATATGAATGAAAAGATGTATTTCCCTCAGCTTTCCTCACGAGAAAAACAAAACACACACATTTGAAAATAAAAAATCCAAATGCTTATGATTTTTCCATGTGTGAATTGAACTGCACAATCCATACACTTATGGAAAAATATGTGATTATTTTTAATGATTTACGTATAAAAGAAAAATAAACTTTATGATACAATTTGACAGACTACTTCATAAAAAATTTTACTTACATACAATGTATGCAATTTTTGCAACCCCCAAATTCTATTCACATATACAAATTCATAAAAGGCAGACATCTTAACTTGAAGTAAAACAAGATCCATTCAGGGTCATGGCTAAGTCATTTGATTCAGCAGAAAAGAGATTATAAATACATGAAGGGCTACTTAACTCATGTCCCTCCACTCCCCCAAAATGTATTTAATATAATCTGATCAAACAGAATTTTATGGTGCACTATAGGAAGGAGAAAAAGACCAACGTTTCAGAATGGCAGATCTTAATAATCTGCTCCTGAACTTATACAGCTCAGAAAATCATATAACAACCTTAGTACAGAATTTATTCTGGAAATTGTATGAAGAAAAACCCAACGGTGCCATTTGTGCTAATCCTTAAAGAAACAAAACCCGGCCGGGCGCGGTGGCTCATGCCTGTAATCCCAGCACTCTGGGAGACCGAGGCAGGCAGATCACGAGGTCAGGAGGTGGAGACCATCCTGGTCAATATGGTGAAACCCTATCTCTACTAAAAATACAAAAATTAGCCGGGCGTGGTGGCGTGCGCCTATAGTCACAGTTACTCAGGAGGCTGAAGCAGGAGAATCACTTGAACTCAGGAGGTGGTGGTTGCAGTGAGCCGAGATTGCGCCACTGCACTCCAGCCTGGGCGACAGAGTAAGACTCCATCTCAAAAAAAAAAAAAAAAAGAAACAAAACCTTTTCAGGCAATCCTCACACTTTAAATGGCACTCCTTAGTTTACATAATAAATACACTATTTAAAAGTATTAGGACCCAGACCTTAAGACCCATAAGTATGTCTTCAAACACAATGAAATGTTTTATACAGTAACTTCAGACTCTGCTAAGTATTTACAATAGTGTATGTAAGTGAAAAACTATAAACTATGTTTTTTAAAAAACTTTTGCTTTAAAAAACAATTTCCAAAAAAATGGCTAACATCAAAAAACGTCATAAATCAGTGCATCCTTTTAAGTCTTCCTTATATTGTTTTTCCTAAGCTACCTGTCTCTCATGTGTGCACACCCACGCAAAGGAAAAGGCATGACACCAATGCCTTGCAGAGCGAGACCCTCTTAAGGAAAACAAGGACTCCGGGGGGCTGCGCTAGCCTCTGTCTGAGGAAAACCAGGGTAAAATGCTGAAGAAAGTGAGGATGTATGTCCAGACAATGCCCATAAAGGCCATCCTGAAATCTCCTTTTTAAACTGATGAACTTTAAGGACTAGAAACACAAGCAAAAGATAGTAGAGATCAAGAAGAAAATTACATAGAGAAGTACATGCAATTACAAAGAGGTCAAAAAACAAAAACAAAAACAATCCAGTTGATAGGTACCTTATATGCAGACAGGCTGAGATTAGCCCTTTCAAATGGAAATTAACTAAAAATATAATGTATTCATTTTCAGGCCTCATTCTACTTATCAAGTGCCTATCAAAAAATATACAGTCATCCTTCATTCGGCACGGAGCTCTGAAAGTCTTTCCACTAAACCAAAATAAAGGACTACTGTTCCCTTGGTATGCCCACACCACTTACCTGCTAGAGAGTTCTAGTACAGAACTAAACAGGTTACAGCAGAAACACAAAGAACAGGCTTTCAAAAAAACTTTTCACAGAGGTGTTTGGAAGCGCTATTTATAACTAGCCAGTATTCCATCTGGAAGGAGGTAAGAAAACATGGTTTTTTTAATACACTTAACATGCTTACAGTTTTAAAGCTCCGAAAATTAGCTGGATAATAACATTGTAAACTGTTCATTTTCTTAGCAAACTGGAACTTAAAAGAGTAATGATTTTCTATCTTCCTTTTTGCTTTTAAACTGAGGTGACTTTTCATCTCTGAAACTTTTGAGTGTTCACCTTCTCGAAGTCAAATTGATACTATATACCATTTTCTGGATTTTTTCTTCATTCTTGAGGATGTTGGCCTTCACAGAGCAGATCTTGTCTTGCTGGTCTTTGATCAGCTGCTCCAGCTCCGCGAGCTCAGCCTTTAAGGGCTCCACAGCACAGTCTGTGATACTGAGGGAGAACAAAACCAGCGGCTCATCACTCTCTCATCTCATTGTGTGTTGGCTTCTTAATTAAGACATTGAAAGACAACAGAAGTAAATTATTCATTTCATCCAAAGAAAAGGATATTTATTTCTTATTTTCACAACCCCTGCACAACCAAAAGTGAAGTCAAACATGAGATTTATAAAAGCAGCAGTTAATATTTCTTCAATGATAATCTTGAAGTCCTTAAATTATATACAGAACAGCCTCTGGGACAAGGGGGTATGCAGCAAAGTCCCCATTGACTTTTGGGACCCCCCCTCCACTACCCCCCACCTGTGTTCCTGCTGCAGGGCCTCCTCCCCATTACTCCCCCACTCCGCTACCCCCCACCTCTGCTCCTGCTGCAGGGCCCCCTCCTCATTACCCTCCTGCTACCCCCCAACCTGTTCGTGCTGCAAGGACTCCTCTTCCATTACTCCCCCCACTCCACTATCCCCTACCTGTGCTCCTGCTGCAGGGCCCCCTCCCTATTACCCTCCTGCTACCCCCCACCTCTGCTCCTGCTGCAGGGCACCCTCTCATTACTACCCCCCACCTCTGCTCCTGCTGCAGGGCCCCCTCCCCATTACCCTCCTGCTAGCCCCCACCTCTGCTCCTGCTGCAGGGCCTCCTCCCCATTATCCCCCTGCTACCCCCCACCTCTGCTCCTGCTGCAGGGCACCCCTCATTACTACCCCTCACCTCTCCTCCTGCTGCAGGGCCCCCTCCCCATTACTAACCCCCTGCTACTCCCCACCTCTGCTCCTGCTGCAATGCCTCAGCATGCTGCCTGTTCTCGCTGTGCCACAGCTGCAGCTCATTCTGCATGGCATCCACGTCTTCCTGGATGTAGTCCATGATCTTCCCCAGGGGAAGTGCACACTTGCACAGGGTCTGGATGGACGCGTGGAGCTTCTCTATCTCCTTGGAAACGATGTCCTTCTCCTTCTTCCATGCCGACTCAAAGAGAGATCGCTCCTACAGTCAGGGAGACATTGGAAGAGGAACACGCCTCCTCAGTCCAAAGGCAGAACAGGGCTGGTGCACTCAGCACACGGCCATGGGGCTGGGAGGAAAGGCGCAGGTGGGGACAGTGCTGGCTGTGGGACACTCACTGCCATGCAAAGGGAGAGCCATGCTGCCTAACAGAGTAACTCTGAAGTGCTGCATGCCATCAGAGGACACAGCACTGCCAGGGAGGGGCCACTCCTTCCCTGCTCAATGGGGACAGGGGTCTGTCTTTACCTGGAAATCCATCTAAGGGCAAATCTCTATACAGGCAGATTTCAGTTCCCAACTAACAAGCAACTTTTGTAGCTACTGTTACAAGAACTTAGTGACATGGAAGATTTTTCCCAAATAGACTGGCAGAGAGGGGGCCTGACCCTACAGCTCCTCAAATGGCCCACCTTCCATCCCAAATGACTCCAAAACCCAGATTGCCAAGGGGCAAGGGGAAAGAAACCCAAAGAAGAGGCAGAAACTGGTGCCACGGAAAGGAAGGCATGGAGAATGTGCAGGGGAGCCAGCGCCAGCAGCACCCAGCAGCACCCAGCAGCACCCAGCAGGCAGAAGGTCAGGTCGACTTAGACATGATTGTGCTGGCCACTCAGGGAGGCCACAGAGTCCAGGGGTCAGGGGCCAGATGGAAGGGGTCAGGTTGAGACAGCAGCAGGTAAAGGAGGTGAGGAGGACGCAGAGACGAAGGGGGAGCTGCATGCGGTTTGGGCCAGGAGTTCCTGGGTTCTTTAGCATGCAACATTTAGAATTCTCTTCATATGAGCTTTGATCACAGACATCTCTGAATGTCAGAAACTGATGTGAGTTGATAAGAATCAGTAAGCTTGGGAAAATTAACATGAGTTCTTTCTCCTTCTTTTCTTTCTGTCTTCTCTCTCTCTCTCTTTACAGCCAGGGTCTCACTATGTTGCCCAGGCTGCTCTCAAACTCCTGGGCTCAAGTGATCCTCCTGCCTTGGCCTCCCAAAGCGCTGGCATTACAGGTGTGAGCCATCATGCCCTGTAACATTGTTTCTTTAGGAAGCCCTCCCTGGACACCCCTACCCCACTCCAGACTCCAGACGGGTAAGGTGCCCTTCCTTGCCTCACCCACTTACACAATGAGCTAGTAAATGCACTCAGTTGTAACAAATCAACTTATTTAATTTGAACGCATCATAGCTACATAATCAATTGCATTACTTCTGCTAGTTTCAGACTGTAGGCTCAGGAGGGCAGGACCTTTTGTCTAGATTCATTGTGGTTCAAATAAGCTCTGCTTAAGAATCTGTGAAATGAACTAATGAAGTGGATAAATGAGTTATATATCAAGATCCTAGTTCCACCATTTACTGGCTTGGACAAGTACAAGAAAGCTTTAGCATAATGCCTGGAACATAGAAAGTGTTAAATAATTGGGACTTTAAGTAAAACGTAAAACTCATACAACTAATAAGTGAGTTCAGCAAGGTTGTAGTACACAAGATGAGCATATGAAAATTAACTATATTTCTATATACGAGCAATGAAAACATGGACACTGCAATTAAAAATACAATGCCATTGACAATTGTTCAATAGAAGACTATGCTTAGTTGTAAATATAACAAAACATGTATAGGACTTGGAAATGGAAAACGAAACAATGCAGATGAAATAAATCAAAGGAAATCTAAATAAATGAGAAGACACACTGTGTCCATGGATTGGAAGACTCGACACAGTGAAGACGTCAATTTTCCCCAAACCGATATGCATGTTTAATGCAAATCCTACCAAACTTGTAGCCAATTTTTTTGTATAGACAAGATTATCCTAAAATTTATACGGAAAGGCAAAGGAACTACAATAGCTAAAACATTTTCAGAAAAAGAATAAAGACAGAAATAACCAGTCTACCCAATTTCAAGGCTTTTTTTTGAAATGGAGTCTCACTCTGTCACCCAGGCTGGAGTGCAGTTGTGTGATCTTGGCTCACTGCAACCTCTGCCTCCCAGATTCAAGCGATTCTCCTGCCTCGGCCTCCCGAGTAGCTGGGATCACAGGCACACACCAGCACACCCAGCGAATTTTTGTTTTAGTAGACATGGGATTTCACCATGTTGGCCAGGTTGGTGTTGAACTCCTGACCTCAGGTGATCCTCCCATCTCGGCCTCCCAAAGTGCTGGGATTACAGGCGTGAGCCACCGCGTAGGCTTCAAGTCTTTTTATACAATTACAGTAATCAAGACAGTGCAGTACTGACAGAGGGACGTAGATCAAATGAACAGAACAGAGAATCCAAAAGTAGATCCATACGAATATGTCCATATGCCCAAGCAATCTTTGACAAAGGTACAAAAGCAATTTAGTGGCAGAGAGAGCTTTGCACCATTTGGCACTGGGGTAAGTGGACATCCATAAGCCAAAAAACAAACAAACAAACAAAACATTGACCTACTCTCACATCTTAAAAAAATTAACTCGAAATGGACTATGGATTTAAATGTAATCTATAAAACTTTAAGATAAGAAACACAGGAGGAACAAGTCTTTGAGATCTAGGACTAGGCAAAGAGTTCAAAGACTTGACACTAAAAGCATGACAAAAATTTCAAATGTTTGCTCTGCGAAAGACCCTGGGAAGAAGCTGCAAAGGTAAGTCACAGAATGAGCAAAAACAACTGCAAATCACACATCCAATAAAGGACTGATAGCTAGAATATGCAAAGAACTCTTAAAACACAACAGCAAGAAAGTAAATAATTCAATTAGAAAATGGGCAAAAGACACAGACATTTCACTGAAGAAGATATAAGGATGGCCAACACACACATGAAAATACGTTTGAAATCATTAGGTATTAGGGAAATGCGAATTCAAACCACAGTGAGCCATCACCATACAACAATCAGAATGGCTAAAATAAAAAATAGTGACAACACCAAATGCTGGTTAGGGAAAACTGGATCACTCATTGCTGACGGGAATGTAAAAAGATATGGGCACTCTGGAAAACAGTTTGGCAGTTTCCTATGAAACTAAACATGCAACTACAGTATCAACCAACAGTTGTACTCCTGGGCACTTATCCAAACAAATGAAAATTCATGTTCATAGAAAAACCTGCACACAAATGCATATGGATGCTTTAATCAAAGTAGCCACAAACTGGAAACAACCCCCGTGTCCTTCAACAGGTAATTGGTTAACTAAACTGTGGTGCATCCACACCAGGGAAAACTATCTACCAATAAAAAGGAACAGACTGGCCAGGCACGGTGGCTCACACCTGTAATCCCAGCACTTTGGGAGGCTGAGGCAGGCGGATCACCTGAGGTCAGGAGTTCGAGACCAGCCTGACCAACGTGGCAAAACTCCATCTATACTAAAAATACAAAGTTAGCTGCACGTGGTGGTGCATGCTTGTAATCCCAGCTGAGGCAGGAGAATCCCTTGAACCCGGGTGGTGGGGACGGAGGTTGCAGTGAGCCGAGATCATGCCACTGCACTCCAGCCTGGGCAACAAGAGCAAAACTCCGTCTCAAGAAAAAAAAAAAAAAAGGAACAGACTGCTAATCCATGGGACAACCTGGATGGCCCTCAGAGGATTATGAATGAGAAAAGTGAATCCCAAGAGGTTACATGCTGTAGGATTCCTTTTACACAAGATTCTTGAAAGACAAAGTTACAGAAATGGAGAACTGATGGTGGTAGCTGGGGGTGAAGGAAGAGTTCGAGGTGGGGGAAGAGGGTGTGGCTATAAAAAGGCAACAAGAGGGATCTTTGAGGTGATAAAAATGTTCTGGATCCTGTTTCATTGTCAATATCCTGGCTGACAATGTACTATAGTTCTGTAAGATGCTATCACTGGGGGAAAGCGGGCAAAAGGCATACAGTATATCTCTATTATTTCTTTTTCTACTATTTTTTCTTTACAGGGTTTCACTGTGTTGCCCAGGCTGAACGCAAACTCCTGGGCTCAAGCGATTCTCCTGCCTCAGCCTCCCAAAATAGCTGGGGCTACAGGCATGTGCCACCACACTTGAGCGTCTATTATTTCTTATAACTACATATGAATCTATGGTTATATCAAAAGGTTTAATTTTTAAAAGGCTATATAAAATGCCTTTAAATTAAGATGCTAAATGACTGAAATGAATTCAATAAAATAAGCTACCTTCCAAGAGAAAAAGATATTCTTTATTATACACAAATTAGTAAATGTCTCATTGACTTAGTTAAGAAATTTAAACTTCTATTAAAACCCATTCATAATGACTATTAAGCAATTCCTGTGCATTTGGCATCGTGTTAACTCTAATATAAAAATGTTTAGGACATAGACCTTAGGGTAGGAGACTAATATGAACAAACAGCTTACAAAATTGGAGAGTTACAATGTAGAAAAAGACACTAAGAGGTAATCTGGCCAAACTCCTCATATTTCTATTGCACAGGACCAAGCAGAATTTGGAACACTAATCTTAAAGCTTATAATTTTATTTTTAAGAGATTAAGACTTTAAAATAAATACACTTGGGCTGGGATTGTGATAGTCAGGACAGACTTTTATTATTATCATAAAGGCATTGGAATACATTGCTGCAAAACACCAAAACCCTGGCAATTTTTAAGCTTTCATTTAACACAGCAGGGGCAGGGTAAATGCATCAAGCAGTGATTATTTGCTTTAAAAAGCACACCTCTCTGATGACAGACCTCGAGTTATATGTTGCTCATGTAGATATATCAACAATTTTCCAGATAAAAACAACCTTGTTTTTAAAGACTTTTAATCCAATAGTAGTTTGAGGATCTACTACCCCCACACAGGAATTAGTCATACACAGTATGATTAATTTTTGGAAACAGAAAGAAAAAATTATTGAAAATCTGTCATGGCTGGGTGTGTTGGCTCATGCCGGTAATCCCAGCACTTTGGGAGGCTGAGGTGGGCAGATCACTTGAGGCCAGAAATTTGAGACCAGCCTGGCCAATATGGTGAAACCCTGGCTCTACAAAAAAAAAATACAAAAATTACCCAGGCATGGTGGCGCACACCTGTAGTCCCAGCTCCTCAGGAGGCTAAGCAGGGAGGATTGCCTGAGCCCAGGAGGAGGAGGTTGCAGTGAGCCAAGACTGTGCCACTGTACTCCAGCCTGGGCAACAGAGCGAAACCCTTTTTTCTCAAAAACGAAAAAAGAAAAGAAAAGGAAAAGAAATCTGTCATTACACAAAATATGACCTAAAACCACCTAGACCATAGGAGGACTCAGGGCCAACAGGACCCGCAGTCAGTGCCTTGTGGTTCCAGGGCCTGGTGCCAACCCAGCCTCACCACCTCCTAACTTTATGACCTTGGAATGACCTCTCTGTACCTCAGCTTCCTACAATAAAATGGAAATAATAATATTTATGCTTCAGGTAAGATTAAATGGGATAATATAAAGTAAGCAGTTCAGTGCCTCACACATAGGAAACCCTCAAATAGATGTTAACCATGATCGTAAATTTACTCCCCAGAAAGAAGCAAGTTGCAAGTACCCCCAGGACGAAGCATGGGTGCTTTTTCCTGTGCACTGATACAGTTATTTTACCTCCTGTCAACTTGTTGGCTACGAAAGATTCTTAGCCAGGCATGTTTGGAATACTTTAGTGCACAATAAAAAAAGTATTTATAGATATTACCAGCACCACCTAACAAGCTGTCATATCCAGGCAAGTTCTTTCATTAAAATGTAATTTACGTTCCTCATCAACACACTTCCTTCTCCATCTCCATTTTAAGAATATAAATAACTCAAAGCTATGAAATTCATCTCAAAGCTCTTTTCTCCACTGAAAGATTGGTGATCCTGAACTCAGAGGAAGTCTGCTGTGAACACCGCAGAACCACCCACAGCACCTTTTTGTGGCACCCTCACCATGGATCCAGTGTCTAAAGGCAGTTTCTCCAAGTTAGGCAAACAGAGAGGTGGCAGCCCACCTGTGTTTCAAGGGGACACAAAGTCACCCCCTCTTGTCCCCTCCTGCCTCCTACCTGGCCAGCCTCCCTTTTCCTGTGGGCTGAAGACTGTTTACTCAGCTGCCTTCTGGCAGGAAGGCATCTCAGCCTTGGGCCACTTCATGTGCTCACGTGCGCACACACTTTTCAGAAAATGCTTCCAAGATTTCTAAGGCAAATAGTTACTTCTGGGACTATTTTATTTACATTTTACCACACACACACTTGTCCCCAGAAACATGGGCATTTGCACTTCTAGTGATTTTTAAATTTATAGTTATTGATTATAAGTCATATAAATACAAATTATTGACCTTAGAGATTTATTTGAATTTCAAATGGAATCCTTCAAGAGAATTATTACTATTATTATTATTATTATTATTATTATTATTTGAGATGGAGTCTCACTCTGTCACCCAGGCTGAAGTACAGTGGTGCAATCTCAGCTCATTGCAACCTCCATCTCCCAGGTTCAAGAGATTCTTCTGCCTCAGCCTCCCAACAGGTGCCCGCTACCACATCTGGCTAATTTCTGTATTTTTAGTAGAGATGGGGTTTCACCATGTTGGTCTTGAACTCTTGACCTCAAGTGATCCACCCACCTTGGCCTCCCAAAGTGCTGGGATTATAGATGTGAGCCACTGCACCCAGCCAAAAGTATTATTTTTAAAATATCTTAAAATAAAATTTAAAAAATGAAGATGGAAATAATAGAACTGAGTACTCCAAAATGCGGGAGGGTTGGGAGGGGGAGGGTTGAAAAATTATGCACTGGGTGCAACATTCGCTACTGGGTGATGGGTACACCAGAAGCCAAATCCCTACCCATTAACAAGCATGCCCATGTACCCCCAAATCTAAAATAAAATAAAATGTAAAAAAAAAATGTCTTAAAAGTCTGGTCTTTAATGCTGCCAGAAGTCCCTCTCGGAAGCAGGATCCAGGGCACATGGGGGTGGAGGCCTCCAACCCCTGCCCTGCCCTGCTGCTGGATGTGACTGCTTAGCCACACTCCTGAGCAGAGCTCTACCCGACATTAAGCAAACCCAATAAACAAAAGCCTGATTAATTGTAGGGTGGGGAGGTGGGCAATAAATCAGAAGAGTACGTATTTGCTTCAAATAACATACTCATGACCTCAGGAATTGATTTACATGCAACCTGTCAAAAGTTTGTTTTCTAGGCTGGGCGCAGTGGCTCACGCTGTAATGCTGGCACTTTGGAAGGCCAAGGTGGGCAGATGGCTTCAGCCCAGGAGTTTGAAACCAGCCTGGGCAACGTGGTGAAACTCCATCTCTACAAAAAATTATCCAGGCATAGTGGTGCATGTTTGTGGTCCTGGCTACCTAGGAGGCTGAGGTGGGAAGAGTGCTTGAGCCTGGGATGCAGAGGTTACAGTGAGCCAAGATGATGTCCTTGAGCCCAGGAGGTCGAGGATGTAGTGAGCTGAGATCATGCCACTGCACTCCAGCCTGGGCAACACAGCAGGACTCTGTCTCCAAAAAAAAAAAAAAAAAAAAAAAAAAGTTGTGTTCTTCATAAATGGAGGAATATCTGCATTCAATTTATAAAAGAAAAGCACAGATTGACTGAATAATTATTCTAAGTGTCCTCTTCATCCAGAAATATTCCATCACCAAACTTCTTCATAAACCATATGTTCCTCTCGAATGCAGGTCAAGTTGGATCCCTTGAACATACAAGCAAAACAGCCTGCAAACACAGACTTTTTTTTTTTTTGAGACAGAGTCTCCCTCTGTCCCTCAGGCTGGAGTGCCCAGGCTGGAGTGCAGTGGCGCGATCTCAGCTCACTGCAACTTCCGCATCCCCAGTTCAAGTGATTCTCCTGCCTCAGCCTCCCGAGTAGCTGGGATTATAGGCACGTGTCATCACATCAGGCTAATTTTTGTATTTTTTGTAGAGACGTGGTTTCACCATGTTGGCCAGGCTAGTCTTGAACTCCTGACCTCAAGTGATCCACCCACCTTGGCCCCCACAAAGTGTTGGGATAACAGGCATGAGCCACCGGACCCGACCAATTTTTTGAGACAGAGTCTTGTTCTGTCACCCAGGCTGGAATGCAGTGGTGCAATCACAGCTCACTGCAGCCTTGGACTTCTAAGCTTAATAATCCTTCCATCTCAGCCTCCCAAGTAGCTGGGATATAGGTGTGCATCACCATGCCTGGCTAATTTTTTTAATTTTTTACTTTTGCAGAAACAAGGTCTTGCTATGTTGCCCAGGCTGGTCTTGAACTCCTGGCCTCAAGTGATCCTCCTCTTTAGATCTCAAGACATTGGGATTACAGGCATGAGCCATCATGCCCAGCCTCAAAATTATGTTTAAGAATCAACCATGTTACATGTATTTTGTTCATTTGCGTTTCTGAATAGTGTTTTATTATATGAATGAAATACCACTATTCATCCATTCTGCCACTGATGGACAACATTTGGGGTTTTTTTTTTTGTCTACGGCTATTACAAAAAAATACAACTCTAAATAATCTTATATATGTCCCAATAGAGATAAGCACATGACTGTCTCGGGTATGCAACAAGAAGTGGCATTACTGGGTCAAAGGGCATGTGTGTTCTCAACTTTGTGATATTATGCCAAACCGTTTTCATATAGTTTTAGAAATTTACATCAACTATTTTTCATTAATCAGTATCTCATTTCTAGGCATATAAAGGAAGCTTTAGCTCTACTCCCATGCCATTTCTACAATCTGACAACTGAAGGTAATAACTACCGAACTGTTATCTGGCAGCAGCTAGAAAACTGCTACTCCAAGTCAGGAACAGGCTGTTAAAAGGAGCCTTCCAAATGACAGACAGTTGCTCATTAGACAAACTACTTACAACTACTTACACATGGGTGGTAAGCTTTTAGCATGGATGTATGAGAAGCTGGACAGGATGAGGGCTAACTGCCCAGACTGGGGCCCAACAGATCTGGGGTAGCTCCTACCTCTGGGACTTACTGTCTATATCATCTTGGACAAGGTAACTTTTGTGCCTCATTTTCCTAACCTAGGAAATGGGTATAACGCCTATCTCATCTGTAGGAGACCGTATTAAATAAAACATGCAATTCCTTAGTCATGGTAAGTGCTCTATAAATGTTAGCTGTTCAAATCATTATATTGTCTATAATGAATAATTATTAATGGTAAATGTCTATAGGAGAAAAAATGCATACAGAGCAAAATATCATTAAATGTTAGCTACTTTTACAGATAAACATGAATGTCCTTGGAAGATGAATGAGAAATCCTCTTAGAATTATGTGTTAAGCCAGGGTGAGTGAGCTTGGCATGAGCCCCAATGGGTCACTGTGGTCAAGGCAAAAGATCAGAGCACAAAACAAAGAAATCTTCAGACTGGCCTTTCTGATGGACCTTAAAATGGTCTGAAAGTTGATTTTATTAGTTGGGTTATTCTTGTCATACCCAACTAAACCAGAGATAGGATTGAGGGGAAAAAGCACTCAGGGCACCTGCTTCAAGAGTTAAATTTTGGCCAGGCTCGGTGGCTCACGCCTGTAATCCCAGCACTTTAGGAGGCCCAGGCAGGCAGATCACCTGAGGTCAGGAGTTCAAGACCAGCCTGGCCAACATGTTGAAACCCTGTCTCTACTAAAAATACAAAAATTAGCCAGGCGTGGTGGCACACACCTGTAGTCCCAGCTACTTGGGAGGCTGAGGCAGGAGAATCGCTTGAACCTGGGAGGCAGAGGTTGCAGTGAGCCAAAATCGCACCACTGCACGCTAGCCTGGGCGACAGAGTGAGACTCTGTCTCACACACACACACAAAAAAAAAATGTTTAAGAGTTAAATGTTTCAGAAGCCCAGTTGCTGAAACAGCCTGCTGTAACCCTAAGACCAGTTTTACCTAGAAGCCACTGAAACAACCCTCTGTGACTCTAAGACCAGCTTTACCTACCACTGTCACTCACCAATCCCAGCTTGCCAGCTCCCCAAAACTTTTCTAGTGCCAATGAGTTTTCTTCCAAGACAATACGTAACCTTTCTCTTTCTGATAAAACTCCCAACCTGCTCTGTTCTTCAGACATACCAAAGACCATCTGGTCTGCGTGTATACCCCAAATTGTAATTCTTGCTTCCCGAATAAAATGTTTTAAATTTCAAGATTTGTCTCTATATTTTATTTGACTTCGACAAGGGAAATATTTATTAAAATCACCTGTTCACTGAAGAGGGTGGCAGACTATCTCACCTAAAAATATGCTACTTTGGCAGGAGCATTATTTTGAGCTAAAAGCACTTATAAAATAGCGGTGCAGGAAGGCCAGTCTGACTTCCCCCTTTCTTCTTAGAAGCAGCCAATGAAACTCCCATGTAGCAGATGCCCTCCTTGCACCAAAAGGAAAGAAACATTCTCATCACCAGAGGTGGGTTTGAGGCCAAAAGAATTCTGTACAAACAGACTTAGCAGTCCACGGAAAAACTGGCTTTCACGAAACCGGTCCCCAGTAGCAAAAAGGTTGGGGACCACTGTTGTAGAGTACCTAAATAGGGTCATGGTACTCACCCTTGTTCCTGGCTGTAGTAGAAATATCTCCAGCCACTCACTACTACATACGATGTTGACTGTTGACACAGGTGTTTTCTCCCTCTCATGAAAAAGAAGTATTTTTCTATTCCTAGTTCACTACAGATTTTCAGTATAATGGATATTGAATTTTACATGAGTCATCTATTTTTAAGAGAAAGTACACTGACTAGTGATTTTATCCGGTTCAGGAATAATTTCTTGGTTAAATGTAAGGTAAGTAGTCAACACTTAAAAGACGCTACAGGCCAGGCGCGATGGCTCACACCTGTAATCCCAGCACTTTGGGAGGCCGAGGCGGTTGGATCATGAGGTCAGGAGATTGAGACCATCCTGGCTAACATGGTGAAGCCCCCGTCTCTACTAAAAATACAAAAAATTAGCCGGGCGTGGTGGCAGGCACCTGCAGTCCCAGATACTCGGGAGGCTGAGGCAGGAGAATAGCATGAACCCGGGAGGCGGAGATTGCAGTGAGCCGAGATCGCACCACTGCACTCTAGCCTGGGTAACAGAGCGAGAGTCCATCTCAAAAAAAATAATAATAATAAAAAAAGAAAGAAAAATAAAAAGCTACAACTGACTTGAATTTCTTAAACTGAAATGACTGACTCTTCCCTGGACATGGCTACATGAAGAAGGAAAAAATACTGCAGAAACTACCAAGGGAACTAGACAAAAATATATTTATCTAATAGGAAACACAGTGGACAAAATGTAGTAGAAAACTAACAAACAGTCAACCCCAAAGATGGCAGGAAATGAGCAAAAGAGGAACAAAAATCATAAGGGGAGATATGTGAAACAAAGAGCAAGATGAGAGACTTGAGCCTCCCTATATCAACAACTGCACTAAATGTAAACAGACTAAATTAGAACACCATGCAAAGAATAACAACAGGAATTCACAAAAAGAGAGATGCAACTAGCACAAACAAAAAGTTATTCACCTCAATTTGCAACATGAAAAGTAATAAAACGGGTTTAGCTCCTAGCAAGGAATCCAACATCAATTAAGATGTCCAGTGTTTGCTAGAATGAGGAAATGAACACATGCAGGTATGGGACAGAAAGATGTTGACAATCTAGACGACCCAAGATTCTACTTCTGAGATTTACCCTTAGGAAATGTTAGAGAGGTGCCAAAAAATACACGGGCAAGATTTTTCATCTCAGCATTTCTAATTATAGCAAAAGCCTGTACCCACACCAACACCGAAGTCAGCAGGGGCCTAGGGAAACGCCACGGTGTATCTGTGCAGGGGGACAGTGAGCACTCACCTGTTGGATGGTGACTGACAGACTCAATGCAGATTGTTCATTAATAGGTAGTTTCCAAAGGCCTATGCAGGACAGCACCACTATGTGCAGCCACACACTCACAGTACTTACTAAGCACCTACTGTGTGCCAGGGCCTGGGCCCACTGCCCTTAGGACTCTCACAATCTAGTCAGAAAAGAGACCCGCAAGTTTGATTCAAGTTGCCAATGAGATACCAAGGAGATGAGGGAATGGAAGAGGAGCCCCACATGGTCTGGGTGGTAGGAGACTGCCTGGAGGGCAGCCTACAGCAGGTGGGCCTATAGTGGGTGAGTATTCCAGACAAAGGGCAGAGCTGGGTGCAGACTTCCTTGGAGGTGAAAACCACCAGCAGGTTCCGGAAGCCAAGGGAAGGCTGCAGGCTGGAGGGCAGTGTGCAGAGACAGGCAGGGAGGTGGCTGGAGCCGAGAGTGGTGAGGATTTCGGACTTGATCCTATGGGCAATAAAAAGCCAACGAAGGGATTTCAGCAGCACAGAAACCTAATAAGATCAAAGTTTTAGTAAAAACACTTGGCTTCCAACTTGGGGGAGAGAGAGAGGAGGCAAGGAGGCTCTTGTGACCAACCATCCAGGGAACCGATGGAGGCAGGAGAGGGTGGCAGCAGGACTGGAGAGAAGCATGCAGGCTTCTTGCTTTATAAGAGGTGGAGGGGCAGGGAGGGAGGGGTGGGACTCTCTTAAGCAACTTGGGGGACAGTGATGCCCTATGCTGAGCCAGCAAAGGAGGTCGGTCTGGGAGGAACCTGGTGACACTTGACTGTAAGCTGCTGAGCTTCAGACATCTATGGGGTGCCAAGGGAAGACGTGCAGCTCCCAGGAAAAGGCCTGCCTGGAGGCAGACATCCACATGTCCTCCATCCCCCCTCATCCTCCCCGACCTGCTGATCTGAACACACCGTTTCACCGCCTCCAGATGCAAATGACAACTTAGGCTGTTATATAAAGTTCTTGTGTTGCAATGTTTCCTTTACAATCATGAAATTTTTCTGGATTCTTTCAACATTTAATGTTGCAAAAGTTTGTGGCCAATCTGATTTTTGTCCTTTTATCAGCTTTTTTGGCTGGGTCCTTTGTAGTGCTCTTTTCTTATCCTTGACAGTCAACGATTCCACCAGGATGTGCCTCAGTATCATACTGGTACTTTTTAGCTGACACTCAGGGAGTGCCTTCCTGTCTGCATACTCAGGTCTTCCATGCAGGAGAACCACCGTAGCATCTGTTTCGCCTGTTTTCGTATCCTCCTTATGAATGCCAACCATCACACCCAGGCTCTCTGTCCCCTTTCTGTCATCTCCTCTCTCACATGTCCCCATGGCTTTGGTGTTTCCTCCATATTCTGGGAACGCTTCTCAAGTTTGCCCCAAACATCACTGGTTGGTTATTCTGTTGTGTCGATTCTGCTTCTTTACGGCTTCAGGTAAATACTTTGTTCCTATGATCACATCCGTGTGCCTCCATAACAGTCCCTGCTTGACTCAGCGTGCTCCTCTTCCCCATCAGTGGCTTCCTACCCGCCAGCCCCTTTCCTCCTCAGCCTGTCTTCATGTCATTTTTTTGCTTTTTGCTTAATCATTGGCATTTTTTAAATTCGTAGAGCATGATGAACATATTTACAGAAGTATCGCACCCCACACCCACGAGGAGCTTTCCTCAAAGGTCCCCATCAGTTCTGCTCACGTAGGGTGCTTCATGAACCCTCTCTCTGCTCACTACCTGGAACAGTGGTGCAAATGAATGTTTATACCCATTTTTGAGGATCCCATCAGGGACAAGTGCAGGGCAGTGGCCCACCAGGGTGGTATCTACAAGGGAACTTCGGTCCATCTCTCTTCAGTGACTGCAGGAACCCCTGGCCAGCATCCTTCCACACAGTGCTGCTTGCAGGCACAGGACTGGCCCCCACCTTCCCGGCTTCCAGCGTGGTAGCAAGCCTGCCTGAACCTGGGAGCTCCTCAGGGCCCACTTCCAAATGCCACTGAGCCACGGCAGGGAACAAGAATCAAAGAGCACCCCACCCGCCACCCATGCCTATGGCCCCTTCCAAGGGTGTCAGTGGGGTTCAGTGGGCCCTACAGGCCTTCCTCGAATCCAGCCCCATCTGCAAGTCCCAAAGAAACTTTTTTAAAGTTTCTGTAATGTGGGTAGAACCCTCACTGGTTTTGCCCCATTTTTATGTTCCATTCATTTCACTGGGATTCTGAGAGGGGGAAGATAAACTTGGGTTCAAGCTACCCTAGCTGACCCAGGAGTTCCATGGAAACAGAATTCTGAAAAAATAAATAAATAAATAAATAAATAAATAAATAATTTAAAAAAAAACCCAAGCATCCTACCCAAATCCCGTCATTATGGCAAGAAAAATAGTTGCTATTCTGTAAATAGGACAGATGAAGCCTTTTGAGAGTATCCTCAGGAAACCAAAACAAATGAGTCAGACTCAATAGAGATCTGGAAAAACTGGTTTCAAGCATTCAAAAGAACTTAAGTCTCTATGGAAGATATTTCCAGGAAGGATCCTTGCTCTCCATCCTTGTTTTATGGCTACAGCACTCACATTTAAACATTGACTCACACACCTTCATGAAAATGAAGGTTGCTAACATGCTCTTACCTCATTTTCTTGCATTCTTCTAATCACTTTACAACAGTGTTTCTGTTACTTTGATTTTTCAGGAGTTCAAAGACGAAAAGGTGTGATACAGGCATTTCCTTTAAAATATTGTTGGGATCATCTCACCTTGGGGCCGGGGGTGAATCACAGGTAACTGAGGCTGCTCAGGGTGAGGCTGAGCTCATGAAGAGCAGAATCTGCTTCTTCCACAATAGCCTGGGAACAAGCCTCCAAGTCCATCCACACGCTCAAGAAGAAGATGCTGTGAGTGGCCGGGCTGGGCCACTGGGCCGGGCAGCAGTGCGTGTTTCCTATCGGTTAGGGGGATACTGCAACATCTGCCTTGACTGCAGAGCTTCCTGTTCAAATTAGCCAAATCCAAGAGGACACTCCCACCACTCAGGGACCCAGGGGGAGAGGCTCTTCCCTTCCTGTGCATGAAGACACCATATTTTCTGGGTTTAACAGGATCAGTCGTTGTGCACAGGAATCAAAGGGCCCAGATAAGCAGCTTCTCCACCTGGTTCCTGCAGGGCTCGGAGAAGCCCTCTAAGAAGCTGGAAGGCACCGTAGGGATCCAGCTGCACATGAAGTCACCTGGGAGCAATTTTACACCCAGCGCCAGCACCTGCCCAGAGACTGACCCTAATTGAGATGGGAGGGGCCTGGGCACCAGCATTTCAGAAACACTCTGTGGATGGTTCTAATACATAGATGTCTCTGAGCAGATGAACCTCTAAGCAAATTTCAAAGGACATAAGGTTGTAAAGTTCACTTTCTCCACATTTTAGAATCCCTTTCCATCTCATAGGCAGCAGCAGCAAAAGAATCTAAGTTTTAAAATGGACTTTAAAATTGTCTTTCTCCATCAATGCTGGAAATGGCCAGTGAGGGGATTATTCAATTATTTTGTTTTTTATTTCCATCTCTGTACTAACTAATTGGATTTGCTATTTTAAATGTCTTACTAAAATATTAATCATTTTCTACTGAGCCTATTGCTACAGTATTTCCTTATCATTCTGGCTCCAGTGTTATTATATATTTTGCCTTCTAAATTCTTAACATATTTAATCGCTCCAAAAACACCAGCTATAAAAGGCAGTTACTGGGCAACATGAGACCCACTCAACTGAATGGCTGGCATGTGTGCAGGGGAGGAAACCACCCTCTAAACCTGCAGCAGGAAGTGGCCATGAGGTCAGAAGTCCTCGGCAGAAAACATGTGTCACAGAATTAATTATGAATAGAAGAAGTGAGTCTAAGGACTGGATGAGCAAAGGAAAATTCACACACAGGATGGTCAAGTTCCAAATACCCAAGCGATGGCACCACGCTGCCGCCGTCACACAAACAGGTGTCTGTGGCTGCCAAGGCAGACAGAATGAGGAGTTCTGCTGAAGCTGGCACTCCTCACTCTTCCCTCCACCAGCATCCTGACAGCCAGCGGCATGGTCTCAGTCAGTCGCACCGTCTCAGTCAGTGACCAATGCTGTGAGGATAGCAGAGCCGGGGTCAGAGATGGTGAGTGTGCTGCTGAGGCCCCACGCAGCTAGGTGGACAGGAAAGGCCGCTCTGAAGAGGAGACTCGTGGGCAGGAACTTGAATGGGGTGGGGGCTGCCCGGCCCGAGAGACGAGCAGCCTCCAGGTAACCTTGGACTGCAAGAAAACAGGCCCCCAGTGACGCATGGACGACCAAAGAGTGAGTCGACAGGAAACAAGGAGAACAAGTCTGGGGTTCCGCTGAGCACCTGACACAGGGCAGTTGCATCAGCATCAGTGCCAGGCTGCCTGAGGTGAGGACCGAACGCTGAGTCACATGGAGAGCACCAAAGAAGGACTGGACCCTCCGGGGCCTTTCTACTCCTGACCCACCTCCCCTGAAGGCAAGAGCAGAAGCAACCTGGTACTAGTCAACAATGACCGACCGCAAAACCGCTTGAGTGCCTCATGGTATTGGGTTTGCAAGTTGATGGTGAGTAAGAGGCTTCTGATCCAGCACCCTGGGGCCTGGGGGGGTCCCGACTTTGGACCAAACTGGGGAGAAAGTGCCCAGCCTCAAAGTTCCCTTAACCCAGATCGCCCATCAGACTTAAACTGTTCTACGGCCCAGGAAAAAATACAGGGTCCCAAATTAATTTTATAAAATGGACATAAGCTTGATTCTAAAACCTAAACACTCTCTCTCTCTCTAAAACTCCAGGCCAATTCCACTTTAATATAGAGATGAAGTTCTATTTTTAAATGTCAGCAAATTAAATATAGTTTTATATTGGGTAAATAATAGATGATGGCCAGGCAAAGGTTATTTGATGAGTGTAAGAACTGTTCAACATTAGGAAGTCTATTAATATAGGAATATCTCAACAGCTGCCAAAAAGACAGTTGTTAACCTTGTCATTCGTCTCTGACTGAATGCCGAGAACAATGCCCAGCATATGGCAGGTGCCAGATGGCTGGTGAATGAATGAATGAATGCTAACTTTTAAAACATGATAATTTCTAGTCATAAAACAAGTTTCCATTAGATTCTTAAAAGGCTAAATAAAAACTAGTAACTTAGGTGTCCAACTTAATAAATTTAAAAAGAAAAATTGCAGAGAAGGAAGAAAATTTAAATAAAACCGGTGACATCAATTAAAAGAAAAACAAAGATTAAAAAAAGAACAACAAAGCCAAAAGCCAGTGGTTTAGACAGACAGACAAATTTCTGGAAAAATATATTTAAAAAAAGAAAAATGCCTAAGTAAGTAATCTTGGTAAAAAAAAACAAAACAAAACAAAACAAAAAAAACAAAAAACTAAACTAAACTAAACTACATCCAGAGCAAATATTAAAGAGTTCTAACAAGAGCTTTTTTCCAATAAGCTTGAAAATTTTCAAAAAACTGACAGTCAAAATGGACTCAAAAACACATTTTAAAAAGCCTGAATACTCTCATAATTAATACGAAAATGAAAACAATGGTTTAAGTATTTCCCACAAAGAAACATCAAGGTCAGGTGGTTTTACATGTGAAGCTGTCAAATTGTCAAGAAATATATTCCAATCATATACAATCTCTTCCAGAACAGATAAAAACAAAGAATATCCTCAATTCATTCTTGACCTTGGTACTAAAAAAAATAAGGATCACACAAGAAAAACAAAATTATGGGTCCATTTCATTCATGAATATAAATGGAAAAATACTAATTAGCAACAAGACTCTTAACAGTGGATTAAAAATAATAATAATATACCATAACAATGTTGAATTGATCTCAGGAATGGAAGGACTGTTTCATATTAGAAAAGCTACAAGTGTCATATAGTGAATTAAGGAATATAATAGAATCATCTCAATCGACCCAGAAAAAGCATTTAGTAAAATTTAACACGCATTAATAACCAAGCCCCACAGTGGGGGGAAAATCTACAAAAACTTAGCCAGGCAGAGTGGCATTCGCCTGTAGTCCCAGCTACTTGGGAGGTGGAAGGATCACCTGAGCCTAGGAAGGCAAGGCTGCAGTGAGCCATGATTGCACCACTGCACTCCAGCCTGGGTGACAGGGAGGCCCTGTCTCAAAAAAAAAACAAAAATCACGAAGGAAAGAAATGAGGTTACCCACAATCGCCATTACTATTCCTACTCTAGCAGAGGGCCTAGCCACAGAAATGCAACAGTAAGAGGGAATTAAATGCCTAAGACTGGAAAGAAGGAAATGAAGCCATCAGGACTTTCAGATGACACAGACAATGGTGCGGAGCTTGGGCTAAAGGCACGGACTCTGGGTGCAACTGCCTGGGCTTGAATCCCTCCTCTGACACTCACCACTCATACAGCCCCAGACACGTTCCTTAACCTCCGGATGCCCCAGTTTCAAAATGGGTAACAACAGTGCCCGAATCTCACTATGACCTATGTCATTAGCTATCTTAGAACAGAGCCCGCACACCGTGTGCTATTAGGTGTTTGCTGCTATTACAGCAAAGAAAACACAAAAGACTCAACAGATACGTTTAAAGCAAACGGTTTCAAATGAAGCTGGTTATAAGTCAACAGCACTACTATCTACCAGCAACCAACAACTAGAAAACAATTTTAAATAAATATACAGTATTTGTAATAGCAGATAAACTATAAATACCCACATATAAATCTAACAAAAGATATAAACAACCTTAACAAATCAAATTATAAACATTCACTAAAAGACTTTAAAGCAAGTCTAAATAAATGGAGAGATAGTTTTGTTCATAAACACTCCAACTGAAATCCCAAGAGGGTTTTTCACGGCACTCAATAAGCAGGTTATAAGATGTAGATGGAAGTGGACAGGACCAATAATTGCCAAAACATAGTTGAAGAAGACAAATAAGGCGGCAGGGACCTTGCTACCAGACACAAGGCCTTGTTATGAAGCTACAGTCATTACAACAGGGTGGTATCAGTGCGGGCCAGTGGAGCAGCAAAAACTACAGCCTGCGGGCCGGCCCACCACCTGGATTTCTCTATAGCCCATGAGCTAAGAATGATTTTTATATTTATAAATAGTTGAAAACCCCAGTTAAAGGATAATATTTTGCAGCATATGAAAGTTATACAAAATTCACGTTTCAGTGTCCATAAATAAATAAAGCCCTACTGGAAACCAGCCACGCTCATTCATTTATATATTGTCTGTGGTTGCTTTTTACACTACAATAACAAAGTTGAGTAGTGGCAAAAGAGATTACATGGTTCTCACGGCTGAAAATATTTACTACCTGACCTTTTACAGAAAAAGTTTGCTAACCTCTGAGGCAGAGAACACAGAAAGAGCTCCACGCATATGGAACTTTCATATTCAGCAGAGACAGCATTGCAGATCAATGGGGAAAGGAGGAAAAATTGGTTATCCATATGAGGAGAGAAAAAAACTACCCAGGAAAATCAACTCCAGGTGGATTAAGCATGTACATGTCAAAACAAAGCTTTACTTTTTTAAAAAGAGTAAATATCTTTCTGACCTTGGAATACAGAAAGATTTCTTAACTGACTCGCAAAAATCATTAACCATAAGAGAAAAGATTGAGAAGTTTGATTAAAATTAACAATGTCTTTAAAATGTCATTGAAAGACACCATAAAGAAAGTGAAGATGAACTCAGCTCTGGACCAAGCGGAACTAATAGACATCCACAGAATTCTACACCACAGATCAACAGATATACATTCTTCTCAGCACTACATCGCATTTATTCTAAAATTGACCACATAATTGGTAGTAAAACACTCCTCAGCAAATGTAAAAGAGCAGAAATCACAACAAGCTGTCTCTCAGACCACAGTGCAATCAAATTAGAACTCAGGATTAAGAAACTCACTCAAAACCGAACAACTACATGGAAACTGAACAACCTGCTCCTGAATGACTACCGGGTACATAATGAAATAAAGGCAGAAATAAAGATGTTCTTTGAAACCAATGAGAACAAAGACACAACGTACCAGAATCTCTGGGACACATTTAAAGCAGTGTGTAGAGGGAAATTTATAGCACTAAATGCCCACAAGAGAAAGCAGGACAGATCTAAAATCAACACCCTAACATCACAATTAAAAGAATGAGAGAAGCAAGAACAAACAAATTCAAAAGCTAGAAGGAGGCAAGAAATAACTAAGACCAGGGCAGAACTGAAGGAGATAGAGACACAAAAAAACCTTCAAATAATCAATGAATCCAGGAGCTGGTTTTTTTTAAAAGATCAACAAAATTGATAGACCGCTAGCAAGACTAATAAAGAAGAAAAGAGAGAAGAATCAAATAGATGCAATAAAAAATGATAAAGGAGATATCACCACCGATCCCACAGAAATACAAACTACCATCAGAGAATACTACAAACACCTCTATGCAAATAAACTAGAACATCTAGAAAAAAATAAATTCCTGGACACATACACCCTCCCAAGACTAAACCAGAAAGAAGCTGAATCTATGAATAGACCAATAACAGGCTCTGAAATTTAGGCAATAATTAATAGCCTACCAACCAAAAGAAGTCCAGGACCAGACGGATTCACAGCCAAATTCCACCAGAGGTACAAAGAAGAGCTGGTACCGTTCCTTCTGAAACTATTCCAATCAATAGAAAAAGAGGGAATCCTCCCTCACTCATTTTATGAGGCCAACATCATCCTGATACCAAAGTCTGGTAGAGACACAACAAAAAAAGAGAGTTTTAGACCAATATCCGTGATGAACATTGACGTGAAAATCCTCAGTAAAATACTGGCAAACCAAATCCAGCAGCACATCAAAAAGCTTATCCACCACAGTCAAGTCGGCTTCATCCCTGGGATGCAAGGTTAGTTCAACACACACAAATCAATAAACGTAATCCATCACATAAACAGAACCAACGACAAAAACCACATGATTATCTCAATAGATGCAGAAAAGGCCTTCGACTAAATTCAACAGCCCTTCATGCTAAAAACTCTCAATAAACTAGGTATTGATGAAACATATCTCAAAATAATAAGAGCTATTTATGACAAACCCACAGCCAATATCATACTAAATGGGCAAAAACTGGAAGCATTCCCTTTGAAAACCAGCACAAGACAAGGATGCCCTCTCTCACCTCTCCTATTCAACATAGTGTTGGAAGTTCTGGCCAGGGCAATCAGGCAAGAGAAAGAAAGAAAGGGTATTCAATTAGGAAATGAGGAAGTCAAATTGTCCCTGTTTGCAGATGACATGATGGTATATTTAGAAAACCCCATCGTCTCAGCCCAAAATATCCTTAAGCTGATAAGCAATTTCAGCAAAGTCTCAGGATACAAAATCAATGTGCAAAAATCAGAAGAATTCCTATACATCATTAATAGACAAACAGCCAAATCATGAGTGAACTCCCATTCACAATTGCTACAAAGAGAATACAATACCTAGGAATCCAACTTACAAAGGATGTGAAGGACCTATTCAAGGAGAACTACAAACCACTGCTCAACTAAATAAAAGAAGACACAAACAAATGGAAGAATATTCCATGCTCATGGATAGGAAGAATCAGTATGGTGAAAATGGCCATACTGCCCAAAGTAATTTATAGATTCAATGCCATCCCCATCAAGCTACCAATGACTTTCCTCACAGAATTGGAAAAAACTACTCTAAAGTTCATATGGAACCAAAAAAGAGCCCGCATCGCCAAGACAATCCTAAGCAAAAAGAACAAAGCTGGAGGCATCACGCTACCTGACTTCAAACTATACTGCAAGGCTACAGTAACCAAAACAGCATGGTACTGGTACCAAAACAGAGATGTAGACCAATGGAATGAACAGAGGCCTCAGAAATAACACCACACATCTACAACCATCTGATCTTTGACAAACCTCACAAAAACAAGAAATGGGGAAAGGATTCACTATTTAATAAATGGTGCTGGGAAGACTGGCTAGCCATATGTAGAACACTGAAACTGGATCCCTTCCTTATACCATACACAAAAACTAATTCAAGATGGATTGAAGACTTAAATGTTAGACCTAAAACCATAAAAACCCTAGAAGAAAACCTAGGCAATACCATTCAGGACATAGGCAAAGCCTTAATGACTAAAACACCAAAAGCAATGGCAACAAAAGCCAAAACAGACAAACGGGATCTAATGAAACTAAAGAGCTTCTGCACAGCAAAAGAAACTACCATCAGAGTGAACAGGCAACCTACAGAATGGGAGAAAATTTTTACAATGTACCCATCTGACAAAGGGCTAATATCCAGAATCTACAAAGAACTCAAACAAATTTACAAGAAAAAAACAACCCCATCAAAAAGGAGGCAAAAGATATGAACAGACACTTCTCAAAAGAAGACATCTATGCAGCCAACAGACACGTGAAAAAATGCTTATCATCACTGGTCATCAGAGAAATGCAAATCAAAACCACCATGAGATACCATGTCATGCCAATTAGAATGGCAATCATTAAAAAGTCAGGAAACAACAGATGCTGGAGAGGATGTGGAGAAATAGGAATGCTTTTACACTGTTGGTGGGAATGTAAATTAGTTCAGCCATTGTGGAAGACAGTGTGGCAATTCCTCAAGGATCTGGAACTAGAATTACCATTTGACCCTGCAATCCCATTACTGGGTATATACCCAAAGGATTATAAGTCATTCTGCTATAAAGACACATGGACACGTACGTTTATTATGGCACTACTCACAATAGCAAAGACTTGGAACCAACCCAAATACCCATCAATGATAGACTGGATAAAGAAAATGTGGCACATATACACCATGGAATACTATGCAGCCATAAAAAAGAGATGAGTTCATGTCCTTTGCAGGGACATGGATGAAGCTGGAAATCATCATTCTAAGCAAACTATCATGAGGACAGAAAACCAAACACCACATGTTCTCACTCATAAGTGGGAGTTGTACAATGAGAACACATGGACACAGGATGGGGAACATTACACACCAGGACCTGTCAGGGGGTAGGGGGCTGGGGGAGGGATAGCATTAGAAGAAATACCTAATATAAATGACGAGTTGATGGGTGCAGCACACCAACATGGCACATGTATACCTATGTAACAAACCTGCACGTTGTGCACATGTACCCTAGAACTTAAAGTATAATAAAAATGAAAAAGAAAGTGGAGAAAAAACTTTTAAATGAACGTTATTTTAATGTGATTTTACTTCCCTTGACTCCCTCAACCCTACCATCTATTATTATTATGTTATTCTTCCACAAAACTATTTTTTCAAGAACTAGTTTAGGGATTTTGCATTCAATTCTGTAGTTATACTCAATTCTATATGCTTAATCAGTTTCAATAATCAATTTTAATTCATTTCACCTATACCAATGCTGCCCAATAGAAATATGCAAGCCATATATGTAATTTAATGTCTTCTACTAGTTTCACTTTAAAAGTAAAAAGAAACAAGTGAAATTAGTTTCAATAAATTTTATTTAATGTGATATATGCAAAATCATTTCAACATGTAATCAATATAAAAATTTCTAATGAGATAGTTTATATTCTTCTTTTCCAACATCATATTTGAAATCTGGTGTGTGTTTTATACTTAGAATATATTTCAGTTGGGATTCGTCAGTTTTCCAGTACCCCTACCACATGGGCGAGTGGCCACTGTGCTGGTCACCCCAGGCCCACACTCAGGCTTTCCTTAGGCTTAGGTTTGGGGCTTCATTTTGATGTTTGCTTGTCAATTTCTTAGTTATCTAGATATCTCCATTTTCTAAGCAATTTTTTCCCCAAGAAGAACACAAGAACAATCTTTTTTTGAGCTCTTGCATTATCTGGATGTGTCTTCCACTGTTTTTATGTATGAAATGACAATCTAGCTAAATAGTAAGAATTTTGGGTCAGTTTCTTTCTCTCCAAACGCTGAAGCAACTGTTCCTTCTTCTTCTGACATTTAGGGCCATAGAGAAGTCTACA
The DNA here is from genome assembly GCF_006542625.1 of Nomascus leucogenys. Classification (NCBI taxonomy): domain Eukaryota; kingdom Metazoa; phylum Chordata; class Mammalia; order Primates; family Hylobatidae; genus Nomascus; species Nomascus leucogenys. The sequence goes on along the minus strand of NC_044402.1, from coordinate 138,798,252 downwards.
ACAAATCTGACTTTGGTTCTTTTCAAAAGAACCTATTTTTTCTTGATGTACAATATACTTGTAGGATTGTTTTTGGTTGCTCCCCGCCGCCAAAAAAAAAAAAAAAAAAAAAAAAACCACCTGATCTCAACAATACTGCCAATATTGTGAGTTCCCTTTTTACCTGGCACATGAAAGCCCTTTTCAAGTGCGGACTCATACAAGGTCAAGCTTCATGCTCTTTACGAAAAATACAAAGCACCTAATGGCAACAAAAGCCAAAATTGACAAATGGGATCTAATTAAACTAAAGAGCTTCTGCACAGCAAAAGAAACTACCATCAGAGTGAACAGGCAACCTACAGAATGGGAGAAAATTTTTGCAACCTACTCATCTGACAAAGGGCTAATATCCAGAATCTACAATGAACTCAAACAAATTTACAAGACAAAAACAAACAACCCCATCAAAAAGTGGGCGAAGGACATGAACAGACACTTCTCAAAAGAAGACATTTATGCAGCCAAAAAACACATGAAAAAATGCTCATCATCACTGGCCATCAGAGAAATGCAAATCAAAACCACAGTGAGATACCATCTCACACCAGTTAGAATGGCCATCATTAAAAAATCAGGAAACAACAGGTGCTGGAGAGGATGTGGAGAAATAGGAACACTTTTACACTGTTGGTGGGACTGTAAACTAGTTCAACCATTGTGGAAGTCAGTGTGGTGATTCCTCAGGGATCTAGAACTAGAAATACCATTTGACCCAGCCATCCCATTACTGGGTATATACCCAAAGGACTATAAATCATGCTGCTATAAAGACACATGCACACGCATGTTCATTGCGGCACTATTCACAATAGCAAAGAGTTGGAACCAACCCAAATGTCCAACAACGATAGACTGGATTAAGAAAATGTGGCACATATACACCATGGAATACTATGCAGCCATAAAAAATGATGAGTTCGTGTCCTTTGTAGGGACATGGATGAAACTGGAAAACATCATTCTCAGTAAACCATCGCAAGGACAAAAAACCAAACACCACATGTTCTCACTCATAGGTGGGAATTGAACAATGAGAACTCATGGACACAGGAAGGGGAACATCACACTCTGGGGACTGTTGTGGGGTGGGGGGAGGGCGGAGGGACAGCATTAGGAGATATACCTAATGCTAAATGACGAGTTAATGGGTGCAGGAAATCAACATGGCACATGGATACATATGTAACAAACCTGCACATTGTGCACATGTACCCTAAAACCTAAAGTATAATAATAATATTAAAAAAAGAATGTTGAAAAAAAAAGAAAAAAAAAACACACTTTCTATGTCGCATTAACTGAGATAAGAAAGCTAGTAAACTTCGTTCTTATCACATTTTACTTAGAAATCTATATTACTGTCCAAACAACAAATGTCCAAATTGTGACAGAAAACCACATTACAAGAGAACCATGCCTGTTCCCTAGCACTCAGAGGCCTCATGATGGGCTTAAAGCACCCCCTGGTGTTAGCATGGGGCTCACCAGAGGCCACAGCATGAAAAACGTCCGTAATTCCCCTAAATGCACATAGCTTCGTTTTTCACTTCTGGCAAGTGCTTCCCCACATTTTATCATTCATTCCCTTCCACTTCCCCCTTTCTCTTCTAACTTCTGTTCAGCTGGCGATGAAATTCGTCTCTTCAACAGTTGATGACATGCACTTAACGTCCACTGCTATGCTAGCCACGAGAGGGAGATGAGAGGCACTGGTCTTCACCTTATGAGATGCCCATTCCAGGGGAAAGTCAGTAACTGATCTTCCCTCCTGAGCCATTTGGTCCTGAAGCCATGAAGTGGGCAATGCCAGGGAAGCATGTGCACTAGGCTGGGTTAGGGAGAACGGAGGCAGCAGCCCAGCCCAGGAGGAAGAGGGCACCCACAGGGCCAGGGAGACCAGGTCAGGAGGGCATAGACATTTGCACATACACATGTATACACACATACATAGTCATGCACATACGCATATATCACAGACATAGCCATGCACATATGCACATGTACACATGCATGCACAGACATGCACACATACACACGTATACAGACACGCACACATACGCATACGCAGACATGCACAATACAGACATAAACATACACACATGCACACACATACATAGACATCCACATATATAGACATGCACACATACACATGTATACACATGCACACTTACACAGACACACATACACATTCACATATATACACACATACAGACATGCACACATGCATATATACACAAACACAGACATGTACATTTTCCCCCTCTAGCTCTGTTCACTGAGATGACCTGAGAGCTGAACCTCCAAAAGTGGCAAACACTCCATTCTCCAATCAAAGGACCCAGGTCTCCTGGGGAAATGGCTGATTCTGGGGCTGGAGCAGGCAAAGAACAGGATGAGCCTGAAAGCAAGGAACAGCTCAAAGAAGGCTGGGCGCAGGCTGAAAGGACACAAAGCCAACTTGAAGGAGCTCTCCAGAGCCAAATCTGAGGCCATCTACTCATGAAAATCATGACAGTAAGAGATTATAGCCCACAGAGTCCAACTGGAAGGCACAAGCCCATAATGATACAAATGAATGATTAAACTTAGTGAAGCACAGGGTACTTCGATTGTACAAAGTACTTCCTCCAAAATGCTAGTAATTACAAAGAGAAAAGGAGCGGCTTGACTGCAGAGAAGCTGGCAGGCAGCATCCTCATCGAGAGGCCACAGAGAGTGTCTGCAGGCAGGAACAATCTGAAACCTTGAACCACTCAGCAGGACGCGGCAAAGGCAGCACAGCCTTGTTTCTGGAAGGTTTCGGCCCAGGATGCAAAGTCTGACTCTAATCACAAGGAAACACCACACAAACCCAAACCGAGGGCCAGTCAGGAAAATAGCTGTACTGTTCAAAACTGTCAAGGCCAAATCAAGGGAAGGGCACAGACTGTTTGATACTGAAAGAAACTTACAAAACACCTAACTCATTCTGGACTGGATGCTTCTGCAACAAAAAGCAGCAGAGCCAGAAAGCTCCCGCATGGAAGACAGTGGAACGCACTCCACTTTTAATATCACTATCATTAATCTCTGAAGGATCTGAAGTTCCCAAAGTATCTTTCACAAGTGAATGTTTTGCCTGCTTCGAAATCCGCTTTTCTTAAAAAGCTAATTTTAAAATTGTTAAAAATATATATTTACTTTAATTGCTTGGTCTGGTTATTACTATTAAAATAACAGCATTATTTTCTATCATTTTTTACTGTAAATGAACTCTACTTGTAGTACCATAAAAGCTTTGTTAAGCTACCTAGAAACCTAGTCAGAACCCAAAATACTAATATACAGAAATTACTCCCAAGTTTTAAAAACTAACGTGTATCACGTAACAGTATAGATACAGTGTATTTTATTTACAAAGTATTTATTAATGTCCAGGTGCAGTGGCTCACACTTGTAATCCCAGCACTTTGGGAGGCCAAGGCGGGTGGATCACCTGAGGTCAGGAGTTCGAGACCAACCGGGCCAACATGGTGAAACTCTGTCTCTACTAAAAATAAAAAAAAATTGGCTGGACATGGTGGCAGGTGCCTGTAATCTCAGCTACTAGGGAGGCTGAGGCAGGAAAATCGCTTGAACCTGGGAGGCGGAGGGTGCAGTGAGCCAAGATCACGCCACTGCACTCCAGCCTGGGCAACAAGAGTGAAACTCCGTCTCAAAAAAAAAATATTAATAACAGTATCTAAAATAAATGTATTTCTACTTTATTTTCATTTTTTTCTTTAAGGGATTTAAGAATATTCCTGAAAATATAAAACTTACATAGCACAAAGCCTGGTATAATACAAGCCCTTCACTAAGTGAATGTCAGTCCTGCCCTCTGTGACAAGTATTATAAGTATTATCAAGAGGCTTTATTAGTCTAAAAGGGGTCACATCTGGGGATGGAGGAAGTCTACTGGCCAGAAGAAACCATACGGAGATTTCAATCAGAAAAACCTTAATAATATTCCAATATGAAAAATTATATATGCATCACTGCTATAAATAGGAAATCGAAGCATTTTAATGCCAAGAATTTTAGTTTTTCTTTACTCTAAAATATCCCCTATAATCCATACCCTGGAGAAAAGTAATAAAGTTGTGCCATTGTTTCGTCCATTTCAGCCCTCCTGAGCCTGCTTTACCCACATTAAATTAAAAACTCAATAAAACCTAATTCATTCAGCCAAGTCCTGTTCCTCTAGTGACAGCTCTTCACTGGAAGCTGCTTTTCAGGTCAGAAACAGACAGCAAGGAATAACAGATGGGAACTAGAAAAATACATGTGTGTCTCACAACAATAAGCACAAGTGAATATGTTTTGGAAAGGACAAAAATACTAAGACTTTTTAAAAACACAAATTTCCCTTTTTTTCCAAAGGGAAGCTGAAGAAATATGGAATTTAAGGATTAAAATAATCCTCAAAATAAGTTGCTCCAAAAAAAGAAGCTCAACATGCACATCCCGCACTGAGACAGGGAGGCACACGCTCCGTGCCTGGGGCGTGCTGGAGCCGCGCATGCTGCTCCCTCCTGTGGTCAGAACCTGTGCTTTGGGGCTAGATAAGAGTTTGGATCCAGGCTCTGGAGTGCAAGGCCTTGGGCGGGGGACTCTGACTCTCCTAAGCCTCAATTTCCTCAGCAGTGAGTTGTGGTGCAGGTGCAGGAGGCCATGCGTGGGAAGCCCTGCACAGAGAGGGCTCGGTGGCGCAGGCTCTCGGTCCCACTGCGGTCTCTCCCGTGTCCCACAGTCTCTCTGAGAAAGCTCAGTCCCACGAGGAGCAAGAGCTGTCACAGCCACCGCCACATGCTAAGGGGACCCCAGCCCATGCCAAGAGCGCACCAAAGGCCCAAGCCCACTTGCTCAGCTAGGTCATTTCTAAACCATTCCTTTCAAGGCCTAATGACTAACAGATTTTAACAATTTCATGATGTCTCACTGGGTAGCTTCTAAAGTCTTCACACCTCTTCAAACTAGTGAGATCCACATCTTCAGTCTTCTGTTGCAGGGCGCTAAGGCTTCCGGAACTTGTGCCACATCCCCTTTGATTTCTCTACTTACTGCTCTCCAGATACCTCCTACACTTCTCTCCACTGAGCTGGGGCATTGTTTAGTAGTCAATTTGACTAAATCTATTTAATACTAATCCTTATCTACTAATTTTCTTTTCTTTTCTTCTTTTTTTTTTTTTTTTTTTTTTGGGAGAGTCTTGCTTTGTCGCCAAGGCTGGAGTGCAGTGGTGCAATCTCGGCTCACTGCAACTTCTGCCTCCCGGGTTCAAGCGATTCTCCTGCCTCAGCCTCCTGAGTAGCTGGGATTATAGGCACGTGCCACCACGCCCAGCTAATTTTTGTGTATATTTAGTAGAGATGGGGTTTCGCCTTGTTAGCCAGGATGGTCTCGATCTCCTGACCTCGTGATCTGCCCACCTCGGCCTCCCGAAGTGCTGGGATTCCAGGTGTGAGCCACCACACCCAGCCTCCACTAATTTTCATCCTGGGGCTAACATAACATCATTCCCTCATATATCCATTAATGTGTCACAGTGAGTGTATTTAAACACCAGGGTCTACACTACTTAGAAACTGAATTGACATCCAAGACAGGCTGTCAAAACCAATCGAACTAAAGTTTTTTTTATGCAAAGCACAGAAAAGGGTACTGGTGAAATTAAGACCAGAAATAACCTATCAGGCCACAACTGACTAAAATCTAAAAAACCGAGAACATAATATGAATTTCAGTGACATTTTCAGTAAAAATAAAATCTTTATTGATTATCATTCGCTGAGTAATCATGAACCAGAAGATAATGGGCATATCAATTTGGAAATGTTTGTGACAATACAGCTAAACACATTTTTATAATACAATTTTCTTAGGCCATTTATATGTGTATCTTTTTTTTTTTTAGGAAAAGAACTCATATTTTATCCTTATCATGAACTTTATTTGTCTATAGAGAAAAGGCCTATCTCCTCCTAATTATCTTTATAAAGTTCATCTACATGTAATATTTTAATGGCTTCCAAACCATTTTTGTGGTCTATAATACATCCATGGCATATGTTTATAAATATTTTAAATGATATAGCTGGTGCCTGATTTTTCTTTTTTTGAGATGGAGCCTTGCTTTGTCGCCCAGGCTGGAGTGCAGTGGCGCGATCTCTGCTCACTGCAAGCTCCGCCTCCCAGGTTCACGCCATTCTCCTGCCTCAGCCTCCCGAGTAGCTGGGACTACAGGCGCCTGCCACCACTTTGTATTTCTGGTAGAGACGGGATTTCACCGTATTAGCCAGGATGGTCTCGATCTCCTGACCTTGTGATCTGCCCGCCTTGGCCTCCCAAAGTGCTAGGATTACAGGCGTGAGCCACCGCACCCAGCCGGTGCCTGATTTTTTATAAGATAATGGGGTGGTAACAAACTTTATACCCAAAACTTAAAATCTCCAGCCTCCATATTGTAAGATACTGCATTCAGAGATTTTACTTGGGAACATAAAACTATCACCTTATTTCTTTAAAAACAAAAACAAAACCTCTAAGAAACAAACAAAAAACCCCACCATATAACCCTTCATGATTAGAATCAATTTCAGTAGTTCCCAATGTAACTATTTAAGTCTTACCAACAGAGTATGTCTCTTTTTATTTTTATTTATTTATTTAATTTTTATTTTTTTTTTTTTGAGACAGGTCTCACACTGTCACCCAGTCTGGAGTGCAGTGGCATGAGCTTGGCTCACTGCGGCCTCAAACTTGTGGGCTCAAGCCATCCTTCTGCCTCAGCCTCCCGAGTGGCTGGAAACACAGGTATGCACCACTACGTCTGATTGTTTTTAATTTTTGTAGAGATGGTGTCTCGCTATGTTGCCCAGGCTGGTCTCTAACTCCTACGCTCAAGTGATCTGCTTGACTTGGCCTCCCAAGTGCTAGGATTACAGATGTGGGCCACCATGCCTCACCCATTTTTATTTCTTTAACAACAATTTCAATGGAAACAATATTCCTAGCAAAGGAAAAATCCAATAATACTAGGACCAAAAATATCCAAACTAAAATTACTGTTGTCAGGTGTAGAATTTCAGGTAAGGAGAGATTCTGAATAGCATTGTTCTGAAAGAGTTATAGTATTTGTGATGAAATTGCACCATCTACCTACCAAAAAAAGAAATTTGAGGATCTATTCCCATCACCAAAGTGAAATAATTTAAGACTCAAATCCCTGACTTTCATCAGCAATTTAGCTAAATACTATTTGTTATATGCCACTGACTTTAATTAAAACATAACTTATTCACAATAAGGTCACTGTATCCATCAAGAGGCATTTAAAGATACAAGAAGTTCTTATATTCCCAAATAAATGCCTCTTTAAGACAGTCATCCATGCTAGTCATTCTAGCAATATTTGCTTGCTTATTACAACTTTCTTTCAGAATGGCAACAAAAAACATATACGCAGGTCAAATTCAATACATGCCCACGTGCTCTCACCAGGACAAGATATGGGTGTGACCTCTAGCAGTCCCAGAACAAGGCACTGTTTACATGATCAAGAAAGTAGAGAAGAGAGCAGTCACAAAACCTTAAAATGAAGAGAGAAGGAAATCTACAAAAAGAAGTACTCCAATAGCTATTTCAAAATAAAAAATTTAAATGAAAAGAAAAAGCATCTAAAAATCATATTTATTAATAATTAGATATAAGATGAAAAAGAGAAACAAAGGGAAGATCATGTAAAAGGAGACTGAAAAATTAGGAGTGAGAAATACTTAAATACTTTAAAGTGGGTGAACAGTCTTTGAAATTGTTGGCCATTAGCCTAAAGCATCTTCATATATAAACCTTTAGAAAGTGTAAGAAACACTGTAATAAAATGGTTCTTTTGATGGTTTTTCAAAAACTTCTTCATAAACCTGAAGAAAGAAAAAAAAAATGCTGGCAGGAGCTAATATCTTACTATTAACAAAGTTTATATTTCTTCTTGAAAAGAGAGCAAAAAAGTCAGGATAATGAAGAAAATGCTTAAAGCAATCTGATTCACATATTTATCCTATAATGTATTATTCAAGTCCATTAGTACAATAAGAAATGGCTTTACTTCCAATGCAACTTCAAAGACAGGCTGGAGAGAGGCCCAGATTACAAATATGCATTTCTTTAGCATTGAAAAAATCCTCCAAAAAAATAAAAAGTATCAAGACTAAGGAAGGGCACACCACAATTTATGTGAAAAGCAGAGAAAACACCTGTTTTGTATTTTTTTAATGAGACAGAGAGAAAATAAGCAATTACTATGATAATATGTATAAATCGATAATGATGATAGATTCAGCATACATGCTTTGAGGATATATTTTTATTTTTATTTATTTATTTTTTTTGAGACAGAGTCTCGCTCTGTTGCCCAGGCTGGAATGCAGTGGTGTGGTCTCGGCTCACTGCAACTTCCACCTCCTGGGTTCAAACAATTATCTTGCCTCAGCCTCCTGAGTAGCTGAAACTACAGGCGCACACCACCATGTCCGGCTAATTTCTGTATTTTTAGTAGAGACGGGGTTTTACTATGTTGGCCAGGCTAGTCTTGAACTCCTGACCTCGTGATCCACCCACCTCAGCCTCCCAAAGTGCTGGGATTACAGGTGTGAGCTATCACACCTGGCCTGAGGATATATTCTTACATTTGCCTCTCTGTGAAATCAACAAGGGTATGTGGAAGCCTGGACCTGAAGTATGTCTAGAAGTAAGCAGCTTTGCAAGCACTTTGAAACACAAAACTGACCACCAAATAGGCCACATTAAAAGTCTCATCAATTCCAAATAATCAATTTCATTACATTAGATATTATCATTAAAAAGACTTTTAAAAATCTTTATGTGTAAAAAACTAAAAAAAGAATCCCAACTGCCCATATGTTAAAATTGTAACAAAGTACTTCATATTAAAATTCAAGAAATTTTTAATATTCAATATCAAATTCAATATTCAAGGAATTTAGAAGTCAAGGATAAACCATGCTTAAAAGGAGCTGTGCGATCTTAAATATACGCAGGTTTAAAATGACAAAGGCTCAAAATAAAGGAGCTGTGTGTTTTATTCAAGAGACTAGGAAAAGTCAATGCCCAAAGAAATTAAAAGGAAAGACAGAGTAGAAATTAATCAAATAAAAGTGAATATCTATAAAACTGAAAGTAGATTCTTTGCTAGAGAGTGTTTATTTTAATAGTTTTTTCAAAGTCTCACCAAGAAATAAAAAGACACAAAATTTTGGGAAGAAAAGAAAAACTAAGCATAGATAAGATATTTTAAAATCATAAAGGCTACTTCAAACATCTTTATGCCATGACTGTAAGACATGAATGAAATAAACAATTTCCTAGAGAAACACTGTGGAAGAGACAGCTGGTCGACCCTGTTTCTGATCTCCGCTTTGGCAAAGCTTCCCACCACTGTGTGCGGCCCACATGTGAGACGTGTGCTGGGTCCAGGAACCCTTGGCCTCTAGCCAGGGAGGCAGCCTCTTCCACTTATCCATGTGCCTTGCAAGCACTACCATTTTCTGAGCATGGCAGGCAGTGAGAAAATTTGACACGTTCTAGTTTGTAATAATGGAATTCCTGATTTCTGGCTATGCAAATGGATGCCTAAAATAGGATTTCACTTCATGGTCTCCTTTGTGACTAAGTTTTAGCCAACATAATGTAAGCAGAAGTGCTGCACAACTTCCAGTAAACATCCTGAAGGAGGAGGGCAGGCCTTCTCCTTCCTCCCTTTTCTCCCTCTTGCTGGCTGGAAGCTGAAGCTATGCTGGCCCGTGAGGCACGCTGAGGAAGGGAGGTCACATCATGCTGTGGAGGAATGAGGCAGAAGGCGTCGGGGTCACTGCCACCTGGATGGCTACCTCTAGACTGACCCATGAGATGAAACACTTTATACCTCATTTAAGCCACTAATGTTTTAGCTGTCTTTCGCTTGCAGGTAAATCTAAACCTAAAGGATTCAAACATTAATTACCAAAATAAGTAAGAAAAAGCAGAAAAATGGAATATAACCACTAAGGAAGCTGACTTAGTAAAAAAAAAAAAAATAGTTTGAAAGGACAGCTAATAATATTAAGATGGTGACACTAAGAAAAGAATGAAAAGAGGAGGAACTAGCAAAGGACAGAGAGAAGGGGGACTGGCCTGGCAGGAGGGGCGCCAGAGGAGAGTGCTGTCCTGGAGGCCACACCAAGGAGGGAGGGAGTGGCCAACAGCATCAAATGCTGTCGCAGGACACAGACATAACCAGCAGATATAACAACTGAGAGGTCAGATGACCCTGCTGAGGGCAACTCAGGCAACTCGGACTGAGGTGGAGAGCCAGCGGCCTCCCTGGAATGGGGTTAGGAGAGAAGGGGAAGAGGTAGATTGTAGACAGCAAAAGATAAGCGATTATTTTAAGGTGTTTTGCTACAAAGACAGGCAAGGCAATGGAGTGGAAGTTAGTGGTGAAAGTCAAGTCAAGAGAAGATCAATACGATTCCAGTCAAAATCACAACAGGGTTTTTCATGGAACCACACAAACTGATCCCACAATTATATAAAGCCATAAAGACTTACGCACAATCAAGACAACCTGGAGAGTGCGGGAGGAGTGGAGGAACATTTAGAGAGGCTTTCCCAGAGGTAAAACCATAGTGCTGAAACAAGGAGAGACACAGCAGAGCCCGGAAACACATGGCGCCTGGGCTCCCTAGAGAGGTGGGGGTACAAAGGCGGGGTTAAGGAAGCCTAGGCTGGCTACCACACAGCAGAAAATCGCACTTCCAGACCACGCAGAGACCTAGATGTGAAAAAGAAAACTAAACTAGAGACTACCTTTACAACCAGGACAGGATAGCTTTTTCAGACCAAATCAAAAATAAAGGATAACTGCACCTTAAACTCTTGGCCAAAACAAAAAGAAAAATAAATAAATAATGTATAAAGAAAAAGGCTGTTTAAATTTTACATCAAAATAGAAAAGTTTGGCCAGGTGCAGTGGCTCACTTTGGGAGGCCAGGGCAGAAGTATCGCTTGAGCCTAGGAGATCAAGACCAGCCTGGCTAACACAGCAAAACAACCCTATAAAAAATATAAAAATTAGCCAGGTGTGGTAGCGTGTGCCTATAGTCCCAGCTACTCAGGAGACTGAGGTGGGAGGATCACTTGAGCCTGGGAGGCAGAGGTTGCAGTGAGCTGAGATTCAGACCACTGCACTCCAGCCTGGGCAACAGAGCCAGACTGTTTCAAAAAAAAGTTTTTTAAATAAAAAGGCAAAGTCAGACAAGTGATAGACTGGAAAAATATTTACAACATGAGACACAAGGGTGTCATTATATATTATATATACAACCATAGGATAGATATTCAACATCATTAACCGTTAAGGAAATGCAAATTACAACTATGAAAAAAAAAATTTTTTTGAGATGGAATCTCACTCTGTCCCCCAGGCTGGAGTGCAGTGGCGCAATCTCGGCTCACTGCAACCTCCGCCTCCCAGGTTCGATTCTCCTGCCTCAGCCTCCTGAGTGCTGGGACTACAGCCATGTGCCACCATGCCCAGCTAATTTTTTGTATTTTTAGTAGAGACAAAAGTTTCACCATGTTAGCCAGGATGGTCTCAATCTCCTGACCTCGTGATCTGCCCTCCTCAGCCTCCCAAAGTGCTGGGATTACAGGTGTGAATCACCACACCCGGCTGAAAAATTTTAAAGTTTGACCGTACCTAGTGCTGACGAGGATGTTAAGGAACTGAAACTCTTATACACTGCTGGTAGGAATGCAAAATGATACAACCACTTTGCAACAGAGTTTGGCAATCTCTGTTTTTGTTTTTTTGTAGAGATAGGGTCTCCCTATGTTGCACAGGCTGGTCTTAAAATCCTGGCTTCAAGTGATCCTCACACTTTGGCCTCCCAGAGGGCTGGGATTACAGGTGTGAGCCACAGCATCCAGCCCTATAGTCTGGCAGTTTCTTAAAAAGTTAAGCACACACTTACTGTATGCCTCAGCAGTCCCACTTCTAGGTACAACAGTCCTATCCCCACCCATAGTTTCACTTTCTGCAGTTTCAGTTGCCTGCAGTCTGAAAATATTAAATGGAAAATTCCAGAAATAAACAATTCATTCATAAGTTTTCATCTGCATGCCATTCTGAGTAGTGTGATCAAATCTTGCACAGTTCTGCCGAGGACATAAATCATCCCTCTGTCCAGTATATACACACACTGTACACACCATCCACCTGTTACTCACTTAGTAGCCCTCTCAGTTATCAGATAATCTAGACTGTGGCAGTATCCCAGTGCTTGTGTTAAAGTAACCCTTATTTTATTTAACAATGGCCCCTAAGTACAAGAGAGTGGTGCTGACATATTGTTAAAATTGCTCTGTTTAATATCAGTTATTGTCCATCTCTTACTGAACCTAATTCATAAAGTAAACTTTATCATCGGAACATATCATGAAAAAACATGGCATATACAGGGTTTGGTACTATCCACAGTCTCAGGCATCCACTAGGGGTCATGGAACATATCCCCTGCAAATAAGAGGGGTTCTACTGTATTGACACAACATAATGAAAGCAACTGTCAAAACAAAGACTTGAACATGAATGTTCACAGCAGCTTTATTTATAATAGTCCAAACTAGAAGCAACTCAAATGTTCATCAACCGATACATGGATGAACACACTGTGGTATATCCATACAATGGAATACTACTCAGCAATAAAAATGAATAAACTATGGATACAGGCTGCAACAACATGGATAAATCTCAGAATAATTATGCTGAGTAAAAACGGCCAGACTGAAAAAAAACCTCAAAAGAGTACACATCACATGATTCCATTTAAACACAATTGTAGGAAATGCAAACTAAAGTACAGTGAACCAGAGCAGAGGGGTGGCTGCTGGGGGTGGGGCGTGGGGAAAGGGGAACACGGAGATGGGCTAGAGGATGGGCTCACCAAGAGCACGACACTGTGGAGGGTGATGAGTGTGTTCACTATCTTGACTGTCGTTGGCATGGATGTTTGGAAACAGATGTTCATTCTACTGGGAGAATAAATTGGTACAGCCACTTTGAGGAGGAAAGTGGCCTATCTGGTGAAAGTAATGATCTGTGTACTTCCTGGCACCACACTTCTAAGCCTGGGCATAGCCCCCAAAGCTGAAATCAGTAAACTATAGCCCACAGCCTGGACCTTGTTTTTGTAAAGTACGTTTTATTGAATACAGCCACACATGCTCATTTACATGGTCTAATGCTGTGGCTGCATTCATGCAACATCGGCAGAATTCAATAGTTGCAAGAGACCATCTGGCTCAAAAAGCCTGAAGTATTTTTATCTGGCCCTTTACAGAAAGTGGCCTGATTCTTGCTGGAAGAGACACTGGCTCTTGAATGCTAGGAGGCATGGAGAGGACCCATGGAAGCACTGTTTATGAAAGGAAATGGCTGAAAAACCTAAATGACCATCAATAGAGTAATTAATAAGCAAATAATGGACTATAAGGCTTCAATTAAAATGAATAAACTACATCTACATGTAGCAAAACATGAGAGAGAGAAACATGCTGCATGAAGAAAGCAACCTGCATAACAGATCAACACTAAGGTGACATTAGAAACTCACAAAACAACACCAGGCACGTGCAAAGTAGAGATACACACCAAGTTCATCCTGGGGACTGCCCTGGGGGAACGGGACTGGGGCAGGGGGAAAAAGGACTTTGGCTCTTCCTACGTGTTTTTTTTTTTTTTTTGAGACAGTCTTGCTCTGTCATCCAGGCTGGAGTACAGCGGTGCAATCACAGCTCACTGCAACTTCTGCTTCCTGGGCTCAAGCGATTCTTGTGCTTCAGCCTCCTGAGTAGCTGGGACTACAAGTGTGTGCCACCATGCCCAGCTAATTTTTGTATTCTTAGTAGAGAGGGGATTGGCCATGTTGGCCAGGCTGATCTCAAACTCATGGCCTCAAGCAATCCACCCACCTTGGCTTCCTAAAGTGCTGGGATTACAGGTGTAAGTCACTGCACCTGGCCACATTTTTATTTATTTAAAAAAAAAAAATGTAGCAGGAGAATGGCGTGAACCCGGGAGGCGGAGCTTGCAGTGAGCCGAGATCGCGCCACTGCACTCCAGCCTGGGCAACAGAGCAAGATTCCAACTCAAAAAAAAAAAAGTAACAAAAATATTTTAAGAAGACCAACAAGTTAAATTTAAGTCTGATGTTTATCAATACCCTAAAGAAAATCATACAGACACTTGCTGATTTTCCCCTAACTGTAACATACATCACCCCTGACTTTGAAGTTCTCACTAACCACTCTTTTTCAAAGCAGCAGATGTTCACCAAAAAAGGACACTTTTCCTTTTATCTTCTGAAGCCAAAAGATTTACCAATCTGAAATAATTTACTGTTCTGAGGATACTTTGAAACACAATCCTAATACGCTGTGTGTAAAAATCATAGCTATAAAATTTAAACCAATGGATGCTTCAAAGGTGACCTCCACTAGGAGCCAGGAGGGACACATTCAGGGTTTTCGACTGGGTCTCAGAAATACCACCAGGGACACCAGGACAACTCCTCATGCATACAGACAGGACTATAATGTATTAACATTCCATCAATGAAAAAACAAACTGCAGAAGGCATTTCTCCTTTCAGCAAGGCAAATAGTGGTGCTGTCAGCAAAGCCTCTGCCGACAACATTCTCCAGTTATTATTGTTAAAAGGGCTCCCTCTACTGCTAGTCTCAATTGTACAGTTCTCATTGGCTATTTCAGGCCCTAGCTTCATGACAAACTAGGACATGTTAAGCAGAATTATCTAAAACAACCATTAATTCAGCTGGGGAAAAATACATATAAGTGTGCATGTGTGTGTACATGTGTGCACACACCCCTATATATAAAACTTTTTTAAATTGTTGAGTTATTAGGCTAACTATCCAAGAAACTTCTGTTTAAAAGAAAAATTCTTCTTCCTCTTTAAAGTGACTGTAAGAGAAACCTGGCTATGGCATTTGAAACACACCCTGTTGGCCCACAGGTGCCCGCCCCAGTGGTCATGTGCCCAAGGAAAGGGTAGTGGCTGGCAAGAGGCCATAGGTCCCAACAAAAGCACATCACACATGTGTGAGGGGGACTGCAGGGAGCCAGGTACAATAGAACACATATTTTAAAAAAAGACTGAAAAACATTCCCAGCTGGGCGCAGTGGCTCACGCCTGTAATCCCAGCACTTTGGGAGGCCAAGGTGGATGGATCACGAGGTCAGGAGATCGAAACCATCCTGGCTAACAGGGTGAAACCCCGTCTCTACTAAAAATACAAAAAATTAGCCAGGCGTGGTGGCGGGTGCCTGTAGTCCCAGCTACTCAGGAGGCTGAGGCAGAAGAATGGCGTGAACCTGGGAGGCGGAGCATGCAGTGAGTCGAGATCGCACCACTGTACTCCAGCCTGGGAGACAGAGCAAGACTCCATCTCAAAAAAAAAAAAAAATTCCCAGCCTCTTACTTTGCAATCAGCCAGGGTCAGGCAGCCAGCCTCCCAGTCTGCAAACAGGACCTGGGAGAAGGGATGGGCAAGGCCAGGAGGGGAGAGTCAGGGAGTCAAAACCCAACAGGCCTTTGGCTCTTGGCTCCTGAGCTCCCCAAGCAAGCCGCTGCCCCCTCCCAAGACGGGGCTGGATACCAGGCCAGGCAAGCAGCCCCACAGAGAAAGTCCCACACTTTATATCCTCCCAACTGGGAGGAGGGAGGAATGGCATTTTTTTTTTTTCTTTCTGAGGCAGGGTCTCACTCCGTCGCCCAGGCTGGGGTGCCGTGGCACAATCTCGATCCACTACAACCTCCACCTCCCAGGTTCAAGTGATTCTCCTGCCTCAGCCCCCCAAGTAGCTGGGACTACAGGCATGCGCCATCACACCCAGCTAATTTTTGTATTTTTTGTAAAGACAGGGTTTTGCCATGTTGCCCAGGCTGGTCTCGAACTCCTGGGCTCAGGTAATCTGTCTGTGCTGGCCTCCCAAAGTGCTGGGATTGCAGGCGTGAGCCACCACACTTGGCCAGGAATGGCATTTAAATATGCAAACAGACATCACTGATAATGGTAATATTTGAAAGATGCTCCAACTTGTAAAAGTCTGTAAATGCATGAAACAGACTGCTAAAATGCCAGTGTTTACCGAAATCATTCCATTACCTTCTCCCCAGGTTTGGGTGACTGCTGCAATTTCTCATAATCTTTCTTCGTCTCCAAAATTTTTTTCACAAGTCCACCTGTTGAAAAATCAGTGATTTTATGTTAAAAGTTTATTCTCTACCCCAAAAACCTATTCTAAATGGATGGGATGCTGGGAAAAACACTAAGTTTTAATCCTATCTCTTTTTATGCTGAAACAGTTTCAAATAATCTTTATTTGTTAAGGAGATAGTACACAAGAGTGATAGACAGCTGGTAGTGGAAATTATCACATTTCAAAGTGTTTCAGGGAAATCAGCTCCTTTGAAAAGTAAAAAGCTTTAGAAATAAAATAGATTTTCTATTTTCAAAAATTAAGAAGGAATGTAGATTGACATCCAAAAATATAGCCATCTATTACAAACAGAAATAACAAGAAATGCTTCTAAGTACGGATACTTCTTTTACACTGGGGCAAGACTACTCCATTTCTTTCAGAATTTACTCATGGGATAAATATCATGTGAAGTTTTTTGGAATAGTGTTTCACCCAAGCATACATCAACCCGAGGCTGACTGAATAAACGAGGGTATGTCCACACGGTGGAGGACGATGTGGCTGTGAAGAGAAATGAGGATGGTTTCTCTGCATTGCTGCAGAATGAAAGCCTGCATCTACTGTCAAATTAAAAAGAAGAGCAAGATGGAAATAAGTGTAGGTATCAGTAAATACACATGCACATGCATATGCATTTATTTATTTGTTTGTTTTTCAAATGTAAGTATAAGCCCTATTTTACTGTTACCTACAGGGAAACAGAGAGTAGAAGGTAGAGGAGACAGAGAGAGTAGAGGGTAGAGGAGACAGGGGTCAAAGCCCCACATTTCTGATGATACCTGGTTTTGTACATCTAACCTTAAAATCATGTGAATTATCTTACATTAAAAAGGTAAGCACTAATGCCTAAAGGTTCAATGCAAAATGAAATAAACTTAGTGATATCCAATTGGCAAGCATGTGCCACTAGAGAAGAATTGTTTCACAACTTTAAAACAGGGTAACTGACTGTACATCCCTAATAGGGTAAACCCAACAAAGAGGCAGACACACCTACCAAAAAAAAAAAATCCTTGAGCTGGGCTTGGTGGCTCATACCTGTAATCCCAGCACTTTGGGAGGCCAAGTGGGCGGATCACGAGGTCAGGAGTTTGAGACCAGCCTGGCCAACATGGTGAAACCCCATCTCTACTAAAAACACAAAAAAATAACTGGGTGTGGTGGCGGGCGCCTGTAATCCCACTTACTTTGGAGGCTGAGGCAGGAGAATCCTTTGACCCCAGAAGGCAGAGGGTGCAGTGATCCAAGATCGCACCACTGCAATCCAGCCTGGGTGACAGGGCGAGACTCCGTCTCAAAAATAAATAAATAAATAAATGAAAATGAAAAAATAAAATAAAATCCTTCAGCATTTCCAGTAATCCTATTGTTGTTAAAAAGCGGTGGTGGTGTTCTAAAATTGCTGTGTGAGCATATGAAGGATCATAAAGCATGGGGACAGGTGCTGTTGCTGGGAGCAAGGCTTTTTGGCATGAGATGGAAGAGATGCATATATAAAACCAAAGAACGCAGGCAAAACCCTACAATCCTAAATCGGAATTGGAAATATCACCATGAAGTCAGAATATACTTTCTTAATTTAAAAAAGTATATCCCTGCTTTTGCAGTGAAAATGCCTGGAAACAAGAAGCAACCCAGAGCAGTAAGCAGCCGGGTGCCTTGGAGAAATGAGGCAGTTATGGGGCAGGAAGTACACAAAATAAGCTGGAAACGCCTTGTCCTATCAGAAAACAAGGAAGCTAAAGAGTGTACTGGGATGTGTCTAAAGGTCCCCAGAAAATAACTCCAATAGGCTCCCCTGGTCAAACACTGGGCAATCTGAACATTAATAAGAAAAACTGAGATGGGCTGACATGAAACACATCCACTGTGTTAAAAACCCGTGACTAGGCCGGGCACAGTGGCCCACGCCTGTAATCCCAGCACTTTGGGAGGCCAAGGCCGGCGGATCACTGGAGGTTAAGAATTGGAGACCAGCCTGGCCAACGTAGCGAAACCCTGTCTCTACTAAAAATACAAAAATTGGCCAGGCATAGTGGTGCACGCCTGTAGTCCCAGCTACTTGTGAGGCTGAGGCATGAGAATCGCTTCAACCCGGGAGGCAGAGGTTGCAGTAAGTTGAGATCACACCACTGAACTCCAGCCTGGGTGACAGAGCAAGACTCTGCCTCAAAAAAAAAAAAAAAAAAAAAAAAAAGGATGGCTTCATATAGATACCAAAAAAAAAAACCCCAAAACCAACAACTCACCTGTGATAGGTGCCAGGAAACAAAGTCATACTGTGAGAACAGATCTATAAGGGAAAGTACTCAGCCTGCCTCTTCCGCAGAAGCTGTGCTCCAGGATACTCAAACCCTGGTGCAGGGAACGGGGTTTGCACTACTGAGTTGTCCAGCTGGAAAACCCACAATAATATTCCAGAACTAGACTTGCAAAGGGCCTCAGAGATCATCTACTTCCACAATCTAAGCGTACGGATGAGACAAGACATCATCTGCAGGACAGTTGCCAATGAGTTTCCAGCTTCCAACGGTGCCCTCCCCCTCCTCTAAGGATGGGGAGCAGCAGCCATCGCCTTAGAGGAATCCATGCCCACAGGGTCCTATGTACCGCCAGTGTGATCCCGCCAGTGTGACCCAGACCAGAACCTGGCACACAACAGTCCCTTGCACTGGATCCTTTCCAGGCACACGTGGAGAAGATGCGTGAGCACACACACATGGACACGCATGCACACTCGTGCCCAGGACTCACCATGCTTCTCCTCTTCTTCTAGTTCCACTGCTGTTACCTGAGCCGGAAAGGAAGGGGGAAAAAGAAGATTCAGGCTTGTTGAATTCTAAAAATCATGCTTCTGTGGATCTCAAAAAAAGAACAACAAAATTAACGAAGGTAGAAAACTAACTGAAAAATTACAGGACATTTTTGTCTACGTAAATCTAAAAGCTAGAATATTAATCTCAATGTAGGTAAAACATTATTATTAAAAAACACCATATTTCGGTTAACTAACCATTTCAATTTCTGACATTTCAGAGAGCTGAGGGGCAGCTTCCACCACAAATTGATCATCCTCTTCATTGTCAGAATTGTGTGACTCTACAATCACATTTGAGACGGTTTTACCACTCCCTGACCTAAATAAAAAGAAATTAGATTAAATTAGAAATGCTCTATCAGTTACACGTTTTCATCAATCCCAAGCATCTGAAACTGTGTCAGAGGTCGGCAGAGAGGAATCTAATCACCAACCATCTCTAGAGCAGCATCTCAAGCTACCCGCTGAAGCTAAGATGGACTGTCTGCAAACAGTGTCCTCTGCAAGCCCTCCAGGCCTGAGTCCCTGTGAGCCTCACCCTCCACCCCCATCCAGCTTCCCCACGTCCCTGTGCTGCCCAGGCCTCCTGGTCCACACCTGGCCTCCCGCCCCCACAGCCTCGCCATGCCCTCTACTGGACAAAGACCCTCAGGGCCTCCGCCTCTCCCCTCACCGCGCTCTCAGTGACACCAGCCCTTCACCTGCTGCTTTCTACCTGGAGGCGCTTATTGCCCCGGGTCACAAACCTCAGGGCAGGGGCCACACTGGGGTCCCACTGGCCAGGGCTGACCCCAGACCTCTCTTCACACAGCCAGCTGGAGGACCCTCATTCAACTCCTAGTCATGGTGGCTGCCCTATGTCCTACTCAGCACCACGTACACACTGTGCTCCACCCAGTTCCCACATCATTCTGGGCAAGCCAGCGTCCAACAGCCTGGCCCTCCAGCCCCAGACCTTGTCCTCCTTGGTGACAGCCTTCACCCAAGGGCTCTCTCATGCTCTCCAGGGCCACCCACTAGAACTGCCCCACCTACAGCTGCCCCACTCCTCCTCACTCAGGCTACTCTCAGCTCACTCTGTACAAATGTGAGCCCCAGACCCAAACACTCTACGGGCTCCTTGATGGCCCCTCCTGCCTTTGTTTCTTCCCTACACACCCATGCTTTAAGCAATCACCTAACTCCCTGCCCCGTTATCACAGTGCTGCATGCGTGCACATGCATACACACACACACGCATAGACACAAGCACACACACGCACGCACACACATATACACACACAAACACACACACCAAAACCCTCTCTTGCTTCAGTGCCATGCACAAGGTCCAGAGGGAATCTAGACACTTGGGAACGAGCTCTTAAAATAACACCCATTGCCCCAACATCCTCGACTTCCTCAACTGGGTCCTTGAGACACTCAACAACCACCTGTGTGGCTCCGCCAGGACCAACCTCACTTCGTACCCACTGCTCTGTCAGTACCAGGAAGTCCAGGCTCCCGTCCTCGTCTCTCACGCTCCCAGCACACCCTCACTGTGGCCCACGTCCCACCTCCCCAACACCTGCGCCCTCATGCCTGCCCTGATGGGCAGTCCCTCTCTGTCCTGCCTTGCTCTCCAGGACACAGCTTCCCCACAGCTCTCAGCTGCAGCTGCTGCTCCTCCCACCGGCCTCTTGTTACAGGCCCAGAAGAAAGGTCAGTAATTTCCTTATGCTTGCTTCGGCTTCCAGATCATTCTCCCTAAAAACTGCCAACTTTAAATCTTGTCACCCTCAACCCCATCATTGCTGCCATCAGCTGCCAACCCGTGGTCCCACCCGGTCCTCCTGGACCCGCCACTCTGCTCCTGTCTTAACTTGTGATTTCAAGTATTGAGAAATGATCCTTCCCAAATCCTGGCCTTGGGTCCCTGAACCCTGCTGGGATGATCCCACCTCCCACGCTCGACACCCACTCCCAGAGGCACCCGTCACTACCACTAACAGCAAGCCCCAATCTCAAATCCAAGCGCCCCACTCCTTTACCACCACTATCTATCTTCCCAGCTCACGGCCCTAGGACCTGACTCCAACAATCCTTCTACCCGTCCAACACCTTCAGCCTCTCAATCCTAATGCCTCCTCCTGACCTTCACCCCAAGGGCTCCTCCCTCACTCACTAGTATAAATCCCACATTGGTCATGACCGTGGGGCTTCCACATACTCCTACTCCTTCCCTTCTCTCTCGGTGCACTTGCTTGCCACAGCCGAGCCCTGTTTAATATAGCCTGTGCCCCCATGCCTGTAGGTGTAGCCAACTGCGGCTGCAGAACAGGCCCCGCCACACCATCTCCTGTCTCTTTACGCCCAAGTCCGCCAGATGCTGCCCCGAAGTCAGCTGTCAGCCACGACCTCCGCCCAGGCACTATGGACAGGCAGCCCATCCTCCTTTGTGGTGGAGACTGTCCTGTGCAT
Organism: Nomascus leucogenys; assembly: GCF_006542625.1. Taxonomy (NCBI): domain Eukaryota; kingdom Metazoa; phylum Chordata; class Mammalia; order Primates; family Hylobatidae; genus Nomascus; species Nomascus leucogenys. Next base: position 138,776,565 of record NC_044402.1, on the reverse strand, counting down.
TGCAGGAGGTTCAGCAACTGCCCTGCCCTAACCCCTCCCCTTCATCAGAACACCAGAAAATGTCTTCAGATCATGGCCCAGTGTCCCCAAAGGAGGGTCACCCCTAGAGGAAAACCTCTGCTCCAGTCTCTTCACTAGCCCACCCTCGTGCACAGCGACTTCACCCAGCCCCTCTCTCCTCTGACACTCCTCTTCCCCCAGACCCTCTTACAGCTCCTGAGAAAAATAAGTACCAGAAAATCACCTTAAGAATCTGCATCACACCATGTGCCGACTCCACCTCCGCGCCCGTTCCCACACCCACACGAGGACTCTGCTCCACCAAACCCCTGTCCCACGTCGCCTACGTCATCAATTTCCCCTCTCCACTGGATCATTCCCATCATCAGAAAAATAATAACTCCCCTTGACACCACCTTTCCCACTTTCTAGTCTTATTCCTTCACTTCTCTTTGTGGCAAAACTCCTAGAAAAATACTCTGTCACCCAGGTTGGAGTACAGCAGTGCAATCTCAGCTCATTATAACCTCCACCTCCCAGGTTCAAGCGATTCTCCTGCCTCAGCCTCCCGAGTAGCTGAGACTACAGGCACATGCCACCACGCCCGGCTAACCTGCATTTTTAGTAGAGACAAGGGTTTCACCACAGTGGCCAGGCTGGTCTCAAACTCCTAACCTCAAGCGATCCACCCGCCTCGGCCTCCCAAAACGTTGGGATTACAGGCGTGAGCCACCAGGCCCAGCCTGCTTATAACATTTTGATCACCTTCTATTTTTAATTTTTGTGCAATTAAGCCCCTAATTTTTTTCCCCTATTTTTTCCTAATTCCCCTGTTGTTTTCACGCTTAGAAAGTCTTCAATCTAGGGGTCAGAGAAATGCAGTCCAACATTTTCCCGTAGATGTGAAGATTTAATTTTACATGTATGCATGGTTTTTCTCTTTCATCCATCTGACATGTCTGTTGGCCTACGGTGTGAGGCGAGGGCCTACCCTCACTTTTTGTTCCTCAATAGCATGTTTCCAGCACCATGTGCTGCTTCCCTCCCCCATCTCTTAGTGGAGGCACCATGCCCACTGGAGAACACACTGTGTGGCTGGAACTGCCCTGCTGAGCCAGCCTTACCTATCCATTGGTAGCGCCTCCGTGCTGTCTTGCCGTTTGACCCGGGGAGGGGCTGGTCTTGCACTCCCAGGCTGAGGAATTCTTCTAAACCCAAATATTGGAAAACCAAAAAAGGAGTATGAAAGGCTTATACATTTCAAACTGGAAAAGAAAGCCCAGGTGAATGTTAACTCTCATCTCCAGGCCATAATCAATGTGCTAGTTAGGACGTGCTACTCTGCAGAAGAGGAGGAACGTCCCAGTAACCCGACCAACCAGAAACTCTCCATCTTTCCACTTGTATTTTCAGTAATTTCAAAATACCAAGAACTATTACTAATCAAAACATCACATAATTCAGCTATAATTTTGAATTCCCCTAAATCTCCAAAATATTCCGCATATAGTGATATAACTCCAGTACAGAAAACTGATATACTTCTTGTATTCTTTGTATAAGTAATTCCTCATAAGTTAGCTCAAGCACTAAATAAACAGCAACAAGCAGAAAGAGAAGCACAGCAGTGTCCTAGGTGTGATCACTCTGCTGAGGGAAAGGGATTCAAAGCACGCAGACCTGATGTTGGATGAAAGCTCATTAGGAATTTCTGGAGTCTCTGGCACCTCAGACTTATCTTGGCCAGCAGGTCCAACATCTCCTTCTAAACAAATGACAATCAATTAGCAATTCACAGAGGAAAAAACACACCAATAACTATTCGAAAATACTATTTGCTGGCCGGGCACGGTGGCTCACGCTTGTAATCCCAGCACTTTGGGAGGCCGAGGCGGGCAGATCATGAGGTCAGGAGATCGAGACCACAGTGAAACCCCGTCTCTACTAAAAATACAAAAAAATTCACCGGGCGTGGTGGCGGGTGCCTGTAGTCCCAGCTACTCGGAGTGGCTGAGGCAGGAGAATGGCGTGAACCCGGGAGGCGGAGCTTGCAGTGAGCCGAGATTGCGCCACTGCACTCCAGCCTGGGCAACAGAGCAAGACTCCGTCTCAAAAAAAAAAAAAAGAAAATACTATTTGCATCTGTATTTGCAGTTATTTGCAATCAAATGCATTTGTAACTGCAAATACAAATGAGCAATTTTTCCATCAATCATGTTGATGAAGAGAAAACTGATGTCTGATATCTAAACTCGGTGAACATTTGGGAAAATGGGCACACTCAAACCCAGGGAATACAAACTGGTTCAACTACTTCAGAAATAAAATTCAAAAGGCAGGCCAATCAACTCAGCACTTAAAGGAAATACAACACAAAAGGAGAAATGGACACATGTCAAGATGTTCACCCATCATCACTGGTAAAACTGACAATCAATCAGTAACTAAGTAAATTATGGTACAGTCACATGCTAGCCCCATTTTGTGTGAAACAATCCAGTACAGTAATATATCTAACAATTATATACATATGCATATATATATATATATATATATATACAGGGTTCTAGAAGAATATTCATTTAAGTTATAAGCAGTAGAATTACCAGTGCTTTTAATTTTTGTTCTTGTTTTTTTTGCATTTTTTAATTTTCCTACATTGGTATATATCATATTATGTTTATAATCTGAACAAAGTTTTCTTCATTTTGATAAAAAGAATTAATCAGTAAATAACGAGGCCTAAACTATTAAGACAAGTTTACTCCACTATTTAAAGCAAAAGGAATTAACACTTCAGAAAATAGTCAGAATTTGAATATTAGAAATATACTTTATATTCTGGAAAAAAAATCCTGAAATGTATTCTTTACAAACTTAAAACATATAAATTAAATCTCAAATTAAATTAGGGTAGTTGGCCAGGCGTGGTGGCTCACACCTGTCATCCCAGCACTTTGGGAGGCCGTGGTGGATGGATCACCTGAGGACAGGGGTTCAAGACCAGCTTGACCAACGTGGAGAAACCCCGTCTCTACTAAAAATACAAAATTAGCCGGGCGTGGTGGTGCACGCCTGTAATCCCAGCTACACGGGAGGTGGAGGCTGCGGTGAACCAAGATCGTGCCATTGCACTCTAGCCTGGGCAACAAGAGTGAAACTCCATCTCAAAAAATAAATAAATAAATAAATAAATAAATAAATAAATAAATAAATTAGGGTAGTTATGATCCTTTTCCATAAAATAAGTTACTTTCACTAATGCACTTTATAAAGCATGAATCTGAGAGTCCACATTTACATTCACACACATGCATACAATTGATATGACACACAGGTATCTAAGGCCATTCCTCACCTGCATCACTGGTGGAGTCACCTAAAAAAAAAAGCACATCAGAAAATTAGCTTTTGTGTAAGTCAACCTCAATATATTAAATGATGAGAACAGAATTAGAGAAAAAACACATTGTACATAATTTTGGATGTCTGTTAAGAAAAAAAGATCATTTCCTCATAGCCGCTTTTCTAATGTCCCTATTGCCATTTTGTTTTATTTTCAAAGATAGAAAAACAAAGAGGAAACAAACTGTGCATCATAAAATGGTACTAAATAGAAACAGGACACAGGGATGTGGAGAAAGCACATCAGAGAGAGGAAGTAAACAAGTTCATGAGACAAGAATCGACAAAGCCAGCGCCACAGAAAAAGCGCATCCAAATGTGAGGGAACGACGCAACAGTCTGAACCCGGCCAACCAAATCCCGGGCCGTTCCAAAGACTGGGAGACAGCCAACAACAGCCCATCTTATAGACATGATTGGCAAGTATTTTTCCATCACTCCTGAAAGCAGAAGAAAATCTTCCAGCTCAACATAGGCCCACCTCTGCACCTTCACCCAGGATCCTTTTTCTTCAAGTGCTGTGTCTTGGGGACAAATGTGACCTAAACAGTCAAAGTAAATGAGCAGTGGCACCACAGGGGTGGGGTGGATTCAAAACCACAGGTGGGAAATCTCTGTTTCACACTCTTAAGATGCACGAACACATTTGCAGAAGAGCGGAAAGCGCATGGATTCACATGACAGCCCAGGACCCTATACGGGCAGAGAGGAGGCAGCAGGGCCTGATGCAGCCCCTCGTTTAACACGGCCCCGCCTCAGACAGGAACAGCTCATGCAGCCTCAAGAAATCAGCCTGGATTATTGTGAGAGTCCACACCGAGCAGAGTGAGGAGCACTCCACAGACACCTCTAGCTCGTTTATTCACAGGAGGACTTTCTGTGAGCATAACAGCCACGAGCTCATAAATGCTGCCCTAAGAGGGTGGCTCTGGCAGGGAGAGAGGGGGCCAAGCTTGTGGATCAAGGGGAACCGGGAGGCTCTAGAGGACCCTATTAGTATGGGCCTGGGAGCCTCCAGAGGTCACACCCCACAAAGTGCCACACAGCACAGGGGGTACCCTGGCACCCGCCAGGGCCTAGGGGACTGGAGGGCACAGTGGTTAGCAGGGGCCTGGAGAATGTGGTTCCAGATAGTGCCACCAGAAGGGCAGTTTCAGAGACCCCAGCACTTTGGGCCAATGGGGGTGGAGGACTCAGCTCAACCCTGGGATGGGACTGCTGGGGACCAAGAGCAGGGGGCAGAAGATTTTCTCCTCATGGCTGTGCGGCCTGGAGCGTGTGCTTAGCAGAAACCAGCACTGAGAGTCCTCGTGTGACCTGGGGGCAGGCGGCAGACACAGTTTCAAACCCCTGGATCTTTCTTCAAAACACCAGGGTGTTGGGGACAGACCCTGAATTACACAGCACTCAGAAAGGTGCCTGAGAGGTGCAGTTATTCAACCACAAGGCCGATACCCAGAAGGAAAGTCAGCACAGTGAACTCTCTACCTTTCAATGGATACTTCCAGTCCCCGTTACCCAGAACCCAAGGCACCTGCCACATGGCCCACATCACCCTCCCCGAAGCCTGTGCTTCCACGGCACCAGCACTCTGCCAGCTCCTGCACTCACAATCTTATCCCAGGTGACCTAGTCCCCACCCAGGCTCCCGCCATCACCCGGCACCAGCAACTCTCACAGCTCCTCTCTAGCCTGGGCCTTCCCTCTATGCTCCAGGCCAGCTCCCCCAACATGTGCCAGCAGCCCTGGAATCCCACCACTTCTCCCTTCCCAGGGCGCCTCCACAGTCCAGGCCTCTCTCTCTTCTCTGGACAATCTTTAACCCTCCCTAATTAACATGGCCACTCTTTAAAATCTAAATATCATTATACTGCTCCTCCTAAAGACATAATTAGCCTCCTGCTGCTCTTCCAATAAAGGCTAAACTCCGTAAGCTGGCACAGGGACCTGGCTCTGGCCCCTCCTCTGGGCTGAGCCAGCCCTGCTGCAGTCACATCCCAGCTGGGATCTTGGTTTACACAGTCCCTTCTGCCCTGCAGGCTTTCTGGGCCACCCTCACCAACCAAGGCCCCTCCCGTCCCAGACTGCCACCCCATCAAACGGTTTCGGTTGATCTTCGAGCCTCATCTGCACCAGGAAGGCAGAAGGCCAGCCTGACTTCACTGGCTCATGCACTCCCAGCCTCAGGGCTGACATGCAGTAGGCCTTCAACAGATAATTTTCTGTTTGAACGAATCAACAAACATCAACCCTCCCCTGGCCACACCTCACTCTGCCACTGCCGCCTGCACAAGCCTTGGTTACCTGGGCACTGGCACCCTTGCAGGCCTGTTAAGAGCTCCAAGGCCTCAAAACACAAACATTGAATGGCTATTTTACCAAAGTTTTTTTTAAGGCTGAGAAAATTTAGGGTGAAAGTAAAATCTCACTGAGGTATAATTCAACACTCAAAGAAAATGACAGAAAAATCATGGTGGCCACAGCACTGTAACCATGAAGTCTGGGGGGGTACACCTCTTGACTGGTGGGGCTCTCCAAGTGGTGACCCCGAAACTTTTCAGGGACCACTCATGACACCCCCAAGTGATGAAACATACCACCTCCTCTCACTGACAAAGCACGGGGGAGCACACGAGTGGGTCCCATGCTATCAAGAAACCACCATGTTCGATTCTAGTTTATGCAAAAAGGCAGAAGTGAATTATTTGCCACGTTCAGACCCAAGGGGAAAACCTCGGGCTCTAGGCTGCGGCCCTTTGGGAAGAAGGTTCTGGAGGGCTCACTCTGCTCTCGCCAGGAAAGGGCAAAATGGGACCATTCTTACCTTTCTGCTTCTCTGTGGGGTCAGGCTCAATATTCTCACACCGCGGACTAGCTGAATTATCATCTGAAATACTAGTTGAGTTAATATTAGCTTCTTTTGTTCCTGACATAAAACAGTTTAAAATTAGTCATTAAGACTAATGATCAGCGGCTTCATTAACATAGAGCACACTTACTTATCTATGTTTTCCCACACTGCAAGTTTGGACTGACAAAGGACTGACCAAAGGCAGCTTTTAGAAAATATGCATCTAGAGGCTGGGCGCGGTGGCTCATGCCTGTAATCCCAGCACTTTGGGAGGCCGAGGTGGGTGGATCATTTGAGGTCAGGAGTTCGAGACCAGCCTGGCCAACATGGTGAAACCCCGTCTCTACTAAAAATAAAAAATTAGCCGGGCGCGGTGGTAGGCACCTGTAGTCCCAGCTACTCGGGAGGCTGAGGCAGGAGAATCGCTTGAACCTGGGAGGCGGAGGTTGCAGTGAGCAGAGATCGCGCCACTGCACTCTAGCCTGGGCAACAGAGTGAGACTCCATCTCAAAAAGAAAAAAAAAAAAAGAAAACATGCATCTAGAATGTTCCTCCCCCATGGGTGGCTCTGGGGTGAAAGGGAAAGGACACCCCAGACTGTGAGTGGATCCTGGGTCTACTCAGGCCAGGAGGAGCAGACTGCCCCCGCCCCCCATTTCTGGAGCTACCTGACACTGCCAGTCTCCACTCACCTCCCCACTAGAGCCAGACCCAGCAGCTGAAAGGCTGCAAGTAGGCGGCTGTTTCAGGAATGCAGGAAAAAAAGAAAAATATTTTGGACACAGTGCACAGTCCTGGCCATATTGAAAACTTCCACATATTGTCTACTAATTACTGACTGATGTTCCAAAGTTTATGAAGATAGAAAAAATATCAAATACCTCAGAAAATATTTTTGCTGTGAAAAAAAAAAAAAAAAAACAGGCTAGGCACAGTGGCTAACACCTATAATCCCCGCAATTTGGGAGGCCTAGGTGGGAGGATCACTTGAACCCAGGAGTAAAGACAACCTAGGTAACAGAGAGAGAACTCGTGTACACAAAAAATATAAAATTTAAAAAACTAGCCAGGCATGGTTACACACACCTGTAGTCCCAGCTACTCAGGATGCTGAGATGGGAGGATCACTTGAGTCCAGGAGTTCGAAGCTGCAATAAGCTATGGTCACACCACTGCACTCCAGCCCAGGGAAAACAGTAAGACCCTATCTCGGAAAAAAAAAAAAAAAAAAAAAGGCCAAGCGCAATGGCTCATGCCTGTAGTCTCAACACTTTGGGAGGCCATGGCAGGCACCAGCCTGGGAAACCTGGCAAAAACTCGTATCTACAAAAATTAGCTAGGCATGGTGGCAGGTGCCTGTAGTCCCACCTACCCAGGAGGCTGAGGCAGGAGAATCACGTGAGCCCAGGAGGTCGAGGCTGCAGTGAGCCATGATCATGCCACTGCTCTCCAGCCTGCGTGTAAGAGCGAGATCCTGTCTGAAAAAAAAGGGTAGGAGCCGGGTGTGGTGGCTCACGCCTGTAATCCCAGCACTTTGGGAGGCTGAGGCCGGTGGATCACGAGCTCAAGAGAGCGAGACCATCCTGGCCAACATGGTGAAACCCCATCTCTACTAAAAATAGAAAAATTAGCCGGGTGTGGTGGCACATGCCTGTAGTCCCAGCTACTCGGGAGACTAAGGCAGGAGAATCTCTTGGACCCGGGAAGGGGAGGTTGCAGTGAGCGAGATCGTGCCACTGCACTCCAGCCTGGTGATAGAGTCAGACTCTGTCTCAAAAAAAAAAAAAAAAAAAAAAAGACGGGGGGCCCAGATGAGGGGCTAGAGGAATAGGTTCTATATTACAGCAGGACCCAGAGCTGGAAAACTAGCCTCAGTCAAAGGACCTTCCACTCTAAAAAGAAACTGAGAGACAAAAATAAAATTGGAAGAATGTTCCCTTTCCTGAAACACAATCTTATAATTCTTAAAACTATTCAAAACAGCTTACATCACAATCAACCTGACATTAACTATCATATAACTGTTTTATTTATAATGTAATAGAACTACATAAAATAGATGACATATAATTTTGCAAAGACATTTTTATCAATCTGTGAAAATGATGTTGACTTAAATAGTCTGATTCAAATAGTTATTTATATTTTATTCAGGGTAACCAGAGAATAAACATGAAATATTAAGTTCTTAAAAAAAATCTAAAAATAAACATAAGCTTGGCGGTTGTAGATGCTCAACTTTAGAAGAAAACACTCTAATCATTTTAAGTTGTGTACTTGATTTCAAAGTGTCAAATATTTTCCATACTCTACCATACTCACCATCGCAATAAGCAAATTATAAATGCACTATCTTCATTCTGTAGTTCAGAGACCAATGACTCTTTCACAATTTTACCTTTTCAAAGTTCTAGTGGTATTCTTATGTAAGCTTTACTAAACCCCAATTCACACTGAGAGAAAGAACATGAAAACAGACTACACGCTCACTAATTATACCACACTGTAGAATCAATTCATAATCACGGAGAAGGCACTAACCAATTTGTCAAATAATACCTTTAAACAAATAAATAATGCACTTATAAGATTAAAATGATGGCCGGGAGCGGTGGCTCACACCTGTAATCCCAGCACTTTGAGAGGCCCAGACAGGTGGATCACCTGAGCTCAGGAGTTTGAGACCAGCCTGGCCAACATGGTGAAACCCCATCTCTACTGAAAACACAAAAATTAGCTGGACCTAGTGGCACACGCCTGTAATCCCAGCTACTCAGGAGGCTGAGACATGAGAATCCCTTGAACCCAGGAGGTGGAGGTTGCAGTGAGCCAAGATCCACGCTACTGCACTCCAACCTGGCAACAGAGTGAGACTCCATCTCAAAAAAGAAATAAAATAAAATAAAAATGACTATGAATTGGCAAAAAAAAAAAAAAAAAAAAAAAAGAAGAGTCACAGCATAAGCACAATCTGTTGTCTAGAGCTACCTGGTAACCAATGAACCTTGCAGGTGAGAATGTGAGCCCTGGTTCAAGACGCCCTAGGGTGGAACAGTGGCGCTTCCTCTCTCCACGGGCTACGCTTTGGTCAGGTCCCTCAGCCTTCCTAAGCCGCAGTTTGCTCAGTTTGCCCCGCCTCACAGAGTCATCCTGAGTCAAATGAGATCTTGTGCATAGAGCAAGGAGCACTGTGCCCGGCTGGGAGGGGCTGGTCCCTATCAGTCACTGTTATTGAAACTAATCAGACGTATGGCCCATAAATACAATTGAAAGAGGTCCATCATTCTGCCAGTGTTCTGCGCAAATTTTAGCTACACTAAGTTAAGTGTCATCAAATAGCCAGTGTTTTTTTTTTTTTTTTTTTTTTAAAAAGAATAGAAAAACATTTCTGGGACAATCAGAATATAGCTTGGGTTTTAGATGCTATCAGGAAGCAATAACTGAGTTCAGTTTGACAATACTTTTCTGGCTGTGTAGGAAAATGTACTTTTTTAAAGTTGCATGTTGAAGTATTTAGAGATAAAGTGTTAGGATGTTTTTTAACATACTTTGAAACAGTTCATTAAAATATGTAACTATATGCTGGGTCTGCTGGCCTATGCCTGCAATCCCAGCACTTTGGGAGTTTGAGGTGAAAGGATCACTTGAGCCCAGGAGTTCAAACCAGCCTAGGCAACAAAGTGAGATGCTCTCTCTACAACAACAACAACAAAAAAATTAGCTGGGCATGGTGACACATGCCTGTAGTCCTAGCTAGTCAAGAGGCTGAGGCAGGAGGATCACTTGAGCCAAGGAGTTCAAGACTGCAGTGAGTTATGATCATACCACTGCACTCCAGGCTGAGTGACAGAGCAAAGCCCTGTCTCAAAAGTACACATAAGAAGCCGGGTATCGTGGCACACACCTGTAGTCCCAGCTACTCAGGAGGCTGAGGCAGAAGAATCGCTTGAACCCGGGAGGTGGAAGTTGCAGTGAGCTGAGATCACGCCACTGTACCCTAGCCTGGGCAACAGAGTGAGACTCCATCTCAAAAAAATATATACATATATATACACACACATGCATAACTGTACATTAAGCAAAATGGCAAACATGTAAAACTAGTGAATCTGGGTGAGAGGTATATGGCCATTAGTTGTACTATTCTTTCTACTTTTCCGTATTTTTCACAATAGAAACAGAGAAGTAAGCAAAAATGAAATGAGGGAAATGAAGCAAAATAAAGACCTGACTTAATGTTACAGAAAAACTTGGAACTGTTACACAATTGTAAAGCGAACAAAGCATGCCTTACAGCTTGCATAACAACTGGAGTACAGGAAGAAATTGTTCATGTTTTGAAAAAGAAATGGATAAATTCCTTGTTGAACTCTTTAATCCACCCAAAAAATCAAAATGGTAACAATAAGACCCACAAATTCTCTGATGATGACCCAGGCTATGGGCACAGGGCTCGCGAGGGCTGGGTCAGTCAGTGCAACAAAGGCCGGCTTTGACAACACAGACTTTTCTTTGAAGCACTAAGAAGGAAAGGTACTGTGAGGACGGGCTCATTAACCAGACCCAATGGCAGTGCACCCTCAATGAAGAAATTAAGGAACTGTAACAACTGCCAGCAAACTCTGAATTCCAAATGTTAAACCATGACCAGTGCAAGGTAACACCTGCAACTGCAAGGACAGAGACCCCAGGCCCGTGCTGTGGCAGGACCCCAGGGGAGCAGGGCCAGGGTGGGGAGGGAGGAGAAAGACAAGGGACCGGGAGTCTCTCCAGAGCCCAGGCTCTGCTCCTGGCCACTGTTCCCAACACCTCGCACCGCCACCCACCCCACACTGCCACCCAAGGACAGCGGGAGACTCTGCTCCCCAGCAGGTGGCATCAGGCTCCATCCCAATGTCTGCAAAAAGCTCAACCCAGAAACCACATTTGCAGTTTGTGCTTCTTACTGCCTGGGCTTGTGTTATCTTCACACTTGTCGATATTACCTATACAGTCCTCACTACGTGTCTGGAGAATGATTTCAATTTGTTCTAAATCCATTGCCCATTTTAGGATGAGCGCTGTCTCGCCCTGATCCAGGGCTGGCAGTTCGGCAGAGGTAATCCGTGATAAAGCGGGTTAGACTGCAGCGTGCCTGGGGCAAGCCACCACTTTATGGACACCTCGTTCACCCTCAAGGCAGGTATCTTTATGCCCATTTATGACAAGGAAACTGGCTCAGAGAACCCACTCACATGGCTGGCTCAAGGCCATGAGGCAGGTAAGCAGGAGGTGGGGAGTCATCCCTGTGGCCTCAGAGATGAGGTCCTAGCTAGCTGGGTGGGGGCTACCAGGAGTCCACCCCTCAGGCTTTCGCCACTGCCTGCTGCCCTCTCCTGCAGTGCAAGATTGCAGTGTGCCTGGGTGTTTCCCCTCAGGCACCTGGGGATGAGGAAAGCTCCCACAAAAAGAAAACATACATCACCAAGATGTGGTTGAACGGTAACATGCATGCCCGTGTGGCAGGGGCTCTCTTCAGTGGAAACACCCTGCTCCAGCTCAGTCACCTTTTACTCCACCATCCCATGCTACTGAAGACCCAGACAACTCCCATATAGTCACCCTACTTGGAATAAAATAACCACAGATCATCTTTCACACTGCGGCTGCTGTACCAAGCGCGCCCACTCCTGGAAATGCCAGCTCTGAGGGGAACGCACACAGAGAGAGAAGGATGTGCTCATCGGTATTCAAGCTACACTTCAGAATGTGTAAAAGTCAGACAGATACAAGGCAAGTTGGGCCCAGCAAAAATTTCCTCTTCCCCTAAAGTCTAATTTTACACTACTTTTACCTTAAGTGCAACTGAAGAATTCTAATATTTTGAAGAATTCCATCTGAAGTCACAGATGACAGTAGTTACTGATACTGAACCAAGGACCACCCCCTCTGAAGCAGCAGGACAAGGGCTGGGCGCACCCGCCACACGGCTGGCCTGAATGTGATTGGCTGTGACAGGCCAACTTCCCCAACGTGCCTAACTAGCACTTTAAACATCTCTACGGCAAGCATTTTCTGAGTAGAATAAAGCAGAGCGGGATGAAGACATAAAAACCTTTTCCCTATGTCATCAGCCACACCACTGTGAGATCCCAACAGCAAGATTAAGAAAGCATTTTCACTGAAATGCAAAAATAATCTATGTATAAAAAGGCATACAATTAACTTAAAGCTGAGTTAATAAAGTTACATAACTTAGCATATTAAACCAAATAAAACCTCAAGTTATGTCCAGTCTTCAATACATCATGAAAAAGTCTCATGAACATTAAAGTAGTTAGAATAATTTTTTAACAATGTATAACTACATTGAGATATAACCATTCACATTAAAGTGGTGAGGAATTTAAACTAAAGAATATATTTTTCTTACCTATTTCTGAAGTTGTCGTTTCCTGATTTGGCTCATTATTTATTCCAGACACTATGGAGTCTAAAATTTTAGCTGAAATATTATCCTCCTTCCTTCCTGACATAAAATAGTTAACAACAGATTAAAATATTATAAAAGATTTTGTGTTTGGTTGTTTTAGCTGGGATTTATAAGGGTTACACCAAGGTCACCAGCAAACTGTCTTGTCAACTAAATGGTCAATTCTCAGCCTCCACATGACTCCCCTCTTAGAGCTTGACAAGAAGACCCCTCTCCTTCCCTAACACTTTCTTCCTCTCCAAGTTTTCCTACAACTTGTTGGCCTTCTGTTTCCTTTGCAAGGATGATCCTCCCTCCTCCTCTTCCTCCTCCTCCTCTTCCTCTTCTGACCTGGGGGACCACAGCAAGCTCTGGAGTTCACCGCACCCTTTCCTACCTACACACGCCCCTGGACTAATTACTGCACAAAGGTCCATGTCCGTAAACATCACTTGTATGCTAGAACTCTCCATTTTTTGTTTTTCCCTTCGGTTTCTCCAGCTCTCTCCTGATCTCCAAGTCAATATATCCAGCTGTCAACTAGATGTTTCTACTTGGTTGGTCCACAGCCATCTCAAATTTGTTGTCCAACACAGAATTCCTAACACTGCCACCTATTCCACCAACCAGTGTCTCCCAGAACCGTCTATGTCAATAAAGGCCACCCCCTAGGAGCCCAGACCCCTCCCAGAATGAATCTCATCTTTGATTCCTTTCCATTCAAACAAGTGGCATCCAACCCATCAGCACAGTAAACCCAGCCTGTTCTCACCACTGGCATGCTGGTCCAAACCATCACCTCCTCTCATCCAGATGCCACGGCCCCCTCCTCACTGCGCTGCAGCCTTTACTCCTGCCACTCCACAATTTTAAAAGGAGGCCTTCTAAAACCTAAGTCAAATCTTGCCTCTGTGCTGCTTAAAACTCTTCAAGGACTTCTGTGTGCACTCACTGTAAACCACACAGCTGCTGTGGCCCGGGACCAGTAGCTCCAGGCCCTGCTTCCTGGCCCAGCCCTTTCCCCTATCGCTGTTCCCCTCTCCACCTGCCTCACCACTCACACACCTGCATGTCCTCCTTCACCCAAGTCAGCTCTCTGTCCAGATGTCCTCCCTCGGAGAGGCCCTCCCTGCTCATACCCCTCATCCCTGCTCCTCTTGGCTTCATTTTCCTTGAAGATTCATCACAAACACGCACATATGCACCCCTGTGTTCTCTTTATTATCATAAATGTCTGCAGAATCAGTGAAGGAAGGCTCAAATGGACAATTTAAGCCTGTGATTGACTCAGGGTAGGAAATCCTCACCTGGCCAGGGGCAGCCCTGCATGGGGCCAACATGTCCCTCTGCCCCCTCTCCACTCTGGCCAGAAGGCAGTGTTCTAGAGCTCAGGCCCCAGGTCAAGCAGGGCCACACCTATGCCAACCACCCCCACAGACTTCCACATGTTCGATGACCAAACAGAAGCACAGGACCAGGCAGTAAAGCTTTCAACTCTCAACATTCACTCACAGCCTCCACTATGGTTCACTTAGCTTACCGAGCTGTTTCCTGCTATGTTCCTTCTTAGCTTTACAGTAGGAAGAGTTATGTTCTTTTTCAGGGGAAAGACTATTTTCACTGGTTTTAGGGTCCCTTCTTCCTAACATAAAATTGCACAATGAAAATATATATTAAACTTAATCTGTAATGTAATGTAAAGCAGTTAACAAACAAACGAAATTAAAACGTACTCATTAAGTCAAAGTGATCAGCTCTGTACGCACTACTTAGAAATATGCAAAAATTATAATATTCTCAGGCAGAATGCTTTCTGGATTCTGCAGGGATTCCAGAATGACTTTAAGAGTCTAAATATGTTTAACAATGTGATACCCTCACACCCTGTAGTAAAGGCTCATTCATCTCCTCGGGCAGGACACAAGAGGTCCAGTGTCTCACACACTTCGGGTACTGGGCATTTGCCCAAATGAGAACCTACTTAAGTGAGGCAGAATGTTCAGGCAGAGTGCCAGCTTTGCTGGGGAACCCACGGGGAGGTCAGTGCCCGGCTAGCAGGAGGGGAAGACAAGAGTCCACTGAGCTGTTGATAGCTCAGGGAAGCTCAGTGTCAAAAAGCCCATAAATGTCTGGTAACAAAATCTCTTAAGTTCATACAAAAGAACCCTAGAGCACAAGCTCACCAGTAAACACAGATGCACACATCAGAAGCAACTAGAAAAGACGAGCAGATGATACAACTGTCTGCTTAGGAAAGCCAAAAGAATCAACAGAAGAACTACTGGATTAAGACGCAACAACAGGCCAGGTGTGGTGGCTTACAGCTGTAATCCCAGCACTTTGGGAGGCTGAGGCGGGTGGATCACTTGAGGTCAGGAGTTCGAGACCAGCCTGGCCAACATGGTGAAACCCTGTCTGTACTAAAAATACAAAAAAAAATAGCTGGGCATGGTGGCGCACACATGTAATCCCAGCTACTCAGGAGGCTGAGGCAGGAGAATCACTTGAACCTGGGAGGCGGAGGCTGCAGTGAGCCAAGATTGCGCCACTGCACTCCAGTCTGGCGAGAGTGAGACTCCGTCTCAAAATAAATAAATTAATTAATTAATTAAATTAAATTAAATAAACCAGCGAGCAACCACTGTGACCAACAGACACACCCAAGTACACGCAACGTGTTCTCAGAAGAGGGGGACACCTTTACTAAGCTGAAGTTGGAGGTGCCTAATCTTCCTAAACTAATGAAAGCATATATTTAACACAAGTCCAATTAAATTCTGAGACGTTAGTTTATTTTGCAAGAGTGGAATTCTTGAGTCATGAAGTGCTTTTAAAATTCATCCAGAAGAATAAGCAAATATGATGGCTTAAAACTTTTCAGAAGAGAACAAAGATAGGAAACTAATAGTAAAAATAAAAAAGTGGAAGTAAAAAACACCACACACAAAAAGGCCCATAACCCAGACTACAAAAGGCATCACAGAGCAGGAGAGAAGCGTTCAATGAATAAGTGATCCTGGAATCACAGATGAATTATTCTGACAAAATAGATTCAGAGCCTCACCTTATACCACAAATTAAAGTAAGAGATAACATAAGAAATTAAGTAAAAAAAAAGTATGATAAAACGCAAATCACCTCTCAAATCTCTGGACAGATTACCAAAAAAAAGATTAGAGGCCTCAAGCACATAACAATTTAACACTTAGGCAAATCAGAAACCAAACCAAATATAATTAGTAGAACAAACTGAAAAAGTAACACTCATGCAAAAGTTGGCAAATTGGCAGATGTCCTTAACATACAGCACGCACAAGCAAATCAGTAAGAACGCAGACTCCAGAAGCAAGAAGAACCCAGGGAAACCAAAGAACAGGCAGGTCAGAAAAGCCCAAAACACTCACACACGACGACAAGTACCATTTCACTGGTAATCAACCTTTTTGTTTTTCATCCATCAAAATCAGCATGCCTTTACAACACTGGAGAAGGTGTGGGGTGAAGGGCCATTAAGGGCACGCAGTAGTCATAATGCCACACCCTTTGTGCCAGCCACTGTGCTTCTAGAAACCCACCCCACAGCGGTCAACCAAAAGACAGCAAAGGCTTCTGGCACTAAGCTGGTCACAAACGCATTACTAATTATTGTGCACACGTGGAACCTACCATCTAAGCCTCCTTTCTAATGGGAAAACTCCCACTACTACATCTTGCCACCCTTCTTTAACTTACATAGTTTAGGAAAAGGATGATTTTTCAGAAACGAGCACTGCTCATTCAAAGTAACTTCATACTTCAATGAAAAATAAGCCTCCAACGCCAGTGGCCTCCAACAGGGCTTCCCTGCATTTGCCTGACACTCTTGTGTTAGGCAAGATGATGAGGTACTATCCTTCAGCGGACCGCAGGCCAGGCCTGTACGTTCGGCTTTTAGCATGACTTCCAATCACAATTTCTGCGGTTTTTAAACACATAAACATTATCTGCCTACATGCTCTATGTCCAACCTGCATCAGGATTAAATGCAGACTGCCAACGCAAAGGATGGAACTACTGAAATGAAGATGGCTGATAAGTATTTCTGGAAAATGAAAATTTGATCACAACACAGATCTCCAGCAAAGAGGGGCTACTCTGCCCTGATGTCATCGCTCGCACACTTGTGCACACATGCATGTGTAACAGCCACAAATCTTCATTATTTCCACACACTGTTCATTCCCAGACACAGCAAGTCTGTTTTCCAGCCATAGGAGTTCTTTCCTACTAGACATTGGGATTAAGACAAAAAAAAAAAAACCACTAATATCCATATTTTCAGCTACATATATAAGTTTTGCAGTACCTTCCACTGAATTTTTGGATCGCCGTTTTGATGTTTTTGTTGTCAATGACTTGGATGCTCTAGTGGAAATCTCAGTCTTAAAGAAAAAAGAATGAAAAGAAATTAATTGATGCATTACACAGCAATATCTTAAGTAGGCTTACTTTTCAAGCTCTTCTTGAGGAAGAACAAGTATGAAATCCAGCAATAGTGCCCATATGCTTTAAAAACTCAATACCACTAAGGACTCAACACCTGAGACTGTGAATTACACGGAGGCCAAAACCCTTTTCACACTATATTTAGAATTCCATCGTTCTGTACAGCCCTAAAAAGGTCAACAATCTGCTCACCACACTTTGAGAAACACTGTCTTATCGGATGTGCTCATGAGGACTCCACTTCTGTTGCTATATACTTAATTGCTTACATGCACTTGTAAGCAACTCTGAAGGTAAAAATTTACATGTATTTAAACAGAACACAAATCAAAGGAAACAGCACATCCTATTCCTCCCTCCACTGGCACAGTTCCAGTCTCACCACCTCTCTCCCCTAACTGGCCTCCCAGCCTCTACTCTATGCCCAACCCATCTCCCATGCAGCCTCCTGAATACCTCTTGAAATGCGAATTGGATTATGAAAGTTGGCTTCAACCTCTCCGTGGCCCCTACTGCTTGGGATGAGTGTAACCTCCACAAGATGGCCCACATGGAGACGATGAGCTTCTACCATACCCAGCCCCAGAAAATGCATCGTGGAGTCCTGAACAGGCCAACCAGAGGTTGGAGGGGTCCCTCCCACTGGCCCCGTCTGCCTGGTGACTTACGCCTCTTCCAGACTCATCCTGAGTGCCACCTCCCCCTTCTCCCCAAAATGAAAACCCTATCACACCACACATCACACTTGTCATATAAAGGCGTAAGTAAACCCAGGAGTGCCCCACAGAAAATCAGAGAATACACATACCCATCTATTTTACCAGGAGGTAAAGTATTTAACTCATTACTTTTACAACCAAATAAAATGGACCTATTACAGATAGTCCCAGACCATGTGCTCCTTCCATGCCTCAGTGGACCAGGGGAGCACACAGCATTCACTATTTCGACACAGCTACAAGTTGACATCTCTTAAAGTTATTTTTTAAAGTTTACCTCTGTTTCAGCCTTGGAGTCTTTAAAAGTTCCATCTGACAACTCTTTAGACATCTCCCCTGAGCTTGCTGACTATTAAAAAAAAAAATTCAAACTTTTAGAATTATTCCAATCCGTAATATCTAAAAATATGCCAAGATATTTTCTATAACACTGACCAACAGTGAAATCATTCTTCCCATGAGAACACCACATCGCCAGTCCAGCTCTGATTGCCACAACTGTTACTGCTGCCTGCATTCCCCAAGAGTCTTCCAAGCCAATGGCAGGGAGATCTCTTCCCATAAGAGCAGAGTAGGTGGGCAAGGACTTCAAATACTCCTGCCTCTCAGGAAGCTACACGGAACACGAATCCCTACGCCACACCGAACTTCCTGGAAACACATCACAGTGAAACCCGGGGATCTGGAAGTGAGGGAGGGAATGAACAATATAAACCTCCAATACCCATGGAGAAACTGCTCCTAGCCGCCTCTGCTGATCACAGGCTAACTTTATTAATAGAATGGGGCAATTCTTTTTAAGCAAAGGCTTCAGACTTTAAGTGAGGAAAGCACTCTCATAACATAAACTACATGAAAACTGTAAATACCATCTCATCTCACGCCTTAAATCACTTCTCTAGAAGACATATTTCAGAGTAGAAGGAGTAGAACAATTATCTTCATTGAGATTTTCTTCCAGGAAGACTGAAAAGCAAAGAATGCCTGTTCAATATTTCAACAATTCAATGTCCTCATAAGTTAATTATGAAGGTATCAGATTGTATCAGCAGTAATTACCCATGACTGCAAGCTGGGCACTGCACAGGTGCTACCCATAAAAGAGGCAGCTAAGGGGGGGCCCAGGACCCCCACATGGCCAGTCTAACCTAGCACCTGGCCTCTCTCAACTGCACTCTTAATTTTCCAAGTGTTTTCATATCTACTATTTCACCTCTTCTTCGCAAAAGCCCATGAGGTAGCCTGGGATCTCATCAGCCTCTCTACTAGACAGAATAAAACGGGGAAGAGGATAAAGAATGACTGAGGCAGAACCGGGGTTAGAACTTGAGTCTCTTGCCTCCCCAGCGTAGACGTGACTAAGGTACCTGGGAACAGGGGTTCCTTGGGAGGCGCCTCACAGCAGCTCACACCTGCCTGGCACTTTTTACCAGAGGAAAGAATGCAGCTGCCTCCCAGACCTATGCGGCTCAATGAAGAAGCCCCCAGATTGTCCGCAGAAAAGCCTGGCAAGCAAAACCACCACACGAGATCCACGCAAATCTCATGGCAGCCAAGTAAGCACCAGCCTCGAGTAGGAAAAACTCACTTCACCATGGTCTCAGATGCTTCTAAACAAAACCACCATTATACTTGGCTCTGATATGTTCCCAAATATCAGCCTCTAAGAATTTCTTTTTATTGTTTTTGTTGTTATTGTTGTTTGAGATGGAGTCTCACTCTGTCATCCAGGCTGGAGTGCAGTGGCATGATGTCAGCTCACTGCAACCTCCGCTTCCTGAGTTCAAACGATTCTCCTGCCTCAGCCTCCTGAGTAGCTGGGACTACAAGCACGCGCCACCACACCCAGCTAATTTTTGTATTTTTTTTTTTTTTTTTTTTTAGTAGAGACAGGTTTTCATCACCGTGTTGGCCAGGATGGTCTCGATCTCTTGACCTCGTGATCCACCTGCCTCAGCCTCCCAAAGTGCTGGGATTACAAGTGTGAGCCACCATGCCCGGCCGAGCCTGTAAGAATTTCTTTGGAATGGTTTCTTTCTACTTAAAAAGCCAGTCACCTCATTAGCAGTTTTAGGGAACATAACATGGGGACCTTCAATCCGAAGGCCTTGAGAGCTGAGGAAGGTTAGCCCCTTCCTAGGCTGCCTCATGCACAGCAAAATACACCCGAATATACTGGTGCCTCAGAAAAATCAGGTCCATGAAAAATACTTTTTCTTACACCTCTAAAAAGGAGCAAAAGATGGAGAATGTCTTTGTAATTTCTAAGACTCATAAGGAAAGCCAGGTTATGACACATATCATAGGGTACATTACTCCAGGATGTGCAGTGGAGGGGGAAAGAGTGACATTTTAAATAGTAAAACTCCAAAGTGCCTTGTAGAACACTACGTTCAATTACTAACAAAACCACAATCTTGCCCGATAGGCACCTCCCATCCCATTGTGACCCACAGATCGCAAAACGAGCTTGTACTGACCCCCACAGGAAAGCCTGGTTTACAGGATTCCCTCAGGGTCAGTCCTGTGGTGCCCACCCCCCTCCCCTGGGCAGGTACACCCTTGTGGGCAGTGCCACAAGACAAGAAGGCTGTCCCGGGAGGAAGAGGCCATGGCACCAGCTCAGGCCCTGCCCCTCACTGCCCGGCTGGATCAACTGGGCAGATCTGGATCCCTTCCCGACCTCAGTGTCCTCCTTCCTAGCAGCTGGAGACAAGATGATTTCCAACAGCTTCGCAGGATGCTTTATAATCTGACATCCCCCAAAGAATGGGTGTCTGGGAAAACGTCCCCAATACACATGGTGGGTCCAGAAAGAATTGACACATTTAGAAAACAGTTTGAAACCAATAGGATTTCCTGGCAAACCCTAAATTTACCTGAAAATTTAATTAAACGATAATTACAGTAAACTCAGGTCTTATTGTACTTATCTGCTAATGCCTAAAAGCCCTTGAAAGCAGCCCTAACCCTTAATAACTGAGCAACGTCCATGCTCCTAAAGACACCACATGCACAACTCAGACTGCGCATAAACACTGCTTGCAACGCCAAGGTGGAGGCTGCTCCAAAGCCTTCAGAGCAATACTGAGAGTGACACAAACGACACGCACGGGAGAAGCAACACATCTTAAAACACCTGCGAGACAAGGACAAGAGCAACTTGGCAAATCAGCTCAAACTCTGAAAAACGTTGATTTCGCTACATGCCTGGTGGGGAATCATTAAACCCTAAAAAGAGCAAGCATTTAATATTTTCCTGACTTCCCCCTTCAAATTATCTTCCACCACTCCCACATCAAAATTCCATAAAGGGAGACCTCAGAAACCACTATCAATTGATCAATTCCATCCAGTGTTTCATGATCAGAAAAGCCCATCACCCCTTGCCTGGATGCTCAATCCATTCCACCACCAAATATTCACTGCAAAGCTGCTATGTGTCAGACACTCTACCAAACTGGGCATCCAACAGTGAACATGAGTGAAATCTCTGGCTTTTGCTCTTAGGGAGCTTATAATCCAGCAGAATTCTCCCTGGACATGAAGTAGGAAATGGTTAAAAACTCACAGAATAATGCCTTAATAAATGATCGGCTGAACAATAAACTTCTATTAGGGGATGAACAAAAAAACCCAAAACACGACTGACAAGAAATAAGTATCTCTTTGGGTTTCTATTGAGAATCCAAGATTGTCATAATTTTAAATAGGCATAAAAGAGAACCAGTTTCCTAGTCATATTGTAAGAAAGATAAAAATCACATTTGAGACCACCACAAACTCTTGCTAAGCAAAAGACGAGGTTTTCAGCAAGACTTTACCTTTTTCTCGGGTTTGTCATGCTCTCTGTTCTTCTCCCTGTCCGGGTCCCGGGAGTGCTCCCCGTTTTTCACTCTCCGTCTGTCCCTGTCCCTCCCTTTGTCCCGGTCGTGCTCTCGGTCCCTGTCTCTCAGTCTCTCCTTCTCTTTCCCCCCCTCACTCTTTCGCTCTGTTTCCTTCTCGCGCTTGGAGTCTCTGTCCCGCTCCCTGTTGCCTCTGTCTTTCTGTCGCTCGCTGTCTGGCCTGGCCCGGGCTTTGGCTCTCTCTCTCTCCCCTTCTCTGTGTCTGTTTCCGCCATTCTCCTTGGCCTTCTCCTTGTCCTTGTCCTTTTCTCTTGGCTTGCTGTCTTCTTTCAATTCTTCCTTCTGTTTTCGATCTCTGCTTGTACTTCTCTCTTTTATTGCAGAGTCTCCTCTATCCTACGAAATAAAAATAAAGTCATTTATGAATGCTTTTACCTAAACTACAAAAAGACTCACTATTTCATTTTCGAAGATGTGCGACTTGGAATTCACCTCTGCATTTTTGTGAACTCTGGACTCTTCTTCTTGCACATTCTTATTATCCAGTTCCTGAGATCTTGAGGTCAGTGAGGCCCGGCCTTTCACTTCTCCCTTCTCTCCAGCTAAAACCCTCCGCACCGCATCGTCACTAGAGAGCTTGTCGTCCAAATGGAAGGAAATGAGGTGTTAGGTGAAATGAGATCCGCACACGTAACAAATAGAACATCACCATTCAAAGATAGCTTATGAGACAGATTCTCTGTCTACAGTGAAATTCAAAGGATAAAATATTTTTTGAACATGTTATTATCACATACAAAGCACAGCATATCTTGATAACTATTACTTTCAGCACTTTGGTCACTAACAGTAGCGTCCACCCAAGCTAAATGAATCCTGGTTCAAGTCTACCCAAGCTGTCAAATGTGAATGTGTGTGTTCAAGGTCAATAAAGCTGACCCATGCAACTCTACTACAAATATGTTAAACTTCTAATGGGATCGTAGAATCCCAGCCGTAAGTGCCTTATGATTTTATCTAACCACCTCACACCCATTAGGATGGCTGCTCCTAAAAAAAAACCCAAAACAACAAGCATTGGCAAGGATAAGGAGAAATTAAAACTCTCATGCACTGTTGATGGAAATGTAAAATGATGCAGCCATTATGGAAAACAGTATAACAGTTCCTCAAAAAATTAGGCACAGATTTACCATATGACTCAATAATTCCTCTTCTGGGTATTTATCCAAAAAAATGGAAAACGGGGTCTTGAAGAGATATTTGTATACCCATGTTCATAGCAGTATTATTCATAATAGCTAAAATGTGGGAGCAAACTGTACCATTGACAGTTGAGTGGATAAACAAAATGTGGTATATCCATTACAATGGAATATTATTCAGCCCTAAAAAGGGATGAAATTCTGATACATGCCACAACATGGATAAACCTTGAGAACATTATATTAAGTGAAATAAGCCAGTCAAAAAAAGGACAAACACTCTATGACCCCACTTATCCGAGGTCCCTACAGTAGTCAGATTCATAGAGACAGAAAGTAGAATGGAGGATGCCAGGGGCCGGGGTACGGGAGAAGAGGAAGTTAGTGTTTCATGGGGACAGAGTCTGTTTTGCAAGAAGAGTCCTGGAGATGGAAGGTGGTGATGGCTGCACATGAATGAATTTACCAGCACTGAAGTGTACACTTCAACATGGTTAAGATGGCAAATTTTATGTTATATGGACTTTAACACGATAATAAAATTATGGGGAAAAAACCACTGATCTGATTCAAGCCCCATCAAATGCAAAAATTCCTTCTCCAGCATCCCTGACAGCCATCCAGAGTGTAGGACACCTCAGTCAGGAGTCCCACTCACTCACTCACTCATTCCACAAGCACACGCTGAGTGACTGCCGCGTGCTAGGCTCCATTTAGGCCAAAGACACAGCGTGTACTGGGGACACAGATAAACACAACAATTAACAGCCTATAGGAAGCCTACAGGGACACCTAAGTCTGCCTGGGAGGGAGGAGAGGCCCAGGCTCAAGGAAGCGCTCACAGATGCCACGTTGCTGCTGGGTGAGGCTGGAGGAGGAAGGCAGCTCAGGCACCAAGAAGCCAGCAGGCACCAGGGCAAGAGGCCGACGGGAGACAGCAGGCCAGGGCCGAATGCAGGGGTGCGTGGCGACTGGAATGGAGGGCTAAGGTATGGGAAACGAGAGAAGAATCTGAAGGCAGAGAAGTAGCAGCAGGTCTCCAGGAGCCTCACAAGCTGTGCCATGGAGCTGGCCCAGCCCCGAGGCTACTGGAAGCTGGAGAAGATTCAGCAGAGGAGACAGGAGCCAGATGTGCTTTTTAGAAAGATGAGAAACATAAAGGACCCGGGAAGGGGAGCTGGGGAGCCTAGGGACAGAGGCCAGTGTGCTGGCAAGGTCTGCTTCCAAGTCTCGAAGTTTGCATGCTGGACCTGCACTGAGGGGGCCTCCTAGGAGTCGGCCTGATACCACTATGCACCTCCACGACCCACTGCTGTTGAGGGGGGTGAAACCTACCTGTTCCCATTTGGGTCACATTTAAGGTTAGCCTCCAGCCAACCACCCACTAGGTATGTGAAAAACTGTATGAATTATACTCTCAATACAAGTCCAACCTGCTCCTCCACGGAGGACTACTCAGCCTTCAAAAGAAGGAAGACGCTGGGGAAAGACCTTCTCCAACATTTGGGCAAACATGGCCCAAGCTGGACCTAACCAGAGAAGCCTGCGGCCTGACACCCAAGTTTCTAGCCCACAGTGAAAAGCTCAAGAAGGAAAAAATCTACTCCCCGTACAACTGAAACAGCAACCGAGAGAGAGAGAAAGGGTGACAGGCAAGCAGACACCAGAGGCTGGAGATGCAGGAAGAGAACAGACTCCCATAAGACCCAGAGAAGAAGAAAAGCAGCTCCTACAGCCACTGCGGCCCTGGCTGGAAGCAGCCACCTGTCCTCAAGGGAGCCTCAGAAAGGAGAAAGCCAGAGGGCATGGAAGCCTGGGCCTGCAGCCTCCAGCCTCCAGCCGGGCACAGTGTGCCTGCGGGGTTCTCGATTTTCTACTGAAAGCTTGCAGAACTTGCGATTACATACCTTATTTGTTTTATCATTCAGTATTAAATTACTCCTCCTGTATCTCTGGGGCTCCAGAAGGGGTGGGATCAGATTCAAAGCACAGTGTTTGACAGACGGCACTGAAACTCCTTCCCTAAACCGCCTGCACATGTGAGTCCCTCACCCCCGACTACTTTTTACTCAAGTACTAAGTAAGTTCAAAATGCCAGGACGGCAGTAGTACCTTGTTGAGACAGCATTTTCCAATTATCTGGAGCAGCTCATTTGTTCTTTCAGGCTCATGCCCCGCGACGATTCGGGCTGGTTTGGCCAACAGTGGCTCTCCCGACACCATTACAACCACATCTATGGCCTTTTGTAGGAAGCTAATTTTTGCATCTTTATCCTGAAACATTTCCATTGAAAATACAAATATTACAATACTTTGAAGAGTGTGCATTATCTTCAGTATGTTCAACAGGCATAGGATAGTTTCTGTTTACATACAAAGCTGTTTTTAGATATATAACAAATCTAGAAATACTGACCTTTTACTGACAAAACAAAAACAATTCATTAAAGCCGTTAATTTAGTTGATGGGCTAGCATTAACCTTTGAAATACCAATCCCATTTTTCAGTGAATAAAACTAGCATGACATCCAGTTGCCACAATGAGAAAATGAAATGAGAAAGGGTAGATATATCAATTTATGAATTCACTGACCTTGTATTCCAACCACATGCAACAGAGAAATGACACACGCCACACTACCAGGCCTACAAAAAATCCCATCCATTAAGGCGAGGAGTCAACAGGAGAAGCCCGACTCAGACCCACCTTCACATTATCAGACTTCATCTCGGCGTCTGTGTAGAGGCCCTTCATGAAACCAGTCATTCTAATCACCTTCAAGAGAGAAAGAAAGGCCACCATGTCACCTCACAGACAGCCTCACAGACAGCCTCATCAGCCTCATCCACTCAACTCCACACTTGGGAGATGTCAGAATTGACTAGCAGCCCAGATTTGAATCATCCACTTACTCAAGAAATATTTGATGTCTACTACACGTGCTGTGCAGGGCAGAAGCCAGCCAGATCCTCTCAGAACTTCGTCTGGCTGTGTGGACAGACGGGTAAAGATGACACCATGCAGGTACTAAGGAAGCACTCAGGCTTCTACCTAATCCACAATCCAGGGGGGGCAGGAGTGGCAGGGAACCCCTCCTGGAGGAATCATACCTAGATGGGGACCAGGCTTACAGAAGAGTTGGGCAAGGGGACATTTCGGATGCACACGCCGGACATAAAAAAGTCCAACATGGCTGGGCGTGGTGGCTCACACCTGTAATCCCAGCACTTTGGGAGGCTGAGGTGGACAGATCGTGAGGTCAGGAGATCGAGACCATCCTGGCCAACATGGTGAAACCCCGTCTCCACTAAAAATACAAAAATTATCTGGGTGTGGTGGCGCACGCATATAGTCCCAACTACTCGGGAGGCTGAGGCAGGAGAATCACTTGAAGCGGGAAGAAGAGACTGCAGGGAGCTGAGATCGTACCACTGCACTCCAGCCTGGCGACAGAGCCAGACTCCATCTCAAAAAAAAGAAAAAAAAAAAAAAGTCCACACAAGGTCCAGGACCCACAGAGTCCTGTGCAAGAGATCAAAAGAAATGTAGGACGGCAGGAGCCTGAGGCCAGAGAGACACTCGGGGCCTGGTGCAGAGGCCCTGTGAAGCCACTCAGGGACATGAACTGAGCCGAAGGACCACGAGGAGGACCTGGAACGGCATTTTACAAGAGTCCTTCAGGTGCAATGGAGGGAACAGATTCCAAACAGAAAAGGAACTTTGGTTGGGCACAGTGGCTTACACCTGTAATTCCGGCACTTTGGGAGGCCGAGGCGGGTGGATCACTTGAGGTCAGGCGTTCAAGACCAGCCTGGCCAACATGGTGAAACCCTGTCTCTACTAAAAATACAAAAATTAGCCAAGTGTGATGGTGGGCACCTGTAATCCCAGCTACTCAGGAGGCTGAGGCAACAGAATTGCTTGAATCCCGGAGGCGGAGGTTGGAGTGAGTCGGAATCGCACCACAGGACTCCAGCCTGGGCAACAGAGTGAGACTCTGTCTCAAAAAAAAAAAAAAAAGAAAGAAAGAGAAGAAAAAAGAAATTTCTCAGCCTAGTTTTCTAAGACTAGAAGTTCTGCAAGGGTCTTTTCTCCTCACCACGTGTCATTACTCACTTCTTAAGATGGTGGCAGGCTCCACACCTCATTGCTTTGGTTCACTCCCCAATCATCCCTTCCCTCAGGTAACCTGTACCTCCTAATTAGCCCTAAAACCAGCTTTTAGGGCAATTATTTTTTCTGTTCCTCTCAACCCCCACACCCAGCCAGGGTCCTGGGTTGTCTCAGACTGAAGTTTTTTGAAATGTGGTAGGTTACTGTAAAATCAATACAATTTGTAGCAACAAGCATTTTGAACAGCCGGGACCCTTACCAGCAAGCTGCATGGTATGTGGTAAGGACGGGTATGCCCATAGCCACATGTTGTAGGTCAGCTAATAAAGCATATTTATTATGGGGAGACGTGTTTTAAAAACAAGACAGTCCCACCCTAATGCCAGCCTCCTCTGAAATCAAGCCACAACTCCTTAATTTGCATCAAGTTAGGTATTAATGAATCTAGGAGTTTTCATTCCACACCACACTATGTAAGAGGTGTGCTACTGTTTTTCTTGAGATGACAGTTAGAATATTAAGAGCATCCTGCATTTAACATTCCTGGAACATTTTCATTTTGTCCCTGTTGAGGTTTTCCCAGGATGCTGTCAGTTAAAACTGTGAGCAACAGGCTGGGTGCAGTAGCTCACACCTGTAATCCCGGCACTTTGGGAGGCCGAGGCAGGCAGATCACCTGAGGTCAGGAGTTCGAGATCAGCCCGGCCAACATGGCGAAACCCCATCTCTACTAAAAATACAAAAATTAGCTGGGCATGGTGGCATGTGCCTGTAGTCCCAGCTACTCAGGAGGCTGAAACAGGAGAATTGCTTGAACCCGGGAGGCGTAAGTTGCAGTGAGTGGAGATTGTGCCACTGCACTCCAGCCTGGGTGACAGAGCAAGACTCCCTCTAAAAAAAAAAAAAAAATTGTGAGCAATAACTGTAAGTGACAAGAGACACTAACGTCACAGGATCCACACTTAGCTTAATGAAACGGGGTGTTTAGTTTAGCTACAGCTAAAATACTAATATAGTGATGTATGTATAATATTCAGGACAGTAAAGCATTTTCATAAGAGGTGCTCCACCTATTATCTGAAAATCCTTTCCAATATGTCAGTCATTCTAACATCTTTATCAAGTAGGTGATAATTTATTTATCTTTACACAGGGAGAGAAATCAACTTTGGCATCAGATGAGGAAGTCTATGGGAGAAGAGGAGACCAGTCGTTCCTAACTGGGAACACGCAACTCGTTCCACACGCCCTATCTACCTGGCCAGGAAGGCAATCCTTTTTTTTTTTTTTTTTTTTTTTTTTTTTGAGACAGGGTCTTACCCTGTCACCCAGGCTGGAGTGCAGTGGTACAATCAAGGCTCACTGCATCCTCAACCTTCCCAGCTCAAGCAATCTTCCCTACTCGGCCTCCTGAGTAGCTGGGGTTACAGGTGCACCACCACACTCAGCTAATTTTTGTATTTTCAGTAGAGATGGAGTTTTACCATGTTGGCCAGGCTGGTCTTGAACACCTGGGCTCAAGCGATCTGCCTGCCTTGGCCTCCCAGAGTGCTGGGATTACAGGCGTGAGCCACAGCACCCAGCCCATGTTCCTCCTCCTCTCCCATTAGGATGCCTCTGACCAACTATGCGGTAGTGACTGGACAGCCACCGTGAGCTGAGCGCCACCACTGCCCCACAAGGATAAGGCACACTCCCTGCGCCTCCCTCCTAGGGCTCTGCATTTCAGTGGGGCAGACATGACTGGGAGAATAAAGGCTTTGGCAGCCACAGCTGGGCTGTGCTCACACTGGCTCTTGTTCCCTCTGGGTCAGAGGACGGGTACCTGCTTACTTCACGAGACGGTGGTGATGCGGCACACTGTCCCGCTTCCAGCAGGCTATCCACACATCAGGTCCCCTCCCCACACACTGTCCAGGACAGGCTGTAAGTGCTGCACCAGCTGGGAGGACATGACCAGGGCTGGCGGTGCCTTGGGATGTGGGTGGATTCGACAGCATTTTTAGGCACTGTTTTAACACAGAGGCACACGCTCCAGGAGACCACACGTTATAAGCTAAGGTAGGAGGGCAGAACCAGTAAAGCAAAGTCTGTGCAAGAATAAGGCACCCAACCTGTTGAAAAGAGTGAGAAACAGAGCTTGAGGACCATCACCAGGTGAGGTCATGAGGCCCTGGAAGTCTGCAAGTCCAACCTGAATCCTAAATCCCAAAACACACCTCTGAGTTCCCACGTACCCTTGGGTCCATCATGGAAATGAGTGCTGCGCCCGCTGCAGTGACGCTACTGAGAGTTACCAGGGAGTTACCACGAGCTTGACAGGTCCCACTCAACAGGGGATGTTTGTTGTGCAATTTCTACGTACCTTACCCAGTGCAGATCACCAGAGCCATGCTAATAAGCAAGCCAGGTCTCCGTCACTGAGGAGCACACCATCCGCAAGTGGGGAAAAGCTACAGAGACCACCAATCTCAATTTAGGGCAGGGTGTGCAGCTCTGTTACAGTTTTTCCTGCCAAGTCTCCCTACAACCACCTCCACTAAATTCACCCACAGGCATTTATTAAGCACCCAAAATGTGGTATGGAGGGAAACTTTGGGGCAGAAGGGTTGTATAAAAAATATTATTTCCATTCTCCCAGGATTTAGGGAGTGCCTTCCACGTGCTACGTGCTTCAGGGCAAGCGAGAGGGGTTCTGCGGGGTTAGACGAGGCAGGAGTCACAGAAGCAGCTCTGCCAGGAATGATGGAAGATGCACTCTAAGGAGATACACGGGCAGGCAGGGAAGAAGTAAGAATGCTCCCCGAGGGCCCGCAGCCTTCCTGTAAGCTGCGGCCCGGAGCCGGGGGAGGGGCAGGACCTCCTCAAGGAGAGCGCCGCGGAATTGGGCCTACAGGCCGGGCTCCCGGGCAGGGGCCGCACAGAGCTCTCGGCCCGACCCCGGAACTGACCCCGGCCTCCGACCCGCACCCTGCGCCCGGCCCACACCCGGCCCTGAACCGGTCCCCGACCTACAGCCCGAGCCCGGCCCACACCCAGTCCACACTCGGCCCTAACCCGGCCCCCGACCTGCACCCCGAGCCCGGCCCACACCCGGTTCACACCCGGCCCTGGCCCGGACTCCGGCCCAGCCCCGGCCCCCGACCCGCAGCTAAGCCCGAGCCCGGCTCGCACCCGGCGCCACCCGGCCCGGGCCCTGACCTCGGCGCCCACCGGAATCCCAACCCGCACCTGGCCGGGCCCGGCCCCCGGCGCCCACCTCCGTGATGATGTCGTGCAGGTAGCGGAACGGGGGCTTGCTCAGCAGCTTCTCTGTCAGTGGCGGCCTCCGAATCACCTTCCCCAGCGCCTCCTGCGTCCGCCTCACCACCGCCGCGTTCATGACGGCGTCCGCTGCCCGCTGGCCGCCCGCGCCCCTCAGCCGGCTCGGCCGAGCCTAAGAACGGGTCCCTGGCCGCCGCCGGCCCCGCCGCCACCCGGTCCCGCCAGGACGCGCCGCTCCGGTTTCCATCCCACAGTGCACCGGAGCCCACCACAGCGCCTGCGCGGCCGCCGCAGGGCGTTCGGTCACTAAGGCTGCGCGGCCTTAGCAACGGACGCGCCGCTGCGCCCCGCCCCTGCCCGCCGTACCGCCTCCGCGCAGGCAGGACTGGGGGTTCCGCGGGAGGGATTTGCGGGAGGACGGCTGTGCCCGCGCAGGCGGGGCCTGGCGGGGCGGGGGAAGGGGATCTGGGATCGGGCGCCTGGCCCCTCCTCTGCCGACCGACGGCCTCGGGAAGCGGGTGTTCGCTCGCGATAGAGGCTACTGCCTGAGGACTGATTAAGAACAAGGTAACCTCCAAGATCTGTGCCGCCTGCTTCCCAAATCTCAAGGGCTTTCGCAGGCACTGGTTCATCGGAGGGGACGGCACTAAGTTATCCCACAACACGCGGAATAGAAAATACGCTGCCCTGGCGGGTACTTAATAAGGCTTCTTGGGCAAGTCACTTGTTTTCTCTGAGACTCCACTTCTGTTCCTACAAAGCAGGACTAGTGTGCCCGCTGCCTAACCCACCTCCCAGGAAGGTAAATGGTGACTAAATGCTGTGTCGGTGCTCTGAAACCGGGACAAAGCCATGCCCCGTTGTCCTACTAGGTGTCTGTGATTCTTTCCCACCTGTCCTCTGTCTATCATGCACACAGCAGGCCCACCGCAGAAATCCTTCCAGCGATCTGAGAGCTCTGGGGTCTGGGGTCTGTAGTTCTTCTAATGAACACACCGTTATAACCTTTTTTTTTTTTTCTTTTTTTGAGACGAAGTCTGACTCTGTTGCCCAGGCTGGAGTGCAGTGGCGCGATCTTAGCTCACTGCAACCTCCACCTCCCAGGTTCAAGTGATTCTCCTGCCTCAGCCTCATGAGTAGCTGGGACTTCAGGCCCCCGATACCACACCAGCCTCGCTTTTGTATTATTAGTAGAGATGGGGTTTCACCATGTTGGCCAGGCTGGTCTGGAACTCCTGACCTCAGGCAATCCGTCTGCATCAGCCTCCCAAAGTGCTGGTATTACAGGCGTGCGCGCCCGCCCCCATTATAACTTCTAAATTGACCTTCATTGTTACCATTTTCAGGGCTCCTCATTTTTTGTGGAGATCTAAATCGCCATCTGGTGTCATACCCCTCCTGTCTGAAGAACTTCCTTTAATATTTCTTCTAGCACAGTTCAGTTGGTAATGGAAAAGTTATATAGACAACCAATTTCAATGCCAGCCAGGCTGTATGGTTTATCAACAAATACCAAATTGCATTTTT
The DNA here is from genome assembly GCF_006542625.1 of Nomascus leucogenys. Classification (NCBI taxonomy): domain Eukaryota; kingdom Metazoa; phylum Chordata; class Mammalia; order Primates; family Hylobatidae; genus Nomascus; species Nomascus leucogenys. Next base: position 138,744,698 of record NC_044402.1, on the reverse strand, counting down.
ATAGTTTTCCTTCCATGTTCCCCTATAACCACCTCCAATAAATTCAGCCACAAATATTTATTAAGCATAGAAGTATAGAATTCTAGGGTTGGGAGGTCAGAAGTTCGACACCAGCCTGACCAACATGGTGAAACCCCGTCTCTACTTAAAATACAAAATATTAGCCAGGTGTGGAGGCGGGTGCCTGTAATCCCAGCTACTAGGGAGGCTGAGGCAGGAGAATCACTTGAACCCTGGAGACAAAACTTGCAGTGAGCCGAGATCGTGCCACTGCAATCCAGCCTGGGCGACAGAGTGAGACTCCGTCTAAAAAAAAAAAAAAAAAAAAAAAAAAAAGAATTCTAGGGGTACAGTGGCTCATGCCTGTAATCCCAGCACTTTGGGAGGCTGAGGCAGGCAGATCACTTAACGTCAGGAGTTTGAGACCAGCCTGGCCAACATGGTGAAACCCTGTCTCTACTAAAAATATAAAAATTAGCTGGGTGTAGTGGTGTGTGCCTGTAACCCCAGCTACTTGGAAGGCTGAGGCACAAGAATTGCTTGAACCCAGGGAGCGGAGGTTGCAGTGAGCCAAGATGGCACCACTACATTCCTGCCTGGGCAACAGAGCAAGACTCTGTCTTTGAAAAACAAAAACAAACAAACAAAAAGAAAAGTGTAGCATTCTAGACTGACTTTTTGTTTTTGTTTTTCAGTACTTTAAGGATGTTACTCCATTGACTTCTGGCTTGCATAGTTTCTGAATAAAAGTCTTCTGTAATTCTTTGTTCTTCTGTCTATTGTTTCTGGCTGCCTTCAAGATTTTATTTTTATTATTGGTTTGCCAGAAGTTTGCACATGGTGTATCTAGATGTGGGGGTCTCTTTTACTTAAAATTTATATTTTATTATTTATATACAATAAAATTCACACATTTTCAGTGTGCAGGTTGATACATTTTGGTAATTATATACAATTATGTTACCACCACCACAAAATACAGAACAGTCCCTGCACCCTCAAACATTTCTTGCTGCTTATTTGCAGCCCATCTCCTTCCCCACCCCGGCCCCAGGCAGCTACTAATCTGGTTTCTGTCATTATAATTTTGCCTCTTCTAGAGTTTCATATAAATGGAATCATACAGTACATAGTCTTTTGTATTTCATTATTTCTCTTATAATATTTTTGAGATTCATTCATATTGTTACACGTATATTAATATGCCATTCCTTTTTGTGGCTGAATGGTATTCCATACTACAATTTGTTTATTCATCAGTTGATGGACATTTGGGTTGCTTTCAGTTTTTTATTTTTTATGAATAATGCTGCTGGCCAGACATGGTGGCTCACTCCTATAATCCCAGCACTTCAGGAGGCCAAGGTGGGCAGATCACTTGAGGTCAGGGATTCAGGACCAGCCTGGCCAACATGGTGAAACCCTGTCTCTACTAAAAATACAAAAATTAGCCAGTTGTGGTGGTGTGCATCTGTAATTCCAGCTACTCAGGAGGCTGAGGCACAAGACATGTTTGAATCTGGGAGGCGGAGGTTGCAGTGAGCTGAGATTGTGTTACTGAACTCCAGCTTGGGTGACAGAGTGAGACTCTGTCTCAAAAAAAAAAAAAAAAAAAGCTGCTATGACCATTCACTTACAAGTCTTTGTGAAAGTTTTCATTTCTCTTGTATTGGAATTGTTGGGTTGTATGGTAAGAATATGTTTAACTCTGCAAATACTACCATGCTGTTTTTAAAGTGGCTGCATCATCATTCATTCCCACCAGCAATATATTGAATCCCAAGTTACTCCATATCCCTGCCAACATCTGGTATTGTCAGTCTTTTTGTTTTTCTTCTTCTTTTTTTTTTTTTTTGAGATGGAGTGTTGCTCTGTTGCCCAGGCTGGAGTGCAGTGGCATGATCTCACGTTACTACAACCTCCGTTTCCTGGGTTCAAGTGATTCTCTTGCTTCAACCTCCTGAGTAACTGGGATTACAGGCACCCACCACCACACCCAGCTAATTTTTGTATTGTCAGTAGAGACGGGGTTTCACCATGTTGGCCAGGCTGGTCTCAAACTCCTGACCTTAGGTGATCTGCCCGCCTTGGCCTCCCAAAGTGCTGGGATTACAGGTGTGAGCCATTGCACCAGCCTGTGAGTCTTCCCACCTGCACCCCTGCCCCACCCCGCAGACAGAGTTTTGCTCTGTTGCCCAGGCTGGAGTGCAGTGGCACCATCAGGGCTCACTGCAAGCTCCGCCTCCCACGTTCATGCCATTCTCCTGCCTCAGCCTCCCGAGTAGCTGGGACTACAGGTGCCTGCCACCACGCCCAGATAATTTTTTGTATTTTTTAGTAGAGACAGGGTTTCACCATGTTGGCCAGGATGGTCTCAATCTCCTGACCTTGTGATCTGCCCGCCTCAGCCTCCCAAAGTGCTGGGATTACAGGCGTGAGCCACCGCGCCTGGCCCCTGTCAGTCTTTCTTAACGTTCACCTTTCTACGGGTGTGGAATTGTGTCTTGTTATGGTTCCTATTTACATTTCTGTAGTGGTTAGTGATTTTGAGCATATTTCCCTGCCCTTGCTAAATATTCATATATCTCTAGTGAAGATACCACATCAAGTATCATTCAAGCATTTACTGAATCACTGCTATGTATGGATTACTGTCTGAGTGCTGGGGATTTAATGGGGAGTTAAGACCTTCTAGAAGGCAGCTTCCATGCTGTCCACTGGTCCTAGGAACATCACTCCTCGTGCTGCTAACTATATCCAGGACCAAGTGAGCTTTGGTCACCTACACAGAGGCCAGATGAAAGGGGCCAGGGCTCATCTCCTGACTGTCGGCCTTGCTTCCTCCCATACTGCACCTTGCAGGTGGGCTGGCTGTGTGAGACTCGGCCCAGAGGCTGAGAGACACCTAAGAGAGAGACAGCCCATGATAGAGGGAATTTAACGACACTCACCATATAGAATCATCCCATGCTCCGTGGGGAAAACAAGCCCCCAAAGAGTCGCACCCTCAGAGGGATTCCATCTTGGCTGCTCTCCATTTATAACCCTGCTCCTTGGCCAGAGCACCACCAGCCTCTGACTCCTGCCTCATGAAATCTTCCTGACTCTGGAAACTCCACTCCCAACCCACAGAAGCTTTTGTGATCTTCCATCCATCTCGTTTCTCTCAGCACTACACTTCCCAGAGTATATGGTCTCCAGTCCAGACTCACACCATCCCAAGGACCTCAGCAGGACAGTCCACTGTGACATTTGGCACTGCAGTCCCTTGGAACAGTCCAGGATGACGGTGGACACTGAATCACAGAATCACACTCCTTCTAGGGCTCCCAAATTCCCGTTCTTCTCCTGATTATCCACACGTGTCCTTATCACACACATACCTCCTTCCCAAGAACAAGCATTAATTAAACAGTTCATCAAACCCCATAAAGAAAAACAAAAGTTTCCATACTGCCCTGTCATTTGCCAACATCCCCCACCCAGTGAAACTAACACTTCCCATGAACATGGAGAATGCTGTTAGCTCCCTTCATTCCTTCATTCCACCTTTCCTGCCCACCACCCAACCCCTCCTCAGGCCTCCCTGAAAGTTTCTATAGGGGAGGAGCATGGTGAGAATGTGTACTTCTTCGTGGCTGGGCCCTCATTTCACAGAGGCTGGCCTAAAGCTCTGAAATGATGAAGCCCTTAGACAAGGCTGCAGCAGCCTCCTGCTCCCAGGTGTTAGAGAGAGGGTGGTCATCTTCACAGGACGACAGGGAAGCCCTCAGGGGTGCTTTACCAGATGTAGGTGATGCTGTGGTGGCTGAAAGCGGGAGTGTCTTCCCAAACGGGAGGAAGCCCAGCTGGGCCGCCTTCCCTGATCTGCCCACCATGGCCAAGCTGGGAGCCAAGAGGCTCCTGCAAGGGCCCATCCCTCTCTGAGCTTTGAGCTGGCTGGCGTCAGCCTGAGCAGTGGTGGAAGGAGCACTCAGACCACAAGCGCCCTGACTTCTGAACGATGTTCCCAAGAGCAGAGCTCCCCAGCCCCCCACCCCAGAAAGTCCCATCGGGGCAGTATCCTTCTCTGGGCCTGATGGCCAGAAACCTGCTTGTCTGACAGTGGCCAGCCTGCGTGGTGGGAGAGGTAGGCGTGGCCTGGAGAACCCTTGGGCCCCTGAGGTTCTGCCAAGGACCCTGAGCCAGTGCTGCCCGAAGGGGAAGCTGGTTCCTATCTCTCCCCCAGCCTACGGAGAGCAGGAGCCATGTGGGCCAAGGCCTTGTGGAGGCCTTGAAGACACAGGGCCTGGCTGTTTGGAACTGCGAGCCATCGGAGACCCTCCTGCCCACCTGGGTATCAGGAGCTCTGAGAAGATCTGGGACAAGGGAGCAGAGTCACCCAGTCCCACCGAGATCCTTACGGAGCGGGGGGAGGTGGCCAGGGAGTGGACATGTGTCCCTGGACAGTGCAGTGCTGGAGGAGCATGGATTCTCTTCCATGCCACCCGCTGTGTCTCCCGAGGCCCCAACACTGCCTCGAGGTGAGTCCTCACCCTCGGCACAGAGGAGGAGGGTGGATGGGCATCCGGGGTGCTTGGAAAGCAGGCCTAAGAAGAGGCAGCTAAGGATTCCTGACTCCAAGAAAGAGACCTGCAACCAGGGCCTCCCAGGGCAGGAGGGTGCAGAGGGCAGCCTGAAGCCTCCAGTTCTGAAGGCTCCAGGCCAGGTACCAGGTAGGAGGGACGATGTACCCTAAATTACCCCTAAGCTTCTCAGAGTCCTAAAAGCATCAGAGGGAAAGGCAGAGAACATAAAAAAGAGTCATTCATAAAAAAAAAAAGATAATTGATTAAACAACTATAGAAAATCACAGCAAAGAAAGTGTTGGAAACATAAAAGGCTGGCAGGAGATGCTTTTGAAATAAACAGTTTCTGAATGAATGATAACCATGGCCCTGACTCGCTCCAGGAGAGAGAAGCCACAAAGCTTCCAATGTGTCTTCCAGGCCCTGCCTCCCCTCACCAGGAGGCAGACATTCCCAGAGACAAAGGCCTGGGGAGGCTGACTTGGCCCCACCCTGAACTCCATTTCTACCAAGGGCCCAAGATGTGGGTCAGGCTTTGGGAAAGGCTGGGGAGCAGATACCAGGTCAGAGAAGTGCAGAGCTGCGGATGGGCTCACCAGCCCTGGATCCACAAGGGAGTGGGGTGGGGGGGTCACTATGGAGCAAATGCATGTCCACTGGCCAGAGAGAGGGGAACTAGGCCCAAGAGGCCCAGCAGAAACAGATTTCCATCACAAGCAGGAAGTCTGCTGTGACTGCCGCATCTGCTTCCCCAGCTTGGGGTACAAAAGAAGGTCCCCCACCTTTCTGAAATCCAGCTCAGATATTCTCACCCCCCGTCACTGAATCTTTATGTCTGCCTTGTGCAAGCTGGACGGCCCTCTGGGTCCCACAAAGAGTATGGGGGTGCAATACATAGCGAGCAGACCATAATACTTGGATCTCTCCCCCATGGGCAGTCCGAGGGAAAGATTCACTACCCTCCCTCTCACAGGCCCTCAGGCCCCTCCAGGAGGGTCCCATGACTTTGAAGGGGCAGGGGCCTGGGTCCCATCATGCACCAAAGGCCTCTGAGCCACCCATGCCAATTTCCCAACAATCTTAAGCTCTGCTGGTAAGTAGCCACTCTTGGGTGAGGGGTGTAAGATTCTGCCTCCCCAGGCAGCCCAGGACATCCTTCCTTTGCCCCAGTCAATGCGAAGATGACATCAGGAGGGTGGAGCTGGGGGATCCTGCATGCCACAGGCCCCAACCACACCTAAGAAGAGAGACCGCCATGGGTAAGAAGTTTTCAGGTGTCTCAAGGGAGCCCCTACTTATACTCCTGGCAGATACTCTCCACTCTGATTAAGTTACACAGAGCACATTTTATTATTTTTGTAATTTAGTTTTATATTTTTGCCATGTTATTTACTTTTTCTTCCCCTTCCCTGCAGCTGTACAAAGGTATAATTGGCAAATAAAAATTGTATATATTTACAGTGTACAAAATGATGTTTCGATTTATGTATCTATTGTGAAATGATTAAAATAAGCAAATTAATATATCCATTTCCTCTCATCTTTTTTTGCAGTGAGACCATGTAAGATCTCTCTCAGGAATTTTCAAGTATATAATTAATACATTATTACTAACTACAGTTACCATGCTATACATTAATCTCCAGGATTTACTCAGCCTGTCCAACTGAAACGTTCTACCCTTTAACCACCATATCCGCATTTCATACACACAAACACTCCCCAGTCCCTGACAACCACCATTCTACTCTCTGTTTCTATGAGTTCAACTTTGGATTCCACATATGAGTTGAGATCATGCAATATTTGTCTTTCTGTTTCTCCTTTCTTTCTTTCTTTCTTTTTTTTTTTTTTTTTGACATGGAGTCTTGCTCTCTCACCCAGGCTGGAGTGCGGTGGTGTGATCTCAGCTCACTGCAACTTCTGCCTCCTGGATTTAAGTGATTCTCCTGCCTCAGCCTCCCAGTCGCTTGGATTACAGGTGCCCACCACCACACCTGGCTAATTTTTGTATTTTTAGTAGAGACGGGGTTTCACCATGTTGGCCAGGCTGGTCTCGAACTCCTGACCTCAAGTGATCCACCCACCTCAGCCTCCCAAAGTGCTGGGATTACAGGCGTGAGCCACTGTGCCTGGCCGGCTTATTTCATTTAACATAATGTCGTCTATGTTCATCCATCCAAGAAAATGACAGAATTTTCCTCTTTAAGGCTGACTCGTATTCCATGGTGTGTAAATCCACATTTTCTGTATTCTATTTATTTGCTAATGGACACTTAGGTTCATACCATGTCTTGGCCATTGTGAATAATGCTGGGATGACTGTGGGAGTACAATTACCTCTTTGACATACTGATTTCATATCCTTCAGGCATCTACCCAGAAGTAGGACTGCTGGATCATAAGGTAGTTCTATTTTTTGGCCAGGCACAGTGGCTCACGCCTGTAATCCCAGCACTTTGGGAGGCCAAGGCAGGCGGATCACTTGAGGTCAGGAGTTTGAGACTAGCCTGGCTAATATAGTGAAACCCTGTCTCTACTAAAAATACAAAAATTAGCCAGCCATGGTGGCGTGTGCCTGTAGTCCCAGCTACTCAGGAGGCTGAAGCACGAGAATCACTCGAACTCAGGAGGTGGAGGTTGCAGTGATCTGAGATCATGCCACTGCATTCTAGACTGGGCAACAGAGTGAGACTCGGTCTCGAAAATAAATAAATACATAAATAAAATAAGGTAGTTCTATTGGTAGTTCTTTGAGGAACCTTTATATTGTTTTCAATAATGGCTGCACTCATTCCCAACCCCACCAACAGTGTATGGGGTTCCCTTTCTCCATATGCTCACCGACATTGTTATCCTTTGTCTCTTTGATCATAACTTTCTCCCACATGTGAGATGATAATGCCTTGTGGTTTTAATTTGCCTTTTCCTGATGATTGGTAATATTGAGCATTTTTTCATATACCTGTTGGCCGTTTATTTGTGTGCCTTCTTTTGAGAAATGCCTATTTGGGTCCTTTGCCCATTTTTGAATTGGGTTATTTGTTCTCCTCGCCATGGACTTGTTTGAGTTCTTTATATATTTTAGATATTAACCTTTTTTCAGATGTATAGTTTGCAAATATTTTCTCCCATTCTGCTCATTGTCTCTTCACTCTGCTGATTGTATCCTTTGCTGTACAGAAGCGTTTTAGTTTGATATTATCTCATTTGTCTATTTCTGCTTTCACTGCCTGTACTTTTGGGGTCCTATTCAAAGAGTCATTGCCTAGACCACTGTCAAGAAGTTTTTTCCCAATGTTTTCTTCTACGGTTTTATAGTTTGGGGTCTGACATTTAAGTCTTCAATCCATTTTGAGCTGATTTTTGTATATGGTGCAAGATGAGGGTCTGGTTTCATTCTTTTGCATATGGATCTAGTTCTCCCAACACCATTTATTGAAGAAATCATCATTTCCCCATTGTGTATTCTTGGCTTTTTTTTTTTTTTCTGAGGCAGAGTGTCACTTGCCCTGCGTCCAAGGCTGGAGTGCAATGACACGACCATAGCTCACTGTAACCCCAAGTTCCTGGGCTCAAGCAATCCTCCTACCTCAGCCTCCGGAGTAGCTGGGATTACAGGAGGGTGCCACCGTGTTCAGCTAATTTTTTGTCTGTTTGTTTTTGAGACGAAGTCTCACTCTGTTGCTCAGGCTGGAGTGCAGTGGTGCGATCTTGGCTCACTGCAACCTCCACTTCCTGGGTTCAAGCAATTCTCCTGCCTCAGCCTCCCGAGTAGCTGGGACTACAGGCATGCGCCACCATGCCTGGCTAATTTTTTTGTATTTTTTGTAGAGATAGGGTTTCACCAAATTGGTCAAGCTGGTCTCAAACTCCTGACCTCAAATTATCCATCTGCCTCGACCTCCCAAAATGCTGGGATTACAAGCGTGAGCCACTGCGCCCGGCCATCAGCTAATTTTTATTTTTTTTTTGGTAGAGATAGGATGTTGCTATATTGTCTAAGCTGCTCTTGAACTCCTGGGGTCAAGCTATCCTCCCACCTCAGCCTCCTAAAATACCAAAATTACAGGTGTGAGCCACCACGTCTGGCCTCTTGGCACTTTTGTTGAAGGTTAATTGACTGAGCCCTCCAACCTGAAATATCCCACCTGCCACTCCCTGAAAGCCTGCAGTAGACTCCCACTGACCCCAGGGGTCCTCCTCCAAGCTCCGGCGGTGCTGTCCAGCTCCCCCTGGCCCATGCTTAAACAAGGGCATGACTTTCCCCAGCTAGTGCACAAGGTCCAGGAAGGCTGGGACAGGGTCCATATGTCTCCTCAGGGCACCCCATGAATACTGGCTGCATGAACGTGTGGGTGCCTGAAGGAGGAAGGAGGAAGTCTTTAAAAAGGAGTGGTGCAGCCGGGTGCCAGAAACAAAACCTAGCCAGGCACAGTGGCTTATGCCTGTAATCCCAGCACTCTGCGGGGACGAGGTGGGCAGATCACGAGGTCAGGAGATTGAGACCATCCTGGCTAACACGGTGAAACCGCGTCTCTACTAAAAATACAAAAAATTAGTCGGGTGTGGTGACAGGCGCCTGTAGTCCCAGCTACTCAGGAGGCTGAGGCAGGAGAATGGCGTGAACCCGGGAGGCGGAGCTTGCAGTGATCTGAGATCGTGCCACTGCACTCTAGCCTGGGTGACAGGGCGAGACTCTGTCTCAAAAAAAAAAAGGCGTGGCCCTCTCAGCTATGGCAGCCTTGGCCCCCATGGCGGGTGCTGTGCCACTCAGGGCTGAGGCCCACACTGCCCCAGCTGCCAGGAGCAGTGCTCCCTGTGGGCTCACAGCCAGGTTCCCTTCTGGGGAGACTTAGCCAAAGGGGCCTACTGTGCCCCCTGCTCCCTATGGGCACCCCCATTCAAGGGCTGATGGAGTTGGGGGTGCAAACCCAGTTTCCCAGAGATCTCTACCCAAGACAGTTGCTCTCAGAAGTGGTCTGAGGAAATGGACCCTAAATTGAGATTTCGGAGCTGAATCACCACTGGCCAGCTGAACTGAAGCCCCCAGGGTGGGCGTGAGAGACCACTGTCTCAAAAACAAACAAACAAACAAAAAAAACTAGAATCCCCAGATTCTCCCGAATCATCTGGGCCTACAGAGGAGGCCCACTGCTCCTGTTAAAGGCTAGCACCCCCTTTCTTGAAGTGTTTTATATAGAGAGAATGTGTGTGTTATAGTTGGGGGGCAGGGGGGAGAGAGAGACAGATGTGTGCCTTGCAAGACGACGCATGCGTTTTTCAGGATCTACGCCAATATCCCCCTTCTGACACCAGACCAATCATGACGGTCAAACAACAACATAACCTAGCTAGGACATGCTGGCCTGCTAAGGGAGGAAGGGACTCTATTCCGAAGGAACTGCAGGATCTGCCTAGCATGGACCAGCAAGATCCGGGAGAACACATCCAGGACTGCATCCCAAGAGTGCTGGACCCAGCAGGGGACAGAATATAAAGACAGATAAGAGAAGAGTTGATGAATGTGGGAGGACTTTCCGTGATAGAAGCTTGTGACCCTGGCTGGGCCCCAGGGAGACAGTGCTAATGTGCTGTTAGAATGGCTCTTGGACGCCTGCAAAGAGCTATGGCCTTCACTAAGTGAAGGAAAACGTCCAGCCCCACCATGGAAGATGGTAGGGAAATGAGCCTACTAGAGCACATACATGATGTTGGGCCAGCAAACCTACCAGCCCACTGTGTCCTGTGAGAGGGCTCAGAGGTCACTTCATTTACCAAAGTGACAATATTTGGCCTGTAATATTGGTTTTTATAGCCAAGAGTGGCAAGGTCAGAGTGGTAGCCAGGAAGACCTGACATGCAGAGAGCTATGCAGCTGGATAATACAACAAAATGTTCCTAGGGACCAGGGGGATGGGCAGTCAGCAAGGGTGTGGCCGAGCTTTCAAAACTAAAATAAATAAACATGGATGAGCAGGAGGCTGAGAGTGGCTGCCCGAGTCCCCTGCTACAACCCCTTGCCTGGTTTCAGACCTAGAATTCATTGAAAGGCCAGGTTGCCAACATCACTGCCGGTGCAGGGAGCCAAAATCTGCCCCCATGGTCCTTCCCCAAAGAAACGTAAGGCCACTCATTCAAGTAACTATATACACGGAGAGGGAATACAGAAACATTTCAAGGACTATTGCACACAGAATCCTGGAGACATGGCTCATCGTCTTGACTCCTGCTAAAGGGAGGGCATATGGGGTCAGGTGATAGAGCCCTGGCCCAGCTTTGGATTTTGGTAGGTCCACAGGGTCCATGGAGCCACCTGGTGGTCATTTCCCAAGCCCTCAAGTGCAATGATTGAAGTGGACACACTTGGCATATGGGGTAACCCCCATGTTGGCCAGATACTTGGGATTGTGGAATAAGAGCTATAGATGTGGGAAGCTGAGTGGGAATCCCTGACACTGCCCCTCCCCCAATCAAGACAGTAAATAGAAACCAATATTGCACGCTGAAGAGAGTTACAGTAATTATAAGGGACGAATATATTCCACCGTTAAAACCTGAAGGATGCAGGTATACTTTCTCCCCATCATAGAGTCATTTAATTAGTCAAACACCTGCAAAAACCAGATGGATCCTGGGGATTGACAGTGGAATACAGCAAACCCAAACAAATAGGAGCCCCAATTATGGTATCTTTGCTAGAGCAGGTCAACACAGTCTCAAGTCCATGGTAGGAAGCCAATACATTCATTTCCATCCCTACTTCAGAGGAGAACCAGAAGCCGCTTACATTCATTTAGGATGGATAAGAATACACACTGGCCGGGTGCGGTGGCTCACACCTATAATCCCAGCACTTTGGATCTGAGGTGGGCAGATTATCAGATCACCTGAGGTCATGAGTTTGAGACCAGCCCAGCCAACATGGTGAAACCCCGTCTCTACTAAAAATACAAAAAATTAGCCGGGCGTGGTGGGCACTCGTAATCCCAGCTACTCAGGAGGCCAAGTCAGGAGAATCGCTTGAACCTGGGAGGCAGAGGTTGCAGTGAGCTGAGATAGCACCACTGCACTCCAGCCTGTGCAACAGATTGAGACTCCGTCTAAAAAAAAAAAAAAAAAAAAAAAAAAAAAAAGAAGAATACACACTGATTGTCTCACCTCAGGGCCATATTAACTCTTTTCCCTCTTTCCTAATATAGTCTGGATGGACCAGACACTCTGCACACTGCTGCATTGGTTCAGTGTACTGATATCATATTAATTAAACTGGAAGACCAGATTGACGAGGCGAAACCTCAGAGGCCTTAGTAAGGTGCGTGTGCTGCAGAGGGTGGGAGAGAAACCCTGTGAAGATCCAGGGGTCTGCTGCATCGGTGAAGTTTTTAGGGGCCCAGTGGTTGGAGCATAACAGGCATCTCCACAGTGAGGGAAGGACTACACTGTGTACTTCCCACCACTAAGAAGGACCACGATGACTGGTTGCCTCTGTGGGTTCTGGAGGCAGCACGTGCCACACTTGGGAATACTGCGTGGTCACATTTACCAGGTGGTGTGAAAGGCTGCCAGCGCGGGGAAGAACTCTGCAGCAGGCACAGGCTATGGTGCTAGCAGCCCAGCAAATTAGGCCAAATGATCTGGAAGATTCTATGGTTCTAGAGATACCTATGGTGGAAAAGATGCCTTGTCGCTTTAAACCTCTGAGTTTGTGATAACTTCATGGCAAAGCCCCAGTGGGAGAATCACAACCTGGATCCTGGGGGTTCTGGAGCAAGGCCACGCTATCTGCAGCAAAGGAAGACAGATGCTGGTATGCCTCTGCACCCTAGCAGAGCGGGAGACACCAAGCGGTGATCACACCACTAGAGCCGCCTGCCTTAAGCCAGGGTCTGCCAGGGCCTCCAGGGCATAGGTCAGGCATGCTCGACAGAAATCTGTGATAAGATGAAAGGGCACATCCAGCACTGGGCTTATGCAGAGCCAGGGCCACAGATAAGCTGCACAAGACCCTCCTATCATCTGCCTCTGTTGCACCACTGGAGGTCCCTCACCTTCATCACTGCTGTGTTGGGTGGTGGTGTCACTTATGACCACCTAATGGAGGAAGAAATAGGCCGAGCTTGGTCCATGCATGGGTTGGCTCAGTGTGGGATGCAAAAAATGCCTACAAATAGTTAGCTGCTGCACTGCAGCCTCACTCAGGGACCTCCCTGAAAGGCAGTGCTGAGAGACTGCCTCTCCCAATCTCCCCATGGACAGAAACTTGGTGTGTTAGTTCCCTGTTGCTGCTGTAACCAATTTCCAAAAACTTGGGAGTTTAAAACAACACAAATCGAATCTCTTACAATTCTGGAGGTCAGAGCTGAAACTGGATCTTACTGGGCTGAAGTCAAGGTGTTGTCAGGGCTGTATTCCTTCTGGAGGCTCTGGGGCAGAATCCATTTCCTTTCCTTTTTCAGCTTCTAGAAGCTACCTGCATTCTCTGGCTCACACACCCTTTCCAGAAACGACATCATTTTCACGTCTGTTTCTATGGCCACACCTCCTTCTCGGACTTTGGCCCTCCTGGCTCCCTCTTTCACTTTTTTTTTTTTTTTTTGAGATGGAACCTCACTCTGTTGCCCAGGCTGGAGTGCAATGGTGCGATCTTGGCTCACTGCAACCTCCACCTCCCGGGTTCAAGTGATTCTCCTGCCTCAACCTCCCAAGCAGCTGGGATTACAGGTGCCCACCAACACGCCCAGCAAATTTTTTTTGTATTTTTAGTAGAGACAGGGTTTCACTATGTTGGTCAGGCTGGTCTCGAACTCCTGACCTCAGGTGATCCACCTGCCTCAGCCTCTGAAAGTGCTGGGATTACAGGCGTGAGCCACCACACCCGGCCTCCCTCTTTCACTTATAAGGACATTTATGATTACATTGGGCCACCCAGATAATCCAGGATAATGTTCCCATCTCAAGATCCTCAATGTGATGACGTCTGCAAAGTCCCTTTTACCCTGTACCAAAACAGATGTACAGGTTCCAGACATGGGCGTGTTTGGGGGCCCACCGTTCTGCCCACCATGCTTAGGCAATACACGTAGCTCTCCATTTTGTGTAGAAAGAGAAGTGACTTTGCATAGGAATATGTTTAGACCCATGGACAGCGGCAAAAGACTCGGCTGTTGCTGCTCTGGGCCTGGAAAATTCAAAGGTTGGGGACCAGGAGTTTAGTGGAATGGTCATGCATGCAGCTAGGACCATGGGAGTGGACATGCTTGTGAAGGTCTCTGTATCCCTGCTAACAGCCACCAGAGAGCGCTACCACGGAAAAGGCACCCAGCAGCCATGTAGGAAGATGCTTTGACCATTTGGAGTCAGCCTGCCTCTGTCATTGGCCATTCAGTGAGTAGCAGTGGTGGCAGGGAGGTAGGATGGTGTGGGCCCGACAGTATGGCCTCCAACTCACCAAGGCTGAGTTAGTTCCAGCAACTGCTGAACATCCAGCTTAACAGCAAGACACCAAAGCTGAGCTCCCAGCAGAGTGCCACCGGGAGGAACTCAACTGGCCACTAGGTGGAAGGTTGATTACATTGGACTTAAACTCAATTATATTGCCCTAAAGGTGAGGCAGTGATTCATTTTGACTGACCCGAGACATATCCCAAGTGTGGATTTGTCTTTCCTGCCCTTATGAACACTATCTGGAGGTTTATAGAATGTTTGATCGATAGATGTAGAAATACCACATAACATTGCTTTAGACCAAAAAGACTCACTTTACAGCAAAGGAGCTATGGTGTTGGGTACATGACCGTGGGCTCCACTGGGCCCATTCCTTACCATGCCATTCAGATGCTGCCAATCTGGGTGAGTGATGGAGTGGTCCTCTTGTTAGCCTGCTGAGGAGAAAATACCCTTTGAGGATGGGATTCCATCCTTTAAGACACAAAATATACCCTAAATCAGTGACCATCATAAATTGCTATCTCCAGCTGATAAAATGCATGGGTCTGGGAATCCAGGAGCAGAAGTAGTAACAGCCCCCTAACCATGACCTCCAGGGATCCAGTTGGCGAAATTGAACTTCTCGTCCCCTCCATGTTGTGCTTTGCAGCTCTAGAGGCCTGTTCCCCAGAGGGGGAACACTGCCACCAGGGGACCCAGTGGACAATAAGCTATGGCTGTCACTGGTCACTTCAGGCTCTGTGCCAAGAGACCAGCAAGCAAGGAAAGGAGTCTGTGCCCCAGCAGGGATCACTGGCTCTGATGTTCAAGAGCAGGAGAGGCTGCTGGAACTGGGGTGGAGGAGAATCACCCTGGCACACAGTTGGCTTCTGGGGCATCACTTGGCACGCTCCTGCCCAGTTTTGGTGGGAAATGGACAAGCACAGAAGTTGCAGCCTGAAGAGGGTGTAGTGGCTGGGATGAGGGTCTGTGTCCTCCTGCCAGGTGGGTGGCCAAGTGCAGCAGAGGTGCTAGCAGAGGAAGTGGAGAATCCAGACTGAGAGGTAGATGACAAAAATCAGCTATGGTCATCCCACTAGCCTTCCTCCTACCTAACCCAGCAAAGAGACAAACCAGAGTCAGTCCTGGGAGGGGACGCTTCAGATGGGGTCCTGGAAATTTTCCAGGAAGAAAGGATGGGGGAGTTCACTGGAGAGCCATGGCCAAGCTTCCTTCCCACCTGCTAAGACTTCACCACTTCACTAAAACACAAACCCGGCTCAACTGGTCGCCTATACAAACCCAACAAAGGCTCCGTCGGCTGCAAAAATATTGTTGCTGAAAATGGGTCAGTCTTTTGACGCCAGTGAAAGATGCTGGTCCTTGCTGATAGCACACACACACACACACACACACACACACCCCACACTGGGCCATGCAGCTGTTGGTACAGAGCTGCCAGGGCTAGAAACAGCTTTTCTGGGTATCACAGGCCTTGGCACCCTGTCCAGTGCCCTGGAGGGGCAATTCCCAGTAGAAGAAGCTCCACCCACAGGTCTGCAGGGAGCCCTCCTGAGGTGAGGCAGCAAATGCCACAGCACTCTGTTGGCCGACATAAGATGTCCTAAAGGAAAGTCATCTCTGGAGTTAGATAAATATGGCCTGAAACCTTTATATCCTGAATATTGGGGAGAGGGAGGAGAAATAGGGAGAAAAGAGTGAAAACAACCATAACAAGCCTTGGACAGGATCAGGTGAAGTGCATCCTTGGGAGAAGGGGGAAATGATTCTTACTTCGAGTGAGTTCTGAACTGCCATGGGGAGAAGCCCTAAACCTGTAGCCCAAGATGACAAGAACTTAATTCCTAGAAATAAAAAAGCCTCCACTATCCCTGTCATGGGATGCCATCAAAAGTTGCCTGGGAGGGACAGTTGTGTGATGAGTTTTGAGTTTTCAAGAACTCAGGAGTCCTGAGCAGGCGCGTGGAGATGACGAAGAAGAATGGGAGTTGGAAAACCGGAGTGGGAGGCACCATGAGACCCAAGTCGCTGATCTCAGGCACTAGCAGGAAGTGAACACTGGGGACGCTGGAAGCGAACACTGAGGACGCAGGAAGTGAATGCTGGGGACTCAGGAAGTGAACGCCGGGGACAGGGGAAGTCGTTTCTCATCCCATGAGGGCCAGGATGCTAACAAGTCCAGCACAGATGGACGTCCTGGTGGCAGGACTCAGTGTCTGCACCGGGTGACACACAGGGCCCAGCCTCATCTTCATCAATAGGAAACCATGAGCTCTGGTGGGGCAGCCCCACATTCAAACCTGGGCGCCTCTGGGCATAAAAGGAGGAAGGGCCTAAACCACCTGAACAAGCACTTGCCCCAGAGGGCACAATGACCTGTCTGGGGGCGACATCCAGAGTCCTGAGCAGGAGCAGGGCCCCCTCCACACTGCCCCAGTGGTTCTGGGAAGAGCCTCACTGCCACGTCTCAGAGATACATGGCCTTTAAGCAGACACTCCTAGGAAGTTGTTGTGACTGGGTGCAGTGGCTCACGCCTGTAACCCCAGCACTTTGGAAGGCCGAGGCGGGCGGATAATGAGGTCAAGAGATTGAGACCATCCTGGCCAACATAGTGAAACCCCATCTCTACTAAAACTACAAAAATTAGCTGGATGTGGTGGCACGCACCTGTAGTCCCAGCTATTTGAGAGACTGAGGCAGCAGAATCACTTGAACCTGGGAGGCAGAGGTTGCAGTGAGCCGAGATCATGCCACTGCACTCCAACCTGGCAGCAGAGTGAGACTCCGTCTCAAAAAAAAAAAAAAAAAGTTGTTGTTGTTATTGTTTTTAATCCAAGTAAGAAAGAGCACGGGGGTCCACCTGAGCACAGCAGGAAGACCATGTGGAGAGCTGAGAAAACAAGCCAGGAAGACACATTCCTCCTTCCACCCCAGCGGAAATAGACACTTCACATTTCCCCTTCCGGGGCTTTCCATTGGCACGTTCTTTTCTATGGCTGTCAGAATAGGGTGTTGGCCGAGAAAGCACATGTTTTGCTTTGTCTTTTAGCAATATTGCCACCTCTGCCTTCTTTTGCTTCACAGATATACCCATGCCCATTATTTTATGTTTTACCTTTCTGTAGCATTTTTGTGCTGATTTGACTGAAAAGCCCTCAAATATTGAATATCTTCAATCCCATCTAAGTGCTCACGGCTCCTATGTTAGCTATTTGTTGCCCTCACAGTCATGCCTGGTCTGTATCTGTTGAATTGCTTTCTGTGGTTTATTTGTTTTCACCATCTGAATTTTGCTCTATAGACTACTTTATTTGTTCACAATCTCTACAGAGGTTTGGATGATAAACATAAGCCTGGTAAACCTCCAGCAACAGTTGTTCAAAATAGCATGAAACTCATATCTAATTACTGAAGACAAAGACTGGAAATGAATAGAACTCAAATAAAAATAACTCACAATACAAACAATTTAATGCTTTTGCTGTTTACGGTGCGGGTTCTCCATCTCTATTAACAAAGCAAGCCATTTTAAGCCGAATACCCTGCTCAAAATAAATTTCTTATTTTCTATTTAACAGTCTATAGCATTTCCATATTTATGCTTTCTAATTATAAAATGTTTATCATATATAAAAGTATATTACATATAATTTATAATTTATGTAAATTATTGTAAATGCTTATTATAGAATATATGAAACATACTGAAATATATAAAGAGGAAAACTAATGTCACCCGTATTCTACCACCCAGAGGAAAGCACTATGAAAGTTTGGGCATTCCTTCAGGTTTTTCTTCCAGGTACACACTGACATGAAGGCACACCCCTAAAAACCTATCTGTTAACTCATGCACCTCCTGTATAAGGTAAGTTCATTTTTTTTTTTTTTGAGACTGAGTTTCGCTGTTATTGCCCAAGCTGCAGTGCAATGGCACGACCTTGGCTCACTGCAACCTCTGCCTCCCAAGGTCAAGTAATTCTCCTGCCTCAGCCTCCCAAGTAGCTGGGATTACAGGTGCGCACCACCACACCCAGCTAATTTTTTTGTATTTTTAGTAGACATGGGGTTTCACCATGTTAGCCAGGCTGGTCTCGAACTCCTGACCCCAGGTGATCTGCCCACCTCAGCTTCTCAAAGTGCTGGGATCACAGGCGTGAGCCACTGTGCCCGGTCCATAAGTTCATATTTTTCAAACCAAATTGCAAATCTTGGTTTCTCAGGCCAACATGCGGCACAAAGATCAGCAGGGTCTCAACACCCAGCAAGTCCATGGCTGACAACGCTCACCCTTCCTGCATCCAGGAAGCAATCGGGAACAGTGCAAAACATTCCCAGATTTCCTGGGACCTCCTCTTGGCCTTTGACCCCAAGAGTTGGAATAAGTTGGGGCCTAAAATGCTGAGGTCAGCCTGGACTTCTGGCTCTCCTCACTCAGACAGAACCTGCATCTTCCACTGGAGCCTTAATGATTTACATCAATATGTGGGAGAGCTACACTGCCCCACCCAGGCCCTCACTCAGCAGACAACAGCCTCCTTTGTATTGATGGTAGATTTTAAGGCCACGAAGAGGAAGAGTGGCTTAACACAGAAAGGCCAGTCCCTATCACAAACAATGTCTCAATAGCAATGATTGCACATCCAAAATTATCATTTTTGTGGCTGGCTTCCAACATGAACTGACTTACAGCAAAAGGAGTTTATAAGAAGCCATAGGTCTTAATAACCTTGAGAAATATCTTACAATGGACACTTTATTGAGATTTGGTAAGAACAGCCCCTTTTAAAATCTTCTAACAAAGAGTTTAGAAAAATAGTCTTCTAGATGTCGAACTTTGGGAGCTCCATTTCTCTTTGTAACTGGGCAGATCAAAAATCTATTTTCTAAGGAATCACTTAGGTTGGCCGTGTTGGCCTGAACCCAGGGCAAGCAGGGTGGGCTTCTTCTCTCCATGCACGTGGCCTTAGATGCATCACCACTTTCACAGGGGGTCATGGTGGTAGCTTGAAATTGGCCATGTGGGCATATCTGTGTCACAGAAATAGATAAATGCTACATATTTTTTCTTTCTTTTTTTAATTTTTCCAGAGAGCCAATTGTTAAACATTAACTAGCACACCACTGGAGTCAGCCCAACAAATGATTGGAATCAGTTCCTGGTGTCCTTGCCAAAGTATCGTGTTTTAAATCACAGATGACTGCCCCTGTGCCAATGAATTCTTCTCCAGCCACCCATCTAGCGTTATGCTCCTCCGCCACCACACTGGGAAGAACCAGTGTCACCTGTGTTCCTTCAGCTCCTGCTGGCACACATTAGCTTTGCAATTCCTTTGGAGAATAGGACAGTTCTGACCAGACCTGAGCATATGCCTCTCTGCTCTAGCTATGGTGAAGCCTGCCCCTGGATGTTGGCATCAAGGAGCAGTGGTGAGGGCAGGTCTTGAGAACAAACACCTCGCAGGACACCTACCACAGGTAAGGTATTCCATAAGAATGACCTGTTCTCTGGCAAGGAGCAAGTAATTGCTTCTGTTGGCTTGGAGGCTTCTGAGAATTTGGGGGTTTGAGATTCTCAGCTTATCTACTCAGTAGTCCAAAGTTGTGGTCTCAGGACCATTCACTATCTGGCTCCTGACTGATGTAGCAGGCCTGTCAAAGCTAGGACTTTAGTCTCCTTTGTAGCTTTCAACCCTTATCAAATTTGAGGTCTTCTTTTCTTTTTTTTTTTGAGATGGAGTCTCACTTTGTTGCCCAGGCTGGAGTGCAGTGGCGTGATCTCGACTCACTGCAACGTCTGCCTCCTGGGTTCAAGCGATTCTCCTGCCTCAGCGTCCCGAGTAGCTGGGATTACAAGCACGCACTACCACACCTGGCTAGCTTTTGTATTTTTAGTAGAGAGAGGGATTTTGCTCATGTTAGCCAGGCTGTTCTCTGACTCCTGACCTCAAGTGATCTGCCCCCATCGGCCTCCCAAAGTGCTGGGATTACAGGCATGAGCCACTGTGCCTGGCTGATTTGCAACAGTGATTTCTCCTACCCAGATGTAAATCTCCTGAGCTGCCAGTGAGGCCCTTGGGCGTTCAAAGTTTGTCTTAGGTTGGCAATGAACTCTCCTGAGCCCACCGTTTCCTTTCTTCTGAGCGTTCAGCTCCAACATAAGAAGGCACCACCCTTCTGCATAATCATGATCGTTATCATTGTCTCCCACTCAGGAAGCACCACCCAATGCCTTGCTCTCTGGCTGCACCCATCATAACTGACTACAGGTGAAAACTCCAGTAATCATAATGCCACTGTGTGATGAACGGTCACCAGCGGTCAGCAAACTTTTTCTGTAAAAGGACAGATAGTAAGTAATTCAGGCCTTGTGGGCCTTGTGTGACATCTGCAGCATATTCTCTGACTTTTCCCCTTCCCTTTCGCTTTAGCCCACAAGCCATGGAAGAACAGGCCATAGTTTGCTTACTCCTGGTCATTACAATCCCACTTACCAGAGGTATGGAGACCCTGTGACTCTGAAACAGGTGGGAAGATAGATTCCAACATGAAGCCTTGAGTGAGGGTCTGCTTTGTCAAACCATTTTCAGTATCCAGTGTCTTAGTTTAGGTTCCCTAGAAAACAGAGCCAGGGAACAGGCTTAAGAACAAAAGCACGATGGCTCATGCCTGTAATCCCAGCACTCTAGGGGGACAAGGTGGGCGGATCACAAGGTCAGGAGATCGAGACCATCCTGGCTAACATGGTGAAACCCCGTTTCTACTAAAAATACAAAAAATTAGCCAGGCATGGTGGTGGGCACCTGTAGTCCCAGCTACTCGGGAGGCTGAGGCAGGAGAATGGGGTGAACCCAGGAGGCGGAGCTTGCAGTGAGCCGAGATCGTGCCACTGCACTCCAGCCTGGGCAACAGAGCCAGACTCCGCATCAAAAAAAAAAAACAAAAGAACAAAAGCTTTATTGGGAGGTACAATCCCAGGGCAGGGAGAGTGGAGAAAAAAGGAAGAAAAGGCAAGGTGAGGCATCCCCATGCTGGCTGCTGCTTCCTGATGAGCCACACGAGGCAAGCCAGACACTCAGCATGTCCTCATGCAGCTTGTGAACGCCAATGCCCTGGCCCTGTGGAAAACCATGCCTTGGATTTTGGCCCAACAGAGGGCAAAGGGTAGGGTATTATCCCCTGGCTCTCTCCTGCCTCCCACTGAAAGGCTTTGGGCAGAGCCCTGGCAGCACCTATGGCAGGCCACAGCCACCCAGGCTACCGTGTCTAGCAAGCCCAGGACTATCTGGGCCCCCTTCTCTTTCCAGCATCTGCGGTCTGGGGCACACAGTCTGCCACCACCCTGCAGGGAGCTCGGGGAACAGGGTCCCATTCCTCATCTTCCTGTGGTTTGGAAGACTCAAACAGGGTGTGGGGAAGCCCAGATCAAGGCGAACCTCACAGGGTGGACCCTAGCGTTACAAGAGTGCTCTTTAGGAATCCCATTTCAATCGTGTCTTCACTCACCCCGAGTCCCTTCTCAGAGGATTCAGAAGCCCTGCGGGGTGGACCAGGCGGTGACAATGCAAGGCTCTGGTCTCATAGCTCCCTGCCTGGGAGATTCCTGGCCCCAGGCTCCTGCCTGTGCTCCTCCTCTTGATAGCTTCTCCAGTTTTCACACTATTCTTCTAGCACCTTCTCCATGCAGTGCCTTTCCTCCCGAGAGCCCCTTTCCTTTGTCATTTCTCCTGGTCCTCTCGCCTTCCTTGGTTTAGGGTTTGGCCGGCCGCAGAGCGTGGGGGTGGATGTGCGGGGTGGATGTGGTGGGAGGTCTGCATTGGCAGCGCAGCCTCAGGTCCTCCCTGTTCTTTGCTCCTCGTTCCTGTCTCAAGTAGAGATCTGAACCACTTTTGGGGGTTATTTCTGACTCTTCCTTTGGGGCCAGTCACACACCAGCCTGGAAAAACTGCTCCCGCCCGGCAGTGCCCAGAGGAATCAAGCTGAAGATGTCCCCCACGAGGAGGGCCCTGCCTGCCATGAACCATTCAGCACTTTCTGAGTCCAGAGTGTGGTGCTGGCAGGGAGTCTCTCTGCATTCTCATCAACACATGAGCCCAGCAAGCTCTTCCAGAGGGGCTGCAGCCTCGGTGGGGATGCCTGGGTTTATGCTCAAGGTCTCAGGGAACGCCCCCGGGGCCGCCCCGCCGTGGTCATCAAGGACCCACTGCGAGAAGTGCCCGGGAATGTCTGCCCGTGTCCATGGTCACAGAACACACGACCGACTCTGCAGCAGGGGTTCCGTGTGGATCCCCCGACCCACCATTTGCTTCATTCAGCAGCACGTGTCACCCCTCATCATGCAAACAAACCATCCGTGCTTTCAAAGAGTTTCAAAGAGTTCCCCGGGTGTGGGTGGCCAGAGGGAGCCCTTTTTTCCTCTGTGCACCCCAACAGTCCACCTACACATGGCTTCCTCCCTGTAACAAAGCTCCCCAGCTTCAGTGGCAGCCTGGGGAGTGGTAGGGTGCCTCCCAATTTCCCTTCCTCCTCCTCGCAGGGCTCCATCTGTTGAGGAGGAGTGAGAAGATGAGTACACGGGCAGTCTTCGCTCCCAGCCGCTCTTCACAGTGGAACCACCACAGATCAGGTCCCACGATCACTGCTGTCACAGGTCTAAGTCACTTGGGCTCCTGCCTCTGCCCTCAGCCAGGAAAGCCATCACCCACCGCTCGAGGGGATGCCTCCACCCTGAGATAACCCAATCAGACCCCTTTGCCTGTCTCATACCTGTAATCCCAGAGCTTTGGATGAGGCAGGGGGACCATTTGAGGCCAGGGATTTGAGGCTTCACTGAGCTATGATCGCACCAATGCACTCCAGCAAGACCTCTTCTCTAAAAGAAGAAGAAGGAGGAGAAGGAGAAGAGAAACAACAACAACTTTGTTGCTTCCAACCAACAAGACTCCGTTTAGGGACAAGTGATGTTTTTCCCACGTTGGGCACCAGGGAGAAGCCAGCAGGAGAGAACAAGCACCCAAACACCAAAGGAAACACTCTGTGAGCCACAGAAGCAGTGCTTGCTGCAGGCAGAGGGCAAGGCAGGTGCACAGGCCTGAGCCTCCACCCTCCCAAAGAGGACACTGTGAGCTGGCATCGCTGGTGGGCTGGTGATCCCCAAGACGGACCTGCACCCCAGCCATCCCCACCTGTGAGCCCTTATGGACTCAGAGGGGAGTTATATTAATAGAATGCAGGGAGCACCTGCATTCGCCAAGTCACAGAGGAGCTTTTGGGTGGGGAGAATGTTTGGAGAACGAGAGGCACGTTGGAGCTTGGACTTTGGTCGTTCCTGACTTTGCGGCCTTGCCCGCTGAGCCAGCTGGTTCTCAGGCTTCACAGGGGCAGGGTGGTGAGGGTGGCCATGAGATCTTTCTGCAGACAAAGGTGGTTTCTCCTTGATGACATAAAACACAGACACACAGGATTCCTTTGGTGTCGTGGTGTCGAGAACGTCTTTTGCAAAGGGGCAGTGGAACGCAGGCACATGTCTTACAGAGTGGTGAGGATGAAAGAAGAGAATGTGTGCCAAGCGCCAAGCGTGATGCCTAAACACAACAAGCACGTGCTCCATCACAGCTGGTTTACAGGCCATGGGGGGGCCCGAGGGCCATACTCATGTATGAATGCGAAGCCCCAAACTCAGGCTCCTGCATTCTTCTTAGTGTCACCCAGGATCAGGGACCCTAATGACAGCAGGCCTTGTTGGTCCCCAGAGCATGCAAGGCCCCCGTTCCTGACTCCAAGATGTCCATGGTTGGAGGTGTCAGCTACCCCTCAGTGACACCCCCAGGAATGCTGGCAGAACCACACTGAGGCAACAGCCCTGCAGGACGCACACTAGACAGAGAGGAACAGAGCCAGGGAGGCTGCTGCGGGGGCCTGCCGGGGCAAGGTCCATGGCCCAGAAGGCCAGCAGGATGACACCCTGACCGATGAGAGGCCCTCCACCTGGGAAGGAAGAGACGCCTCGGACGTGGAGGATCACCTTGAACACGGGTATCATCTCAGACAGGGGGCATCACCTTGGGTGTGGGGGGGATCAGCTCAGACAGGGCAGGCATTTTTGGCAAGTTGCCTCTCCTTGGGCTCCTTCAGGACAGTGAAGGGTACTGGAAAGAAACTCAAGCTGCCTGAGACCAGAAAGCCTGATCTACAAATTAGTCCACAAGTTCCTGAGGCAGAGACTTGACCTGCAACTCAAACCAGGAGCGCCATACAGCATCACCTACCCACTGCTACCCCCTCCCCACCAAAGGGCACAGCTTTCATCTCAGTTAAATCCTTGGTTTTTCTTTTTTATTTTTTCTTTTTCTTTTTTCTTTTTTTTTTTTTTGAGACAGAGTCTTGCTGTGTCACCCAGGCTGAAGTGCAGTGGCATGATCTCGGCTCACTGCAGCCTCTGCCTCCTGGGTTCCAGCAATTCTCCTGCCTCAGCCTCCTGAGTAGCTGGGATTATAGACATGCGCCACCACGCCCAGCTAATTTTTGTATTTTTAGTAGAAAAGGAGTTTTACCATGTTGGCCAGGCTGGTCTCGAACTCCTGACCTCAGGTGATCTGCCTGCCTCAGCCTCCCAAATCTTTGGTTTTTCTTAATGGCCTTAATGACCAGAAAGTTTGAAGTTTTATTCCTTTTTCAAGTGACATGATAGCAAATTGTTTCTTGGCTTTGGTTAAAAGCATGCCTTTTATTTGCAAAACTGATAATAAGAGAAGTCAGTTGGGTACACATTTAATCACTGAATTCCTGTAGCAATAAAGAGGACATGTATAACATTAAAAAGACAGACTCTTCAGGTACTAATTATTTTATTCATTTATATTTTTTGTCTTAGGACACAATAATGAAGTAAACAAGTCTATACAGAGTATTGTATAGCAGAGACAAAGCTATGGCAATTTAAATTATTTGCAGATCTGCAAAAAAGAAAAGATTAGATGTATTTTGGAGAGGTATTCTTGAAGTAATAACTATTGCCATGGATTAAAAGCCCACTGCACCTATGTATGACAAAAAAAAGAAAAAGCAAAACAAGGCTGGGTGCGGTGTCTCACGCCTGTAATCCCAGCACTTTGGGAGGCCGAGGCGGGCGGATCACGAGGTCAGGAGTTCGAGACCAGCCTGACCAACATGATGAAACCCTGTCTCTGCTAAAAATACAAAAATTAGCTGGGTGTGGTGACGTGTGCCTGTAATCCAAGCTACTCAGAAGGCTGAGGCAGGAGAATCGCTTGAACCTAGGAAGCGGAGGTTGCAGTGAGCCGAGATCATGCCACTGCACTCCAGTCTGGGCGAAAGAACGAGACTCCATCTTAAAAAAGAAAAAAAAAAAGAAAAACAAAAATCTTAGCGAATTAGAATATATGGCAATGGACATCTATAAAAAAACAAACATCTAAGGCTCATCATACCTGGTGGTGAAATACTGAACACTTTCTCCTCCAGGGTGGAATGGGGCAAGGATGCCCACTCTCACCATTCTATACCACAACAAATGCGGGTCCTAGCTTGTGCCACCAGCTCTGTGATCTCTAGGGCATCCTTTGCAAAGGAGCCATTGGGACACGGATGCTTACATTCCAGGCTCCAAGCAAGCTCCTTTCCCCAGGCTCTTCTCCGGGGTGAGGC
Organism: Nomascus leucogenys; assembly: GCF_006542625.1. Lineage (NCBI taxonomy): Eukaryota > Metazoa > Chordata > Mammalia > Primates > Hylobatidae > Nomascus > Nomascus leucogenys. The sequence continues at coordinate 138,719,012 of NC_044402.1, read as the reverse complement.
GAAGAAAGATGGGGACTGCACACCCATCGTGGATGGCTCAATCTTCTGACTTCCTTGGGGAAGACATATGAGAACATGTATGTGCATATCACACCCACATGTCTCCCCCAAACAAAGAACAGCCTCCCCGGATCTATATTTAGCTTAAAAATCAAAAAGCCTTCTCAGTAGGTAGCTAGCATGATAAAGATGCCTTCTTTTTTTAAAAAGATAGGGTCTCAGTCTTGCTCTGTTGCCCAGCCTGGAGTGCAGTGATGCAATCACAGTTCACTGCAACCTCGAACTCCTGGCCTCAAGGGATCCTCCTGCCTCAGCCTCCCAAGTGGCTGGGACCACAGGAGCATGCCATCATGCCTGGCTTTCTTATTTTTTGTAGAGACAGGGTCTCATTATGTTGCCCAGGCTGTTCTCAAACTCCTGGGTTCAAGAAATCCTCCCACCTCGGCCTCCCAAAGAGCTGGAAGATACTTTCTTTATACTGGTCCACAAACCACCTCATGTCCAGGGATAGGCACCTGCCCTCGGGTCACTAGAGGCAAGTAGTCCTTATCTCACCCTGAGACCCTGGACGCAGGTGCCCGCGCCCTTGAGGTCACCTCTGTGAGCTGGCTGAGGGTCTCACTGCCAGGAGCTGCCACCATGCCAAGCTGGGGTCAGCCATAGGTCAGCGCTGGGTTCAAGGGAGGCTGGAGAGTAAGGGTTGGGCATTACCGTCTCCAATGTCCCTAGACCCAAGAAAGGGGCTCCAGCACTAGAGTGCCAGAAAGCTTGACAGTGTCCCCTCCATCTCTTTAGAGAGGACTTTGCTGGCCACCACCTCCTCCATTTGCAGAGGGAATTCTCTTCCTAGCCACCTGTCCTTTGGCCCTCCAGCTAGCCAACCCACAAACCATGCCACCTACAATGAGAGGAAGCAGTGATCAGCACAGTTGCCTGGTACATAGTAGTTGCTCAGTAAACAATTGGCTGGGTGCATGAGCGAATGAGAGGGCAAGTGAGTGGACTGGCAAGGGCGTGGAGGCCTGGGTGCAGAGAGGCCCTACAGGCAAGCCCAGACATAGATGGGTAGGCCGACTTAGGCCAGGCTTACTGGTGGAAACAGGCTGGTGGGAGTGGCTGCGGCAGGAGACAAGCAGCCTTTAGCTGGGAGGCCAGCTCCTCCCACTGGCAGCATTCCCAAGGTAGGTGGGGACCCTGGCTTACCACCCCACCTCCATCCCCAACTAAAGGACTAGCTTTCTCCTAGCCAGCCTGCCTCCCACAGTGTCAACGGCAATTCCCCTATCCAAGAGCTCTGAGCTCCGTGCTGGAGGTGACAGCTGGCCAGTGTGGGCTGGCTAGGAAAGGGTTCGTCCCCCTTCCTTCTCCAATCTGACTGCCCCAATTTGCACTCTCTTTTTCTCTCTCTCTCTCTCTCTCTCTGTCACCATCTTGGTTCAGCAAGAATGGCATCCATGCACTTGGCCTGATTGTAGGAGCTCATCCCCTGAGCGCTCTCCTCTGTTGGAGCTGGGATGGAGGCTTCTGTCCATGGCTGTCCTATTCCCTCAGGACCTACACACCGCATCTTAGACAAAATTGCCTCTGAGTCTGCCTCCTCCCCCCCTTCTACATCACCAACTCCTTACAAGGGATGCAGTGAGATGTATTTTTGCATGTCCCTTAAAACTCAGGTGTCAACAAGTATTTGTGGAGTGTACAAAAATTTCCAATAATAGGAAAGAAGAAACTGGCTGTGAATCACTGAAAATAGATGAGATTCTGAAGAGTCCTAGAGCCCAAAGCACTTGATAATTTCTAAAAGAATTGATTTCAATATCTTCCTACCAGATTTATTGGTGGAAATAAAAAAGGCTACATTTAGGGAGGAAATGTGACATCAGGTAGCAGGCTGAATATGGAGCAAGACCCAGCAAAAGCGTGAAGAAGAATCTCGGTAAGGTGTAGATGAGCTGTCTGTTTACTCTTGTTTCCAGAACAATGGAGCTCCCCATTGACGTCAATGGGAGGGAAGAAACAAAAGAGCCTTTGGGTGTGTGCAGGGCACAGCAGCCGGGCCTGGGTTTGCTTGGCATTTGTGTGTGTATGTGTTAGAGGGGGCGGGGAGCCTGTCGAGGTGTCAATGTCAGAGGAGCAGGAGGAGGGGCCACCTGACTGTGTGAACAGCCTGCAGGCCTCCCAGGGCTTCTGTGGGAAGGGCTGCCCCGATGAACTTGGTATTTGCCCTGGTTTGCATCTGAGAAGTTGCACACACACCTTGTCAAGTGGAAGGGAAGGAGTTATCACACTCAGGAATTCCCGATGTGGGTTCATAGCTTTTCCTTCTGTCCCATCCCTGGTCCCCAGGTGAGTCCAGGTAAAGAAGAACAAGAAGAGTAAAGAGAGATACGGCGGCCTCCAGCTTCCTGGACAATCTCGCCTTCCCCATGAGAGCCTACACTTTCAGAGCCTGCTGCGTGGGAGCCTGAAAGCTCCTTCCTGTCCTGTAAGTCTCAGGCTTCTACCCAGACCAGGGGAAATTGTACTCTCTCTCCTGACACTTTCAATGGAAGTTTAGAGGCTCCACGTGCCCAAACAATGCTTACTGAAACAGCAAACACTCAGACAAGGTGATGCAGGGTCCCGCGCTGTCTCCCGGGACAACCTCCCACCCCTGGCTCCTGCGTCTCTACGGCTTGCACCGTTGTAAGGCTTCCCTTTCTCAGGGCCCATCCTACCCGCCCTGGAAGTGCTGCCTTTCTCACGGAGCCTGTGGGGATAGCTCTGGTTAATTTATAGCCCACATCGCCCAATTTAGCATTTGATTAAGTTTCCTTTTTATGAGACAGTCCTTTCTCCCTAGTGATGCGCTTGGGGGCAGGGACAACATCATTTCTTTCTTTTGTACCTCCCCAGAGTAACAATGACTCCATTTCCTGAACCAAAAATTGCAACACGTGGTCTCAAAAATAAGAAAGGTCACTTGGTAGCTGTCGGGACAAGTGTCGACCACAGGCACCTCGGAGGCCCGGGTGGGCGTGCCCCGGGATCTGCTGCAGGGCGGTGCTGCCACCTTCTCGTGGGCTTCTCCGGGGCCCGGCGATGAATGAGTGAGTGAATGAATAAATAAATGAATGTGAATGCGTGAATGAAGCATGCCGCGCGGACTTTCCCGCGGCCCAGGCCGCTGGGGGCGCGCCTCTGGCCGGTGGCCGGAGGTGGAGATCTCCCTGGTCCGGCTTAGGCGCGCCGGGTCTGCCAGGCCGGCCGGAGGTGCGCAAGAGCCCGGCGCCCAGCTCCCCTGCCCGCAATGGTACGCGCCACTCCGCGCTCCCAGAGCTGGCGGACTTGAGGGCGTCGTGAATGGAAGAGGCCGACGCCGGAAGTGGATGAGACCACTGGGGAGGACGACGGGGAGCACGAACGCGCCGGGTCTCCATTGAGGAACCGACGAGGTGAACATGGAGTTCCATGTGCGTCTTATGTAAAAAGAGCGACGGGCGCCGCCACCAATGGGCGCGCGGCGCTCGCAGGCCCCGCCCCTCATGTATACAGATGAGACAGAGTCGCGGCCAATGGCGGACGCCGGGGGCGGGCGCGGCGAGCGCGGTCACGTTTTCCACTATGTGACAGCGGCGACTCGGCCGCGGCGGAGGCGGCGGCGCCTGGGGGCTACGTGCAGCTGTGGGCGGCGGCGGCAGCGGGCGCGGGGCCGGGCGGACAGAGCTGCGAGTCGGCGGAGGAACCGGCGGACGGGCTGACGCGGGCGCAGCCGGGCGGTAAGTGGCGCGGCGCGGCCCCGCTGCGGCTTATGTAACCGCCGCCGGAGCGCGGGCCTCGGGCAGGTCGGGGTCCCAGCGCCGGCTTGGGCCGCGGAGGCGCCGCTGGGAGTTCCCTGGGCTGCTGGACTCCTCGGCTTGAAACGGCGCCGGCGTGGGGGCGTGTGCCCTTGGCCCTGTCCCAGGTGGAGGGTGGTCGACCCGCGCGCAGGGTGCGCTCGTTTGAACTACGCTGACACCGCGGGTTGGGGACTCGAACCCCCGCTTCGCAGCTCAGGAGCCTGAGGTCCGAAAGGTGAGGCAGCATGTGTAGGGCACCGAGCTACCGAGTGACTGCGCGCGGGCTGCGGTTCCGTGGGCGATTCTCTTTTGGGAACCCCCCCTCCCCTCGCATGGGGAAGGCCAAGGGAACCAAGGGTCAGCGCAGCCGGCCCTGGGATCTGGAGGACCCTCGGGGAGCTGACTGCCTCCTCTGAGGCCACAGGGCCAAGTCCTGGGCTGGGGAAGGGCCATGGAGGGGCACTGATCTAGGAGCTTTTCCTGGACACCCACGGGTCTCCTGGAATGAGTGATCAGAGGGACAAGGAAGTCCCTGTGCCAAGCCAGGCCTGGGAACCTGAGGGCAGGGAGACTGCCTAATGTTCGCCCCTTTGCCTCCTCTGGACCACCCTGTATTAATTCCCTTTCCCCGGACTGGATAGAAGGGAATGGGGTGTCCACTCTGGTGCAGCAGTCACACCTACCTTCTGGGAGGTACTTTGGCTGCCAAGTCCCAGACGTAGACCAGGGGGTGGGAGGTGGCCTGCTTCCCCCTTCAGGAAGGCCAGGGTAAGGGATGACGAGTTGGTTGCCAGGGTTTCTGTAACCTACACAGAAGGAACCCGTTTGGAAAGCTGATTCATACAGAACAACAGAGCCAGAAGGCACCCTGAAAATCACCCAGAGTAACCCCTCAGCCTGACAGATGAGCAAACTGAGGCCCAGGCCCAGGCTGTCTGCAGGATCTTCCCATCGTACTGGGGCAGAATGAGTTTCAGAGGTTCAGTGATGCCCTCAACTTGCGTGCTGAATCCTGGGTGGGCTGGAATTTGGGAGGAAGGGCCTTAAGTCCGGGAAATGTGTTAAGAACCCCACACCATGGCCAAAGCCCCACGTGGACACCTGTCACCTGTATGTGGCACAGCAGGACCGCTAGACTTGGCTTCGGAGGGGAGATGCCCACCCTCTCCCCCCACCTGGGGCTTCTGGTCCCAGGCTGGGTGTGCCTGAGAAGAAAACAGGACTCTACCTGAAGGCTTTATTTGGAAATTGAGTTTTAAAATACAAAGTGAATTGATTTTTGTGTGCTATATGACTATAATGAAGAAAGGGACTCCGTTTTTTTTAAGTGGAAGCTGTGTGGTGTGCCAGCACGGGGATGGTACCGTGGGTGTTTGCAGTTATCTGTCACTGTCGCCTCGGTATGATTCATTGGTACAGAACTAACGCAGCCCTGGCTTTCTGTGGAGACTGGAGTGCCAGGTGTGAAGGGGGAGCCCTGTGTCAGCCAGCTGGCTGCTGCTGGGAGCCTTGGCTCCCAGTCTGGGCCTCAGTTTCCTCATTTGTTTGGAGGGGCTGAGATTGGGCAGTCTCAGAGGTCCGCTTTAATTCCCAGGTTTTTGGTTTTCTGTTACCCTATGGATGATTTTTCCCAGGTTTCTCGCAGGAGACAGAGGCTTCTGATGTGCTCTTGCCTTTGGGCCACGTAATGTTCTCCTGTGAGCCACGTCTGCAGTGCTTACAAGGAACAAGGAAAGATTCCTCTCCTGTGCACTACTTCTCATACCCACTGAACTTTCTCAGAGAAATACTGGTAGTCACACTGCTGTTTTTAAGCGGTGATGTAACTTCACCAGGACTCGGCAAACCATGGCTCTATCAGGTCATTGAACAGCTGGCAGGGCCACTCGGCATTTAGTCAGAAGAAAGACAGGCTCTGGGTATGCTTTTACCTTTTGAAAACTACTCTGTTTGGCAGAGTGAGCCAGAAACATACAATTCCATAAGCTTGGCAGAGACTGTCTCCACACTTCTGGAAAGCTGGCCCACCTTGGGAACCAAGGTAGAATTAGACAGTCTAGAGGGGGCCTCTGATGGACCCCTCCCCAAGCCCACGCACTCCCCCCTAGGAACCAGGCCCTCCTTTCAACTCATTATGCTCATCGTGTACACATCTGTAACAAGTTTGTTACCATATTTCCAAGTCCAGAGCAAATTAGAAGCAGTAAATGAACAGCAGTGACGGATGACAGGAGTCAAGGCCACTTGGTTTTCAGAGACTGGTAGTTCCCAAGACAGAGTGAGCTGCTGTGCTGAACCCTCACCAGCCTCGAAGGGTTCCTGGTGCTCTTCCTGGGGTGACATAGAGGAATCAGAATCCACTCTTTAAGAAACCAGGTACAGGAGGAGCAGATGCCTGAGCTTCCTGCAATTCAGAGTAGCTCAGTCCCTGACCACTGGGGAGCTAGGAGGCTGACACTTTTGCCTTTCTTACTGCTTTGAAGTCTTGCAGTTCTAAAAATGTAGGGATTTAAAAGTCTGAATTGAGAGCATTGAAGGTGTCCTAGTGAGGCCAAGACAATGCCTCCCCAGTGCACCTCCTTCCCTCCATATTTGGATGGCTGCGGTCACATTTTCCTCAGTTACCCAACCGTTGCCATGGAGAGCACGGCTGTTTATTTAGCAGGACAAACATTTTCTCAGGATTACAGCAGGCTGGCCTCAGGGAGTTGGCTCCTACCAGGAAGTAGAAAACATGTTATAATATTCAGGGTTGTAAAATCCTGCGGGGCTCGCAGAGACAGTACCTGCTGTATGATCCCTATTATGTAAAGTTCAAAAACAGGCGAATTCACTAGGCTGTGAGAAGCCAAGCTAGTGGGTCCCTGCGGGGTAGATGGTGGCTGGGAGGGCCGCCAGGAGCCTCTGGGAGGCTGGCACTGTCCTGCCTCTGGTGACATGTGACATGGCATGTTGTTTGTGGATATACATCAAGCTGTGACCTCATGAGGTGGGACTCCTCTGGTGATTGAACGCTGATTTCTGATTTCCACAAAAAATGCTTTTCTTAGGTGTGCAGGTACTGAGTACAGTAAGACTTTACCAGTCCTGGCAGTGGCAGTGGAGGCTGGAACTGGGTACCAGGCTTGCTTTTGTTCCTAATTTTTAAACACTATTATGGAAAGTATGAGTATCTCTGAAAGTGGGGAGGATAGGGTAACAAACCCCTGCGACCCCACCAGCCAGTAGTTTCTGCTCCTGGCCCCTCTCCTTCCCCACCCCCACCAGCTGCTTTTCTTCCTGATCCCAGGCTCTCCGTTCTGGTGGCGGACTGCACTTTCTGAATGGTGCTCTATCAAGTTGAGGCAACCCAGCTACTAAAAATGTGGCCAAGTGACCTGGTCAGGGGTGCGAGCTTAACCTCTTTCTTTGAGTCTGACTGTTCTTAGGGGCAGAGCCAGTGGGTGGACATGCAAAGCGGGCCTCAAGGGCAGATTCACACCCAGAGGCTCATGTTGGCTTTTGGCAGCCCCTTTTCAACCGGGCTGTCATTTTCCCTCCTGGGCTTTGGCACCCTGAGCACATAAGTGCATGCCCGCCCTTCCTCCCCCTACCCGCCCTGAGGTAGAAACAGGTTTCCTAGGAGCGCCCCAGGAACAGCTGGTCCAGCCGGCTCTGGGCACACATCTGTGGAGGGCAAGAGGCAAAGTCCACTTTGACAGGGACGTTGGTTTTGCCAGCTTCTCAAAATGAGGCTGATCTATTAGAGCCGCTGGGGCTGAGAGACGCATTTTCTGGAATGACGAAGTTTCTGATGATTTGGCTTTCACATTTCTGCCAAGCTTACTCTACCCTCTTTGCAAAAATACTTATCTTCCACCTAAGATAATGTCGGGGCACCAGTGATTCATATTTAGACAGGCTCACAGGGGATGGACTCAGGGGTGAAAACCAGGAGCTAAGTGCAAAAACAGTGAAAACCAGGAGAGCTACGTGCAAAGTGCCCAGTGCCCAGACAGCACGGTGACTTCAGATACCTGATGCTCCTCCAAGGACTGCCTGGGCTGGGGGTGGCACTGAGTTGTTAGTCCTTTAAATATAAGAATACAAGCCAGAGACAGCTACCATGACAATTCACTCTCTCTCCTAAAATTACTTTTGTTACCTGTCTGTTTTTCTTTTTCTCTTTGTTTTCTCTCTCTCTCTTTTTTTTTTTTTTTTTTTTTTTTGAGATAGAGTCTTGCTCTGTCGCCCAGGCTGGAGTGCAGTGGCGCAATCTTGGCTTACTGCAACCTCCAACTCCTGGGTTCAAGCAATTCTCCTGTCTCAGCCTCCCAAGTAGCTGGGACTACAGGCCCACACCACAACGCCTGGCTAATTTTTGTAGTTTTAGTAGAGACGGGGTTTCACCATATTGGTCTGGGTGGTCGCGAACTCCTTACCTCGGGTGATCCACCGCCTCAGCCTCCCAAGGTGCTGGAATTACAGGTGTGAGCCCCCATCTGTTTTTCTGTAGTGATTAGCAGTGATAATACAAGCTAATATTACATTCCAGATACCTTGCATGGGTTGTGTCATTTAATCCTTCTGACAACCAGTAGGAGGCAGGAACTACTGTTATCCCCATCTCACGAATGAGGACACAAGGCTCAGGGAGGTTAAGGAACTTGTCCGAGATCACACAGTTAGGAAGTGGTGGAACCCAGCTGAAACCCAGGCCATCCAGGACCTGTGCCCTTAACCACTCTGCCGCTGCCTCTGATCACCTTAATGACTCACTCAGAGCAGAAAGGACCAGCTGCTTATCTGGGGGAGGGCGGTGGGGATGAGATTGATGGTGTCCAGGGTGTTGGGGGGTCAGGAGTGAGAGAATGCCCTTGGTACCCTGGACGGCCCCTTGGCAGCTCCACTGAACCATGGCAAGAGCCGCCTGAGAGGTCTCCTTGCTTCCACCTTGGCTCACCCGTGCAACTCCATTGAAATGTAAGTCAGATCTTGTTGCACAGAACTCTCCACGGTTCCCTTTCGGAGTTCTGACTGCCCCCGCAAGGCACTCTGTGATCTGGCCTTGCTGCCGCCCTCCTACCCCTGCCCGCTCTGCTCCAGCCTCGTGCACCTTCCTCAGACAGGTCAGGTGCTCGCCTGCCGCAGGGCCTTTGTGTGTGCTGTCCCCCTGCCTAGAGTGTTCTTCCTCTGGTAGCTCACTCTCCACTCTCTTCAGGTCTGCCTTCAGGCTCTCTTGAGAATGGAGTCTGAGGTGAGCACTTTACTGGGAATTGCAGGTCCCAGGGTAGCAGCAGAAAAGGAAAAGGGAGGTAAGGAAGAAAAGTCTGGAAAGCACACACAAGATGACACCCTGCTGAGATGAGGCTCTGCCTTACAGAGACACCCAGCTGGGTGCTCACCCCCTTGGCACCTCTTCAGAAAGGCTGTCCCAAAAAAGGAAGGAAGGAAAGAAAGACAGCTTCAAAACGGTCCATTTGAGGGAGAGAGGGAGGGGGCATTTTCTGCCAGCTCCTCCTTGCCTCCCGCCCAGCAAGCGAGCTCTCCCTCCTGTCCAGCTGCCTCATCAGACCCTTTGGCAGCAGCTGGGACAGTGAGGGGCAGCAAGGGCCCCCACAGTGGTGTGGCACGTCGTCCGAGTCCACACAGGGCAGGCAGAGCCAGAGACGCCCAGTGCCAGCCTCAGGTGTGAAGCTAGAAGGACCTGCTGGAGCATGTGGCTGCAAGCCTGAGAGAGCGAAGCCCAGGGACTCTGAGTCAGTTCACACACGAGGGCTCGTGCGCAAGGTCCTTGTCAAATGCCACCTACACCTGGGGCCACCCTCACTGAGATGTCACTCCCAGCCCCTCTATTCCCACTTGCTAGTTGCCAGTTGTACTGTATATTCTAGTTTCTTGTTTATTGTCTGTTTCCCCCAGTGTAAGCTCCCTGAGGGCAGGAAAGATGTCTGATCTGTTGTCTGCCCCAGTGCCAGCCCTCAGTGCTAAGCGAGTCAGGGCAAGTCAGTCAGTGAGAAACTGCTGGCACCGGGCGGGCCCTGCCTGAGTGCCATCTGCCCTTTTTGTTGTTGTTGTTATTTATTGTTTTTGGACTTGTTCGTCTGTGTCTGAGACTCTCCCCACGTCAGTCTTTCTGGCCTCTACCCTTTTAGTGGGTGTATAGTATTTATAGCATGGATGTCGCAGGTTTGTGTCTTCAACAGTACGTGCCAGGCCCTGGGGATCCAGCAGTGACCAACTCAAACCCCTGTCCCCATGGAGCTTAGGTCCCAGAGGGGAGGCAGGCAGTAAACAGCCCAGCCCCTCAGTGCTGGCGAGGAAAGCCCACAGAGCGGAGGTGGAGGCACGGAGAAGGAGCTGGTAGGGAGGCGGTGCTGTTCGTGCAGGCTGCCCAGGGCATCTGCAGGAAGAGGGCTGTGGGTACGAAGGAGCAGCAAGTGCAGAGTCCCTGTGGTCAGAGCACACAGGGCTGGGGCTGAGGGGTGGGCAGTTAACAGGACATGCCCAGGAGATTGCAGGAGCTAGACTTGCAGAGCCTTTGGCCCTCGTGCCCACTAGAGTTGTGCTCTGAGCAAGGGTCTGAGCACAGGCCGGACGTAAGCTAAGCCCCTTCACCAGGATCGCTCTAGATGCTCTGTTAACCATAGCAAGGCTAGGTGGAGAAAGGGGACCAGTTTGGAATTGGAGGCTGGCTGTTGGCCAGGATGATCGTGGACAGGAGCCGTGGCCTCCCTGTTGATAGTTCTTTCCAGGTTTTTATATTCAATGCTTACACATCTCTGTGCACATAAATAAGCACTTCTCTGCAATGGATTCCTGGAAGTGGGAAGAGTATGCAGATTATAAATGTTGCTGGGAACTCAAATTTCTCTCCAGAAATACCCTATTACTGCACCACTACACACAAGAGCCACTCTTCTCCACCTGACCAACGCTGAGTGTGATCAGTCCTGTTAATTTTTGGCAACCTAATGGGCAAGATAACCTCATCCTTTGCATTTTCCTGATGTTAATGAGGTTGAGCCTCTTTCTACAAGTTCACAAATCTTTGGTGTTTCTCTTTGTGGGAATGGCCTAGGCAGTCTTCGTGCTTAGTCTCTCTGTTCCCAAAAGGTATTACCATTCATCTTTCATTGAATTTGCTAGAACTGCCATAAAATGTAAAAAAAAAAAAAAAAGACTAGAATAACAGATTTACTTATTTTGTTCCTGACTTTCAGTGGAATGACGCTGGCATTTTGGGTTTTATATGACTCAGGATGTTGATAAAACCAGCTATGTAACCCACAATCAAGTATCTTGTAATTGAGATTTCCTCCTTTTGACCATAAGCTTTTCCTCTCAAAGCTATTAATATATGTAGGTGGCCGGGCGTGATGGCTCACGCCTGTAATCCCAGCACTTTGGGAGGCCGAGGCGGGTGGATCATGAGGTCAAGAGATAGAGACCATCCTGGCCAGCATGGTGAAACCCCATCTCTACTAAAAATACAAAAATTAGCTAGGCATGGTGGCGAGTGCCTGTAATCCCAGCTACTCGGGAGGCTGAGGCAGGAGAATTGCTTGAACCCAGGAGGCGGAGGTTGCCATGAGCCGAGATTGCGCCACTGCACTCCAGCCTGGTGACAGAGCGAGACTCCCTCTCAAAAAAAAAAAAAAGTATAGACATTGTCTTCTGGAAATGTAATATTGCTGAAGAGATATCCAAGACTAGTGTGATTTTTTTCATCCTTTATGGGTAACTTGTTTGTTCTCTGTGGATGTCGGTAGGACTTTCTTTATCCTTGAAGATGCTGTTTGTCATCTGGATGCAGTTAGGCGTTGCACTCTTGTCCTTTGATTGGCAGATTCAGATCTGTCTGTGGTTCAGGATGGTTCTCTTTATGTGTCTCGCTCATTATGGTTTCTGTTGATTGTTCTCGTCTCTTTCAGGAAGAGCTGTAATCCACAGGTCAAACCCGGCTCTCCTCCATCTCTCTTCTCTTCTCTTCTCCCTTTGCATTTTAAAAGTGTCATGCATCTCCTCCCTATCACTGAAGCCGTTTTCTTTTTATTGACTCTGAACTTTGTCCTTTCTAGTTTTCCATTCTAATGTGGCATTTTCATCTCAGTCTGTGGCCCTATCTCATCTCTCATTACTTGTTTCATTGAATCCATCATTTCTTGAATTCTTAGGATGAAAAGTAGATGCTGTCTTAATTTGCTGCTGCTTCTGTGGCATAAGGGTTGTGTTCAGTTGTCTTTGCTGTGTGTGTTTTCCACAGCCCCGTGCTGGCTTTCTTCTGTTTATTAGTTTGTGAACAAGGCAAGGTCTAGTCGGCCCTGCTGTTCTCCAGACACTGATGTGGGTGGACTCTCCGTGAGCCCTGCCTCTCACCAGGCTGTCCTGGAGTGGCTCACCCGCGAATGGACTCGACCTGGGGAAGGGGATGCCGAAGGCTCTTGTTGGAGCTTAGCCATTCAGTTCCTGGGGCCAGCTGTTGGAATCCGGCTCCCTGTGTGTGTAGCCCTCAGTATTGCTGGCTAGTTTCGAGCCCTTTCTTAGAGTTGCCCTGTGGGGGAGGGCACCTGGGGGTGTTCAGTGGGTGAAGCGTCTCCAGGAGAACCTCTCCTTCCCACAGGCTTTCTGTTCCTGTGTCCGTTCTTCTCCCACAGCTTCCTCACGAAGCATCTTCCTGGTGGTAGAGCTCTTGACTCTCCAGCCTTGGCCGTGGCTCGGGCCGTCTCCTTCCATGGCTGGGGGTAGCAGGGATCTCAGCACTAGCCACTTCCTCAGGGGGATTTGGGCTCCAGTGCGCTCTTCATGCTCCTTCCACCTGAGCGACAAGCAGCAGGACGCACCTTCACTTTGTGGCAAATGATTGGGACCCTTCGGGACTTCTAGGGCTGCTGAAAATGATCCCTCCCCCTGACCAATTGTATGATCCTTGCTCATTTCATGTGGGCACTGGTGGGAAGGAGGTGGAACGGGAGGCTCTCCCAGAGCTAGATGGGAACTGGACCATAAGATGTTTCACAAGATTTGGGGTCTGGAATCCAGAAACCCTTCTCTCCCTTTGTTCCACCTGCCCTGGGAAAGGCCAAACGGATGCCATGCAGAAGTGGCAGTGCCACACTGGGCCAGAGTTGGGGCCGAGCACAGTGCAGTGGCAGAAAGCAGGAGGTCCCCACACAGCTGAACCTGGGTGTAGGGTAGGGGTCCCGTCTTCAGATGCCGGCAGACCTGGAATCCAGGGCTGTCATCTGCTACTGTGTGGCCTGGGGTGAGCTACCCACCCCTGTTGGCTCCTCCGTAGAACGATCTCCTGTGTATCATGTAGACAGTGATACGGAGTTGCTGGGAAGGCTGTGTGTTGGGTGCTTAGCATCGTCTGTAGTCAGCAGCATCACCCCAGAGCCTCACAGCTGTGTTCATTAAGCATGACCACTTGTGTCAAGCAGGGCCTTCATCTGGCTCTCTCCAGTGCCCCGCTTGAGTGGGTGCCTGCGTCCTGCTGGGACCCTGCTGAAAACGCTGTCCTGGGGATGGGGAGACATCATTGGGTGAAGAAGGGAGGACCCAGGATGGCATTTTGGCCTCCCACCTGCTAATCAGTCCCACCCCTCCCTACTCCCTGTCTCTGCTCACCCCCTCAGTTTGTGTCCAGGATGATCGCTGGACTGTCTCTAATTTGAGCCACTCCACCCACCTACCCCAAAGTGCAGAGGTAAAGTTTCTGTCCAGCGCAGCAGTGCAAGCCTGTCCAAATGCAAGCTGAGTTCCATGGGCCTGGCACTCAGAGTGCCTCAGCAGCTCCCAGCCATTCCCAGTAAATGTGAAGCCACATTGTCCTGGCCCCTCCCCATCCTACTTGTACATGCCTGTGGGACCTGGGATCCCCGAGCTGCTGGGAGGGTTCCACACCTGCCAAGGCCCCTCTGTCCTCTTTACCCGGCAAGCCCTGTCTGTCCCCATGTCTCCTGCTAGCCTTGGCTCCTCCTCCTGTAACTGTGCCATGCAGTAATGGCCAAGATTTCTGAACCCGGCTCCCCCACCCCACCATCATCTGGGGAAATTTATAAAAGGCAGATCACCTATTCAGAGGGACTGTGTGTTTTTCCCAGCACTCCACAGCCTGGGTAGTGATTATCAGTGCTCTTGTCTGCCTTCTGATGAGGCCGTCAGCAGCTCTGTGTCACGGGCTGAGGCTGCCTCATTCAACCATTTTCCTAATCCATGGCAGATAGGAGCTCTGTCAATAAGAACAAATAAGTGATGTGATGAACTAATATGGGTGTGATTGATCCCGATGAAAGGGCAGCTTTGGCTGGGTGCAGTTGGCCTGTAATCTCAACATTTTGGGAGGCTGAGGCGGGCAGATCGCTTGACTTCAGGAGTTCGAGACCAGTCTGGGCAACCTGGCAAAACCCTGTCTCTACCAAAAATACAAAAAATTAGCCAGGCATGGTGGTGAGTGCCTGTGGTTCCAGCTACCCTGGAGGCTGAGGTGGGAGGATCACTTGAGCTCAGGCACTGCATTCCCTGGGCAACAGAGCCAGACTCTGTCCCCAAAAAAGAAAGAGAGAGAGAGAGAGAAAAGAAAGAAAGAGACTGCAGTTTCATTAGTAACAGAAAGAGTCAAACGGGTGCTCTACCTGATGGCTGCAGCGCCACTTGTGCATGTGCTTGTTAATGAGTGATAGCATCCCTCTGTTTGCCAGCTTCATTCCAGAGCCCAACATGAATGGATACGCGGAATTTCCACCCAGCCCCAGTAACCCCACCAAGGAGCCCATGGAGCCCCAGCCCAGCCAGGTCCCACTGCAGGAAGATGTGGACATGAGCAGTGGCTCCAGCGGACACGAGACCAACGAAAACTGCTCCACGGGGCGGGACTCGCAGGGCAGTGACTGTGATGACAGTGGGAAGGAGCTGGGGATGCTGGTGGAGCCACTGGACGCCCACCAGAGGTGAGTTCAGCCTCTGGCCAGATGGAGGCTGGGCAGGTTGTTTTCTCAGTGGCTCATTTCTGCTGTGATTTGATTGCTTTTGCAATCTTTAAATCATGATTACCAAGTTTTTCAAGATTTTTGAAAATGACTAAAATGTGCCAGTGTCTGTCCTTCCTATCCCTGTCGATTTCGCAGATCCAGTTGCCAACAGACAGGTACTGGGTAGTGTAAGGAGATCTTGCGAGGTAGCAGTGGTGGGTAACCCAGCCAGCGGCTGCTTATACAACACTGGGCGGTTTATAGAAAAGGAACTGGCTCCTGTTGTCATGTGTTTCTATGTCCTGGTACTTAGTTTTTCTGATGTCTGAAGGTTTTATGTTCCAGTTTTATCTTAACCTTGCATTTTTAAAAAATTGTCTTACCATGGTATTATTATCTAGCCTGTTATCACTGGTAGGATGGCAGGGGAAGATGTGTCTGGAGCATACAATTGTCTAAATTTTGCTTTTATTTCTTGTTTTCATAGTCCAGATGCCTTTAGCCTGATGATGGCAAAATCTGAACACAACCCATCTACAAGTGGCTGCAGGTAAGGCCAATTAGAACTTCATACATAGAGTTTTTAGAGAAATTGAAAGACTTATTGGAGGTTAGTTTTTTGGGAGTGACGTGGCTTTTTTTAAGCTCTGCTAAAGCCCATCTGTGTGGCTGTGTGGGTATGAACCCAGCCTCACTCTGGCCTTTCAGACACTGACTGTGTCCCCTTACCATCCAGAGCCCCCAGGATGTCACTCTGGTACCTGTAGCTCCTCCCAGCTTTACTCGAAGCCAACTTTGCCTGCGTCTTGGGCATTTTCATCTGGAACATTCTTCACCCTTCGTAGATGTTTGTAGCAAACTTACCCTATGTCAATTTTCATGTCACCTCGGGAGCAGAACCCGGCTCCTTATCCGGGGCATGTGGGCACTTTGCATTGCCTGAGAAACCTTGATTTCCATCATTCCTTCTGTACCCTCTGTTCCAAACAGGCCCATCTTCATCAGCCAGTGCCCCGCTGTCCTGTCGCTCTAACATCTCTGTATCCTCAATTAATGTTTGAAGACCCTTTTCCACAATCCCCTTTTCTCTGTGTTCATGGCTCACTTTTATGTCCCAGGAAGTCACTTTGCTCTCCTCTATAATCCCATCACTCAGTCCTTCTTTACCTGGGGCAGGGAAGAAGGGCCCAGCTCAGTGCATAGTCCACTGCACCAGACTGTGGGTCGACCAGTATCCTTTCCTGAGCAAAGCCTAGCTCTAACCCTTGAGGGAAAAGAACACAGTTGGAGGGACTTCTCCAGCATTCAATTGGGTTAGAGCGGTGACTCTTGACCAGGAACAATTTGTCTCCCAGCAAGAATCATCTGGCAATGTCTGTTGGCAGCTCTGATTGTCATACCTGGCTAGGGTCTTCCTGATCTATTGTGGGTGAGGCCAGGGATGCTGCTAAATGTGCTGCAGAGCCCCACACAGGACCACCCAGACCAAAACGTCTCTAGAGCTGAGGCTGAGAAAATGGACAAGAGGCACATTTCTTCAGGAAAGGACACCTAGGAAGCTAACATTTGGCTTCCTCTTTCTTGAATCCTGCAGTAGCGACCAGTCTTCGAAAGTGGACACACACAAAGAGCTGATAAAAACACTAAAGGAGCTGAAGGTCCACCTCCCTGCAGACAAGAAGGCCAAGGGTAAGGCCAGTACGCTGGCCACCTTGAAGTACGCCCTCAGGAGCGTGAAGCAGGTGAAAGGTACGTCTGCCTCACACATCTGCTCCAAACCTATAGGAATATGTTTTAAATCCCCCCAAATTATAGCTTAGATTGTGCTGACTTTCTAAAACTCGAGGCTCATTGCAGCTCACTGCAGCCTTGACTTCCGGGCTTAAGCGATTCTCCTGCCACAGCCTCCTGAGTAGCTGGGACCACAGATGTGTACCACCACGCCCAGCTAATTTTTGTATTTTTTGTAGAGATGGGGGTCTCACTGTGTTGCCCAGGCTGGTCTCGAACTCCTGGACCCAAGCAGTCCTCCCACTTCAGCCTCCCAAAGTTCTGGGATTACAGGTGTGAGCCACCGTGCCTGGCCTGGCCTTTTTTCTTTGGAGTGGAAACTACCAGCTCCAGAACTTTGAAGAATTCCTTAGCTGTGTTGGTCTGTTGTGACGAGCAGGCAGAGACCATCAGTGTCAGCCAGGGTGGGGAAGGAAGGTGCCCTGCAGAGCATCTTCACACCTCCTGCCAGCTGGTGTGTGAGCACCTCCTGACTCTGTGGAGCTGTGCCTTTTCATGCGCTGTGCACATGCACTAAGGGGCTGGTGGATCTTGTACATTAAAAACATGCATAAAAATAGAAAAATCTGAAAGGCTTAAAGGTGAAGCAGTAGCTGTATTCTATTATCAGTCGTTTCAAAGCACAGCATACAGTTAGAGCAAAGTTCTTCACTAGTAACCATGGGTATAAACTCGTATTTCAAGCAGTCTTCATATTTTTTAATGTTGGGGTAATTTTTCATCAGCAGTGAGCAGGTCATCAGCACTAGTCTCTGGGGTCCCTTGAGCCAGGTGTGGAAGGGTTGCTCTGCCATGTGCTAGCTTGGACCCTTGCAGTTTTGGGTGTTGTCTTTGGGTGTCCTCTGAGTTGCTCTGCAGTCCT
This sequence comes from Nomascus leucogenys, assembly GCF_006542625.1. Lineage (NCBI taxonomy): Eukaryota > Metazoa > Chordata > Mammalia > Primates > Hylobatidae > Nomascus > Nomascus leucogenys. The sequence goes on along the minus strand of NC_044402.1, from coordinate 138,701,589 downwards.
CTGAGTTTCTCCTCCCTAATCCCATTGTCCATTTTGTGAGGGTTGATATACACAGAACAAGGTGCCTGGGCTACTCGTCAGTGCTGGTCAGGTCTAAAGATACTGCATGGAAATCCGGTGCCCCTGGGATGAGCACCCCACCATGGAGGGCACCACTCTGGGCCTGCTTGCCTGTGGAGGCCCCCTTTTCCGGAAGGAGGAGCTGGAAGGGAAAGTTCATTCTGATCAGCTGGGCTGCTCTGTTCTCAAGTGATTATGTCCATTTAGGGTGTTTCCCTGTTGGCCTCTGCAGTAACTTCAGAGCTCAGAAGCTCTGCCACATGGACATTTTCCACACTTCCCAGCAGTTTATATCTTGATTTCAGAGCATACTCAGAAATGTGCCTGTTTCTGAAATTACTGAAGGTGGCAAAACTGAAAGCAGTTGAGACCCAGCTGTGGGTCCAAAGGTCTTCTCACCACATTGCGGGAAGCACACGCGTAGCAGAATCCTGGGTCAGACTCCTAACGCAGCCCCAGGTTTCATGTGTCCGGGGCCTGTTGAGCCCTGAGAGCAAGTGGCAGCCTCGATATGGCCCCTTTGCTCCCGCCCGGAGTGAGGGCGGCTGTGGCCATGAGCACCGACACCCAGAGACAGGCTTGTCACCCCAGAGCCCGCTGGATACGCCCAGGATGACGTGGGAACTCAGATGGAGTGGCCCTTCAGATTCTATTTTGAAAACTTTCTTTCAGATGTTTCTTGTGCCTATTATTTTTTTAAGCAGTCAATTCTGCCTGGATGGGGGTGTCTGATGGCATTACCCAGGGAGTCAGATGTGCAGGGGTGGCCATGTGGTCCTGTGTGGAAACGTGGATATACCATCATGATTAAAGACTTTCTGGGGGCCAGGCATGGTGGCTCACGCCTGTAATCCCAGCACTTTGGGAGGCTGAGGTGGGCAGATCACGAGGTCAAGAGATCGAGACCATCCTGGCCAACATGGTGAAACCCCGTCTCTACTAAAAATACAAAAATTAGCTGGGCGTGGTGGCACGCACCTGTAGTCTCAGCTACTCGGGAGGCTGAGGCAGGAGAATTGCTTGAACTGCCGGGAGGTGGAGGTTGCAGTGAGCTGAGATCATGCCACTGCACTCCAGCCTGGTGACAGAGCAAGGCTCCATCTGAAAACAAAACAAAAAAGAATAATTAACTGGGTGTGGTGGTGGATTCCTGTAATCCCAGCTACTTGGGAGGTTGAGGCAAGAGAATTGCTTGAACCCGGGAGGTGGAAGTTGCAGCGAGCTGAGATTGCGCCATTGCACTCTAGCCTGGGTAACAAAAGCAAAACTCCATCTCAAAAAAAAAAAAAAAAAAAAAAAAAAAAAAAAAAAAAAAAAGCCCCTTCTGGAGAATGTGAGAGGTAGCTGGAACTCTGCGACTGTTATTACCTTAAATAATGTAGTTGCCACTTTAAAAAATTTTATAATCAAATGCCTTCTGATGTTTCAGGGAAAAATATTCCAATCTGTTTGTGAGTTTGTTTTGCCTTCACGTTTTCATGTGTTCTGTGTCCCAGGAAGACGAGATTTGTATCCTACCTTTTCATTTGAGAAAAGTAGATCCCCAAGTTCGTAAGAGCTAGTGACTGTCTCCGGCCAAGCGCTGGGTTCTGCCCACTGAGTGTGAACACTGTCTCTCCTGCAGCCAATGAAGAGTATTACCAGCTGCTGATGTCCAGCGAGGGTCACCCCTGTGGAGCAGACGTGCCCTCCTACACCATGGAGGAGATGGAGAGCGTTACCTCTGAGCATATTGTGAAGAATGCCGTAAGCGTCTTCCCGCAAAGTTTCTTTCTAAACGGCAGGAGTTCCTCCGGCAGGCTAGCTAGCTTAGCGCTGCTGCCGGTGGCTGTAAGGCAGGAGCGTTTGGGGTTTCAGCAGATAAGTTCCTACCTTTAAAAGGAAGAATGTGAAGTCAGTGATTCTGGAAGTGGCATTCGTGTTCTGGACTTCTGCCTTCTGTGAGACTGTCTTCCTCGTCCCTGGCCAACTTTGTTCTGTAGCTCATGGGTGTAAAGGCAAACCCAGTGTGACTGAACTGGGGGGCTCTGGGTTTTCATGTCCTCAAGGTGAGGAGACACACTTGGTGACAGTCAGTTCACTTGTCCAGGGCTTTGCGGTCATGAGGGGGAGCTGGGATTTGAGACTCCAAAGCCTGTGCATTTTTAAGCACACCCAAAGGTGGGCCCCTTGGAGGGCACATGGGCCACATACACACACACCTACTCTACCACTCCGAGTTCTCAGCTGGTGAGAACAGATGTGAGGGCCAGTGGGGACCCCACATGTGCTGGGACCATCATGAAGCTGGCCTCATAACAGGGCTCCCTAATCCTTCCCATCGTCTTCCTCCAGCGTAACCCCCAGGCAGCCCCCAACCCTGAGCCCAGAGGCCCAGCCAGCAGGTAGAGTGCCCATGGTGGGCTGGAGGGGCCCAACCAGAGGCCTCTCCTCCCCAGGAAGCCTCTAGAACCCTGGGAGACAGCAAGGCTGGTGGAGGTTGTTGGGGCAGGCCAAGTGAGCAGAGGGTCCCCCCACCTCCCAGTCACCCAGCCTGGACACCAGGTGCCATGTCCAAGACAGCGGGGTGAGTGGCGCCTCCCGGGGGTGGAGACAGCTGGGGTTTCTTCCAGCCATAGAACCCTGATGTGTTGTTTCAAATAATATCATGCTGGACCCCCCCCCCCCCCCCGCCAGTACATGAAACGCAGCTTGGCAGTCAAAGACAGGTTTTCTTTAGTTAAAACCTGAGAGGTACTCCTGGCCGATTTTGGTCAGGAGTGCTTTCTCTTACAGACTGAGAGTATATGTTGGTTTTAGGGTGAGGGGGCTTATCACAAGCTTGGAATGTTTGTGTGTGGAGAAGTTTATGGCGGGGCTGGAATCTCTCTGGGAGGAGGGGAGGTTAACTTGGGGCAGGCATCTTTCCGGCCCGGATTGGGGTTATCTTGGGGCTAGTATGTCTCTGGTTGGGGAGGAGTTTGGAATGTTTCTGGTTGGAGATGTTATTTGTGGTTTATGGTCACGTTGACCTTAGCCATTAGGCTGATGCCCTGTGGATGTAGGCCATTTTTTATTAAGGTGAACTTTAGAATGAGAGGCTTGTCCAAGATGATGATGCTCCTGCTCTGTCAACAGGCAAGATAGGATTTTTTGGTGAGGGCTAGACAAGGGGCTCAGAGAGCCCCCCACCTCCGACGCTCCTGGTGGGTGGCTCCCTCCAGCCTGCCTGCCTGAGTCGGATGTGGCGTCCAACCCCATCTGACCTTGTCACCAGAGCCCTACTCTTCCTTTTCAGGATATGTTTGCCGTGGCTGTGTCCCTGGTGTCTGGGAAGATCCTGTACATCTCTGACCAGGTTGCATCCATATTTCACTGTAAAAGAGATGCCTTCAGCGATGCTAAGTTTGTGGAGTTCCTGGCACCTCACGATGTGGGCGTGTTCCACAGTTTCACCTCCCCGTACAAGCTTCCCTTGTGGAGCGTGTGCAGCGGAGCAGGTGAGGTCATCGAGGTAGTGCCTTGTTCCCTCTGGGGTCGGGAAAGGGGCCAGGAGCTGGGCCCACCCCAGATGTGGTGCAGGCGCCCTGCCTCACCTTTCAGAGCCCACCTGTGGGGGCCACCAGCTGCCTGCTCTGGCAAAGGTAAAGGATAAGCAGTTGTTCGTCCCTTCAGAATACATTTAGAGAAAAAAATAGGCTTTCCATACATTTCAGAGAGAGAAAACCGTTAGGCATTTTAGAAATGAAGTTGTTTGGAAAAGCTGGAATCTTGCTGCAATTGCAGTCGTGGGAGGCCGGGTTGGGGGGGCAGTGGGGAGCATGAGCAAGGCACCCTGCTCCCTGCACACAGGCATCCCCCTAC